>NC_048595.1:335968161-336591376 GCF_003668045.3 Cricetulus griseus | reverse complement strand
AGTTTTGTGTCCATCCATTTATCAACTTATTAGCTGTACATTTATTGTGTATTTGTTTGTACACGTGTATATGTTCATGTTGATGTATGTATATGTGTGCATACATAGGTCAGATGTTGACCCTGGATGCCTTTTTCAATTGCTCTCTACCTTATTGTTTTAGATAGGTTCTCTCATTGTTCTCTCTAGAGCTCATCGATAGTGCCAGGCTGGCTGTCTTATTAGCTCCAGGAAGCTTCCTGTTTCTGCCTTTCCAGAACTAAGACTATAAAGCATTTCATCATGACTGGCATTTTCATGAGTGCCAGCGGGTGGGGTCCTTATCCTTCACCGTAAGCATTTTGCTAACTGCACCATGTCTCTAGCTCCTTCGTTTACTTTTTCTTTTGTTGTGGGATATCTATTATGGATTAGCCATTTTCTATATGGCCCCAAAAAGGAAAAACATACTGCCAGGGCATATCTACTTTATACAATTTTGGTCAAACATTTCTTTTATTTTGATAGGAACTTATCTATTAATGAACACAGTGTCATCAGTTTTCCTTTTTCACAGGCCTTTCAAAATAATGAACTCGGGCTGGAGAGATGGCTCACAGGTTAAGAGCACCAGCTGCTCTTCCAGAGGTCTTCCTGAGTTCAATTCCCAGCAACCACATGGTGGCTCACAACCATCCGTTACGAGATCTGGTGCCCTCTTCTGGTGTGCAGATATACATGGAAGCAGAATGTTGTATACATAATAAATAAAATCCTTTTAAAAATTGAACTCAGGGTAATGCCAGAGTTAATGCATAAATATTGTTGGGGAAGAAGGCTGAGGGGCTACTCAACCACTCTTCTTGGTTGATGATAGTGGAAGGCTTCCTTTAGGTTGATGATGCCTGTGCTCTCTTTAGTTAATATCAAGTCTCTTAATCTATCTGTATTTATTTATCCCTTTAAAATAGTCAACTCCACTTTGACCTCTTAAAACTTACAGAAAACAGATCACATGAAATATTGACTCTGAGCTATTGCTATTGCCTCATGGTTCATGAGATTTGGGCAATGTGGGTTTGTTTATGAAACCAGTGAAATAATAATGGAGGGAAAGGTAAAAATCTTGCCATGGACTTAGGATTACTTTTGTTTTTGAATGCTAACTATTCTGCTGGATACTGACATAGTAAATAAGCAGGTAAGAAGGGCTTTATGGATCTGGGTTTCTGTGTAGAAAATTTAAAAAAACAAACACAATTTATTTTGGTATGGAGAAAGGTAAAATATTATATTTTGAAATAAATCCATTTGGAAACAAATCTCCCTCTGGTGCAAAATATTTGACTCTGTGGTGCTACATATTCTGCTGCTATGTCTGGTTTCTTAGATACATAATAACACAAGATAGAAATAATCCCTTTCAATGTGATTTTAATGAATAAAAGGGCACGTGCTTTGCATGTGTCAGATGGTGGGAAGAGATGGCCACACATTCTTGACTATGACTGCAGTCTCCAGTTACATCACAGTTAATAAATAAGAGCAATGTGCATCATTGGGCCCTCCTATTGCATCTTGAGTAGACTCATTGATGTCACACATTCAAGTTTTACTGTTCACTTAAGTAGTTATGTATTTTAAAGTGGAACGATGGTGAGGAGTTGTGAAAGCGTTTTGAACTTGGATAAACTAAGGCTTGATTATTCCTCTGTGTTTTTATTTTTCAGGCCAGACAGTTGAATAATTTGATAAACTTTGAAAACAGCTGCGATTTTTTTGGGCCAAGTACAAACACAGTTTTCCCAAATGTAGTTTTATGATCATCATTTTAGATTTTGTAATTGTCCTGTGCCTTTCTACTTGTGCATTTATTTCCCTTTTTATAAACTGCAAAAGTTTGAAAAGATTAATCTATAACTGAAACATATGTGATCAACATTAACCCAGTTGGTATAAGAAAAACAAACCTCTTGTGATTATTTTCTTTGACAGTATAGTTTCTTAACTACATTCTAAATATTTTTTCTTACACACAAGATAAGTGTAGCTCTTGCCTCTCATCAAAATCTCTTTATAGCATATGGAGACCATAACAGAAAACCACCACTGAACAAAATGTGGGGATCCCAGCAAATGTGGGGATCCCAGCCCCAATGGATACAATTGCAGGATACTCTGCACCCAGGTCTCAGGGAACATTGTAGAAGAGGGTGCAGAAAGATTGTAAGAGCCAGAATGCCAGGAAGTCTTCTGTGAGCCAATTTATCCTAGAGATGGCTGCCTAAACAAGACCTGAACAATGACAGTATTGCTAGGCATGTTAACATAGAAGGAGGAAAATCTCACAGGATCCCACTCCTAGACAAAGACAGGCAACTAATGACTGTGGAGAGAGGGAGAATTAGCTTCTCCCTGGGCAGAAACTCCTAGTGGATATCCAATTCAAAGAGATTAGCCTTTGAATCTGTTTACACATGAAGAAGAAAAACGGACCCAGCAGGTGGTCTTTATATAGTTTTGCATCTTTCTCCATATATATAATATATATAATATATATATATATATATATATATATATATTTAATAAAGAACTATAAATAATAGTAATGAAGAAATAGAAGACATCAATTTGAGAGTGGGATGCAACAGTGGTTAAAGGGAGGAAAGGAAGGGGATAAATACTGTAATTATATTGTAGTTTTAAAAGTACTAAAATAAATCTTATGAATCCTAATTTTTCCCTTTTCCTTTACAAGTTGCTTTGAATTATTTAATGGATGAGAAGCATACATTATACTGAATGAGCAGGGTGTACTTATGTATTGAGAAAACACACACACACACACACACACACACACACACACACAAATATATGTGTAATAATAATGAATGACAAAGAGGTCATGGATTGGAAAATGAACAAGGAAGAGTGTATGGACGTTTTGGAGGGAGGGAAGGGAAGTGGAGAATTATGTAAATATATTAGAACCTCAAAAATAAATAAAATAATATTAAAAATGATGAATTTTAAAGAAAAATATAAATGCTCTATTTATAAAATATATTGAAGTATATGCCTGACTATATTATCTTTTTAATCTTGGAATTATCTTGTCAATCTCAACATACTTTTTATTAGTTTTTGAAGTTATATTATGGTTTTAGTGGGATTTTGATTTATAATTTGCTAAAGCATCCAAGCTTACCTTTTCTAGGGAACTCAACTCATCTTTCTGAAAGATGGATGTATAATTAGTGATTTTTTGTAAATATGTGTAAGCATTTAAAGTAATGTGGACTGCAAATTTAGAGAAAAAGAAAAACTATTTCCTATACATGCGATAATATTCATAGACTCAAATTAAATGAGAAATAACTTAGTCACTTATGCTCACTTCTGCTTTCCAAGGTCTTTGCTTTCTACAAATAAATGCTGTGTTAAATCCCATAGAAATTTATGCAGGGCAGTTTTGTGACTACCCAAACATGAATTTATATTTTTGATGCCAAACAGCAATGTAGTTGGGTAGAACCAAATCATAATGATTATTTTATGTGCCGACATTTAGTCATTTGAAAAGATAAGTTATAGTATAAATTGAAAAGTGATAAATGGGATGTGAATACAGAAACATGGCTTATTTCCCCAAACACATGGCATGGGAAAGGTATTTAAGATGATAACAAATTTTTCTCCTTTTGATTATTTCTACATTTGACTTCTGTGGTTTGAAAGAAATTACTCATTTAGAGAAAGAAGGAAGAGCCTGAAGATTTGTTTGGATGTATTGTTCATTGGTTATGTACTAGGAAGTAGGAAAAGCTTTATATATAACTCATTTCTCAGTATGTCAGTGAAGTGATGGTTACAAATGATGAAACTGAGGGCCCATTTCTTGAACGACATGTTTTGCACTCTTCTGAAAGTTAAGGAGAGGGAGACTGGAAGTAGGAAAATCCCAGTGGTCAGCAGAAAACCAACTGTCTCTCAAAAACACCAATATAGAGAGATAATGGCATGTAAGGGAATATTTCATTGCAGCTGTTGGCTTTCACTTCTGTTTGGCTTCAAGCACCAGATGAAACGGTGTTCTATTCCTGTTGATCCAGTGATATCATCTGGAGTTTAGAGCTGTCTTAGGTTGAGCTGTCCTAGGACTTGGGCTAGGATGTATAACACAGAATAGAGAACTCATAGACTATTGGGTTGGGGTAGGATTCATATCCTAGAATAAGGAAGTCAGAGATACAGTTCAAATTGTGTGTGGGTATGTGCCCTGCTCAAGAGGAGGCTAGAGTGAGACACCCAGGACAGGTGTCAATATGGGATGGAACATGTTTTGCATCTTCTTTTTGGAAGAACTTCACTTTGCTAAGCCCATGCAATGACTGGGGCTTGCTTTCCTAGATATCTTGCTAACTTACTGACTGTTGAGTTTTCCTTTGGAAGTTCATTTTTTTTTCAATTCTAAGGAAAACTAAAATCAATTTCCTGATTGGTGCTGCTGATAAAGAATATACTCTAGTTATTTCTTGGAATATTTTGGAGACAGTCTATACAACAGAAAGCATTCCTTTTTGTATTGCCACACAAGAAGTGCCTATGTTCTTGTTTTGCCAGAGGGAATAAAATCTTTACAATGGATGGGGAGGAAATCTTTGAAATAGCTTAAAGGAAACATCAATACTGTGAACATCTGACTGAGTGTTCAGTTGTATACATCGTCCATTGAAGTTCACAGCAGAGCAATGATTCTTTCTGGATTTTATTATTGGTTTTCACTAAGCAATGCAGAAGATATGAACTCACCAGAGAAAACTTGGCCAGGATTCCTGCCAGTGCGGCATGTGTATTTTTTAATATATATATATATATATATATATATATATATATATATATATATAGTTTCTCAGTATAATCTGAGTCGCATCATCTGTGAGGAGTAAAGCCTGATATATGAGAAAAGTATTATGATTATACTAGGAAATGGAAGGACAAGAACAATCCACCCAGTCTCATTATCTTGCCAATGAAGCCTTCCAGAATTTTTGGCCATAGTTTCTGAGGCTATAATGCTAGGCCATGAAATTGAATTCACAGAAAACATGATGGATAATGAACCCTGTTGGCACACTATTGTGTGCTCTATAAGTATTTAGTGTGGATTGCTGGGAAGCAAGGATTTCATTTCTGTATAGAGATATGGATTTTCTGAACTACACATCACTCTTTTTACAGTTTTTTATTTTATAATTTTTTTATTTCATTTTACAATCCAACCACAGTTCTCCCTCCCACCCCTCCTCCCACCCTCCCTCTCCTGCTCACACCGCTTCCTCAACCCCTCCCTAACCCACTCCCAGTCCACTCCTGCTCGTGGGTTAGGGCTTCCATGAGGAGTCAACATAGTCTGGCACAGTAGGTTGGGGCAGTGCCAAGCCTCTTACCCATGCATTAAGGCTGAGCATGGCATCCCACCATAGGGAATGGGTTCCAACAAGGTAGCTCATATATTGGGATAATATAATGGTCCTACTGCCACTGAGCATGGCATCTCGCCCTAAGGAATGGGCTCCAACAAGCTAGCTCATGTACTAGGTTTGTATCATAGTCCTACTGCCAGGGACCCCTCCAATAACCCAAGCTTCACAACCTTTCTCACATATGGAGGGCACAGTTCAGTCCCCTGGAGTCTCTACAGTTGTGGGTCTAGCGTTGATGAGTTTCCATGAGCTTAGTTCAGCTATCTCTGTAGATTTCTCTATCATAATATTGTCCTCCCTTGCTTATAGTTCCCTCTTCCCTCTTTTTGCTTGGATTTCTGGAGCTCAGCCTGGCTCTTGGTTGTGGATCTCTGCTCTGGTTCCATCAGTTACTGGATAAGGGCTCTCATGACTATAGGGGTAGGCCAGTTCAGGCATCCTCTCTGCTATTGCTAGGTATCTTAGTGTCCTCCTTGTGGATTCTTGGATTACTCTAGCACCAGATTTCTCCCTAAGCCCATATGGATCTTTCTATTAAGATATCTTTTGTTCATAGCAGCATTATTCATAATAGCCAGAACCTGGAACAACCTAGATGTCCCTCAACCGAAGAATTGATAAGGAAAAGGTGGTACATTTACACAATGGAGTATTACTTGGCGCTAAAAAAATATGATGACCTCATGAAATTTTCTGGCAAATGGATGGAACTAGGAAAAAAACCATCCTGAGTGAGGTAACCCAGACTCAGAAAGACAAACACAATATGTATTCACTTGTTAGTGGATATTAGATATAAAGCAAAGGATAACCAGACTAAAACCCACAGCTCCAGAGAAACTAGATAGCAAGGAGGACCCTAAGAGGGACACATGGATGACCCTGGGAATAGAAATTAGATGATTTCTACCAGGCAAACTGGGGGCTGTGTGGGAGTAAGGGTGGGGAAAGATGAGAATAGGAGGGAATGGGATGGCCTAGGTGGGGAGGGATGCAGTCAAAGAGCAGTGAAAAAGATATCTTAATACACATTACTTTTAAAGGTAAAAAGTTTGAGTGACTTTTGTTTGAACTTAACTGCAAATGGACTTTGATTTTATTTGATCAGAAAAACTCTTCTTAATGTCCTAGGAGTGAGAGTAGAACTCTAGGTATTGACTATCCAGTAATTCTCACACTTGAGAGGGCACCAGATTTTCAGGGAGAGGAATATTTAAAGACAGATTTCTGGACTCATTTTTGGAAGTCTTGGGTAGAGCTGGAACAATCATACTTTAATCAAGTGCCTATCTACCCATGATGCCTTTGAGCATTGTATCACACTTTGAGACCCCATGCCTTGTGAGAAACTAGTTTTAATTAAAACAAAATGATATTTATCTCCATTTACCTTTCCTTCCTACAATTTCCCCCATTTCTTCCCCACAGTTTCGACATCTCAATTTCTTGGCATTCTCTTTGTTATTTTTACACACACACACACACACACACACGTATAATATATAAACACAATCTTCTGAGTCTATTCAGTGTTGCTTCCATGTACATAATTTCAGCTGAAAGCTGACCACTTGGTATTGGATAATGAATTGGGAAATTTCTCCCTGCAGAAAGATTACTTCTTCTAGTCTAGTATCCCTTAGTTGCCTCTAGTTCATTATCTAAGGGTGGGGTCCCATGAGATTTCCTCAACAACATTAGCATATCTATTGGTGTTGTCTTTGTTAGGTCTTGTTTATGCAGCCATATTGATGAGAAGCTTGTTATTTTGTTTATTTCCTTATGTTTTCATAAAGAATAGGCAGAAACTGGAATATTTAACATTCACTGGGTAAGAATCTTCCAACCAGTCTGTTACTGCCCTGGTCTCAATCAAGAAACAGAGTGGCCTTTCCATGGAAGGTAAAGAGCCCAAAGATCCACAAGATGAACAATAGCAATCTCCCTGCTTTTTTGGTGGGGGGAGAGGTTCAAGACAGGGTTTCTCTGTGGCTTTAGAGGCTGTCCTGGAACTAACTCTTGTAGACCAGACTAGTCTCGAACTCACAGAGATCCGCCTGCCTCTGCCTCCCGAGTGCTGGGATCAAAGGCATGCACCACCACCGTCCGGTTTGCAATCTCTCTGTTTATAAGGAGTTCATTTTCACTTAGTTTTGTATTCATTTGTATGTACTTTGAACTTAAAGTTTGTCTATGTCCTCATTAAAATTAAATTTCTAAGGCTCTCATTAAATAATTATTACAATATGATTATATATTAAAATGTAATGTTGCTATAGCAATAATAATGATGATGATAATGTTGGTAGAATTTGCCATATTTTTTTGTTGCTCCAAAGAAATAACCAGTCATACTAGGAATATTTTAGTTTAACATTACTAGCCACTTAGATTATGTCTGTAGTCCAAAGGAAATTTCATTTAGTTCAAATAGATGAAAACAGTATAGGGAAAGACACCTCTTCACATTGTAGAGGAGCAAACTATGTTTTCTTGTACCTGGCATTTAATCCAACCATCAAACTCAATGGGCATGAGTTTCTTCAACTAGAGTGAAGTGATAACTAAACATTTCAACCCCAGACTTGAGTGTTTTGGTATAACATAAAAAGTGCATTCAGCCGAGACTCTAATCTACAACATTCTGCTTTGCCCCCCTTTATTTATGTTTAGTTCTTTGTTAGAAGGCTCTTTTTTCATCCAATTCCACATGGATGCAATGATTCCTGTCCCACAGCCAAAGTCAACCTTTTAA
This sequence comes from Cricetulus griseus, assembly GCF_003668045.3. Classification (NCBI taxonomy): domain Eukaryota; kingdom Metazoa; phylum Chordata; class Mammalia; order Rodentia; family Cricetidae; genus Cricetulus; species Cricetulus griseus. The sequence goes on along the minus strand of NC_048595.1, from coordinate 336,583,156 downwards.
GGCCTGTGGGGGTGTTGCAGGCATATAAACTAACAATGTGGAGAAAATTCTGGAATCTAAGGCCACATGCATTGACAGCAGTAGCTCTAGAACCACACAGATTGGTCAGTGTCCAGTAGGTCACAAGGAGGGGTACTCAGGAGAAAGTCTGGGAAACACAAGAGTTGCTAAGCAGATGGAAATAGCTTTCCTTGCAATGGAAGAAAAAGAGACATCAGTGTAATCAGTGTAGGTTAAACAGACCTGGGATATATTAGTCATGCACCCTTAACAACAACAACAGAAAAGGTGCTTACACAATGTGCAAAAGAGTTTTCTTCAACTACATTTCTAAAGCTTGGCAGCTTGCAGAGGTAAGAGGGCTAACTCAGGAGACCAGAATCTTATACAAGGTTTCATAAAGAGTATTACCCATGCTAACAGAGTTTACAATATTGAATCAGTGCTAGGGGAGAGAGCTGTGTGTGAATTGGGTTCAATCAAGTGGCTTTTCTAGTTTTATGTAATTATTTCTTTCTTGTTGTTATAAAGATTATTGATAAAAAACCCTAACTTCTAAAAACCCTTCTGGCTTTTTGATAATACTCTTATTTTATTTTTCCAACATGTCCAAAATTTCCACAGTGTGCTGCATGCAATAGTTTATAAACAAGGTCTGTTATTGTAGATTCAAAATAGGAGGCAGCAGATGCGTCTGATAAACAATTTTAACACTTTTGAGAAAGGAAAAGAACTTTCTGCCACACAATAAAAAAGTCACAACAACCTAAGAGAAATATTCATGAATTCAATGAAAGTTATGTACAATCCATAAATAATCCCTTTGAATTGTCCTCTAAAGATTCATTTAATTTAAAAAGAGCGGAAACGCCTTTGCTTAATGTGTGCCATTCTCCCTTCCCCACCCTTATCAAGAATGTTGGGATCAAAAAGTAGAAAAAGGAAAGCTGGAACATTTACTATAATATATCCAAGTGTTTTCAGGGTCTTACCGAAAGCAATGAAGCTGTCAACATGGCCTCTTATAAGTTCATTATGCGTCTATGAACTGGCACGTGTTGAGCATTTGTTGGGCGCTTTCATATGTTCACTTCTGGAGTCCCTTTGCTGTAAACAACTTGGAAAAGTCAAAGCTCCGTGAGCTAACATTAGGCCTTTTATTGTTCATGATGTGTCTTCTACTTAATCAAAACTGAATCTATCTGTATCTTCAACTAGTCAGTGTTAGCGTTTCAAATTTTCCAGAACATTTCTCTTCAGATTTGGCTATTTCCTTGAAAAAATCTCAGACAGTCATTTTAAGGCATCATCATTTAGATCTTAAAAATAAAGGTTGGAATACATGTGGTTTTATTGTCCAAGCATCTCTGCAGTTCCTCTCATGCTCTGCTTCGTATATTTCCTTCTCTTCCTGAATAGGCATCATGTGGGTCTCTTCCACAGAACAGTGGTAACAGTTTATTGAAGACTAAACGTTTCTTAGTTTAAACATATTTTACCCTAAAAAAAACTGGGAAGTAGAAGACTGCTCTTATGTCCAATCTTCCCTTTCTCTACTTAGAAAAAGCCATACTGTGTCATCTTCCCATTCCCCAGTCTTGTTCTGCTCCTGTCCAAACCCTTTCTGTAATCATGCAGATATCCAGAAAATTACTCCCTCTTACACTGATGTGCTAAAGATAGAAGTCTGAATAATAGACGTAAGTGAGGAAATGGGACCTCCGGTCTTGAAAAAAATCTCTCTCTCTCTCTCTCTCTCTCTCTCTCTCTCTCTCTCTCTCTCTCTCTCTCTGTGTGTGTGTGTGTGTGTGTGTGTGTGTGTGTGTGTGTGTAAACAGTATAATTACATTGCAGCTAAAGAAACATTGTAGATTAAAATTTCCTCTTATATTTTAAGATGAAATCTCTATTACAGCCCTGGCTGTCCTGGAACTTGCTAAGAAGACTAAGCTGGTCTTGAACTCACAGAGATTTACTTGCCTATGTCTTCTGAGTGCTGAGATTAAAGGCATGTACTGACATGTCTTACTTTTGTATTTAACACAGGTGGTTACTTCGATACCACCTTGAAAATGCCATGGTGGTGTGTTTCAGGAGGCCTAGCATCTTCCATCACACTGCTCAATATCTTTTATACATCTTAGCTACCTTGATGATGATTCTTAAAATGATGCCAATATGGAGATGATCTTTTGGATTAAAGTACACAGTCACTGATCAAAATAAACTGTATTATATAATGCCATCAAATACTACATGCAAAATGAAATAGATCAAATCTGGTGCTATAAACAATTATGCAGACAGACCCGTGGCCCTTTAGGGAAGAAATATCCAGACTAAGACTTGAAACAATGAGCAGCTGTTAACAAGAGAACTCCAAAATAGTCTGTATTACTTTGTAGTATAGAATTAGAGTCAGAGGTCAGACGTAGGAAACTGGTACAGACTGGAACTATGTAGTTTCCATATTTTGTGTTAGAGTTTATTCATCCTAACTGAAGCCACTAAAGAACTTTCAGCAGTGAGTAGCATGCCTAGTTTGTACTTCTAAAGAGTACCATTTGGACACCAGTCATAAACATTTTATTGATGACTAGTTCATACTCCTTTCTAAAGTTTTCATATATGTAGAATTATTAATATACAGCAAGTCCTGGAAATTATATAGAAAAAAGCTGAATGATGGCTCTGAGGGCAATAGATGTAAGAAACATTCAAGGAGACAGACACAGATAATTGAAATTTGAAGGAAAGAAAAATGGGCATTGGGAGAAGGCAGGAAGAAGGCAAATACACATGCAAGCAGACCAAATCTGGTGAAAACTCATTTAAGCCTCAAAAGAGGCTTTGGGAAAGAGAAGAACAGAATCCTGAGCAAGCACTAAAGAGAAGTGAACTTGCCTTGTGTCACACACAAAAACGCAGCATGGAGTTTTAACTGAGATTCTCCCATTTCTGTTCAATATTTTTCTGAGAGAACATCTTACCATCAGGGAAGGAAGCATTAAAGACTGAGATGGTGAGTAGCCCATGTATTAAAATATAGCTACAAAAGACAGTTCATATTTTATCATAATCCTGACAAGTGGAAATGTGAATGGTGTTCTGTGGGAATGGTTGTTTGATTGCCAAGGTGTGAGATGTTTGGCATTCTAATGTTCTACCCGTTCAGGGTTCTGCCTATATAACACTATGAAGATTGTCAGTGACTGCATCACTTTCAAAGTTTCTTTTTGTATCCAGTAATTTGGAAGTCTCTATAATGTCTTCTGCTCATTGTTAACTTCAATGTCAAGATGTACAATGTTTTCTTCAAAGAATATAGAACTCAGTGGCTTATTGTATGTTGCCATCAAGTTTTCTGTTTCTATTATTAACAACAAGGTTGTTTTACTTTGCCTTATATAATCCATAGCAAAGGAGGCTATCATTTTGATTTACTTTCCTTAAGCATTTGTTAAACGTGTGTGTTCTTTAGGGAATGCAGGGCCAGTTGGGCTGGGTACAGATGACAATAAGCAGGATGGGTAAAGTATAGAAAGTCTTTTTTCTTTAGATCCGCTGGGGAAATAGGGGACTTTGGTATAGAGAAGCAATGCTTCATTTTCATGTCTCTAAATTGTTTTCATGCAGATTACCTCAAATCACTTTAGAGGAAAAAATTTGGACCAAAATGTAACAACTATAGAAAGTTTGCTTTGAGCACATTTAAAACAGTGACTGGCATGTGCTGATTTTGCCTATTAAAGTACAGAAACAATTGTGTTGGGAACGCTTTCCAAAATTAGCAGCCACCTTTACTCATGTAGAAGCTCAGAATCTGCCTGGCCACTTGGCCAGATGATGCCAAGTAAACTCATGTGTGGTTGGACTAGATTAAGTTGAAGGTTCTTGTGTAACTCTGTAGCTGTGTAGGCTGATGATTCCCATACAGCTGCCTTGAACAAGGTACTAAGAGACCTATGATCTTTACCCATGAGTTCTTAAAAGTAAAGACACCCAGAACTCCTCTAGATGGTCACTGATACAGAACAAACTGGTGGAAGGAAGGATCTACTGAGACTCCTTTGCGGACTATTATATTCACTATACAAAGTTGATCCTTGGTGATATTTTAATAAAAACACAAATTTTAAACAGCATTTCTCATTAATCATCATGAGCACTTGCTTTCTGTCTAATGAAACTAGTTCATTCCTACAGTTCTGTTTCTTACAGTGTGGCTGACATGCTCCTAAAATGAGCCCACATATCTGAAGTCATGTCACACTGCAAATCCATCTGTTCCTTTTTACTTAAACAACAGTGCTCCGGTGGCTTTCAGCTGTAGTCTTGATAATGAACTCATTCTTGTTTTAGTCTCATCCCTGTGGCTGTGACAAATACCTTGACAAAAAGCAAGGAAAGGTGAAAGGAATCATTTGACTTAAAGTTTTAGGTTACAGCCTGTAATGGTGGTGTAGTCAAGGCAGGAACTTCATGTCCATAGTCAAGAACAGAGAGAGAAGACGTGCTCCAAATTCAAGCTAGTATGGATCCTCACTTGGTAGCTTTCTCTCAGTGTTACATTGTTCTTAATTAGCCTGGTGAATGGCTAATTAGTGGGCTGGGCCTTTCTATATTGGTTAATATCAAAACAATCCTCCACAGGCCAAGCTGGTCTAGATAATTTTGCAATAAGACTCTTTCCCAAATGTTTGTGCCAAGTTGAGAGTTAAACTAACTAGCACAACTCCTAAAAGGATTTGGCTGGCTAAAATATGTTAAAATCTTCATTGATAAGCTATATGTTAAGTTTTAGAATTATACATTTTTTTTCTATTTGATTTTTTCTCATAGCCTTTCAAACTAATCACATAAACCAACTATACTTTTTTTTTTTTTTTTGGTTTTCTAGACAGTGTTTCTCTGTGGCTTTGGAGGCTGTCCTGGAACTCACTCTGTAGACCAGCCTGTCCTTGAACTTACATAGATCCATCTGCCTCTGCCTCCTGAGAGCTGGGATTAAAGGCAAGTGCCACCAATGCCTGGCATAAACCAACTATACTTTTGCTTTAACTAAAATTTGCTTTCCAGACAAGTACATTTCTGTTTTGTTTGTTTTTTTATAAATGGCTGTTTGCTTTTATGTAATTGGTATCTCCCTGCATTCCTTGTGAAACAAGTCCAATCCTCCTTGTAGTGACCCATTGGAAAAATTAAAGCCAAAGATTTAGGTAATGAGAACACCCAATACACTCTAGTTTAGTTATTATATTAAAGTGCATTTATCTGAAACAAAATTTCAAGTCTTATAATAAATTTAATTTCCTACCTTTGCAAATGCAGTAGAGCACATATCTGTAACCTAGACCTTCAGAAGCAGAGGTAGGAGTTCTACAAATTTTGGGCCAACCTGGTATATATAGTGAGTTCTGGAATGCTCAATGTATGTGTACACTAATATACACTGACAGCATTCTGGGAAGTGGATCTATGTCACCATATAAAATATTTACTATTCACACACACACACACACACACACACACACACACACACACACACCAGTATCATGTATATGACACTGATTTCCATAGTATTTTTAGAATGTTTTGTGCTATGATCCAGACTCTTCCTTCCTCTAACTCCAAGTTTTGGGATGAATGGCTGGCATCATCATATATTTCTTTTCATAGCTCCTGTTGATCATGACAAAAGAAAGTCTACATTAATGTATTTCATTTAGTTATTTGTTTTTCCTTCCTTTCTATTTTTGCCTATTACATTTCTTAGGGAATTTTAGTAAATAAATGACTTCTAGACTTTGACATCATTGTTCCTTCAATGATCAGTTATTGAAAAATTCATACATTGTAATGAGTACATATATGTACATTAGTTCTTATAAAGTAGAATAGAGGGACACTCTGCAGGTATTATCAGTGATTAGCTTAGGAATTATGAAGAGTAAGGTGGGTTTTCACATTTTATTTGCTATTCTTGTTTTATTTGGAATTTGAACAATAATTCTGTATTTGTAATTTGCAGGGAAATTAGAAATAGTTTAAATACTAAATATGCAAAAAACCTGAAGAGAGACTATCAGGTAAGTATAAAGATTTAAATACAAATATTTACATATATTTTAAGTAGTGCCTATTGATTTTACTTTGAAATAATCTGTGGACTTAACTCTCTCTGTTTCTCTGTCTCTCTGTCTCTGTCTCTGTGTGTCTGGTCTCCCTCCCCCTCTCTCTCTCCACAAACACACACATATGTTTGTAGATTATATTTTATGTATAAACTATGTATATTATGTTTTTAACATGACCATTTCCATGAAAAATGTTTTAAGACCTAACAATATATTTCTAATGTGCTTGTTGCCCATAGTTCATTGATATTTTGTTTGTCATATAGGTGTTCATCTCACAATTTGCTAGTGACTTATAGATCTCCTTCCTAGAATGTTGTCAATGAATAATAGATATTCAATACATTCTTATTGAGTAAATGAGTAAGTAAAATGTCTTCAGAAGACCTGATTCTAAATCTTAAAATACAATGAATCTTTTTGTGCTTTCTCTTTTACTTGGAGACATGTCTAGAAGATTTTGTTTTAAAGAAAAATATGCAGCTAGGCATTTGTAAGAGCATGAGCACGCCTGTCCCCAGTCTTGGTCATAAACTCTATAAACCTAAATCCCATTGGTTTTTACTCCTGTTACTCTTAGCATCCCAACAGTTCTCATAACACTCATACTTGCCCAGATACCTTAAATTTTTTCACCAGTTTGACAAATCCGTTTCATATCTTCCAAAAAGTTCTGTGTTCTTATCTATTGGCATCAATATTGATTACCATCATCAAATCACTCAGAGCCTTCAAATTTGTCCATTTGTTATATTTCCTTCAAGGTAGGTGTTATTTTCTTGTATTGTGTCTTTGAATATTTTATTGTTTTATTCAGGAACAAAATGGGCTACACATATCAAAATATTTTCCATATAGATCACTTGTTTTTATTCTTTGTTACTGCTCTCTTCTTTGTTATTTTTCTATTTTTGGAAACTTTTTTTCGTTAAGTTGTAAGCATTTATTTTAAATAACCTACAGTTGATTAAAAGGGAATTCATGATAAAAATAGAAGATACTTGAGGAAAGATGAGGGAATGGACTCTGCACACACAGTAAACTAATTATGCCTCTAAAACTAATGAGTGTAGCAAAAAATGTTTTCACATTAAAATTCTGCTTTTTATGTTTTTCACCATTTTTTTACACAACTTCAAAAGAAAAAAATAAAAACCTTAAAATCTTGATTATTTTTCCTTTTTGTTTTTTTTTTTTTTTCTTGGACTAAATGTTCATTTTCCTCTAAATTTACTGACCTGTGGAAGTTTTTATACAATAAAATCTTTCAAATGAAAGACTGGAGTTTCCAAAGAAAAAGATGGATCTCTTAAAGGTTACAAAGAATTCTCTGAACAAAGGATGATGCGAAAATGGTTTCAGTCACTGATTATTTCATTATCCTTAGACTCACTCACCTTTCATTACTCCCCAACTACAAGCTATACAATCTTTAAGATCAAGAAGAAGGCTTAAATATTTTAAAATAATTAAAAAGAAATAGAAATTCATATTTAAAAAGGAACACTCAAGTCAGGAAATATTTTCTCATCATGCTTTTCTGTGACTAGGTGTCTGAACCAAAACAGTGCCTATGTCACAACTGCTTCAAGCTTAATGAAAACTGATTCCCATGACGATAGAGTGACAACTCTAATAGGTGCGCTGGGTTTTTCTTTTGTTCTATTTAATTTTAAATTCCTGAAATGGGGAGAGGAGGGAGTTTAGGAATTCGTTTCTATTAAAATATAGACGTTATTGCAAAACCCTAATTATAAAAATGCACCAATATAATCAGACTTCCCATACAGTAGCTGAGAGAATCCAAACATTGCGGCAAAACTGAATTTGCCTGGCAGGATGCTGGCAAATTCCCATCCACTTGATTTGTTTTGAATTTTGTTTTTATTTTCAAGAGAGAAAGTGGATGGGAATTTGTCAGCATCCTGCCAGAAAACTTTTAAAGCATGTCTTGTATTATTTAATGTATGAAAATTTAGCTTATCATCTTACCATGTTATTCCTCCTCTTTTATGTAGTCTTAATAGTAAATTCAGCTTTGATCTAACATTTTTCTCTTCCATTTCTTTAAGGAAGTTTCTCAGCTCTTCTTTAAGGGTCTCTATCATCTTAGTAAAGTTATTTTAAGGTTGTTTTCTTCTGTTTCATCTTCCGGTCTTGTTGGTGCAGAACCCCTAGTCTCTGGTGGTGTCATATTACTCTTTATGTTGTTGATGTGTTCTTATACTGTCCTCTACCCATCTCTTCCTCCAGTGGATACAGGTGGGGCCTCTCCCGGTGAGGGTGGGCCAAGACTCTGATGGAGGCAGATTTGAAGTTGGATGGTTTGGGGCTGTCCCCAGGTCTCTGGAGATTCGGTGGGTGGACTGGGCGATGTGTCCTGTTCAAGGGCCTCCAATGGCAGGGCTGATCTAGCATTTTCTATCCATTCCTTATGGGTAAAGATACTTCAAATCCAACATTTTTAGTGTTCTCAATTATTCTTTGTTGGTTGCAGATTTTCAAAAGTGTGAATATAATACAGTACTCAAAGTAGTACAACTTAATATATAATATAAATATTTCTGTGTCCCTTTTTATCTTGGAAGAAAGCCTTCTTGTGCTTGCTATTTACCCTCATATCATGTAACTTTTAGGTTACAATTCAGTGGTAGAGTGCTTGTTTTGCATACACAAAAACCCATGTTTATCACTACCACACACATATACAAATGACACATCACCTTTTCATGGACTTCCTAGAACATAGCTAGTGACAGAACAACAGAGTTCCATGCTCAGTAGAATATAGGATCTAATACTATCTGGTTGCCAGAATGAAATTATTCATAAATGTATCTTTGCCTATTTATTTTGTTAAGTGAAGCCAAATGAGATAATGGAGCACATTAGACCGCAGCTCAGCTCTTGTCTCCCTGTTTTACCTTCCATGCCCTCATTTCCTAGTGATCATTCATCTCCTCCCATACATCCCTTTCACTGTTGCTCAGAGACCATTGGTTTCCTTCCTTCCTTCCTCCCTTCCTTCTTCCTTCCTCCCTCCCTCCCTCCCTCCCTCCTTTCCTTCCTTCCTTCCTTCCTTCCTTCCTTCCTTCCTTCCTTCCTTCCTTCCTTCCTGATTGGCTGGACATGGACATGAGGAAGGTCATGGTTAGTATGGAGTCCAGAAGTGTGTGGTTTGTGGTCTCTGGTACTAAATGCTTTCCAAAGCTAGAGGAACCATAATGGAGATGGCGGGCCTCAGAGGAGAGTGTGATATCCACACACTAATTTGGAACACAGTGTATTGTTGGAACAGTTTACAGATGAAGCAAATTCAACAGTAAATGTATTATGTATGAGGAACCATGTGAACCAGCACCCCAGAGAAACTGAAGCTCTGAACTCATTGAAATACTGTCCTCCTCTCAAAGGGAGTATAATATCAAAACTAGCCAAACAAGCAAAATACAGAAGAGAAACCACCACAACAATACAACCACCATAATGCAGTTTGCAAAAGCACCCATTGAAAAACAAAACCTTTTTCTATTTTGATAGCTTTAAAAGTACCTTTCCCACACATTTTGTTCTTGCTTCAAGAAGTTACATGCTTGATTTTGCTTGTGGATATCCTTAGGAAACCAGTACACAGGCACCCAGAACCCAGATAAGAGGCTTTAGTGGAATATATTTTCATTTGTGTAAACTAATTCTTCTTCCTCAATTATGTAGAAAAAAAGACTAATCCCAAGTATCTTTGTTTTTATGTAACAGAGTTTTTGCTGTTGAAGTCACTAGTGTGATCATACTCCTCCCCTTTAAATGTAATTTATTAAGCAGTGGCTTAAGAAGAAAACACTGACATATCTTAATCACTGAGATCCCCTCCCCCTCTGTGTGTGTGTGTGTGTGTGTGTGTGTGTGTGTGTGTGTGTGTGTGTGTGTGTGTGTGTGCGCGCACTGTGTAACATACATGTCCTGTTTATGGCCTAGCACTCTGCAGCTACTTATTCTCTGTACTTTTTCCTGTTGTGAGTCTCTGTATTTACCACTGTCTACTGAAAAATGACTACTCTCTGATGAGGGTTGGGAACTGAACTAATTTATTGGTATAAAGGTAAGTATCTAGGTGGCATTCTGATACTATGTCCATTTAGCAAAATACTAGTAGTAGGTCTTCCCCTGGTGCCTATGACCTCTCCAACCATACATTCTTATCCAGTATAACAGTACTGGGCATGAGTTTCCTCTAGTGCAGTGGTCATTTAAATTCAATAAGAAAGTTATTGCTTACCCCATACAATATCATGACTCTATAGCACCAATTATTATATCTTTTCAGGTGAGACAATATTGTAGCTTGCAAGGCTCAGACTGGGTATAATTGTTCATGACTTTTCTACATTGGCACCTTGTATGGCTCCTTTTGGCACATTAAAGGCTACTTAGCAGCAAGGAATCTTGTAGGTCAGAACAAGGTTGAGTTCTCCATGTCTTCAGTAATAAGGTTTTATCAAGTTGTGTCGAGAAACCAAGAGCAATAACCTGTACTGTTTGGGGAGGTCTCTAGGACCTTTTTGACCAACAACTTAAATGGAGGTAATCAGACCTGGCACTGAGATTTTTGCTTAATAGTTTATGGCTTTTGGAAGAAGCATTAGCTTTCTAGGATGGTTACCTCCATTCAAACTACTTTTTGTTATAGTTTTTAGTAAGCTTATAAAATAGCTTTGCTCTTTCTTCTTTCTTTAATGGTCTGCATAAATTAGTTACCAGTTATATCTGTGACCCAGATATTTTCTGAGATGTAAATTTAGTTTGATAGGCACTTATAATGACATATTTAAATGACCAGGGAATATGTACAGTGACATATACATAATTGTAGCACGAGTTCTAACAGATCTTAATAATAAAAACCCTGAGTTAGATAACAGGGTAAATCCTGAAAGGCCAGAGAAATAAAGGAACGAGCCACCAGAGAGACCTCTTACCTCTACTGAATCCTCAGACCAAAAGGGGTGATCCTGTCCCTATGAATCCTCAGACTGAATGCCATGAGCTCTTGTCTGCTCCCACCTTATATATTCCTCTCTCTGTCCAGGCATATCACTCCTGTCTCCACCCCCCTAGTGCTGGGATTAAAGGCATGTGACTCACAAGTTCTGGGATTAAAGGTGTGAGCCACTACCACCTGGCTCTGATTTTCTTTTAGACCGGATCAATCTTATGTAGCCCAGGGTGGCCTTGTACTCACAAAGATTCGGCTGCCTCTGTCTCCCGAGTACTGGGCTTAAAGGTGTTTGCTACCACTGCCTGGCATCTATGGCTAACTAGTGTGCCTAGCTCTGCACTCTGATCTTCAGACAAGCTTTATTTGTTAGATCACAAGCAAAATACCACCATACATATTATTTAATAAAAAAGTACAATTGTATTTATTTTTCTAAGATTTATTTTATTTCTTAATTATGTGCATATATGTGTCTGTATGTGGGTCTGTACACATGTGAGTACATGTGACAACAGAGTCCGGAAGTCAGCATCTGATCCCCTAGAACTGAGCTGCAGGTGCTTATGAGCTGTCTGAGGTGGGTGCTGGGATGTGCAAGAACAGTACATCTCTTAATGGCTGAACCATTTTCCCAAACCCAATAAGTCCACCTTTGCCTCATGCTGATTGCCTGCCCTGATTGATATTAATCTTGTAGACATTTTGGTCTGAGACCTTTCTGAAATCCGTTACCTATGGTACAAGTGTTAAATATAGCTATAATTGTTATGGAGACACGGTAAGGGAAATGGGCTAAGTTATTTAGTATGAAAGAAAAAGTGAAGGAACCAGGATTTTATGAACTGGTTAACCAAGACTCCACCTTAGAATCACTGTGTTAAATAAAACCTCTTGTCGGAAGTGATGTAGTCAAGAAAGCTTTAACTTCTGACATTCTTTTATAAAGAACCTGACTACACATAAGATGCTGAGTAACAATTCTTTAGAACAAAGATTTATTTTTCAAGTTCAGTTGCATTGTTGGTAATTGAAATGTTTAAGTAGTTGCAGGTGAAATAAAATTTAGACTTGTATGAAAAATAGCTCTGGTAACTTTTTTTGGTAACATCGAGGAAGAATTTAAAGTTGCTCCATTTACACAATTGAGTGGTGCAGTCTTTTCTGAACTCCAGCTGACCTCATCTCACAGGGGACGGACTGTATAGGAAAGCAGCAAAATAATTTCAAATAAACATCTCCTAAAATGCATTTTAACCTTGGATCTGGAGATCTATAAAAGAATACTTTTTTCAGTACTTTGATAACACGGAGAGAATTCCTTACAGCTGAAAATTATGGTATTTAAAGGTTTCAAGATGTCTTTCCAGGTTTCGAGTTGGCAGGCAGCCAGTGTCTGAATGGCTGCACTTTAAAAGCCCATCTTGCTTCCACATCCTTCGGTTTTTTCCCTCTTTTTACATCAGTGCTTGCTCCCAGAAAACATTTAATATATTCTTTAAAGTTCATTCACTTTTTCTATTGCCATAGATACAAATTTTGCCCCTAAAACAAATTTTAAAACCAAAGTCAGTGGCATAGCAAATCTCTAGGAACCTGACCATCTTTAAAAGTATAAGCATAAACATGCTGGCTTGGTTCCTTATAAAACTTAAATAAATGTTTACATAAGAATCTTAGTATAGATCATTATTTTAAGATCAACTTCTAAGTTGGTTTGTGACAAACACAGCTTTGTGTGTGTGTGTGTGCATGTGTGTGGCTCACTAAACAATGTTAGTGGTTGAAAGCACTTGAGCTAAATGTAATTTAAAGACTTTTGAATTCTACCTCCATAACCATCTATTGACCACATAATGGGGGACTTCCAAACACGATTATTTTGGACAGTGCTCTTTGACCCATTGTGTGAACAGAAATGTGGCTATATCCTATTTGGTAACAGGATTCCACTGGGTAACCACAGGATAGATTCAAAAGGCTATGAGAGTTTTAGAGTTGAATGGAATAAGACGTATTTACTACAGTTCAGAGAAATGGAAGCATTGGTGATTTTTATTTTACCATCAGACCATGTGGTGGTGAACCAAACCACTTTTGATCCTTTGACTGCCCCCAAGTTTTTTCAACTGTGAACTTGCTTTCTGTGTTCATGTGTCAATGAAATTTAATGCAAAGTCTATGCATATGAATCTGCCTCTGAACTGTTTATGTAATGCATCAGTAATAATAACAATAGTAATAACAATAAGAAACAATGGTAGTAGTTACAGTAGTGTATGTATTACAGCCTTTTATAAGTAACCATGAAGAATCAGAGGTAAAAGATGAAGTAATAATAGCTCTTACCCTGGGAGGTGGTTGTGCATGCCTTTATCTCAGCACTTGGGAAGCAGAGATAGGCGGATCTCTGTGAGTTTGAGGCCAGCCTGGTTTACTGTGCAAGTTCTAGGACAGCCTCCAAAGCTACAGAGAAACCCTGTCTAAAAACCAAAACCAACCAACCAAACAAAAAAACAAAACCAAGAACAGCTCTTATATCTGGTGCTTGGGAAAAACAGATTGCCTTTCTAGGTTGGAAGTTGAAGTTGAGGGTTAGAAATGCACTTTCCTAGGAGATCTTAACTATTTTCCCTTCCTGGGGCCTTCCATGTGTGTCCCTCTTAGGATCCCCCTTTTTGTTTAGCTTCTCTGGGGTTGGGGGTTGTATCCTGGTTATTCACTTATGAGTGGGTACATACTGTGTTTGTCTTTCTGGGTCTGGGTTACCTTACTTAGGATTTTTTCTTGTTCCATCCATTTGCCTGCAAATTTCAAGATGTCATTGTTTTTATTGGGGGAGTGGGTGGGAAGGAGAGGATGTGGTATGGGAACAAAAGGGTTCAAGAAAACAAGTTGGGGGGAGAGCAATGAAAGAGATGTCTTGGTAGAAGGAGCCGTTATGGGGTTAGGGAGAAACCTGGTGCTAGAGAAATTCTCAGGAATCCACAAGGATGACCCCAGTTAAGACCCCTAGTAATAATAGAGAGGGTGTCTGAACGTGCCTTCCCCTTTAATCAGATTAGTGACTACCCTAATTGTCATCATAGAACCTACATCTAGTAACTGATGGAAGCAGATGCAGTGACCCACTGCCAAGTGCTGGGCTGAGCTCCTGGAGTTCAGTTGAAGAGAGGGAGGAGGGATCATATGAACAAGGGAGGGGGGTCAAGTGGGAGAGGCGGTGGTGGGAGAAGGGGATGGAGGGGGGAACTATGGATGGTATACAAAATGAAAAACAAATTTTCCTAAATAAAAAAGAAAGAAAATGAATTTTCCAAAAGAACCCAGCAGCTTTGTTGTGTTGGCTTCACTTGAGTCAGCAGGTGACTACCTCACTCTAGTTAGAGTTGTGCCAGACTTACTTTGTATCTGTTAAGTTTTACATGTCCGTCTCCTTGTGTTAAATTTTCTCTTTCCTTAACCATAAAATCAGGCTTAGTGTCCATCTTAAATTCTCTTTAAGCTGCCTACTTCTGTATCAACCCATGCCTTATTAACGTGGCACACCTTTGCTATCTCCTGTCTCCTTCCTAGTTTTTGTATGCTTTTGTAATTTATGCTATAGCTCAGACTTATCAGGGAGCAAAAGTGTCTCTTATTTTTTTCCTATTTTCTTTTTTTTTATTTAGAGAATACTTTATTAGTTTTTGTAATCAAACCCACATAGATAAGACCTTACATATTTAATACAGTACGTTACTCCTGTACAAATGGGAAAAAATTAAGTTCAACATTTCTAGCCCAATATGGCTGTTAATTTCTGTACAATGCCAACTCAACACGGTAAACTGGGATACTTTTTTCCAAAGTTGACAGCACAGCTAAAGTTTCCAAAAATTCAAATTATATATGTATATATAAATATTTATATTTATATAAAAAGACCAATAATAGCAGTATGTTATGCATCAATAGCAGCAATAGCTTTTCCAGGTTCTGCAGTCATTTGAACAAACCCCATACAATAATTTCCCCATTGTTAGGAATATTTCACAATGGCATTGATTATGTTAAGTAACTCAATGAAGCATAATGTTTCTTTGATGATATTTTAGATAAGGCAGATTTTTGTTGTATGAGACCCCTCTTGTTGCTGCTTCTGACCCACAGTGCAACATTTTTAGCATCCTTTTCCCAATACTGAGAGTGCCGTTGCCTGGTTAAGTCATTCAGCAACCTAGGATATGACTTAAGAAAATGTTCTTGTACCAGTAGAGATTCAGTTCCTTCCGTAATCTTAACACAGCTCAGTATTACTCTATTTCGTGCTTGGTTTATTTGTACTTTTTGAGCACAGATTGAAACATTTCAGAGCACAGATAGAAGTTCCTTGGGTGTTATTCATTGTGCATTGTAAAACTCTTACACCAAAACATGGTAGGCATTCAGTAAGTTTGGAATAAAAATATGCCAAAGCCATCTAAGGTATATTTGCAAACAATTAAGATAGCAAATAATTTAAGCAATAGCTTGCTAACCTGTACATGTTGTGAGTTTAAAAATAAAAAACCGTTTAGTTCAATGTACAGATTAGTTTAGAACATGGCTTACATTAAATGTCATCTCTAACTATGAAACTTAGGCAAGTTATATGTTCATTTTATGCTGGTTTCTCTACTTATATAATGAGATAATTAAAAGCACTTGCATTTTACCTGTAACTGTTAGGCCAAAAATAATATTTATCAAGATACTAGAAAAAGATTCATTAAGTACATAACAAAGTCTTGATGGTAATTGTCATCTAACAAGGCTTGGTATGGCCCTCTTTTGCATTTGAAACACAAGGTTAAATCCACATGGCCTTCAGTGATACACTTGAGTACTTACCTACAAAGCAAGATGAGAGCTTATGGAAAAGGCCTGTGAGCAGAATGCCCATCGTCCTCCAGGTCCAAAGCTAAGGTCGTCAATGCTGCACATATGTAACATTTGGCCCTTGGTTATTTTCTTTTTAACCAGCGCGCCTCTCAAATCTCTAGAATGTCAGTTGAGGAGTTAAATCAACATTATGCTTTGTCTTTATCACTTTTGTCACTTTGAAACATAAGGAAGTTCTGCTCTTTGGGCACTTTTCAAAGATTTATCCAAGTGTAAATCTTCTGCTGGTTTTTCTGAAGCAGGTCCCAAAGTGAACCCAAGGCAGAATTCATTCAAGATGCACTAGGCTTTTTCTGAGCATTAGTTTAATTCCCACCAGTTGCACAGATTCTAGACTAGTAGCTGTTCAAGTTTGCTGGTAGCTTGGCAGTGTTATTTTCAGTGTTTTATTAGGCTTACGATTTTGCTGAAGGCTTAACAGGCTCATTTTCAGATTTTTAATCAAGAACAAGTTTAATGATTGAAGGTAATTATCTCCAGATTAGAAAGGCTTTTAAAATTTTATCAGCATTCCAAAATTTAACAAATAGCCCTCTGATAATCTAATTAAAATCCTACTTTTGCTGCCAAACTAGTTCAAGCTAGACACACATCCAACCTCTTGTAGGAAATCATTATACATTTAAGCCATTTATGACATGTCAGACATAAAAGTTGACTGGCGTTAATATTCTGATCGTTCTTTAGAGGTGGGTGAGGTGCAATGACCAAGGCTACCTTCTTATTGATTTTTTAAGGGAGGTAAATAGCTCATTGGCTGTGGAATACAAATGTGTGCAGAGCACATAGAATTATGTCCAGCAGCAAATCAGAATCAGCTGCTCTGTATCATAATGAAAGGCCTTTCATTTTCCATTGGATTTGCACCTTAAAGGGTAATTAAGCTTAGGGACTGTATTGTACAGGAATTCAGTCTAGTTTGAACAACGAGCTTTAATGGATAATGAAACACAACCAGAAAAATCAAACATTATTCCTGGGAACTGTTTATATAAGCTAGGGGCAAAATTATTTTTTGTAGTTCTGAAAACTTTTAAGCTAAGCCTTATTTACTCAAGGATGAGCCTTAACCTGTTAGTAGCCAGCTGATGTTTTAGAACAAACTTGAAAGTTGGATTCCAACAATAGGAGTTGACTGCTATCAAGTAGTCATACAGGTCTCCATCGAGGTCGAGTGAAGACTCTAAAAGCACAGTTGGTCAGATAACCTATGACATTGTTTTAATTTCTGTTGTTATCCTGGAAGTTTTGGTTACTATTTTATTTTTGCTCTTCCTACTTTTCCAAGGGGATTTATTGTCAGAATTGAAAGTGGGTGAGGCTGAGAGACAACCAAGTTGAAGAGAGCCAGCAGTTTGAAACCTTGTTTCCGTATTGATTTATGTGCTTCCAATTATCAATGTGTGGGAGTTTTGTCTAAAAATCTGGGCCTGAGGTTCCTTTTGTTCTCCAGTGTCTATTGTGGTTTATGCTTTAAATGGGATGCAAATGTGATTTATAGTGCATGGCTTGATGCAGTTAGAGAAAATTGGGCTTTACAAGGAACTGCAAATGAGTAGGGAAGGGCCACGCGTGAGCAACATGTTTCTGTGGGTGACAAAGGAATATCCCAGTGTGGCTTATGGGGATACTGGAGAGTAAACAACATGGGAAAGGTTGTTTCCCTCAGAGAACATGGCTTTCAACCCTGTGGTCTGGGAGAATGGAACCAAGTCTCTTAAAACTGCTTAGAAAGTTGTTAAAGTAGCATTTCCATGCGGTTGAGAAAAGAACATACACAATAGCAATGTGTTTCCATTGGGCAAGATAGATCCTAGCAAACACCTAACATGCTCATTATTGCAATTCCACATGGCCACACCAGTGAAGTCTCTGCACTAGCATTTTGAATGCCATGTTCCTGAGGTCTTTTTGACTGACCAAATGACCATGACATATAAGCAACAGTTGTTCAGGCAGAGTAGCCTGGAAAGTGCAGAGTTCTCGTGAAACCAACTTGGCCAAATCAAAATTCCTACAGATATGTAATGACAACAAGTAAAATTAGTTGCAGAATTCATTCAGTCACTCAACAAATCTTTCTTAAGCATTTTCCGTGACCCATTTTCAATTGAAAATGTAGCACTATTATGAGGAAAAGAATTGAATTTTAGTTTTGTCTGTATTTGGGTAAGTCTTATTGCAACATCACAAACCCATTATAATTTCTAGCATTTAAAACCTGTCTCAGACAACTCTAAGAACAACACCTGAGGCTGACTTCTGATTTTCATTCACATGTGCACACATATGCCCTTGCATAATCCCCATACAATAAACACACACACACACACACACACACACACACACACACACACACACACAATTAATTAAATAAAACCCACTTCAACATGTTTAAATGTCGTGTTCCTTTGAACACATTTCTATGAACTTAGAATATCCATTTTATCTGTAAAATGAGGAAATTGGGTTAGTATTGTCCATCAGGGAAATAGTTGTGTTTCAGATGCCACCACTGCCATTTAATCTTCATGGAAACACCAAAAATATTTAACATCTCTAACTTTCGGTTTTCCCACTCATAAAATCACAAATCCTCGGCAGAGTTATTGTAAGGTTGTTAATGCATATAGGCCTCTTATAAGAAGTGACGGCCACAAACATCTTTCACACTGGATGGATGTAGTTTTCATAAATGTTTCTCACTGGACAGATTTTCCAGTAAAAAGGGGGCACAGTGGGGCTAGAGAGACGGCTCTGGAGTTAAGAGCACTGACTACTGTTCCAGAGAACCCAGGTTCAATTCCTAGCATCCACATGGCAGTTCACAACTGTTTGTAACTCCAGTTCCAGAGGATCCAACACAGATTTTTTTATACATACATACTACACAGGTGAAATTCTTTATTAATGACTACTTGGCTCTCAGCATAAGCTAACACCAACTTTTTAAAATCTGTAGTGAACATTTAGTGAATAGGAAAAATGTCACCAACACTGATCTCAGACGGCAGCATCTTTAAAATATTTTCAAAATAAATTCTTGTATGAAGAAATACATTTGCAAAAAAAAAAAGGTAGTCATTTTTCACCTAATGATCATAGTAATGATTTTCTTTAAATTGGGATAGAACTGGCTTTTTGTTAGAGTAGGCTTGAAATTAGAAGGAAAAAGCAAAAGTTCTTAGGCTATGATACCAATTACCATATCCTGCAGCACTGAAGTGTTTCTAGAATAGAAGGTGGTGACTGTAAAGCAACTTGCAAGAACACCATTCAATTTTTCTTTGTTTTTGTTCAACTGCTTTTATTTTTCCTGTTTTGTATCTTTTCTACTTATAAAATAAGATCATCATCTGGTTATAAAATAGACTAACCTTTTATTACTTTTAGAAAACTTAGAAGATTTAAAAGGAAAGATCAAAGTTGAAAGTCATCTTTTTGTTGACATCGCTATTTTTACAAACCAAATTCTAAAAGCCATATCAAAAAAAAAAAAAGAAACAAAAAGCACCAAAGCAAACAAACAAACAAAAGAACCACTCCAAAACACCAAGCAAGAAAAGGAAAAGATGAGACATTCGATTTAGCTGCAAATATTCAGGTCAGCTTGCTGGTTGCTACTGATAGTCTGAACTGGGCAGCTTAGGGGGCAGCATGGAGAGGGTTGGTCACAGTTTCATACGACTTTCTGCTTTCCTAAAGACTGTCTAAGGCTTCTTTATATGGTTATCTCAGCTCTCTCACATCTCAAAAAAATAGTAGAAGGGCAGACTTTCCCTTACATGCATTTATTAAACCATTGCCTGCTTCACAATCTTATTCTCACATTTAGATTGAAAGCCAAAGGAGAGGATACAACTCAAGGAAAATGGAGGGAAAAGGCATTTATTGTGATAATTTTTTGCAAATACCATGTAAAAATAAATTTAGTGTTTTAAAGATCTTAATGTAATAAGCAATGACTCTGAAATAATTAAAGAAAATATAGGATGACAATTCAAAATCTTGGCATAAACAATAATTTTTTGAATAGGTATCTAGTAGCTGAGGAAACAAGAGCAATGAGATAGCTTGACCAAAAAAAAAAAATGCACTGCAAAATAAATAGTCAACAAGGTAAAGAGATAGGCTGTAGGATGGAAACAACTTTTACAAATGGTTACCCAGCAGGGAGGTCATATTTGTTTTGGGGTACTTGTCAGATAAGACTTCCCAGAAATGAGTCTAAGCTAATAGAAAGCTCACAACTACAGTGGGCCTTCAGAATCTCAGTGTAGCTTTTAGCCTTTCTCAGAATGAACTGTTAAGGACAAAAATCATGTCCTGGGTTGACATACTTTAATTAACAAGACCAATTAGCTAGAAGTAGAACTATAGAGGCCAAAAAGCAAGATTAGAACATTTAGAGACTTTCCTAGAACTATGGACTTTGATGGAGTCATCTTTGTTTTAAATTTTGGTAGGTGATATTGCCTATAGGATAAGTTTTACAGCCTGAATGGCACTTCCATAATGGAGTCAGTTGTACTAAGGTTTTGGGGCCTACTAAGACCTGGGGCTCAGTTTCAATATCTCATAGATAGAAATATCACACACACACACACACACACACACACACACACACACACACACACACACACACACACATTGTGAGATATTTGTACACTGTTTGAAGATGTATTGCTGTGATATAATAAAAAGCTGAAGGACCAAGAACTAGGTAGGAGGTAAGGGTGCTACTTCTGGGGCAGAGAGAAAAAAAACTAGGAAGAATAATCTAGGTCTGTTATTTTGCCAGAGCAAACTCAGATGCCAACTCAGAGCAAGTCAGATACACCCTACTAAAAAGAGATAACTGAGCCATGTGGCAAAACATAGATTTTAAAGTGTGTTTATTAAGTTAGAAAAGCAATTTGGAAAAAGCCTCAGCTAAGGCCAATCTTTCATAATTAATACTAAGCCTCTGGGTCATTATTTGTGGGCTGGTGGTCTAAACATAGTCCATCAAGAAAGCCTGTTTCATTTGGTGACCAACATATGGCATGTAAATCCACAAAGAACCCGAGAAAGCCTAAAAAAAAATTCTGAGTAGGTTCAGTGCTTGCAGCTTTTTTAAGAGGTCTGCTACCCAGCTCTTGAATGGGGTTTATGAGTGGCGGGCAGTGTGCTACTCAGTGGCAGGAGACTAGGTAGAAATGCCTAACAGAACTGAGGCAGATAGACCAGCTCCAGGCCAGGGCCTGTAGGCAAGAGGCTCCACTCTCAATGACCTGAATCAGCCATAGTCAGCTGCCAGGCCATGTGCTAAGCAGAGCCACATGGTGGAGGGTCTATGGTGTAGCCTCTGCTTAGCAGATTAAGGTTTGGCTCACATGGTCAGAGAAAGCTGTAGATTCTCAAAAACTCAGTCCAGACAGAGAAAACCTCTAAACAGATATAATATGCTTTAAAATGTGCTTCGATGCTGAAGAAAGAAAAGAAAATGGGTATAGACAGTGATGGAAAAATAAATAGTTTAAAAATAAAGAAAGAGTAAAGTAATATAAAAGGAAAAAGTCACATAAAGATGGGTAATATACAGGGTGTCTGGATCCTGTATGGTGTTGTGTTCACTTTGAATTTTTTAAATGCCAATGAACAAAAACAATAGCTAATAAAAGACATTGAACTATGGGAACTGCTAAATTAAACCAACCTGTATATTTTAAGAATGTTTTAACTTCAGAATGGAAATCAGAAAATATGTTGTGTAGGGGGAGAGGTTTTGCTTTTGTTTCCACAGGAAAGGAAAAGCTATGAATTCCTTCAAAATTAATAAAGATCAGATTTGACTGGCAGAGACCTCTAGAGGATTTTGGTTACAGACATGAGGGAGGACGCCAGGAAAGAGTACAGGACAGGCAACATGTATGCTGATCCCTGTTCATGGGAACAGCTCTGAGACTGGATGTCACAAGATAAATCTTGTAAGTTAGAGTCTTCATGACTTATTATTACATGCCATCCTTTTATATGGCATGGATAGAGGTTTGGTTATATAGTCCAAATGGACTTACAAAGTTGACAGATACCTTTTACCTGCTCAAACATCTTTCTTTCCTGCTACTTCAGCCCCAAATAAACACACGGATGCTATTTTAATTATTAAATGGTTGACCAATGGCTGGGGCTTCTTCTTCTTCTTCTTCTTCTTCTTCTTCTTCTTCTTCTTCTTCTTCTTCTTCTTCTTCTTCTTCTTCTTTTTTTTGGTTTTGAGTATATAAGTTTTACTTTACACTTATGTCAAAGCAACACACAAGCATAAGAACCACAGACAACAGTCTCACAACAGGGGTACCTCTCCTGCAGAGGCCCGAAGGTTTGGGCTCAGGACTTCTGTTCCTCTGGATTCAGGCTGGCAAGTCTCCTGAGGGCCTCGTGTGGTGGAATCAGAATGGGCAGCACTCGGCTTGATGGACTGGTTGTCTCAGGTTAGCAGAGGAGAGCTCCAGAACATAGAGTTGTGGTACACTCTAAAATTCCCAGTTCTGAGCTGGTCCTTAAATAGTTCGCTAAATTGTGGTAATCACACTTTTCCACACTCCACACATTCTCACTCTTTTTGTGTGTGTGTGAGTTTTATGATTTATTTATTTTTTAAAATTTTTCATTTGAATTAGAAACAGGATTGTTTTACATTTCAATCTGTCTGGGGCTTCTTATTGGTTAGCTCTGTCTTAATTATTAACCAATTTCTATTAATCTAAGTATTTCCATATGGTCTTATCTTACCGGAGAAGGGTCAGGACCTGTTACTCCTTCCTCCACTACCTGGTGTCTCTTTGAGGCGTCTCTCTGCTTACCTTTCCCAGAATTCTCCTCGTCTCCTAGTCCCACCTATCTTTCTGCCTCTATTAGCCAAACAGTGTTTTGTTCATCAACCAATAAGAGAAATATATACAGAAGGACATCCCCAAACATAAAACTGAAAATCATCTTTAGCTGACTTGTACATACCACACATTCCATACGTGTGTTAATGTAGATCTATTTGTTATCTTTAAAAGTTTGTGTTTTCAGAACAAAAAGACCAGACACCAATAAAGACAAGTAGCCCAGGTGATCCAGCCTCTCAAAATACCTCTGTTACAGTTTCCTCAAAATTCAACATCCAGAACAACTTCAAAGCTGCTAGCTGAGATGGTTCAGCCTCACACAATACAGCAGTCAGGACTTCAGATAGCCTCTGCATTTTCCCATAACACAAAGACAAAACAAAAAATAATACAGCTAGCTCTCCCAGGACTTGACCATTATGCCAATTTTCTCAGGTTGCCCTAGAGATGCTGTCACTTCCTAACAGCAGGAAGCAGTCTAGAGAACACAATGCCTAAATTCCCAAGAGGTAGGGTGGATGGTTTTTGGTCATCCAATGAATTATGGATGTTTATCATCATTTCAGGGGGATTGGTTGCAAGTTGTTGTTGGCCATGGTCAGGGAAAGCTGAGCAAAGGAGATTAGATTCAGGGATCTCTTTCTGAAGGGAAAGGGGGGAGTGCATAGAAATTATAGGAAAAAGGATGGGTTGTTGAATCTACTTTTAAACTAAAAAAATAATTACTAGTCTTAAATTTTCACATTGATAAGGATTTTTGTATATTGATACAAATTTAAGTTTATTTTTCTTATACTTTCTTAAATGTTTCTACTCTTGTTTAAGGTATACCTATGCATCACATTTAACAATTTATATAAATTTCTAACCCTTGAAAGTTATTGTTATAGGCTATTTAGGAGAATTAAGAAATGCAGACTAGTAGTCATCTATAACAATCAAACTTGTAGTCATGTTAGGTATGCAGGTTTTCCAAAATCCAAAATAGGACTCCTGTGTAGTTCAGCCATCCACTTTTGTGGGTATACCCCCAAGAATCAAAGACAGTTTATTGTATAAATATCTGCATGCCTGTGTTTATCATGTGATCACAATAGCCAATCTAGGGAATCAATGTGGATGTCTAGAAGAATAAAGACATATAACCGAAAATCTGATATATATATATATATATATATGTGTGTGTGTGTGTGTGTGTGTGTGTGTGTGTGTGTGTGTATACATTATACTGAGTCATTTTAATTATATTACTTTCAGGAAAGTGGGTAGAATTAATTAAAAAAGAATAGTAGTAGGCATTTTTCTTGACAGTTTTTTTTTTTTTTACTTTTGTGACTATAATATAATCGTACCATTCCTCTCTTCTCTTTCATTCCTTTAGACTCACCTATATAACCCTCCTTGCTCTTTTTCAAATGCTCAGCATAATCCCTAACTACAGTCTAAAAATTTGCTCTTATGCTCACAGATAAGTGTAGTCCTCACCCCTCATCAAGGAAACTTCTCTTTGCAACAGATAGTAGGTACATTTGACAAAGAATGGCAGGCAATCTCTATGATTTGGGTACATAGTACTAATTTGATTTGTAGAAATAATACTGAAACTCTTGATATAGATTGCTAAACTTCTGTCTATCAAAAACTGTCTTTATAAAGAATGGTACAATTTCTTTAAATTACACCCTTTGATAAGTAAATCTGTTAAGATAATTATTTTCCCAAATGCTTTTTCAACCTGATAAGGTTAAGTATTCCCAACACTAAATAACTGGCTTTCCACTATAATAGTCATAAAATAATGGTAATGAAAGTTCTCAATGCAAGGACTCTTTCATTTGCATTTATTTTCTTGTCTGTTTCTTTTGTCCATGTGACAGGTCTCAAAAAGCAGACACAATAACAACATTCACTCTGGTAGAGTAAAAATAGCTTCAAAGAAGGAAAACCAAGATGATAAAACTAATGTTTTATAATCCTGACGATGTACGACACAAAGTTTAGAAAATATAACAAGTAGAACAGTGTGGGCTGTGACTTTTTGGAATCTTTGTTCATTCATTTCCTTCCCGTCTCTACTCTTCTTATAACCACTGTGTGAGTCAGGATTATGTTCTAGTGCATTTATCAGTACTTTAATGAATCAGATTAGAGAATTAGCTCTCTGTCAGGCAAGAGACAGATGAAGGCAGGTCAGAGCTGCTATGACAGCTCATCAGAACCCTTCATCCACATCCCACCTTCACTGATATATAGTTTCTGTTTTTAAGGTTGCCCAGAGCATGAAAGTATATGATAGAGATCCATTCATCCTACCAGATATCTAGCCAATTGGCGGGAAGAATTGAGCATAGAAAAACAGTAACAACAGCTGAAGATTATTGCGTGCCGCATCCGCTCAAAAAAAAAAAATGATCTGTAATCTGTAAGGCTAAGATTTCTTTATTCAGATAAACACCAGCCCAAATGCAAGCCAGAGCATGCCCACAGGTGGCAAGCTAGCATGGCCAGAGAGAAGGGCTCTTTCATGTGTGCCCAGCTCTTTAAGAACCTCCTTCTATGTCATGTCAGACTTCTCACCCAGCTCTCACCGGCGTGTCCCAGCACACCTGTCCGGGTCACCTGGGGCAGAGCTAGGGTGTCTCCCTACAATTCCCCTTTTAGTCTAAAAGAGGATTAAAACTTAATAGTGTAAAACATCTAAAATTAACAATCATAAAGGTGAAATATAAGAAGATACAATAATCTGCTATTGCACATCCTGTGTCTATTCCAGCTAAGCCCTAAAGTCATGTGAAAAGGGTATCCAACTTGAACACCTCCTTCCAATCCCAACTCTAAACAATAAGAAGGTCATTCCTAACTAGGCTTACACTACCCTAATAAACAATAATGGGGAATGGGGGCGTAGCATCTTCTAAGTTACTTCCTGCTGAAATGGGACAATGGTAGCCATGTGGGGTCCTGTGGAATGAAAAATGCCATTACAGGGAAGTCTAATGAGTTATCTCTAGTCCATGTTAGATGAAATTTGCTTGATTGAAGATCTAGGTTGAAATCCTCAACTTGATTGAAGTCAGTACTCAAGGTTCTGGTTGGAGTGTCAGTCGAAACTGAGTGAGTTGAATCCAGTGCAGTCGGAGAGGTGTGGTCCAATTCTTTTTCCGGAGCATGCAGGGATTTTTGTCAGGCTGGTTCTCATTGGCTGTTTGGGACTCAAACATAAGTGTCATCAGAGAAATGTTCGCTTGTACATGTATGTGTACTTGGAAAGGCAATCCTTGAATAATGACAATTATGAGAGGGTGTAGGCCTTGAAAGAAAGAGCCAAGAAAAGACAAATATAGTCCTCTAATTCTTCATTTATTCTGTATTACAGCAATTGGCTTCTTGATATAACACAGAAACTTTAAAATTTTGTTAAATAACATGCTTGGATTTTAGGGTAAGAAAGCCAAATCCAACTCTAAATCCAGCATCGATTTAATAGAATAGGGACTAGGAAATGAAGAGAAATAGAGTTATTTGAGAGACAGCTGTAAATTTTACCGTATGGCACGTTCCTTTTGTTCGATGGTTATAGCTACATTCTTTCCTTAAGTATCTACACATGTAGTGTCCTTTGACTTCTGGAGGTGGGTTTTCCTGTGAGGATAAAAACAAAGCACTTCCCATCCTTTGGGAGGCTTTTATTTACTTCATGAGATATACCTCAGTAAATACCTGTCCGTCTTCCTTGTTGAGAGAGTTGTCTTTTTCAACTCGAATCTTGATCAATTTTGATGGTATCCAAAGATTTTCTTCTCCTGTGGAAACAAATGCAAAACCCCTACTCCAACATAACATATGTCCGGGTTTCCATACCGAGGTCAGTACATCTTTGAAATACACTGGTTGGTTCAGTTCAGCAGTTTTCTCCGTAGTCCAGTGTCTTTCCACAGCTGTTTGTCCATTGTCATTGGCATTAAGAAAGTTGAGTGTTAATAAAGCATTATGCAATCTATGCTTGGGGGGTTTCGTCTTACCAGCTTGCCTATGGAGCACCTCACCAATTGTGCGTTGTCCTTTAAAGCAGTTTCCCTAGACTACAGAAAAAGTATTTACTTTTATCTCATTGAACAGAATCTGATACTGATAATATGGGAAGGCAAGGATAGCATGTCTATAAATGCCACTGGTGATGAATATGAAATCAGAAATTTAACTTTTGCATAAATATGAGGATAGAAAATATTTAATAAGTGAAAAAGAGATGAAGATAGAGGCATGTTGTTATTTCAGTTAGAGTTATAAATTAAGTTTGTCTTTAAGACATTGCTGTTTCCATCAGCTCCTGGATGAAGGCTCTATGATGGCATATATTGAAGCCATTAATCTCTTTATAGGAGAAGGGCATTTAAGGTAGCCTCTCCACTATTGCCTAGATTCTTAGTTGGGGTCATCCGAGTATATCTCTGGACATTTCCCTAGTGCCAGATTTTTTTTTAAACCTAAAATGGCTCCCTCTATTAAGGTACCTCTTTTCCCACAACTAAGCACTGAGCCAAATTCCTGGAATCCAGTTGTAGAGAGGGAGAAGTGATGATCAAAGAAGTTAAGACCATGCTGGGGAAACCCACAGAAACAGCTGACCTGAACAAGGGGTTGCTCATGGACCCCAGACTGATAGCTGGGAAACCAGCATAGGATGGAACCTGGCCATCTGCATGTGGGTGTCAGTTAGGATGCCTGGGCAGTCTATGGGACCCCTGGTAATGGAACAGTATTTATTCCTAGTGTATGAATGGACATTGGGAGCCCATTTCCCATAGAGGGATATGCTCTCAGCCTAGACACACGGGGGAGGGCCTAGGCTCTGCCCCAAATGATGTGACAGACTTTGATGATCCCCATAGAAGGCCTCACCTTTCTTTGGAGCAGAAGATGGATGGGATGGGGGATGGTGGGGGTATGGGAGAATGGGAGGGAGAGGGAACTGAGGCTGATACATAAAATAAGATTGTTTATAATTTAAATTAAACAAGAAAAAAGTAAAATTGAATACTATTGATATGGGGATGAAGAGGTAAAAAATATACTTTATACTGAAAAAAAAGACATTGCTATTTGTAGCTACCACAATCAATAGCTTTAATAAACACTTGCACCAAAACCTGTTAAGATTCCCCATTGCCTGCTGAATCTCTAATCCTAATTTTAAATTGCTATACCAAATAGCTTCCTTTGTCACTTCTGAAAATAAATCTGACTGCTATTACAACAATGTCTTAGAGCATGAATGGTTGCTTCCATCATGGAGGTATTATGTTTCTGAACTTTCCACCCACAGTGCCTCCTGAGGTTTCCTTCTCTTTGTCACCACACATTTCAGGCACATACTTTCACATCTTGATAAAAAGCAACTTGTTCCAGAAAGGCTTTGAGAGTCAAATTAGTCTCTGTATGACATTCAATTAATATTAAATTGTATTTATGTGTATAAATACTCTGTGGCAATCTATCAGAGCATGATTTCATTTATTTTGAAACAAACAAGCTTATGTGATTCTCTTAATCCTTCTATTACTTCCCACCATGTACTGTGAATCAACAGTTGTTTTGACCATGCTTTAGGACTAGAGAGATTTAACAATTCTTTAGGACCCAGAAGGATCTTGGGGTAAAAGAATTTGTGTAAACTCTTTTATCTACAACTTAAGACCCTTATTATCTATCATATCCTTTGCCAGACGCTTAAGCTGTTCTTAAAACCCATGTCAGATCCTCCTTGAAGATGGAAATACCTAGACCATCTGTTAATCCTCTTTTGATCTCTATGGATTTATTTGCATGCAGATGTCTTGTATAGTTTCATTATCATGAGAAGAGACACACTAGTATAGACAACTGGGAATTGTATGCATGTAGGTCAGTCTTTATCTGAGTCCTTGGTTCAAGTCACTGTTACTCTGTAGGAAGTTCTGTCCTGTTTAATGTCCTTCAGGGCTGCTATATCTATTTTTACACACTGTCTGGCCACTCTCTGTGGGTTTCTTGGAATTCTTTAACTTAACCATATTCTAATTAACCAGTTCTGGTCATTTTCCCCTCTGTTCCTGGCCTCCCAGTCAGATCCCACTGCACTGCTACTTGACTTATCTCTGTGATTTAGTTATGACCCTTTGCCTGTGAGAATGATCTTTTAAATACATCAGTTAAAATAAATCAACTGCTGCATTATTACCCCCCACTTTTTCCATTCATGATGGCTGAGAAATAGAGACAAGTAGAGTTTTGAACCAAGAGTATCAAATTAGGTTCTAAGGGTATAGGCCATCTGCTTGCTGATAACCATTCACTTTTGGATTGTTAGATGAGAGAAATATACTTAATCATTAAGCTACTGTCTTTATTTGGAGAGAAGAAATGAATAAAGGGGGAAGTTGCTAAGGGTAAAGGCTTCCACAACCAAGTCTGACAACCTGAGTTCCATCCCCAGGATTCACATGTTGGAAAGAGAGAACTGATCCCTGCAAGTTGTCCTCTCACCTACACACTCACACCATGGATATAACCCTCAATCCACCACATATTAAATAATAAAAAATAAAAAGATAAACACATAAGTTGAATGAAAAAGAGAGCTTATCTTTTTCTTAGTAGCATTGCCTTTATCTTAATGAATACATTAGCATAAAAGCTAAGCTTTTTTGAGCAACTTACTTAAATCTTAAAATTTCTTCCTTCTTAAGTGAACATACCACAGAGGTACGTGCATGTCCATCTTTATTATATTATTCATAATAGCAAATGTATGAAAGCAGACTAGATACTTATCAATAGAAGGATAAATAAAGGAGATATGAAATATACATGCAAGCGTAGGCACACATGTGCATAAACACACACGTGCGCGCCCACACACAAACAGGAGCACACAGACACACACACACACACACACACACACACACACACACACACTGGATTTCTAATCAACCTTAAAGAATAGTTAATTTTTGTTGGTTGCTTTTTATTCTGCTCTCTGTCAGGCCCTCCACTCATCTCCCAAATAAATACACAGAGACTTATTCTTTCTTATTAATGTCCAGCCTTAGCTTGGCTTATTTTTAGCCAGCCTTTCTTAAATTATCCCATCTACCTTTGCCCCTGGGCTTTAGCCTTTCTATGTTTCTGTGTATTTTTTTCTTTATTTCTTACTCTGTGACTTGTTGTGTAGCTAGCTAGGTGGCTGGCCCTTGGTGTCCTCTCTTCTTCTTTTCTCATACCTCATTCCTTCTTTTTCTCCCTCTATTTATTCTCTCTGGATTTCAGCCCTGCCTATTTCTCTCTCCTGTCTAACTGTTGGCTCTTCAGCTCTTTATTAGACCAACCAGGTGTTTTAGACAGGAAAGTAACATAGCTTCAAAGAGTTAAACAAATGCAACATAAAAGAATGCAATACATATTTACATCATTAAACAATGTTCCACAGCATAAACAAATGTAACACATCTTCAAGCAATATTCCACAACATTAAATTATGTAATGTGTATGAAAATCACTGATAAGCTATACTAAGAAAGACAAATACATGGTTTCTCTTTGTGTGGAATCTACACTTAAAAGAATATTGTACTTGAATTGTAAAATTATAAATATATACATACAGGCACATACATACATGTATATGACATGAATGTAGAAATTGGAGTATATGAAAGGGTAGGGGAACTAAGGGACATAAAAGGAAGAGAAAGTGGGGTCAAATAAATATTAAGGGAGAGAAGACAAACATCACATTTTATTTTATATATAGAATCATGATTTAACTATATATATACATATATATATATATATATATATATATATATATGTTTTATGTGTGGCATGAAGGCATAAGGAAGATTATTAAGGAAGGGGAGAATGGAAACAATGGGTAGTCAGGAGGGACAAGAGAGTTGGTGGGGGGTTGAATATGAACAAAGTATACTGATATATATGCATGAAAATTAATAATGAAATTTATTATTTTTGCCTGTTAACTAAAAACAGAAGCAAAAAATAATGATTTCTATGTTAAAAGACAGCTTGAGAATCAAGTGAAATAGCACATGTGAAGTTAACTTTTTAAAAGAAGGAATGTGGAATAAATATAGCATGAGCTGGGCTTTTACTAATAAACATGAATATTTCAGTGTTTTCAGAATAAATAAATAGGCTCATTAGCATATAAAACTCCCTATAGTACTGTGTTAATAAGTCTTGAAACAAATGTTTAACCTATAATTCTTGAAAACATAATTGAAAATAATGTCTGGGTGGCCTTAATCCCAAAATGACAATCTCAAACATAAGATTCTATATTGATACTTTAGAGACCTCATTCTGTATTTGATTTGGGGATTAATTTATTCTTTCCTTTCTTGCTGTTCTCATTTCACATTAGAAATCTCACTTTTTTGCCTAATGAATAACAAACATGATTATAGAGCTTCGGGTATATAGAATTATCTGTAAGCTAAAATAAGAACATATGTAAAGCATATTAGAATATTGTTTGTTCTCAAGATATGCTACAGTTCCATTGTAGAAGGGAAATTTATTGGACCAATCATCATGCTTTTGTGTGAGTTCAAAGACTTACCACCACCTCACTGACGATTGGGAGACACATTTCCATTTAAGTGACTTTTTCACTTGTGTGGTCTCTTTCCCTGACTGTTCTTTATTCCCATGTATTTTATTAGTACTACCGAGCATGAAAGATTTTTTTAATTGTTTGAGTTTGTATAACCATGTTCATTATGTTTAGAGTCTGTTCATGAAAATAAGCTGATGGCTTGTTTGGTATCATTAAAAATTTAAACTTTTTCTGTTAAATTTGAGGTTATCTTAATAATCTTCACCACAACTAAATAATCAGTTCTTTGTACTCATCAAGATAAGAGTATGTTTCAAAATATGCTTTTGAAAATCTGTTGCCAAGAAGCTATAAGAATGTTATCAAGGGTTTTTCGCCAAGATGACGCCGGAAGCGAAGAAGGAAGCTCCTGCCCCTCCAAAAGCCGAAGCCAAAGCGAAGGCCTTGAAAACCAAGAAGGCAGTGCTGAAAGGAGTCCACAGTCACAAAAAGAAGAAGATCCGCATGTCACCCACCTTCCGGCGGCCCAAGACCCTGCGGCTCCGGAGGCAGCCCAAATACCCCCTAAAGAGCGCACCCAGGAGAAACAAGCTTGACCACTATGCCATTATCAAATTCCCCCTGACCATTGAGTCAGCCATGAAGAAGATAGAAGACAACACACTTGTGTTCATTGTGGACGTCAAGGCCAACAAGCACTAGATCAAACAGACTGTGAAGAAGCTTTATGACACTGATGTGGCCAAAGTCAACACCCTCATAAGGCCTGATGGAGAGAAGAAGGCATCCGTTCGCTTGGCTCCTGATTATGATGCTCTGGATGTTGGCAACAAAATTGGGATCATCTAAACTGAGTCCAGCTGGCTAATTCCAAATATACTCTTTTTCACCATAAAAAGAGAATGTTATCAAGGAGTAATATTTGAGTCAATTGTTAACATAACCAATGCAGGCCAACTCAAAAATTTAGAAACACATCACAGGCATAACAATTATATATAAATTTTAACAATAAGTGAGCATCAGTGCCTATATTATAATGTACATCCTGAAGATCATGGAGTAAGTTTGTGTAGACATTTCTCTGTATATGTTTAAAGATTGCATGAGTGCAATTAATTAAAAAAGTTGTAACATTGATACATTTCTTTTACATCTACCTGTGATTTGGGGTTGAATTATGTGTTATAAAACTATTCTCTCAATGTATGACTTGGAAATAGTGTCTTTACATAAATAATTGAGTTAAAATGAGGTTATTAGGGGAAGCTCAAATATAGTATGATTCTAGTGTTTTTATGAAAAAGAATTTGGACACAGAGATGTGCATACATATATGACAATGTTCAGAGTCATAGAAAGAAATGACCATATGCCAGTAGGAGAGGTCTGAAATAGATCTTCCCTTACAACATCAGAGGAATCAACCATGATGAAATCTTCACTTTTCCCTGTGCTTCTCAAACTGTGAAAATATATTTTTGTCATATCCACACCATCTCTGGTACTTTGGAATTATAATCCTATCACAAAAATATAAGTATATGCACAAATTACAGTCTTTATTTCATAGAGAAATATTAACACAAGGATCTCAGTGGTTGGTATCACTTTCCATATATTTGCTCAAAAAACCTGGGGGCCTTTCTTTCTAATATCCCTTTCTTTTCATCTCATCTCTAAACTAACATCAAGTATTTCTCAACTATCATCACTTCTTTTTATTACCATGAATCTTAGAATGTCTAGACCACCATAAAATCTTGTCTGACTTGCCTATTTGAGTCTATTTTTTCTCTTCTACAGTCCTAAAGCAGATTGTTAGAAAATCCAGATCACATTCCTTGAATTGCACCTTGACATGGACCTTCTTTGGTCATTGAGCAAACTGGACATCTCATCTGGTTTACCAGTCTCTGCAGAGTATAAAACTTCATGCCTTTTAAAATGCTATGTAAGTGACTTTTGCTGAAGGAGTGAGGGGGCACCAACCCTCAACTCCATCCTTGCCATCACCAGGAAGCTAAAGAGAACATAATGTAGCTATTTTCTACTGTTTGGCACCAAACAGTATGGAGCTCAGATCTCTGAAAGGAAGGAAATAAATAGGATAAATTCTATGATTGTTTGGCTTTTTATAGACTGCTACTTTTTGAGAGTGGAGATTAAGCAGAGCATAGCAATCTTACTGAGATAAAGAGTGATCAGAGGTCCAAATTACAGAGATAGTGAGTGCAAATAAGATAGAGGAACTTTCTTTTTCTTTTTCTTTTTTTCTCGAGACAGGATTTCTCTGTGGCTTTGGAGGCTGTCCTGGAACTAGGTCTTGTAGACCAGGCTAGTCTCGAATTCACAGAGATCTACCTGCCTCTGCCTCCCAAGTGCTGGGATTAAAGGAGTGTGCCACCAATGCCCAACTTGGAGGGACTTTCTTAAGAAGCTGTAGAATCTGACCAGGGTAGTCACTGAGGACTTTGGCTAAATATCACATTGGGCATGGTGCAGGTGAGAAGGGATGAGACTGGGCAAAGAAAACTGTTGAATACAGAGACGCTACTGGGGGAGTGATGAGAACAATGTGTAGATCTTACAAAATGCTAGGTAGTGTTCAAGTTCATATCAATGATAATAAAGCATCATTATTAAAAACCTGAGCTTTTAGTAGAGCTCAAAAAATCAAGCCTAAAGAATAGGGCAGCCTTAAAGTAAAATCTATTCAAGAATTACGTAAACAAACTAAGAAAATAAACACCAAAAAATCAAATTGATGTACTAGAAAATTTATAATTTGTAGAAGCAAAACACACTATATACAGCATATGATGTCAAACACCCAACAACTACAGAAATGCTAGTAGATAAGGAAGAAATTTCAGACTCTGAATTAACTAATATTAATATTAACTAATTATTAATAGGCATTAATAATTACCATTAGTTAACATCAATTAAAATTATTAATGTCAGCTAATTACTGATTAATATTACGCAATGAAAATTAGAAATAATGAATGGCCCTACTCCTTATACTGGATCATTTTGCCCGGTCTTAATACATGGTGAGTTTCTTACTCTTATTGCAATTTGATATGCTGTGTTTTATTGATACTTATGGGAGACTACCCTCTCCTGGATGGAAACAGAAGAGGAGTGGGTTGGAGGGTGGGATGGGGAAATGAGGGAGAGATACTGGGAGGGGAGGATGAGGGCTGGAAAGTAAAATAAATAGATGAATTTAAAAAAGAAATAATGAATGATGGTGTTAAGAAGAAAAATAAGAATTTAAAATCACTAATTTGTTCAAGTATTTCAGAGAAACTAGAAAATAATGAGGCAGTGCATATAAACTCTCAGTTGGGAATTGGGCACAGATATAGCAAAATCTGAAGCTAAATTTTAGAGCTGAAAATGTCACATCAGAATCCACATCTTCACTATACTAAACATTACAGAACATTAACTATGCATATGGTCATTAGAAACTATTCAAACAGGAGGACCGAGAGCTAAAATGCAAACAAACAAAAAAAAAAACATCAGGACGAAACCAACAAGCAAAAGAAAAAACTTAACAAAATCTCAATGTCTCACAGAACATTACCAGTCAATGTGCAATTATGAGAACAGAAAATGTGCAGAGTGACTGTTTTGAGGAAATAATGGATTCGCAAATCACATCCTGATCAAATTATTGAAAGTCAATGCAAACAAACAAAAACAGAAAAAGTTCAATATATTGCATACAATAAAACAAAAGGAATAGTAATGATGGTTGCTATTTCACCAAAATTATGTAAAACCAGAAACTACTAAGTCAGTATATATTGCAGCTCAGAGTCCTGGGCTGGCCTGGTGGTTCTGCAACCTCAACCTTCAACGTGCTGGTATTAGATCCCTGAGCATCAACACCAGCAACAATTTGTTTCCTGAATGGTTACATTAAAAAGATTGTTACAGGAGTTCTGGCTAAAACAAAAAAAAATTGTATGAAAAATTGTACTATGAATAAAAGAAGAAATCTAGAAATTTCCAAAATCCATGTAATAAAATATGTTTCTGCGTTACTAACATAAGACACAATTGATTGTGACACAAAATAATAAGTTACAGAATTCATAGCATGATTGGAAGAAAACTTATGAAAATTTTATCACAAAGTATGACAGCAATAAATGGAAGTGTATTATTAGGAAATTGTTACCGTATATGAGGAATGAAATATTTGAAGCTAAATTACAATGAGTTTAAGATGCATGTTGCAAAAAGTCAACACAATTGCTAAAACAAAGGAAAAAAGTGCTACAGTTTGAAAGGCAACAAAGGATGGAAAAATCACATTAATATTCAATTAACTAAGGGCAGAGAAAAGTACAAGTGTAAAGGAGAATACATGGGAAAATTAAAGTCAAATTAGAAGAGACTATTACTTAGATGGATGCTAACAGATGCCTTAAACGTGAATGATGTGGCCATTCTTATGGAAAGAAAGATATATTCAATATGGAAAAAAGACATTATTGTTAGCTGTTTGTAAGAAAAACTTTCTATGTAAACTGTCACCTTAAAAGTAAATGTATTCAGGGCTGAAGAGATGACTCAGTGGTTAAGAGTACTGGCTGCTCTTCCACAGGACCTGAGTTTGAGTCCCAGTACCCACATGGTGCCTTGCAAAAGTCTGTTAACAACTCAGGTGGTTTGGAAGCAGAAAGGGACGTAATGGAAAGGAAGGGTTGGTTAAACGAGGTAGATGGTGGGAGGACAAAGCAGAGGAAGGAGAATGGAGAGGGATAACTTATAATAAATATCTTCGAAAACATTATGTGTGGTGATATTTTGTTTATGATCTAACAAATAAAGCTTGCCTGAAGATCAGAGCCACACTAGTTAGCCTTAGAGGCCAGTCAGTGGTGGCACAAACCTTTAATCCCCTCACTCAGGAGACAGAGGATCTCTGTCTCTGTTAGTTCAAGGCCACCCTAAGCTACCTGATATTGATCCAATCTAAAAGAGAAACAGAACTCACATAAGGGTGATCCCAGCACTTGGGATCCCAAGCCTTTAATCCCAGCACTAGAGAGGAATATAAGGCAGGAAGAGAGAGAAGCTCAGTAGAGTCTGAGGAGTGATGCAGTCTGAGGAGCAGTGCAGTTGGAAGCAATCTGAAGTTCGGTGGAGACAGATGCAGTCTGAAGATGCAGTCTGAAGATGCTGTCTGAAGACAGGATCATCCCTTCGGTCTGAGTACTGATAGAGGTGAGAACTCCTTAGTGGATGGCTGCTTTGCTTCTCTGATCTTCAGCTTTAGACCCCATATCTGTCTCTGGGTTTTTATTATTAAAACCTATTAGAATTCATCCTACAATTATGTATAAATTTTTTGTAGAGGATTCCTAAAACACACACACACACACACACACACACACACACACACACACACACACACACCAAAGGAGTTCAGATGAAATCACCTTATAGTGTGTTTTATGCAGCAAATATTATTTTGAAATAATTGGAGGTCATACTCTCCAAAAGTGACCTTCAAACAGCAACCTAAACACACCATAAAAATATGACTTTCAGCTTCTTTCTCTGTAAATTTAAAGCTTACTATTTTTAAGACTTTCTTTGAAAGAGTGGACATTGCAGTGAAACACATGGTTTTGATTTTTCTTCTTCTTTTTTCCTTTTGCAAAAAAATTTAAATTAGAAACAAGCTTGTTTTACATGTTAATCCCTCTCCCTCCTCTCCTCCCCTGCCCCCCCCACAAACTCCCTATCCCATCTCCTTTCTGCTCCCCAGCAAGGGTGAAGTCTTCCATGGAGGATCTTCAAAGTCTGTCATATCATTTGGGTCAGGGCCTAGCCCCCCCCCACCCATGTGTCTAGGCTGAGAGAGTATCCCTCTATGTGGAATGGTCTCCCAAAGTCCATTCCTTTGCTAGGGATAAATACTGATCTACTACCAAAGGCTCCATAGATTGCCTAGGCCTCCTCACTGACACCCACATTCAGGGGGTCTGGATCAGTCCTATGCTGGTTTCCCAGCTATTATTCTATGGTCCATGAGCTCCCCCTTGTTCAGATCAGCTGTTCCTGTGGGTTTCTCCAGCCTGGTCTTGACCCCTTTGCTTATCACTCCTCCCTCTCTGCAACTGGATTCCAGGAGTTCAGCTCAGAGTTTAGCTGTGGGTGCCCACTTCTGCTTCCATTAGCTACTGGATGAAGGCTCTATGATGGCATATAAGGTAGTCATCGATCTCATTATTGGAGAAGGGCATATAAGGTAGCCTCTCAACTACTGCTTAGATTGTTAGTTGGGGTCAACCTTGTAAATCTCTGGACATTTCCCTAGTGCCAGATTTCTCTTTAAACCTATAATGGCTCCCTCTAATATGGTATCTCTTGTCTTGTTTTCCTCTATTCTTTTCCTGACTAGATCTTCCTGCTCCCTCATGTCCTCCCCTCCCCTCCTCTTCTCCTCTTCTCTTCTCCTAACTCCCTCTCCCCTCCCCCATGCTTCCAATTAGCTCAGGAGATTTGTCCCTTTCCCCTTCTCTGGGGGACCATGTATGTCTCTCTTAATTCAAAGTAAACTGTATGTATAACAAGGTTAGGCCGTTAAACCCTAATTGGAGGACTTTGCCACTATGTTTCAAATGTGTTAGCTACTACAAAAATATAAGCTGCATAATTATATAATATATAGGCTTACACAACCCTGAAGAGAATCTAAAGTACAAATGCATGAACTTAATGTATTGAAAAAAAAGATGTTTATTAGTGTCTGAGAGATGTATATTTACCAAATTTGCATGTTATATGATTTCCTGGGAAACCAACTTAGGAAAAATAAATTTTAATGTCTAGTTTTATTAATAATTAATATTATTAATTCTTTAAGAATTTGATAT
This sequence comes from Cricetulus griseus, assembly GCF_003668045.3. Classification (NCBI taxonomy): domain Eukaryota; kingdom Metazoa; phylum Chordata; class Mammalia; order Rodentia; family Cricetidae; genus Cricetulus; species Cricetulus griseus. The sequence continues at coordinate 336,544,696 of NC_048595.1, read as the reverse complement.
ATGCATAAAACAGTTTTTTATCCCATTTGTTCCACACTCTACCCTAACTCCTCCCGGATTCACTCCCTAATCTACCCCCCAACTCTTTCCAGATTCACTTACCACTCCACTCCCTAATTCCTTTCCAATTAGCTTTCTACTCCCCTTCTGAAGCAGTGTTCTCTATTTTTTAACCCATGGAGTACAAAATTGTGTTATTGAGAAATTTTTAATTGAAGATCCATCCACTGGAGTATGAAAGACCTAGTGGGACCATATCCTTAAAGAAAACAGTCTTCCTCCCCCAGAAATTATCAACTCTCAGTAGCTCCTCAACTAAGGTTGAGGGCTGATGAGCCCGTCTGTCCATCCATGTTATAGTTTTGAAAGTATTGAGGTTATACAGGTTTTTGTGCAAACAGCCCCAGCTGTGTGAGTTCATTAGTTAAATAGTCCTGTCATGACTAAAATAAATGTTTTTATTTCTCAGGTTCTCCCAACCCTTTGTCTCTTGCAGTCTTTCTGTTTCCTCTGCCATGGTTCTGAGCCTTGGGAGGGGGTGTGTGATGTAGATGTACCATTTGTGGCTGAGCATCCCATAGATACTTATTCTTTGCAAATTAAGTAGTTATGAGCTTGTTTGCTAACTACTCTTCACTGCAAGAGATCTGCATTAATTCATCAGTATAGAGACAGATGGAATGGATAGTATACAGACAGTAGTTTGATGCTATGTCCATTTAGCAAAATGATACTAATAGGTTTACTACTGGCTACATGAACTATGGGATCTTGGCCAGATATACAGTATTGGACACACATTTTTTCCCATGGAGCTGGCCTTAGGTCTAAGCACAATGTACTTAGTTACCCCTGTAACATTTGTGCCATTACAGCAACCACAGTGAAATCCTACTTAACGCTCTGATTGTTATTATAGCCCACAGATCTTTCTCTCTCACTCAACTCAGAAGTAAACCCCAGATAGATCAAAGATTATATTAGACTCGAATAATCTGAATATTCTAAAAACCTGTGTCGGGTGTATTCTTAAGGATATAGGCTCAGATAAAAACTTTCAGTATAGGACTCACCCAGGAAATAAGACCAAAAATCAATAAATGGAATTTCATAAAATTGAAAAACTTCTACATTGTAAAGGACACTATTAATTTACTGAAGAGGTAGGACACAGAGCTGAAAAACAAAAGAATTCTTTGCCAACTATATATCTGACTCAGGATTAGTAGTTAGATTATACAAACAACTCAAATTAAACCCAATTAAACTCAAATTAAAGCAAATTAAACCCAATTAAAAAGTAAGCTTTGGAACTGAACAGAGTTTTCAGAAATGTATAAGAAATGTTTTTTTAAGTATGCGTCACCATAGCCACCAGCAAAATGCAAATTAAAACTACTTTGAGATTTCATTTTATGCTAGTCAGAATGGCTAAGATTAAGAAACAAACTATGATAAACATAGCGAGAATTCGAGGAAAGTCCTTCACACACTGCTGGTATGCGCACAACCCAGTGTAGCCACTGTGGAAATCAATGTGGTAGGTCCTCAGAAATCTAGAACTGATGTACCATCTGCTCTAGTCACACCACTCCTGGGTACATAGCCAAAGAACTCTATTTCTCACTATTAAGGTATGTGCTTAACCATGCACATCCCTGTTCTGTTTATAATATCTAGAACATGGAAACAGTTTAGACGTCCATTAATTGATGAATGGATGATGAAAATATTGTGCCTATGCACAATGGTACTTTATTCATCAGTAAAAATTGAAATGATTCAATTTGCAAGTAAGTAAACGGAGATGGAAAACATTAAACTGAGTAAGGTAACATGGACACAGGATAACAAATGTTACATGTTCTCATTCATATGTGGATCCTACTGCTGCATCTTTAAATTTGTGTATTTAACTTGTACCTACGGAATCTGGGAAACTAAAAGGGGACCACACATGACAATAGTAGAATAATTTCCACCAACAGTTTACATATATATGCAAATGAAGACTGAAATTCTTGGTATACAAAGTATATGAACCTTTTGTACCAATGCTACAATAATATAGCATAGGAAACCACAGATATTCTGAGCCAGAAAATTGACTGGAAGATCCACTTCTATACAGACAATGTGAGAAGCTTACAGACTCACTCTGCAGTGACTGTGTTGGAAATTATTTGGAAAACATACAGAGATTTCAGGTCTATGTAATCACCCTTAATGCAGATAGCAAGTGAACCACTGTTATCAAGATTGAGAGGGCTGCAGTCAGCTCTAAAGGGAGCATAGTTTCTCTTTGAGCATTAGAAATCACAATTGTCAGGATGAAATTCGCCTTACTAACACCAGATAATCAATTTTTAACTTCTTGATAAAGAGTGTTGTTTAGAAAGAATGCTGTGTCAAGATGCCAGATGGTGACAATTTCCATCCCTTGGGCTTTTGCTGACTTGCTGTTTCAGAGGCTTATTGTTTACTGATAACCTTCATATGATAGCCCTTTAATGACCAATCATGTATAGTTTAATGTATGAACAGACACCCGCACAGATCCAACTTCATTTAAAACAACTGGTGTAGCTAGCAGGGTCATAAGAAAAGTTGCTAACAGCAAATTGTTTCACGTCACCCCATGTGTTACCTTATATTTCTTAAAACTCAGTAGTACTTGCACATGATAGAACATGGCTTTAGTTTTCTACTGAGCTCTGTGTTTCCCTACTTGAAATTCAAGTGTCTCCATGAATAAAATTGTCTTTGCTTTTATTTTAGCCTTGTTTATCATTTCTTAGCTTACAGAAATAACATTTGCTCAAAACAATCTATCGAAACTCAGTAAACAGAGCAAGTATGTGACATTTGAACTGCAACTCATTTCCTCCTTCCCTTTTTTGAATCCAGTATAAAGGAAACTTCATTATACGCAGATGCAGCCACTTAATATAAGTTTGACTTCCTACAAGCTGGCAGTGGAGGCATGTAGAACCTTCCTGGGAAGGGCAAGACCAGACTCCCAAATATCTGTTCCATAGGCTGGACTGCTATAAATGGTAGCATCAAAAGAAGTGCACTTCTTCCTTTTAACAGTCCTGACTCTGAAGATGGAAGCTGCATCCTGGGCACAGGTATTAAAATTAATGGCCCTTGCTTTCTCACACAGGCTTGATGTGTAGTGGCGGTTTTACACTGGCAGAAGCAACTGTAGAAGTTGCAATTGTAGAAAATGCAATGCTTGCCAACATTGGTTGCCAACTGAATGTCCAGATCCTAAAACTGGGATGCTATTCAGAAGGCCAGTGTGACATTTTCCCCCAGTTCTATATTTGTGAGCTGGGTTTTTAACATAGAAAACATGACAAACAAATTCCTCAGACATTTCCTCAGGCATTTCCAAAGGAAAGTGCCTTTTCTTTCTTTTTTTCTTTTTCTGTAAGAGCATATGTGAAAAGTTCAGGACAGAAAGTATTCCCTCCAAAACTGAAGGTCATGTTGAAAAGACATGAAGACACTCACAAACCAGACATGGTGGCACTCAGGAGGCAGAGGAAGGTGGATCTAAGTGTGAGATCAGTCTCATCTCCAGAGTGAGTTTCCGAACAACCAGGGCTACACAGAGAAACCATGTCTTGAAAAATTAAATGAGGGAGGGGGAAGAAAAGACAGACAGACAGACAGACAGACAGACAGACAGACAGACACACACACACACACACACACACACAGAGAGAGAGAGAGAGAGAGAGAGAGAGAGAGAGAGAGAGAGAGAGAGACTGATTCATCCACAACTAGAGAAGCCCCTTTTGATCAGAACAAATCTCCAGTACTGACTTAAAATAACATTCAAATTACTTAGCTCAAAATCTAATTATATGTTTTCTATAGGAGACCCTCTTTAGAGTCAAGGATACAAATAAATTGAAAGTAAAGAGAGGGGAAGACTTAGCATGCTTTGGCAGTGCTAAGAATTGTGGAATGCAAGTGTCAGCTCATGCTAGTGAGGATTGGAGCAAGGGGAACATTCCTTCACTTCTGGTGGGAATACAAACTTATATAGCCACTTTAGAAATGAGAAAACTGGGAACCAATCCACCTCAAGACAGGGAATATGCTGTGAGCTTCATTAGGCAGAGAATCATAACGGAGACACCTACACAGAACAGGGATGCTCAAGTGCTAACACCTCTGGTGGGCGGCACACATTTGAAGATTACCCAAGGTAAAAAAGAGATAGCCAAGACCTTTATGTCGGCCAAGGCTCTATGTCAAAAAAGTACATCCCCAAATAACATGAGACCCTACTGCTTTGAGATGAAAATGAACAATGTGCCTCTGATGGTTCCTCAGGTATTGATGACCCTTAGAACACCTTGACCAAAGCTGATCATGAAAGCAGTGACACAAATATTCCCCAAAAATAAATGGCAGGAGAAAGACTCAGCAAACCATTTAAAACAAAGCAAGACCAAATGGTTCTGGGTCTGACTGTATGATGGCATGTAGAAAAATTCAAATTGATTCATATTTGTCACCTGGCATAAAACTTAAGTCCAAGTCGATCAAAGACTTCAACATAAATCCTGATACACTGAACCTGATAGAAGAGAACATGGGAAATAATCTCGAATGCATTGGCACAGGAGACAATTTTCTGAATGGAACTCCAATAGCACAGGTACTAAGATTGGCAATTAATAAATGGGACCTCATGAATCGAAAAGTTTCTGTAAATCAAAGGACACTCTCAATAGTACAAAGCAGCAGCCTACAGAATGGGAAAAGATCTTCACCAACCCCACAACCGACAGAAAGCTGATTTCCAAAATATATAAAGAGCTCAAGAGACTGGATTTTAAAATACCAAGTAATCTAATTAAAAATGGAGCACAGATCTTGGTTGTAATTTAAGAAAAATGGCACACTAGAAAAAGATGCCATGCAACAGGGTCAAGCAGAGGGTTTTTTTTTTTTTTAATTAGGAAAACATCATAAAAGGGGGAAATGGAAAGGATGAGACCAGCCTCCAGAGACAGGAGCAGCAGGAGAGAGGAAGAAGAAAAGAAGGGAGAGAGAGGGAGAGGGGAATAGAAAGAGAGAGGCAGAGAGGAGAGAGGGGAACAGAAAGAGAGAGGCAGAGAGGGAGAGAGGGATGTAAGGTGGGCAGGGCCCTTTTAAAAGGGAACATAGTGATATGCACAGCTATATCACTCTTGGGCATATACTGAAATGATGCTCAATCATACCATAAGGACATTTGCTAAACTATGTTCACAACAACTTGATAGCCAGAATCTGGAAACAACCTAGATGCCACTCAACCGAAGAAAGTATTAAGAAAATGTGTTGCATTTAACTCAGCTGTTAAAAACAATGACTTCAGAAAATTTGCTGGCAAAAGGATGGAACTAAAAAAAAAAAAAATCATTCTGAGTGAGGCTACCCAGACCCAGAAAGACAAATATGGTATGTACTCATTTATAAGTGGATATTAACTGTAAGTAAAGGATAATCCTGTTACAATTCACAGATCCAGAAATCCTAAGTAACAAGGAGGACTCAAGGGGGGATGCAAGAATCTTCCTAGGAAAGGGAAATAGAATGGAATTCATGAGTGAACCTGGGGCGGGTCAGGATAGGAATAGGAGGGATCAGATTGAGAGAAGATGGAGGGAGTGAGGACTGGGAGAAACAATTTTAATTGGGGGGCATTTTAGGGGTTAAGGTAGAAACCTAGTATAATTGAAATTCCCTGGAATCTATGAGAGTGACCCTAGTGAAAATTTCTAGTAATGAAGTATATGGAGCCTGAACCAGCCATCTCCTGTAACCAGCCATGACTTACAGTGGAGGGGTTTGGACACCAACCCAGCCACAAAACTTTGACCTACAATTTGTCCTGCCTGCAAGATATGCTGAGGTGGAATAGAAAGAATGGGAGTGGCTAACCAGCTTGAGACCCATGCCATGAGAGGGAGTCAAACCCTGACACCACCTAAAGGGCCACAAACTAGAGGATCGATAGCCCAGAGACCTAGGATAGAACAGAACACAACTGTGTAAATAAATAAATAAATAAATAATAAATAAATAAATAAATAAATAAATAAATAAATAAATAATAAATGGAACGAATCTGCTGTACTCGTAGACCAGAGATTAGCATAATTGTCATCAGAGAGACTTCATCCAGAAACTGATGAAACAGATGCAGAGACCCACAGCCAAACATTAGGTGGAGCTCAGGGGATCCTGTGGAAGTGGGTGAGGAAGGATTATAGGAGCCACAGGGGTCAAAGACACCACAAGAAAACCTTCAGAACCAACTAACCAGGGCTCATAGGGACTCACAGAGACTGAACTGACAACCAGAGAGCCTGTGTGGTTCTGACTTTGGCCTTCTTTATATATGTTATGGTTGGGTAGCTTTGTATTCTTGTGGGACTCCTAACAGTGTGAGGAGAGGTAGTCTCTGATTCTTTTCCCTGATCTTGGGACCAGTTTCCTCCTACTGTGTTGCCTTGTCCAGCCTTAATATGAAGGGAGGAGTCCTACTCTTATTGCAATGCAATATGCTGTGTTTGGTTGATACATCTTGGAGGCCAGCAGAAATGGAGAAGCAATAGATTTGTGCTGGGGGGCGGGGGGGGGGCCCGCACTGGGAGGAGAGAAGGGAGGGGAAACTGAGATCAGTATATAATATATGAGAGAAGAATAGATAAAAAAATTTTAAAAGAATTGTGGAATATCTAACTACACAATTAACACAGAAATAGAACTGAATGACAGAGTGTTCTATATTTGTGGTGATACATGCAACCATCTGAGGATATCCTAAAACCTTTGAATAGTACACTATATTTACCAATGAATTGTACAGTATGGTCATCATATCTCGACAAGATATTTGAAATGTTGATTGCATTGTTTTCAAATCATTCAAGGGTGTGCAATCAATACCATCATATTAGGATACTTGTAAAGTGTCATTACCATGGAGTGACCCCAAGAGCAATATGGAGTCCAGTCTCTCTATCCATCTTTTCTTTGGTAAGTGTACAATGCAAAGAAAAAATGACTTTGGCTAAATACAAAGGCAGATTCACATTTAAAATCTCTGGTCACATTTTCCTGTAGAGCTCTCCTCTCCATAACCCTACATATAGCTGCTCTCACATTTATTCTTCAAAATATTTCGGTTTAACCAACTGCCACTTTTATCAAAAACATTGTTTTCAAATTTGAAACTTTCCCTTTATTGTTTTATATCATGGGCAGTGAGAGATAAAATTTCCTTTCAAAGTTGAAGATTGGCTATTTTGAGGCAAGATGCTGATAGAAATGTATCATAAAAGATTAAAAAATAAAAAATAAGGATTAAGAAATCACCTTTTTCCTCATAAGGAAAATGTGTATAAATATAATATGTGTGTACAAGCTTGCTGATATTTTCTGTGCATGAGTTTCATTTGGCAATATACATCTACCAGTTCCTGAGGTTTGACTTCCAACATGACCAGTTTTCATGAAAGAGAAAATACAAATGCATGCCACACACAGTGATACTAAGTGAATATCTGAGTCATGTGGGAAGTGGATGTCACTATTGATCCTGTCACAGTGATATGTGATAACTTACTGGCTAATTCTGCTGACTAAATAGGATGGCAGGCCTATTCTATCAATCACACTTAAACATAAATATAGTCACTTGATTTATTTTAGTAATAGAAAATTTCTATAACTCCTCTGTCAAATCACATCTTATGAATTAGTCTAATAGAGGAATACTTTAAGATTTTATAAATGCCAACAATTTTTATTGATTGCAAGTAGAAATCTATTATATTGAGATAGTTAACCAGAAAAAACTAAAAGTAGAATTAAAACCTGAAGAGTAAAAAGATAGCAATCACTGTCAATCTTTATAATTATTTTTATGTTCATTAAAACACCTCTACTTGCTTTTAAAATTGTCTTTATTTTCTGTATATGAATGTTTGCCTGCATGTATGTATCTTCACCAGCTGTGTGCCTGGTCAGAACAGCACATTGAATCCCCTGGATCTGAAATTATAGATGGTTGTAAGACACCAAGTGGATGCTGGGAGCTGAACCTAACTCCTCGGTAAAGTTGGCAAATACTCCCTAAGCACCATTTCTCCAGTCCCAACACTGTTGTTTTACTCCTCCCTTTTCAAATGCAGATTCCAAGTCCCTTGACAATGTCATTTAGTAGAGAAGGATTTAAAGACACACAATGTGGCCTCTGTTATTTAACAGCTATGAACTGGAACATCTACCATAGGTAAAGAATCTCACTTGGAAGAGAGATTCACTTGTGGAGCATATCTTCAAAGATGGTGGCATAATGGAGATAGGCAATGTATAGGGGGCATTATCAAAGAAGGATTTCCTGTGACAGACACAGCTGAATTGAGAGTTGAAGGAAGGATGTGAGAAGATTCTTGGAGTATAATGGCCACTCTGAAGCTGGGGGTGGGGTGGGGGGAGATCCCATTTGGCAGGTTCACCTAGTTATACAACACATTTAACAAGTTCCTTTTGAGAAAAGCAAAACCTTTGTTTTCCTTGTTATGAGTTTTTCAGATAAAACAGCATGCGTCTTAAATTATTTATTTTCCATGTCATTCTACGTCTTCATTATTGCTTTGCAGACATCAGCTTTGACTTTAAAGGTTTCAAATTGAACTAAGCGGTAATCGAGAATGAGATGCTCCCAACTGAGAGTCTAAAAATACTTTCATGCAAATTTTGTTGTATTATGGGAGATTATTATGTAAATATTATCAATACACAATTCAAATTGAGAGAAAGTTCTAAAGTTAGGCATTTTTACACGACAAATGGATGAGCCCACAGCTTCATTCAATCTTTGATGTTCTCACCAGCATCTTATTTTAATATACTCTTTTTTTAATCTTTGGCCAGCAAATGCAGAACAGCTAAAACACAATGTTAAAGGCTCAGCAGTGCATATCTGATTGAACAACCAATAAACAAGATACAGTGTTTCATTCTCCCTGAGACTCTGGGCCTCATTTTTCTGGAAAGACAGACTGTGGAAGTTAAAGTTTCCCATCCTGAGAACACTAGTGTTCAGTTTCCATCCCTGACTTTCTTTAGTGCCCTGTAGGCTTTTGTCATGCTCTCTCAAAAAAGTAGGTGATTCTAGGGAACAAATCGTGAAATACTCACTCTTTGTTTTTCACGAACTAGGAACTTATTTTCCTGAAGGAAAAGACATGAAGTGTATAAGTGAATTATTATATATATATATATATATATATATATATATATATATATATATATATCTGTAAGCGGGAGCCAGACCTTTTACCATGTAATATATAGATTGTCAAAGTATCCATGACAACATTGATTTCTAGACATGTGTTGTAGAACTCAAAACATGGTTTAAGTCTTTTTGTTAATTTAGGCATTAATAATAAAAAAGTTTGACTTAATAAACAAACAAAGGAATCTATGTATTAAGGCAAATCTGACAGCTCTGGTCCTACAAAAACTGACTGCAGTGACAATTATCGTCACCCTTTGAAACAGGCACGAAAGCCCTAGTCTGTCACCATGTGCATCTGACTTTCTGTATCTAAGCATTTTGCCATTTCAACAGCTGTATTGCTCATTTATTCATTATTTTGTGTGTGAAAAGCTTAAGGTATTTTTTCCTACTCACTAGAAAGGTAGATGACACCCCACAGTTTCACGGGTGCCGGCAGAAGACATGTAACTCCTGGATTAGCAACAAGAGATGGTTTTAGTAGCAATAGCCATAGTCAACAGTATATGCTAGTATCAGTCCTGGGAGTGTAAGTTTCTGTAGGGGGATGTGGTTAAGGTCCATGGCAGTCACACACAAAGTGTTAAGGTTACACGGGAGAATCTCAGAGTTCGCAGTAGCAGAGTCTTCTGCATTAGGTGGTAAACACTCTCACTTACTGCTCCAAAGTATCCCCTTGTCTTATTTGCCAGACTGCAAGAGAAACTGCTTTTTTGTTCTTGGGATGCATACTTTCTTTAGTCTTAAGGGCTGCCCACTGTTCAAAATCCGTTAGTGGCAGTAGTTGGAAGATATGCACAAACACAGGATACAAGATCGCTGCCTACAGGGAAAGCCTGTTCAACAAGGCTCCTGTAGATTTCCCTCCCAAGAGAAAACTCAAAGGGTATCATCTTACTCATACACCATGTCTTATGCATACTGAAATCTTTGAGCTGTAGAAATTTTCTGACTCTTTGTCAGATGGTATTTAGTACAATTATTGAACTCCCCTGTTCCATCTTCCATCTACTGCTTTCTCCCACCAATCCTCTTAGTCCCTCTTGTTCTATTCTATTTCAGGAACCATATGTATCTATATAGTAAGACTAAAATATTAATAACATTAAGATATTTCTGCTATCTGACTCATTTCTGTAACATCTTTAGTCGGTATCAGCTGAGTTCAAGGTATAAAGGAATGTTATTTTTTCCCTAAGTGCAACACACAAATCTTACATGACTTTAAAATTGTCTATGATTAAATTTTATCAAAATGATTATATTAAGTGCTCTTTTCCAAACATAAATACAGAAGTCTTAATTATACAAGCAAATTTCACAGAAAAATACCCAAATCAATTATAACTATGTGCCTTTTTAAAACTTTTAACTTAGTCTTTGGGGTTAAATAGTATTCATCTCTCAACTTTTTTCTTAAAATACCTTTAGATTTTTATTTATTTTGCTTTATGCATTTGAATATTTTGTTTGCATGTATGTATACCACATGCATGCCTGGTGTCTTTGGAGGTCACGTGAAGGCAATGGGTCTCATTAGAATTGGAGTCATGAATGGTTGCAAACCGCCATGTTGATGCTAGGAACTGAATCCAGACTCTTTGCAAGATCAATAAATGTTCTGAACCACTGAGCAATCTGTCCATTCCTCATCTCTCCTCTTATGTGCCTCTGAAAGTGGTTAGTGCAGAAAGACAGACAGATGGAATTCCACAGCAGATACTTGAGAAAAGAACTTTTTAAAACATCATTTATGAAAAAAATGATTAGGATTTCTCATTTTTAAGTTTAAATTTTGAAATATGATAAACTCAAAGATAGCTATCAGCAAGCTTTGTTAACTCTGAAAGTACTCCTGCATTTTGAGCAACACTCTTTGTTGTATCGACTGAAACATTAGTGTTACCTTTTTTTTCTTTAATTATTTTTCTATTTTAGTGGCACCCATATTTACATATTCATCCCCCCATTTCCTCTCCCTCCAATCCTCTCATGTTCTCTGCCAACACCCCAAACCCACCCCCTCACCTCTTCCCCAGGGATAGTGAGGCCCTCCATGGAAGACCATAAAAGTCTGTCATATCGTTTGGGGGAGGGCCTAGGACTTCCTTGCTGTATGTGGGCTGCAATAGTATCCCTCCACAATAAGACAACAAAAGGAGATCAAGGGAATACAAATCGGAAAGGAAGAAGTCAAACTCTCACTATTTGCAGATGATACTATAGTCTACATTAGTGACCCGAAAAACTCTACCAGGGTACTCCTACAGCTGATAAACACCTTCAGCAAAGTGGCAGGATACAAGATTAACTCAAAAAAATCCGTAGCCCTACTATATACCGATGACACATTGGTGGAGAAAGAAATCAGAGAACCATCACCCTTTACAATTACCACAAACAACATAAAATACCTTGGGATAACACTAACCAAAAATGTGAAAGACCTGTATCATAAGAATTTTGAGTCTCTAAAGAAAGAAATTAAAGAAGATACCAGAAAATGGAAGATCTCCCATGCTCTTGGATAGGTAGGATCAACATAGTAAAAATGGCAATCTTGCCAAAAGCAATCTACAGATTCAATGCAATCCCCATCAAAATCCCAACACAATTCTACACAGACCTTGAAAGAACAATTCTCAACTTTATATGGAGAAACAAAAGACCCAGGATAGCCAAAACAACCCTGTACAATAGAGAAACTTCAGGAGGCATCACCATCCCTGACTTCCAAGCTCTATTATAGAGCTATAGTCTTGAAAACAGCTTGGTATTGGCACAAAAAATGGATACTGGCATGTAGAAGACTGCAGATAGAACAAAACTTAGGTACAAATGGATGAAAGACCTCAACATAAATCCAGCCACACTGAACCTCTTAGAAGAGAAAGTGGAAAGTGCCCTTGAACGAATTGGTACAGGAGACAGCTTCCTGAATGTTACACCTGTAGCACAGACATGAAGACTGACAATTAATAAATGGGACCTCCTGAAATAGACACTTTTTTAAGAAGGACTCTAAGAGAAAAATGCATGGACCCCAGAGAACGGGAAGGGGCAAGAACTCCTGAGGTAATTGGGAGCATGGGGGTAGGGGAGAGGGAGCTGCCAGAATGGGGGGGGAAGGAGGGGAGAGGAGAAGAGGAAATGGGAGAACAGGAAGGTTGAGTAGGGGGAAAAATAGAGACGAGCAGGATGGAAGATACCATAATAGAGAGAGCCATTATAATTTCAAGGAGAGATCTGGCACTAGGCAGATTTCCAGAGATCTATAAGGTTGATACAACCTGGCATTCTAATGGAGAGGCTACCCTAAATACCCTTCTCCTATAATGAGACTGATGACTACCTTATATGCCATCCTAGAGCCTTTATCCTGTGGCTGATGGAAGCAGAAGGAGACACACACAGCTAAACACTGGGAGGCCAGCATGGGACTGATCCAGACCCCTGGTAGTAGATGTCAGTGAGGAGGCCTGGGTACCCTATGTGGCCTCTCGTAGTAGATCAGTATATATCCCTGGAATAAGAAAGGTCTTTGGGAGCCCATCCTACATGGAGTGATGCTCTCTCAGCCTGGACACATGGGGGAGGGCCTAGGTCCTGCCCAGGATGATATGGCAGACTTTGGGAATCCCCCATGGAGGGCCTTACCCTCCTGGGAAGCAGAGTAGGAAAGGGGTAGGGGACTGTTGGGGGATGGGGGAGGAGGGGAGGGAGAGGGATCAGGGATTGACACATGAAGCAGACTTGTTTCTAATTTGAACTAATAAAATAATTTAAAAAGAAATAAGAATAACAACATAATAAATATGTTAAAATGGTAAAATGTATGCTAGAGAAATTTAATTGATATAGTTGATTTTTAAAGAAAATATGGATAAGATAAGTCAGTGTAGTTAAAATAGAAAATGTAAAAAATCGGTTTTCTTTGCATAGAGATATAATAAAGAATTTTCTTTTTTATTTTGTTATTGCTCATCTGCATTTAATTGTTTTTATTAATACATATTAACAGTTGATTAAATATTCCAAACAGGCACGCTCTTAGTTTTTTGCCAGATTCTGACCATAAGATTTTCTTCAAATGATCACAATATGAGTTTGATTTATGTGTGATTTTTTTGTAAACAACCTTATTTAATAAACATTTGTTAATATTGAACTTAAAGGGTAATACTATCATATCTGAAGTAAGTTTCTTCAGCATCTTTTTTTGGTGTTGGAGAGATGGCTCAGTGGTTCAGAGTACTTGCTGATCTTGCAGGGGATCATGGTTCAGTCCCAAGCACTCACATTGGATGACTTACAACCAGTGTCCCTCCATTTCTAGGAAATCCAACTCCTTTGCCTTGTGGCCTCTGAGGGCACTTTAACAGACGTGTGCATATGCATACAAGTAAAATCTTTAAGAATAATTCTCAGAATTTCTCATTAAAGTACATAATATCATTTTATATTTATGAACTCTGTGAAGTGCTTCATGAAATGCTTGGAGACATTTTAAATATCAAAATCAGTTCCGCGCTGCCCCGGGACGGGTCAATACAGTGTTGTTCTTGATTCCCGTCGTAACTTAAAAGGGAAACTTACACAATGTCCGGAGCCCTCGATGTCCTGCAGATGAAGGAGGAGGATGTCCTCAAGTTCCTTGCAGCAGGAACCCACTTAGGTGGCACCAACCTTGACTTCCAGATGGAGCAGTACATCTACAAGAGGAAAAGGGATGGAATCTACATCATCAATCTGAAGAGGACGTGGGAGAAGCTGTTGCTGGCAACCCGGGCCATCGTTGCCATTGAGAACCCCGCTGAAGTCAGCGTCATCTCCTCCAAGAACACTGGGCAGCGAGCTGTGCTGAAGTTTGCTGCTGCCACCGGAGCCACTCCAATTGCTGGCCGTTTCACTCCTGGGACCTTCACCAACCAGATCCAAGCAGCCTTCGGGGAGCCACGGCTTCTAGTGGTCACTGACCCCAGAGCTGACCACCAGCCCCTCGCAGAGGCGTCTTATGTCAACCTGCCCACCATTGCTCTGTCTAACACAGACTCTCCTCTCCGCTACGTGGACATTGCCATTCCATGCAACAACAAGGGAGCTCACTCAGTGGGTCTGACGTGGTGGATGCTGGCCAGGGAAGTACTCCGCATGTGTGGCACTATCTCCCGTGAGCACCCATGGGAGGTAATGCCTGACCTTTACTTCTACAGAGACCCCGAGGAGATTGAGAAGGAGGAGCAGGCTGCTGCCGAGAAGGCTGTGACCAAGGAGGAATTTCAGGGTGAATGGACGGCGCCAGCGCCAGTGAACTGTCACCCTTTAATACAGTTTGTCATGTTGTGGTGACCTCCAATCATAAAATTATTTTCATTGCTACTTCATGGCTGTAATTTTGCTATGAGTTATGTTATGTAAATATTTTTAAGATAGAGGTTTGACAAAGGGGTTTCAACACACAGGTTGAGAACGCCTCTGCGAGGGGCTGGTGGTCAGCTCTGGGGTCAGTGACCACTAGAAGCCGTGGCTCCCCGAAGGCTGCTTGGATCTGGTTGGTGAAGGTCCCAAGAGTGAAACGGCCAGCAATTGGAGTGGCTCCGGTGGCAGCAGCAAACTTCAGCACAGCTCGCTGCCCAGTGTTCACTGCGGCTCAGCCAGAGGTGGCCGACTGGTCTGAGGGTGTGCAGGTGCCCTCTGTACCCATACAGCAGTTTCCTACTGAAGACTGGAGTGCTCAGCCAGCCACTGAGGACTGGTCAGCAGCTCCCACAGCGCAGGTCACCGAGTGGGTTGAAGCCACCAGTGAGTGGTCCTGAACTGCTCTGCAGACACCTGAGCAAAGGGAAAAAAGGTGGAAGGAAAATAACGTTCCTACAAGCAACAAACAAAATCAAACAACAAAAGCAAAAAATGCACTTCACCCACTTAACAGACACCCCCAAGTAATCAAGTTCACTTTGAAAAAGTATTATTGGCTTCTTTTATTTTGGGGGATTAAATATAATTACATTATTTTCCCCTTACTTTTCTTCCCCTTTGAAGCCTCCCACAGATAAGTGTAGCTGTTACCACTTCTTAAGGAATCTTCTCTATGCAACAGACAGAGAGAGACCATTATAGAAAAGCACAAGCAATCAAAATACAGAGTTGTGGAGCCCAGTCCAAACTGATACATCTACAACACAACTCCTGTACTTGTTTACTTTTGAAGAAGCTAAAACAAAGCAGACTATCGCCTTGTCTGACTTCAGCTGGGAATGTGAGCATGAAACATTTCAAATGTTTTGCTGATATGAGTATGTCCACAAATGTTCTCGTAAGTATCTTAATTATTGATGTTTGAGTTGCAAGTACACAATTGCAATTGTGAAATCTATAAATAATTAGGATAGAATGTACTATGACAATTCCATAACACATGTTGGTCTTCAGATTCTTTAGGGCCTTGTCAATTAGCAAATTATAATTGAGGGAGTTTCCCCATTCATCTTACTTTTCCTGGGAATCCTAAGGAACATTGCTGTCTGTATTGTTATAATGCCTTTGTTTTCAAGAGCTCATTATTTACACATCCTTCACTGTATGCAAAAGATTGGAGAATAGAGTGTTGACAATGCTCTGACTGGCACTTGGACCAGTGGTTCTCAACCTGTGTGTTGAAACCCCTTTGTCAAACCTCTATCTTAAAAATATTTACATAACATAACTCATAGTAAAATTACAGCCATGAAGTAGCAATGAAAATAATTTTATGATTGGAGGTCACCACAACATGACAAACTGTATTAAAGGGTGACAGTGTTAGGAAGGTTGAAAACCTCTGGCTTAGTTATCGAAGTAAATTCAATTTCCTTTCCAGAACAGCATAATGAAGCAGAACTTAAGGGAATTTATTCTGAGTGAGTTCCTACTAAGGTTTATTTTATGAACAAAGCCATATTTTAAAAAAGCCTCTAAAGTTATGCAAAAACAAACAACAAACAATGAAAACATGTAACATGAAAGAACAAAACTAGGCTATCTTTCAATAGTTCATTTTGTTAAGATTGCTCCAAGTTATAGACCCTATTCTGCGATATACAGAATTGAAATGTTGTACTTAGTAAAAATTTTGCTCCTTTTTTGAGATTATGAAAAGACCCAATATTTCCTGTGCATCAAAAATTTCTGCTGTTGTTCACTGCACTTAAGTGCAAAATATCTGAAGTGCACAATGCTTCAGGATTTGTTTAGCATCCTTTGATTTAATTTTGTTCTTCTCCATCACTTCCTGTACCACAAGATGGAAATAAGATCAAATGTTTCCCTTAAGTTTTTCCGCCCTCTAATTATTTCTCAAATATTTAGAATTGCTTTTATTAGTAAGCACTTGGGATATACTACAGAAAATGAAAGTTATTTTCCCCCACCTCCCGAAAACAAACAAGTGGTCTACATTTTATTTCAGAAAATGATATGTGCGTTTATTTATTACACGAAAGATGCCTCCAGGATAAATGTGTTGAGTGGTGAAATGTGAAATCCATTTGTTTGCCCTTTATGAAATCATGTTTGGATTTATTTTTAAAGTGTTCTTTAATTACTAGTCATGAGCCATGAATGCTTTAGGAAGGAAAAGGTCTGATTATTCTTCCGGCTTAAAAGAAAAAATGTCCTGGAAGATGAAGAATAAATCAAGTAGGCTACCCCAGGACAGGCAATTACTACTGCAAAGTGCTAAGTAAAGTCAAGCACAGCATAACTAGTGTCTTTGCCACAGAACCTAGTGTTCTTTTGCATTGGTTTTATATAGTTAGGTGAGAAAGCTATTCCTTCCCCCTCTCTAATATGTACAGAGAACATACTAGTATCTAGTAGGTGAGAAAAACATTTAACATCTTTACATGGTCACTTGATGGACTCAAGTTCAATTAATATTTTTTTGCAAATTAAACATTGTTAACCTTTAAAAGGGGAGTTTATTTAATGCACTGCAACTTTTAAAGCTCACAGGAATGCTACTATTTAGAACACTGGTTGTTTGTTCCCTTTTGAGTGCTTGTCTGATGAGTTGCAAAGGTTTTCCAGAGAGCTGGGAACAGACATTAACATCAGCTTCCAAGTCCCTCTTGACTCTTGAGTGTTGCATACAAAGAATTAGGTATCCCTGGATCCCATTCACAGTCTTGCTTTACTTCACCATCAATTGGGAGGGGATCATGTGAGATGCTGTCAACACTAGCATGACCAATATATCATTGTGGAATAGGCTTATGACCTTGGTAAACTTTTCTTGGCAGTGCAACATTCTCAAATATCTGCCAGATTGCAGGTCTACCAACAGTGCCAAATATTTTCATTATGTCACACAGAACACTCGGGAGAAGTTCTTTGTATTGGGCGACAAAACTCCCATTTGGAGTCACACACAGAATGTGAGACCTATTAGAGGCCTAAGAAATGGTCTGTTCCGAACATTTCATTTTAATGAGGAAGTGGAGGTCCCTTTGGGGAGTCAGTTGCCCAAAGTCATGGAACAAGTCAGTTCTTTGGGCTTCATTTTCTTCAGTCATGAGTTTGCCACTCTGTAAAAAGTCATTCAGTTTTGTCAAGTGGAAAGAGACAAAAGAAATGATGAACAAGTGTAAGGGCCAAGCAGTGAGACATAACCTATCATTTTACTTCCTAAGAACACACCTTTAAAAGCCCATTGTTCTTTTTTTAATGTTTTTTCCATTTTTATAAAATAGAAACAAGATTGTTTCACATGTCAATCCCAGTTCCCTCTTCCTCCTCTCCTGCCTTGGCCCCCACTAACACCCTACCTATCCCATACCCTTTCTGTTCTCCAGGAAGGATGAGGCCTTCCATGGGGTGTCTTCAGAGTCTGTCATAGCCTTTGGGATAGGGCCTAAGCCCTCCCCTGTGTGTCTAGGCTGAGGGAGTATCCCTCTATGTGCAATGGGCTCCAAAAGTCCATTCCTATGCTAGGGATAAGTACTGATCTGCTATAAGAGCCCCATAGATTTCTGAGGCCTCTTCACTGACACCCAAGTTCATGGGGTCTAGATCAGTCCCATGCTGGTTTCCCAGCTGTCAGTCTGGGGACCAAGAGCTCCCCCTTGTTCAGGTCAGCTATTTTTGTGGGTTTTACCAGCCTGGTCTTGACCCCTTTGCTCATCACTTCTTCTCTGCAACTGGATTCCAGTTCAGTTCAGTGTTTAGCTGTGGGTATCTACTTCTACTTCCATCTGGATGAAAGCTCTAGGATGGCATATAAGCTAGTCATCAATCTCATTATCAGGGGAGGGCATTTAAGGTAGCGCTCCTCTGTTCTTAGATTGTTAGATGGTATCATCCTTGTAGAACTCCAGACATTTCCCTAGTACTTGATTTCTTTTTAAACCTATAATAAACCATTGTCCTTTAGCATTTGTATAACTTTGGTTAAGATTACTGTCACTGTTGATTGCTTTTGTCTGTTTCAGGACTGCATGTAAATGAAATCACATTATTTAATCTTTTATGTCTGGCTTTTGCCTTAACAAAATGTATTTGAAATTCCTTGTGTTGATGCTGTTTGTAGTTGGTTCACTATCGTCACCATGTCATATTTCTACCACAATTGATAACCATTTGTATTATGAACTCTTGTTCAGAGTTTTTAATTGCATATGCATGTTTCTTTTAAGAATGTTGTAGCAATAGAAAAGATGCCACAATGCATTGCTATTTAACCTTCTTATATATTGTCATTCAATATTCCATAATGAGAATTTCGATGAGTCTCTTTTTGTTCAAACTTGGCACTAGTCTTAGTTTTAAATATTCTCATAGGTATGTAGCAAGAGCTCATTGAAGTTTTAGCTTGCATTTCTTTCATATGTAATGATGTTGAAATCTTTTTCTATTTTTGTATATTCATATGGTACATATATGTGGCACATGTGTGTATTTTTGCTTGTGTGCATATGTACAAGTGTTCTTTTCTCTGACTTTTTTTTTACTTGTTGTGTCTTAGGGATGCATACTTGTGTGTATTGGTGCATGGATCATGTGTGTATTTATTCATGTGTGTGGGTGTCAGAAATCAATATCAATAGTTATTACACAGGAACTGTGGAGACAGGGACTCTCACTGGCACTTTCAATGTTTATGATTAGACTAGGATGGATGGCCAAGGGGTCTCAGATGTCTACAGGGTTTGCTTATCCAGCACTGGTATGGCAACACACTAGCAACACACTAGGACTTTTATATGGGTGCTGGGGATCAAACCAAGTCCTCTTGTTTGCATGGCAAGCACTTTACTAACTGACTTAATTTTATTTTATTTTATATCTCTTACTTTATATTTTAAGGCAGGCTCTCAGTCAATTGTTGAGGAAAGCTTTGAAATTGATCAGTAGTCCAGGCAGACTTTAAATTTATGATCCTTATGAGTAACTGAGACTATCAGCTTGTGCCTACTATGTGGTGCTAGTATTAAGTATTATTTTAATAACTAGACTTGGTGTTTCTCATTTGACTTTTGTAATTGTGTACTTAACCTATTAGCAATGAGCAAAATGACTTGCTTTTCACATCTGTGAGAAAAATCTTGTATTACTTTGTGTGTTTCTCTGTCTCCATCTCTTTTCTTATGTTGTTTTAATATAGTTCTATTGAGCCTATAATATTAAAATAAAATTAGATTATTGTTCTCTATCCATAGAGTTGGAACCAAAATTTATTCTACTTAAAATTTCTCATGACTTTGTAGAAGCCTGTAACATCTAAAATAAATTCTTTTGTCCTCTAAACTGTTCTCTGACCACAATGGGTATCTACATTCATTCTCTGCTCTATATGATCAAATCTTAATAAATAAAACATTCTGTAACCTTTGCATGCAAGTAATAATAACTTTTTGTGTACATGAATTTTTTAAAAAATAATACTCTTTTAGAATGATAAAAATGCTCATGTATATGACTTGAAATAAAAAAGAATGGTTTAAAGTAAATGCAATCCCATTCACCATTTGGATACACACTGTAACTTTTTTAGCTTATTAAATATTTGGTCTGCAGAATATTTATGCTTACTTTGGAAAATGGCATTGAGTATTGTGAGGAAGAATTCTCAAGTGAGGAAACTGCACAAACACAGAAGAAGAAAACATTGGGATGCAAGCAGCATATTGTCTTTCCCAATTTACTTGAAGACTACAAATTCTAAATGAAAGCAGCAGATGTTAAATTGTGCTAAACTGATTGGGAATAAAATAGGGAGAGATTTAGTCAGCCAGCAGGACTTTCAAACTTTGCTTCACTTAGGGAAGCACGTCAATGACTGTGCTTGACCGGAGGATGCTTAGATAATATTAGCACTCAAGACACAAAGAGAGTGTGGTCAATGAGAAAAGAAACAGCATTACAATTCTCCAGTCAAGAGGTAATAATGACTGATGAAGTTGGACATGGGGGCACACCACTGTAATAATCTTGGCATTTGGGAGGCAGAGGCAAGCGAATTAACAGTTTGAGATCATCTAAGGCTTCAACAAGAGAAAGAGCTGTTGATGTGAGACAGCAGAGAATAAAGAGAGATACCCTGAGTATTTCAGATGATCTATGGGAAGAAAATGAGCACTAAAATATGATTGTATGTGTAGCAGGAAAAGAAATATAGAAGAAAGGGGCAGTTGAGGGGGGAAATCTTTAGTTTGGAAATGTGCTGAACTCCTACTATAGATTTGTAAATGTTCATATTGTCAAAGTGCCTTCTAAAACACATGCTTATAGTTACAGATTAATGCTGATACAGCTTTTGTCAGACAAGCTTCTTATTGCCAGCCAAGGCAATAATGTATGACTTGTAGCTAGTCAAAAGGTGGGAAATGAGTGATGGTGAAGTGCTTGTGTCTAAATGAGATATTTATATCAACCTCTCCAACGGGAAGAAAGAATGTAAGAACCAGAGGATGGGAGGCATACAACAACAAACATGCTCTGGACATGGTATAGTCATTACACTCATAAACTTACTGCAGCTCGGGTTACTTGTACAAGACCAACACAAGGTTGGTAGTGTGCAATTTTACAAGGGATAAGGAGGAGTCTATGGCCCACCCTCCAGGGTCTATTTGCAGCAGCCAATGGTTACTGGGGGTGGGAGGTGTCACTTTCTTTAGTGGTGTAGCCCCTGATAAGTTTCCTAATGATTGCTAGGGGAAGGGTGGTATCACTTTTTTCAATCGTGTATCTATTGATATATTGCCTATGCTCTAGTTGATAAATTCCCACCCATGCTCATACAAGCAACTCTACTTAAATACAGTGGTTCACACCGAGAAAGGGCCATCAAAGTAGAAGAGAGACAACCTGGGAGAAGAAGGGTGTCTTATGATAGGTAGAGGGGATGAGAGGGTAATTGAGAGTAGATATGTCCATGAAACTATCAAAGAATAAAAATAAGTAAAAATACCTCATTTGGAGGTAAGATAGGCTGTGGGCTGGTGTTTCTCAACCTTCCTAATGCAGCGGCCCTTTAATACAATTCTTCATTCTGTGGTGAGCCCCCATCATAAAAATTTTTGTTGCTACTTCATAACTGTAATTTTGCTATAGTTATGAACTGTAAGTAAATATTTGTGTTTTCCAATGATCTTAGGAGACCCTTGTGAAAAGGCCATTCAACCCCCAAAGGGATCACCACTTACAGGTTGAGAATCACTGTTATGGACAGATATTTAAAAAAATATAAAAGGAAAATGTGACCTGGGACTAGTGTTTGGATTTGGCAGAGTTCTCATGAATTACAGTGTCCCCACTTCCCAGCTGCATGGTATTTGTCACATTGTACACCATCACCAAGCCATTCTGAATTCACTTTCCTGATATGCCAAAATGGAGCTAAAGTTCCTATCCCAGAGATCATCCTGAAGATTATAATTTAAAGTATATAAATGTACTCGAGACTTTAGGTTCTGGGACTCTGAACTGTTACATGAACCAACAGAGCATTTTCAACTTGATTTTGGTTGTTTTGGACAGTTAACAGGGTTGTGGCTATTCTGCAGTTTTGTCATCGACTTTTCCTTAACTTTAAGTACTGTAGATAAAGCTGAAATGAGTATCTTTTGTGCCTAATATTGTAATTTTATTAATACTGCTCTTCACTTTCTACAAATACATATTAGAGGAAGAAAGACAAATAGGATGAATTACTGGTCAAATTCTGGGAGATTTATTCCTGGAATAAACAATACTTTATTTCCTTGCACATTCCAGAATGCTGCGTAGGCTCCAACTGTATTAAATAGATGAGAAGTTGAAAACCTAAATTGTTCATCTTCCAACATTTTCCAGCCTGCGATCTATCTTTGGATCAGCAATAATTGCCTGGACAGCTATAATAGCTTCATTAATTTTTGTTTGTATTCTGTGTTCTTTATGCAGAGATGGAAGAAATGCATCTTTTATGTCAAAATTTAAATGCATTGTCTAACCCTAACTGCCTCTGATGTAAACACCCTGGTCTGAAACCTAAACCACAGTAGAGATTTCTGTATAGTTGCTGGGGCAACAAAACTGAAATTAAATTCAACCCAAACCATTATGCCATCTTCAAAACCCAGGACTATTTATTAATGTTGAAATATATTCTTAAACTGCAATCGCAACACTTTTTGTTGTAACAGGTGAGCATAAATATGTATTTTTCAGACTATTTTCTTGAACAGAGCCAATGTT
Source organism: Cricetulus griseus (assembly GCF_003668045.3). Taxonomy (NCBI): domain Eukaryota; kingdom Metazoa; phylum Chordata; class Mammalia; order Rodentia; family Cricetidae; genus Cricetulus; species Cricetulus griseus. The sequence continues at coordinate 336,521,658 of NC_048595.1, read as the reverse complement.
TCTCCCCAAGAAAGTCATTTGTCCCTTAGTAAACTGTCGTCTCAGAGTTCAGCTAGCTGCTTGGAAGTGGCCTGTTCATTCCAGCACTGGAAATTCATTGTTACACATACCTTTTAAACTTTCTCTCTTCCCACAAAGAGTGTCTGCTATTTTGGTTTTTAAAATAATACAATATCTAGTTTTGGTGTTACTGGTGCTAATGAATCATAACAGAATTCCAACATGTGGAATGCTTCACAGTGTTGTCTTTATGTTAAGATACCCTCATCTGCTTTCTAAGTACTCACTTCAGAAGTGTGTGCATGTGAGTGTGTGTGAGTGCATGCGTGCATGGGCACCTTGCATGTGTGTGCATGCGTGTGTGTGCATGCATGTGTGTGTATGAGTGAGTGTGTGTGAGCATGTGAGTGCATGCGTGCATGGGCACCTATGCATGTGTGTTGCATGCATGTGTGTGTATGAGTGTGTGTGTGTGTGTGTGTGTGAGCATGTGAGTGTATGTGTGCATGGGCACATGCAGGTGTGTGTGCACATGTGTGAGTGCATATCTGTGTATGTGTTTTTTCGTGGAGGAGATGGTTTTATTCAAGTATGGGTATCCGAAAGGGAAGTAGAGACTATGTGCCTTGCAGAAATGCACCCCCTCTTCTCAAAAGAAGAGGACGTCTCAGGAGGTTCACAAAGTAATGACTAAGAGGTGAGTCCAGTATTTGTAGAAGTTCTCCGTCCTCCCAAATGTTCTTTGGAACATCTCTATTTCCTGAGCCACACCTATGTATTCTAACTTTCTATATCATGTATGCTCTCACACATTGCACTTATTTATGGTGACAATGATAATAACATAATACTTGGCAACTTATTTTTTGTTTCTGGTGCCTTCCCAGGTCATTATCTTCTTCGGAAGTTTATGCTCTAAGTTCCATTCTTATCACTAATTAAAAAGCAAATGTGATGTGGGATGTCCTTCTGTATATATGTCTCTTATTGGTTGATGAGTAAGACACTGATTGGCCAGGTAGGAAGTATAGGAGGTGCTACGAGAGGAAGGAGAAGGAGTAGAGCGGGGTGAAGCAGAAGCGGTAGAGGGACTGGGAGGATAGGACCCACCAGGTGTTCTCTGATAAGATAAGGCCATGTAGAAATACATAAATTAGTAGTTATTGGTTAATAATTAAGACAGAGCTAGCAAATAAGAAGCCCTGGCCATTGGCCAAACAGTTTATAAATAAATATAGAGTCCGTGTGTTCATTTGGGGCTCAAGGACAGCAGGACCATGCTGGAAAGAGAAACTACAGCAGCACAAATGTATAATCAAGCTAAGGCACTTGTTCCAGATCACTTATTTGGTATATTGCAATGTCCAGTCTGGACTCCAGGTTGGAGACTCAGAACAATTATCTTACAGTATTGCTTATCTATACACTATAGTAATAGAACATTACATTGTCTACCAGTAAACTGCAAAAGCTTAAAATTTCCTATAGAGATCCATGAGCCCTTTTAAATAGTTTCATATCTATTAAGCTAAGTGATGGTATAATTTTGAGGACCTATTCTAATTTCATTTTGTTGCTGTAATATAAGAACTTGACAAAAAGCTGCTTATGGAAGAAAGGATTTTATTTTAGCTTGAAATCTAAGTTATACCCCATTATTGTAGGGCACTCAAGGTAGGAACTTCAAACAGCTCATCACATCACATGCACATGCAAGAACAGACAGAATGGAATGTACACAGTCTTGCTTGCTTGCTTGTGCTTAGGTGAATTTCTCTACTCATTCAGTTCAGGACCGCCTGTCTAGGGAGTGGTACTGAACCACCTGGAGTAGATCTTCCTGTATCAGTGATTTACAACACCCTTCCATAGACATTCCCATAAGCCAGCCAATGTAGAGAATCCTTCAACCATTCACAGGACACCCAGATGATTCTAGGTAGTGTAAAGTTGATGGCACAAACATGGGGTCTTGATCACTTCACTTTTGATATCATGAAGCCCTTCAAAACTCAAGTTTGCAGATTGTATTCATTGTGATTTGGATTTCAAATATCTTTCAAGGGCTGACATGTTTATTCACAGGTTTATGGCCAGTCTGTGGGACCATGGTGAAAGTAATTCAAATCATTGGGTGCCCTCACATGAAGGGATTGTTGGAACCTGGACCTATTCTCTTCTTTTGCTTTCTGATCATGATAAGATGAACAGTTTCTTCCCCATACCCCTCATGGGAGCTTGCTGCCTCATCAGTGGGACCAAGAAATGATGGCCAGAAATCCCTGAAACCTGAACCAGGACAAATATTTCCTTCTTCAAGAAGTTTATATTAGGTATTTTGTCATGGTAATAAGACCCTAACACAGAGTTTAAAATATGTGTATAGATATATGTATAGACTCATTTTACACTACCTTTTAACTCTAGCTTAGCAAAATTGAGTACATGTTAATTTTCAAATTACAATGATTCATATTTTACATACAAAACTAGCTCTTAATGTATGATATTAGTTTTAAAAATCAAATATTTGGTATTCAATTAACGTGCCTATTAACTGCCTATTTTTAGTATTTTGGTAAATTTGTAAAATCTACTCCTTAAGAACACTAATTTTGGCTCATTATGTGCTACTTACACTTAAGGCTTTCCATACAGTTGTTAATATTTTCATTATTCACAGCACCAGAAATTCTAACCGGGGCTTCACAGATTTGCAGATGGTCTTAGCATTACAGTGTTCTCTTTATAGACTACTGTAATTTAGGATCTGTCAGAAACTTACTGAATAAATCCTCTTGTTTAGAGCATTTATAATCCTCAGGTTAACCATGTCCTGTTTTTTTTCGTTGAGGCACAGAAAAAGATTATGTGAATTTATTTTGTCATAAACCTATGATAGTTCACAGATGTGCTTATGGTATTTCTTTCTAAGTTATTAGAAATTATGCCTGGTTATTTTAAAAATCAGTGTCAAGATTATCATTTAAATATCAAAACTATTCTAGACATATTTTAAAAACACTTGAATTTTCATACCAGAATTGACTATACTCAGTATTTCAATTGAAAAATCATACTTTATACTCTGATCACAGATTTCCCTTCCTCATCTCTTCCCAATGCTCCCCATCCTGAACTCATCAAGCACAATGCTTTCCGACTTTCTCTCTTTAGAAAACAATCAGGAAAATTTTAAAAAAAGAATAAAAATAAATAATTAAATGGTGGAAAAGCACAAGGAGCATCACAGATAGACACACAAAACAAAATCCACAAAAACACAAAAAGAAACTGTAATGTACAATTAAGAGATATAGAATGCCTAAACAAAACATTATGAGACAAAATGTCTACAAAAACACCATTGAGTTCCTTTTGTGTTGGCCATCTACTGCTGGGCATGAGCCTATGTGTAAGTGTGGTTTATATACCCAGTGAGTTTATATTAGAATTGAAATGAATTTTTCTTTGCAAGTGGTTGTCAATTGGATATAGCTTCTTGGTTAGAGATGATAACTCATGTTCAGTTCCCTGTCAGCACTGGGATCCTGTTTGGCTTGAACTTGTACAGGCCCCACTGATGCTACCACAGTCACTGTGAGTTCACATGTACATCATTCCTGCTGTGTATAGAAGACTCTGTTTCCTTGGCATCATCTATCCCTTTTGGCTCTTAAAATCCTTGCCTCTCTTTTTCTGCATAGCTTCCTGAGTCCTGAGGGAAGGGGTTTGATGAAGACATATACCATTTTAGACTGTATACTCACTTTTAAAGTCAGAAAACACTGCAACAGTAGACATACCTAATTATTAAAAACTATGCATTTACTTCTGGCAAATTTCTCTAAAATTAGCTCTTTGAATAAATCATATGGCTATTTAGATTTCAACAGGTTTTTATTTAAACCATTTAATAGTCTCCCAATAAAAAGAGCAAAACCCCAATCAAGTTAAAGATTTTCAATGTAATTTAGGGGTCTTTTATGTAGTCTCTTTGTTGTATTATGAAAATCAAATGTGTCAAGGATTTCTTCACTTTTCAGTGCCACCAGATTTATGTGAATGTAATAGATGTTAAAAGACATAGAACACATTGCAGATCTTTTCACAATTTTTTAACTTTATGGGAAGAAATAAAATTATTAGGAATCTTAAAGTGGATGAAGGTTAGCTAGTTCCCTACCATTATCTGCTACAGAAAATGAAAGCAAGTTTCAGACGAAAATGCAAAATTTGCACATTTCTTAAACTAATAGTTATTAGTGAGCAAGCACAAATAATTTAAGCCACTTTATGAGCCTGACAAAGTTCCCGATTTCTGTTCTTTCTTGAGTTAAACCATCTTTTTGATCCTCTATCTTCTAGTATATCTCTTGAGATACATCTAAGATTCTAGAAGGTGTTTACCTGGAGATTAATCATTTGTTTGTAGCTCTTTGTAAACTAATGAATGGATATGGGACTACTTAGAGATTAAACCCAAAACACCATTTCGAGGGTGGAGATTCTCCTAGTCTGATCAGGAGAGCACAGTGTAAACTCACAGTGTAAATTCACTTTACCTAAATAGATATTTTTTTAAAACTGGTAATTTAAATAAAAATAAAAAGGAAAAAACTGGTAAAAGCAAATACATAACAGTTTTTATATTTATAATACAGTTGCTAATTTTACCAATAAAAGGAATAATAGGTAACCAATGTACAATGAGTGTGCTTCCTCCACTGTGTGCTCCATCATGCAGAACTATGCTCCTGCCAACTCAGAACAATGTGGGAAATCAGTTATGACCTGAAGTTTCCAAACTGAAGCAAAGCAAGTCTTTCCTCTTTATAAGCTGGTTACTTAGTTATTTGTTACAGTGACAGAAAGATGATTAATGTAGATGTATAGTATTGTTAGGAAATAGGAAATGAAAAGATTGGAAATGGGTTGAAGAGGCTGAGTTGTCAGCCTACATTGTCAACATAAAACCCCAGTAGGAAGCTCTGGAAAAAAGAGGGCCTACCACAGCAGTCTTTTATGGGGGTAGAAATAGTGAGGCACATGTAAAATGATTTATTCATTGGCTAAGGGTTAACCCTAATAGAATGTGTCTTCACCTGACAGGATCTTCCTCAGTAACTGACCAAGGATATTTATTGGATTTGCTTAATGTGGGTATCACTGGAGGATGTAATTTAATCACACTCCTCACAGCTATGGAGCAAGCCATCTCTTGTTAGAGGTTCTGAGTGCTGCATCTCTGTGTTTGCTTTAGTGCCTGTTTGGGCTGCATTGAACAAAGTCTACTATTATTTGGAAAGCAACTTTCCTGGGCTCCATTTCTCTCTTCCTTTTTTTCTCATTTCTTCATTTTTTTCAGCACTAAGGATCAAACTTATGGCCTGGACACAGTCTAGGTAAGTGCTCTACCACTGAGATATACCTTCAGTTCCCCAGTGCCTTTTCACGAAGCATAAACTCATGAAAGATTAGAATATTACACTATGGACAGGAAAAGAAAATCTATACTGGCTACAAGTCAGAATTTCCAAAAGAATGAACCACTAATCCTTTTAAGATTGTAGACAGCAAATGAGGCTACTCTGTCAAGTGACTTGCAGAACTTTTCAAGGAATTCTGCCCCACCAAAGACATCCATTGGTCTCTGTAGCCAGAAAGTTTTATTTCAGAAGTAACAAGAACTAGGTCATCTTTTCTAAATGGAAGTTATAGTTATTAGGCATGTGCATAGCCTAGTCTAGAACTTTCTATGTAGCCTTTGCTGACACTAAATTCATCACGATCATCCTGCCTTGACTCTTGAGTGCTGGAATGACAGGCATGCATATAGATCCCCCATTTACCCGTTTTTGTGCATCGACACTGAAGTACTGTGCAATTCTCAAGGGTGGTATGAGAGGCTACACTCACAGTTCCTACAGGTGGCTTGTGCCCTCATGATCTGCTTCTGCTGAGTCCTGGACATATGATTTTCATATTAATTTTGATTATGCTAAGCCTGCCTGACTTTATGATTTGATAGGTCCAGTAGGAGAGTCCCAGATGTGTGGTCACTTGGTGTCCATATGTTCTGGAATTTCATCATTACCAGAACCCAGTAGCATGCCAGAGGCTGTTTTCCTAATAGTGTGTAACTCTCCTCTCCAGATGTCATGGCCTTACTCCAAAACTCCAGGAGCTTGGTTTTTGATTCTCTCACTGGGGCTTGCCATAAAATCCACACCACATCTTTTTTTCTGCTACTGATCCTTCAAGCATCCTAGGATCTGCAGAATAGCAACCTCTCAGGCAGTCCTCCAACTTTTTGTGGACAACTCTCTTTGTTACAGATGCCACTCAAAGTTAGTAGAGTTTTAAGTGATGGCCATGTATGCACCAGATGAGTGTTTTACCTATGGTACTTCAAGAAGCCTTTCGAGTTTAGTGCTGTTTTCTTCATGGCAGGCAAGATGAAGCCATATATGTTTTTCTTTATAAAGTGTTCCTGACCTATGATGACCTAAGAATTTCACTGAAATAGAAGGCTCAGAATCTTCATAACATTTGCTCCTGTCATTTGGAACATGTCATCAAGGCCCTTAATATGTTTATGGCTGTTTACTTGCATTGGATTGTTCACATGATGTTGTCAACATAATAGATCAATTCGGTGCCATTTTCTATTCTTATGAGGTGCAGCTCTCTGGATAAAATTATCACAGAGGAAAAGACAGGTCAAAGTATAGATAAAATTCTTATTGTATGTGCATGCAAAATACTTCAACTGTTTTTTATTCCAAGAGAGGTTTCTTTGTCGTTTTGGAGCCTGGCCTGGCCTCTAACTCACAGAGATCTGCCAGCCTCGGTCTCCCTAGTACTGGAAATAAAGATGTGTGCCACCACCACCCAGATACTTCAACTATTTTTTGTTTCCATAGAAAGATTGCATTCATTTTATCAAGGGACAAGTACCATGTATCGGAGATCATCTTAATTTGTATAAACAATTAGACCATATTGGCTTGCAACTAAGACCAAGACTAACATTTACTTGACTGAGCTTGTGTATATAGTTATCTCATTCTCCTGTATCCTTCTATTTTCTCTAGCGTCCAGACTGCTGAGTCAATCTATTACCATGCACTCATTAGATTTTTAGAAGGGGGCACAGAACTTTCTAATTACAACCTATTAAAGGATGTTACATGGACTCTATATTACAAAGATAAGAACCCAATGTGTCTTTTATGTCATTAGCAACTCTACATTTTGGATCAGTCTTGGTGCCAATTGTCATATTTTGTAACTTCTAGGAAGCAGGCTGTGAAACACAGTCAGAAGTGGAAATATACTACATAGGAGTAACAAGTGTGAAGTGAAAATGGAGAAAGCAACATTAGCCAAGGACATCGGGCTAAATGCTCTTCAGTGTTTGACAGTTTAAGATTTAATATTCTTACTGAGTTTAGTTTTTCTGAGTTTTTTAAAAAACTGTGAGTGTGTATTTGTGTGCAGTCATTTCAAAAAGTTATTGCTTCTCAAAAGGGCATAAAGATTTGCATCAATGTTTCATTACAAATTTAAGAAGTCAACTCATATATAACACATGAACTTTTAAAAAGATTACTTTCAGTTATATGTGTATGGACACATGGGTGCAGGTGTCTGTGGAGGTCAGAAGAGAGCATTGGATGCCCTAGAGATGGAGTTACTGGTAGTTTTGAGCCACCAAAAGATGTAGTTGCTGGAAGTGAACTCTGCACCTCTGAAAGACAGTAGTAACCTTAACCACTGAGATGTTTCTTCAACACAAACAGGTTTTGCTGCCGTTGTTGCTGTTCTTGTTTGTTTTGGTCTTTTGAGTTGAGATATTACTATATGGTACAGGATGGCCCCTGAACTGGTATTTCTCCTGCTTCTGCTTTCTGAGTGTTGATATTTTAGGTATGTATCACCAGACATCACTAAACACATAATGTATTTTACATTAATGTTTACAAATGATTTGAAGTAGGAATACAATTTCACCTCTCTCTCTCTCTCTCTCTCTCTCTCTCTCTCTCTCTCTCTCTCTCTCTCTCTCTCACGTGTTGCACATTTAGCATTCCCAATATCATTTTATGAAAAGACTGTTCTACCCACTGAATAATCTTAATAGAACTCAAAAATCAAGTGCCAGTGAATTTTTTTCAATGCTAAACTGGAGAGTCAGCCAAGGACCTTGTACCTGCTAGATCTAAGACTGAGCTGCATTGTCAGCTCCCTGAGAGACTGACATACTAGAATCTTATTTTTCATTGAGCAAAATGTCCATCCTTGTTAGCATCTTACTGTTGTATTAACTGTAGCTTATAAGTCATTTCTGAAGTCAATCGTAGGTCCTCTAGCTTTGTTATCATTTTTAAGTTTTTTTGTTTGTTTTATGATTTAGGCTTACTCATTTGCTTTTAGCTATACCAGGTTGCTTGAATGTACTTACAAATTTCTGAGTCAGAGTTACAGTTTCTTTTAAGATATCACCTAATATTGCAGTGATTCTGTGGACCAGTCATAGAATTGCAATCTTAACCACTGGAAGTCTTCTGAATTCTGATATGAGGGCTGGAGAGATGGCTCAGGAGTTAAGAGCACTGACTGAATTCTGATATGAGATGCACTTCTGTTTATGTAAACATGAATCACATCCATTATTAACCAATCCCAAAAGCATACTCCTATTGTGCATGGGATAACAAAGGTCAGACTGATGTTCCCTCCTAGGAGGAAGGTTCTGAAACCTTCCATCCTCTGCACTTGAGCTTTCGTGTTACCGGGGCCTGCATCTGATGAGTCAGAACATACAAACACTGAAGTGGTATGCTGAGTTTATAAATAGGTGACATGGACACAGGATTAGAATTCATTGTGCACACCCACCACCCCAATCAATGATTCTGCCCAGCATGAGTAGACTTTCTAGTGCATAATAACCCACCCTAAATTATGCATCTCATGGTTAATATGACACGTTTCAAAAGCTTTGAAGACAACCTGATTTTAGGGAACAGAGGAAAGAACTTCTGCTGTCTTAGTGGTCACTGCTGACTGACAGAAGATGCTATATCCTAGAAAGGACAGGTACCAGGTCTCACCTGTTTCAAGCAGCGCCCCGGACCCTCACCCCCTGCTGCTCAGCATGTTGCATCTCCAGTGCCTCCTACTGTTGCACTTGAGAGCTAGAAACAAGGCAGTTGCTGTGAGGTCAGGAGGAGAATTGTCCTATAGTAGGCCTACTTAAATTTCCTTAATTATTTAAAGATTGAATTTAATTGAAGAAACATAAAGCTCATACTCTTAACATGTGTGTTCTATTAGTCTATTGTTAATTTTATTATGCAGACATTCATTTCCCTCAATATTTTGTAGTTTAGAGAGTTCAAATTTTACACTTCTTTTGTTAAATTCATTAGTTGAATATTTTTGATGCCATTATAAATGGTGCTGCTTTCCAGCCTCACCCCTCTTTTTTTGATGGTTCAGTTTTCATTGTTCAGATTGCTTGCGTTTTTTCACTTTAACAATGTATGCTATTTGATTGGAATGTTACCATTTAATATCATGTTCTCATGCCATGAAGTTCTGCTCCTATGGGCCTCTTTATTTTCATTTATATTGCCTTTTATGTGTTATACACCTAATAGCATGTCTGTGTGAGTTTTTAAAAATATAATTGCTTTTACAACTGCTTAAGACAACAAAATGACATAGAAACAAATACTTTTTACAAATAATTATTTGCCATATACTGTCTTTTTCTTCACCATATGGTCATATTATGCTGTTTCCTTGAAAGTCTCATAATTTTTCTTTTTTTGGTTTTTCCAGACAGGGTTTCTCTGTGTAGCTTTGGAGCCTATCCTGGCACTCACTCTGGAGACCAGGCTGGCCTCGAACTCACAGAGATCTGCCTGCCTCTGCCTCCCGAGTGCTGGGATTAAAGGCATGTGCAACCAATGCCCGGTCATAATTTTTTTAAAAACATGAGTATTTTACATAATGTAGAAGTTATGTAACTCTCTATCCTGTTTTTTCCTAATGCTGCTTATTGCTTGTGAATGCTTGCTTAAACTCTGTTAAGTAAATCCATTTGCCATACTATGAAATCTCTTCAGTAATTAGTGTATATTACATTTGATAGTAACTCATTTTCTGTTTATGTAAATGGAGGATTTCCTGTCCCACCGATGCTTCCAAATAACCACTCTGAAGCTTATATTAATTGTAAATGCTTGGTCAATAACTCAGGCTTATTACTAACTTGCTCTTACATTTTAAGGTAACCCACCCATATTTCTATTTACCCTCTACCATGTGGTGGTACCTTTATTAGCATGGCACATTCATCTCCTGTTCTCTGTGTGTCTGGCTGGCAACTCCTAACTCTGCTCTTCTCCTTTCCATCATCCTTAGTTTGATTGCCCTACCTATACTTCCTGTCTGGCTACAGGCCAATCAACATTTCATTAAACCAATTCAAGTGACAAATCTTTACAGTGTACAAGAGGATTATTTCACAGCCATTTATATTTTGGAATGCCTTTACTTTTATTTATTTAATTTTAGGTTATAATATAATTACATAATATCTGTGGTTATGTATGTACATAGGTATGTATATGTGTGCATACTCATATGTGCATATGTATATATGCATAAAAAAGTTATATATGTGTACATGTTTTTCTAAATACATAAATATAAACTCTTCAGTCTGTGTATTGTTACTTGTATGTGTGTGTTTTCAGGGCTGACTGTTTGGTATTAGATAGCTTTTTCAGCTTACCTGACCTCATGTGAAACTTTGCAAGACTGATCTGGGTCCCATTTTCTCTGTAGATTATGGCTAAGGTAACACCTTTGCCTCTATCAGTGGAACCTGAGTGGAAAAAGGGATTCTACAACCTTGTATCTTCATTTGGTGGGTCTATAGCTTCTGCTGCTCAGAGTTTGAGGAACAGACAGATGAGACATTCTGGTGGTTGTCCCTATTGAGGTTTCACTCTCTACATTCACCAGGAGATGAAGAGAGAAGGAACCACACAGTCTTGGCAGCACTTGCTTTGAATAGGGAAGAGGAATGGAGTAAGTCATGATTCATCTGTGTAGGTTTTCCCTGCTCTCAGAGATTTGTTAGATTGTCTGCACTATTTCCTTTTTATTGAATACTCTACAGACAATTTCCACCAAAGTCAGCTCTCGGTGGTTGATTTTATTCCCTATTGAGGCTATTGAGTAACTCAGACTACTGTTATTGAAGTGTGCCTTACTGGCAACTTCTTTTATGTAATCTCTCTGCTACTGTTCAGATGTGAATGTTCCCCAAAACAAATGAGTTGAAGACTAGATCCCAGGCGGTGATGTTATTGGGGTAGATGAAGCCTTAAAAGGTGGAGTTAGTAGGGACTCTAAGTCCTAGGGTTGTATTCCTTGGAGAGATCTTGTCTGCCTGCCCCCACTGCCTTTTCTCATTCCTGACTATGAGGTAAGCTGGCTTTCTCTGTTACATCCTTCCTTCATGATGTATTGGCTCAATATAGCCTCCAAATAACAGAGTCAACCAACTATGTCCTAGAACCTTCAAAACCATAAGCCTAAGACAGCTTTTCTCTGTTTAACTTATACTTTCTGTATTCTGTGAGGTCAAATACATGGCTTACATTTTCTTAGGGCCTAGGGAAATATTTAGCATTTAAGTAAAAAAAAAGTAACCTTTTTTATTGGCTAAGTGTCATGAATGTAAGCTAGGAATGTTAGTAATGGATTATAATCATAGTACCTGGGAGGTGAAGGCAGGAGAATCAGAAGTTCAAGGTTGTCTTTTGATATTTAGTGAGTTTGAGGCCAGGCTGGCTTAAATGAGATCCCATCCCCCAAAAGAAATAAATGTTAAAGGTTATTGATGTTTTCCTGTAATAGTGGATATGCTTTCATATTAAAAGATGGGTTTTGTGTCATTTTGTGTAAGACTCAGTCACATGCCTCAAGAAACTCTAAATCATTAAATTTGTTTATAATAACTGGAGTGAAAATTCCAATTTCCAATATAATTTTGTTATTTAATATATTATACAATTTATTTTTCCTTTTCACCCAAACCAGAAAGTTATGAGAAATAATAGCAAGAAATATCCCTTTCTCTAAAACATGCCTGGACACATATATACATAAACATGCCATGGTTTAAGAAAAGGGAAAATTTAGTCAATTTGCTTCTGGTGGATCTCAACAAAACACTTTCTTCCCATCAACGCATAAGCACAGAGTTTCATATAAAATGCATTTGAATGTACTTTTGCTACAACTCACTGAAAAGGCAAAATTTAAACCATATGTTAATGAATAGGAATAAAGATCACAGGGAGGTCACTGCTCTCAAATGAAAATTTGTGGCCATATTTACTTCTCTTTATTTGTTTGCTAAGCAGGTCATATGACTCTGAATTTATTCTAATTGCTTCATAGGTTTTGCTAGAAAAGATGACTCAAGGGAAAATAATGCTACACTGCATGATGACAATAGCCTGATTTTTTGTTGTTGCTGTTTGTGTCTTATGGGGAGATCTGAATTACTCCTTATTAGAGTTAGAATTGCATTATAATAATTATAAATTGAAATGGGTCAGTTACTGACCAGGTGACTTGGAAATATCTATATTATTTGAGCCTCAGTTTTTCGTCTACGACATCAACCTACATGGAAATTTTTTCTATTTTTTTATTTAAATTAGAAACAAGCTTGTTTTAAATGTCAATCCCAGTTCCCTCTCCCTCCCTCCTTCCATGCGCCCCACTAACCCCCTATCCCATCCCCTTTCTGCTCCCCAGGGAGGGTGAGGCCTTCCATGGGGGGAATCTTCAAAGTCTGTCATAGTTTTTGGAGCAGGACCTAGGCCCTCCCCCATGTATCTGGGCTGAGAGAGTATCCCTCTATGTGGAATGGGCTCCCAAAGTCCGTTCTCTTGCTAGGAACAAATACTGATCTACTACCACAGGCCCCTTGGATTGCTGAGGTCTTCTCACTGACACCCACGTTCAGGGGGTCTGGATTAGTCCTATGCTGGTTTCTCAGCTATCAGTCTGGAGTCTGTTAGCTCCCCCTTGTTCAGGTAAGCTGTTTCTGTGGGTTTCACCAGCCTGATCTTCACCCTTTTCTCATTACTCCTCCTTCTCTGCAATTGGATTCCAGGAGTTCTGTCCAGTGCTTAGCTGTGGGTGTCTGCTTCTACTTCCATCAGCTACTAGATGAAGGCTCTAGGATGGCATAAAAGGTTACATGACAAGTTTAATTGGTGAAAATATGTGAAACCTCACACAGTTTTTGGTACTTAAGAAAAACAAAATAATTTAGCATCTCCTCTCTTTCCACTTAACTAAACCTAAAAACTCTTTGTGAAATAAATTTTGTTTGTTTGAAATAATCATAGAACCTTTTTCCACATCAGAATTTCCATTGTGTACACCTGCACCCTTGAAAGGCTAAGGATCATTTAAGCTCACCAAGTCAAATACCAGCTTGGAAATATAGTGAGACACCATCAAAAAATTAAAACTGTAAACAATCAACAGGTTTCACAGCTTAGTAGTTAAATCTCAGTTTCAACAAATATAATTATTTTATATGTATTTCTGATTTAATATTAGCATAGAATATTGTCTTCCTCTAGACAGTTGGAGTAGATAAAGTATCAACAGATGTGTGTCAAGGTGAAAATTTTCCATTCATGTGTGTTTTTTGCATAAATACTAATTGAATACTTTGTATGTGTTCTATTATTTTGTTCTTTGAAACTTTCATAGATGTGCACAGTATGTCATAATCATGCACCCATCCAAACCTCCATCCACTTCCTCCTAGTCTTCTCTCTGTTATATTTCCCTTTCTATTTCAATGTCCATATAGTCCACTGAATCCAACTGCCCACAGGCTCATATGGGCATGTGATGTACCACTGGTACATGAAGAACCTGCCAGTATTCACCCCTCTGAGAGAAATGACTCTCCTTTTTATAACATCTATCAACTGGCAATGGACCCTCAGCTGGGGTTAGGGACTCAAGAAGCACCTTTGTCCACCATGCTGGAGTTTTTAATTGGCTTAATCTTGTGCAGATCTTGTGAAGATACCATAGTTTCTGAGTCTGTGTGTGCAACAGCCATGCTACACATGTACAGAAGACAGCATTTCACGGCATCCCTCCCCAACTTCCTTCTCTTGCATTCTTTCCAGACCTTGAGTGATGTTTCCTGAGTCTTGGTAGGAGGGACAAGACAGATGTCCCATCTGTGGCTGAGAACTCACAGTCTCTTATTCTCAGCATGTTGAACAATTAGCTCTGCAAAGTCACTATTTTAATTTTAATCAGAACTTGCTGCCTAAGTCTGAGAGCAGCAAAAATCTATGGATTAAACATTGATATCTAGAAGTCAGTCTGATAACAAGATCGTTAAGCAAAGCTTCCCCAACTTGGGACTGTGACTTCTATTGCCATGAGGTTTGATAGTACTAGGCATATATTCCTTCTTGTAGGGCAGGTCTCAAATACAATAAAGACAGTGGTTATTAACCCCATGAACATTTTTGCCACTATTGTGCCACTGTGCATAATTTGCCTGCCAATTCAGTATTGTAGCATGCAGGGTTCATCTCTAGATAAGACCAATGATATCTTATCTCTTAGAACAGCCTTTGTAATAACTTCAGCAATGTGAAAGTTAGCCAATAGGAAGAGAGTTTCCTGGTCTGTCCCAGTTCACTTCTCTGCATCCTGCATTCAGTATGAACAGAGTGAATAGTGTCTTCAGCAATAGGATCTTATAGTCTAGTTATGGTGGGCAACCAAGACCAATAGTAGCAGCCTGTGTTGATTTGGACCAATAAGTCCTAGTTTGGTATGAAGTAAGATTTTTATTTAATAGTTCATATCCTTTGGGAGCAACATTGTATACCCATGTGGGGTTCCTCTTTTCAGACTCCTCTTTCTGTTATAAATTTAATTTGTTACTTGCTTACAAACTAATGCTTCATAGATCCTTAGTTTTAGTTAGCCCACTCCCCTATCTCATTCATTCATTCATTCATTCATTCATTCATTCATTCAACTTCTACTTTCTTTGTTAAACCTTCAGCTTATTATATTCTTCCTCGCCACTCTTTTCATATCACATGTGTTCTTCTATCCTTTATTAATATTTTTTAATTTAGTATGTAAAATCATACTACATGCTCTCAGGTGGTTTCCTCATGCAAAAATTTTGATAAGTCTCCCCCTAACCCTCATTCCTTCCTCTCCATGATTCCACTATGGGCTTGGACCCTCTGCCCTCCAATATTTCTCCTCTATTTTCATCTATTATACCATCTCTTTAGATGACCAGCTATGGCCCATTTCTTATGGCTTGGCTTCCACAAGATCTCTAGGCTAAACATGTAAAACAAAAGATCTGAAGCCAGGAAAAATGTATTAGACAAAACACATGCCATTTGTCTCTCTCAGCTTGAGTTAATATTGAGCCTCACTCAATATAATATTTTTCAGTTCCATCCATTTACCTGAAAATTTTGTCATTTCATTTTTGCAGCTCAGTAATACACCATCATATATTCATACCACTTTTTAATATCCATTTATCAGTTGGTGGACATCTTGATCATTCCCATTTCCTAGAATAGAGTAGCAATTAACACAAATGCACAAGTGTCTCTGTAGAAAGATATAAAATCATTTTGGTGTATGTCTAGGAGTGTTATAGCTGGACCATATGGTAATTCTATCTTTTCTTCCTTCACACTAATTTTTATTAAACGAATAAGGTGAGTAGTGGAATAGTTTTATTTTTAGTATTTTATGTAACCTTCTGACTGGTTTCCAAAGATGTTCCACTAATTTATATTCCTAGCAACAATTAATAAGGATCCCCTTCCCCCACATCACTCCAGAATTTTCTGGCATTTGTATTTTTGATGTTTTTTGTTAGTCAGTGCATAACTCTTGGGGGAAGCATTATCACCCAGTGTGAATTAAACTTGTGTGTCTGTGTGTGCTGTCTAACCTCTCAGAACATCTGCTTTCTCTATTGAATGGGAATGATAGACATGACCCACATAATTGCTTTGACTTTTTATTTTGAGACATGTAAAGCACTTCTCACAATAATTTTCACAATAGAGTTTTATGAGTTGCAGTTGCCATTTGTAGGTGGAGTTTTCCTGTCCCAGCAGCCTGCTATACAGAGAGTTAATATTAATACAAATACTGAGCCAATAGCTTAGGCTTGTTACTAGCTGACTCTTACAACTTAAATTAACCCATAGTTCTTATTTATGCTTTGCCACATGGCTCATAGCTAGATACCTTATTTTCTTTGTGTCCTGCTTCCTCTGTGTCTGCTGGCATCTCCTCTGACTCTGCCCTTCTTCTTTCCAGAATTTTCCTAGTTTGGTTGTCCTGCCTTCACTTCCTGTCTGGTTATCAGTCTATCAGCTTTTTGTTAAACCAACCCAAGTGATAAATCTTCATAGTGTACAAAAGGATTCTTCCACAGCAACCAGTATCACCAGTTATTGTTCTATTGCTGTAGTTATAGAAACTGTATTGCTTAGATAGGAAATAGCTCACCATTTCTACGTAGAAAACTTAATTCATATTTTCCTACACAGAACATGAAAGCCAAACAACTTCAATTTGCCATTCTAAAAGAAATTACCCACCTTTTTAGCACTTTACTTAGTAACATAGGAAGTTGGGTTTTCCTACATGGAGGATGCCAGCCTAGAGTGTTCTTAACCCCTATGGACAGTGTTGTGGTTTGAATATGATATGTTCCCAATAAGTTCATATGTTGAAAATTCTGTTCCCAGCTGGTGGGAGATATGTGTCAGGAATGTTGTAGAATCTGTAAGAGGTGGAGCCAAAATGAAAAATGTGTCAATAAAGGTGGGTCTTGAGGATTTACAACCAAGCCCCACTCTCTGTTATTCTCTGATTCCTGATAGAATATGGCCAGTCACTTCAGGCTCCTGCCATCATATCTCTGCCACAATGGACTGTACCCTCAAACTGCAAGTCAGATAAATCTTCCTATTCTTAAGTTGTTTATGTCAAATATTCTGACCTTGTAAATTTGGGAACTAGTAAATGTTTTATCTTTAAATTGTCTGAAAGTCATGGAGAGTACTTGTAAAAATAATTTTTGCCCAATAGCTTGGTATCTTTTGGGGTCTTGACTAAATGATCATCAGTAGCAAGTAGTGAATCTACAAAAACAAAAGTATCATTTTGGAGAGCAAGAAGACAAAAGTTAATCATCCAGTCAATCAGACAACTAGCCAACCATCAAGTCAACATGGTAAGTAAGGCTATGTATCCCTCAGAAAAAAAAGCTTCCTAGATTTTAATTTTCCATTTTTATTGACTTCTTAGATCTAATATGAAAATGGGCACCTGAGGTGATTTGAGAGAAAATGGCCCCCAAAGGGAGTGGCTGTATTAATTAGAAGGTGTGGCCTTGTTGGAGGAAGTGTGTCACTGTGGTGGTGGGCTTTGAGTCTCATATATGATTCAAACCTTCCTGTTGCCATCAAGTCAAGTTATAGGTTACTCAGCTACTTCCCCAGCACCATGTCTGCCTATACAACCATTTTATACCATGATAAGAATGGACTGAACGTCTGAAAATGTAGGCCAGCCCATTTGATTGTTTTCCTTTATAAGAGTTGCTGTGGTCATGGTGTCTCTTCACAGCAATAGAAACCCTAACTTAGGTAGTATCTATATAAGGAAGTTTGTCAGAATCAATGAATATTCAGTCTTTGATCTTTGAAACAAGACTGAAGATGTAGCACAGATTTTGGACTTCTGAAGTCCCTCTTTAGCTTTTATCTGTGAATTTCTGTGATATCCTTGAATATTTTATAAATAAATCAATCCTTTTTTTGCACAATTCCAGTGATCAGTGCCATTGTTCCAAGTATGTTGTCAGTTTGTCTTACTTTGTCAGCTTGTCTTCCTTTGGATTTCCAGCACATAATCAATGTGTAGCATGCAGTGCATAGAAATTGTACACTGGCTCATGAAAAAGAAATAAAAAATCAGTTAATTAATTAATTTTTACTTTTTTTCTCACAGAACCAGAAAAACCACACCACATATTGGTTTGGAGACTTGATAGTGTATATCTATTTATAAATGAAAAGTAATTATGTATGCTTCCCTTTAGAGTAAATGGCATTTTTTTCTTCCAGGTATAGATAAAATGCTATATTCATGAAGCCTTTCATATTATCTTTCATTCTAATCACAATTTCCCATGAGGCAATGCCTAATATGTTCCCATTGCATGTCTTGCAAAAGTGGAGAATTGTAAACTGCACTGAAGTAAGAGCAAAAATTTGATTAAGTGAATTATATAATTAAGTTCTGCATCCTAACACTCTATGAATTTATAGGGGCTATTGTGTAATTAGTTTACAAAAGAAAGAGCATTGGTGTTATTTACGACAGATGTTCACCTAACTTAAAACAGGAAGAGTATATTTACTTCTATGTAGTTATTACAATGTAATTAAAACCATAAAACCACCTTATCTGAATTTCAAAGCTGGGCATGTTTTTTTCCTTTCCTTAGCCTTATTGAGTGCAGTTCTCCTCACTAATTATGCAAGGATCATAGAAGAGGGCCGCAGGTTGAATGCTGTGGGTGCCAGATATTTTAGTAAGGTTTTGTTTATTTATTTGTTTTGCCCCATTGTTAAGTAGAGTAAGGCAGGCAACTTTCTGACACACATACACAATTTCCAAGATATGGCAGATGCCTATAAAATCACTTTTGTGACTAAGTTCTGGGAGTGGTTGGGAAGCAAAAAGGGGTTATTTTGCCAGCAGGTGCTTCAAAATGTTCTGAGATTTGGTACACACTATCATCTTGCAGAGATGATGAAACAGGAATGGACTTGTATGTTCATCTTTAGTTTTCTTTTGTTTGTAACTCTGTTATGGAGTTATAGTGTGACATCTACTGTATGCCAAGTTGGGATGGCTTTGGGCTATTTACTTTCAGCAGCAAATCTGCTGTAAGAGAAAGTTCTTGCAGGAAATAATAGTTGGATTTTCAGAAAACATGAACCATCTCTGTATTCAAGGCATGGGGAAATACGCCCAGATGTCAAATGTCAGCTCCAATCAATTCAGCTCATTCCATTCATAATCATTTGCTTGTTATGGGAGATTTCCGACTTCTCATAACGGCTCACTTGGATCAGGGAAACATTGTTCAGGGATTTGACAACATGTGCAAACTCTTTTTGAATTAATTTTCAAAGCCTTTTGTGACTGGTGTCAATTTGGCAACAGTGTTCTTTCATATCTTCAGGCTCAAGGTCTAGAGTTTGGGGTTGTTAATGGCAAGAATTTCCTCTCTGACAATTCCGCTTCACCTTCCAGAGGGATAGGGGTTTCTCTGAGCATCAAAAATATTAGGGTCAAAATAGGGAGAAGGATTTGAGTTTGGGGTCACGAGGTTGACTTTTTGACTCTGAAAAGCTCTTTTAACAGCAACACAATTTGAGAGTAAGACTCCAGCTTAGACTTGGCTTTGTCCAAGGCCTCTAAAGGCTCATGGAAAGAACAGGAAACTTTTTACATGTGAATGGGACACCACTAAAGAACATATCAGCTGAGCACATCACAAAGCTGTGTTATACCACAAAAGTGAAGGAGTGAAAATGGAGACAGAATGTTAGCTAGTAATTTTAAAGTCTTTTAAAAATAATTCATGTATAAAACTTGAATAACCAAAGACAAAAAAATTTCACAACTTTATTTTGCACATTGCCACCCTGAAGAACTTGAGAAGCATTCTCATTTCAACAGTACTGGATAGAATACTGCATAAAGATAGGTAAAGCCACACTGCTTTTTCCAGAGTTTTTGTTTGCAGCTAGTGGCCTTTCATAGCTGTGTGAACCAGTCTTCAAGAAGTCTTTTTATTGGATGTGGTAGCTAACATTAACACTTTGTAGAGCAGAGGGAGAGACCAACAGCATAGTGCTTTAGGAAGTCCACATTCATTTTATGTGGTGAATGGAATGACCTTTTCTAAGTTCTCCATTTTGCCCTCCCCCCCAAAGCAATGATATGATTTACAAGTGTTGGCCGGACATGTTGGTGCACACCTTTTATCCCAGCACTCTGGATGAAGGGGCAGGCAGATCTCCATGAGTTCAAGTCCAAACTGTTCTACAGAGCAAGTTCCAGGACAACCAGGCTACATAGAAAAACCTTGTCTTGAAAAACAAAACAAAACAAAAACAATCTCAAGTATTTTTTATATATTGCACTGAACCAGTAACCAGATGCATTTGCCTGTGCAGTCTTGACGGAATGTTGGGCTTTAACATTCACCCTCTTTTTTTATGTACATACTTAATACGATTTCTCGCTTTCTATGTTAATGATAATTGCCTCCAGTTTTTTTAACTATAAGAAATTACATCATAGGCTTCTCTTATCAAAGACAAAATTATCACTGCCAATGATAGTTAATCTTATTTGTACTGTTATTAAACATTCTCCTATATTCTCCAACTCGGGTACTTCTTACACATTCCAGCCAAGTGCTTTGGCTCTGCATACAATAACAAATGAATTTGATCAGGGGGCCTTTCATGAACACAAAATCATTCTCCTTTTTGAAAAGTAGATTGAAAGCATTTGATTAGTTGTGATGACCACTGCAATACTATTTTGTTATTATGTTGTTTATATAAAGCAAACTGTTCACAATGTTTTTTTGTTTGTTTATTTTTTCGAGACAGGGTTTCTCTGTATCACAATGGGTTTTTGCCAAAATGTTTGTCTATAATCATGTAGATTTTACTGCAATGTCCTAATAGTTTTTCATTTTCTTTGACAAAGATGCAAGGCCAAACATGGCTCTATAAAATTAGATTTTATTATTGTCATGTTTGTTGAGTCAAAATTCCATTCCTTAATATTGCTCAAAAATAATTAGGTTTTGAGGTTTAAATTCCTTTCTTTAATAGAATGGTTTATAGGACTTCTATTTTTCCAAATAAAAGATATAGCAATGGTGATGATCCTCACCAAAACCGCTAAAATTAATTATAGATCTTGGTAATTACCTCTAACATCTTTAATGATAAACCTGCAGTTTAGTTGGAAATCTGGTTTGAAAAGTACTTGCTACATGAAGTACATGGGAAAGGTTCTCTTCTTTATGTAGTCTTACAAGACTAAGACTAAGCTTTTTAGAGGTATAAAGTCAAGTTGGTAACACCAACAATAAAAAGGAATATGTAGAATGGGGTAAAAAAAAACCAAAAATAATAAAAACAGATGGTTTAAGAAATGAGTAAATGGGCATAGAGCCACCACTCACCAAGAACCTATTTGCAATTGACAGCACATGGAGAGTGACACTTTTCTCCAATGGGGTGACACTGGGTATGCCATCCACACTACAAGGAATATCCCATACTTAGAAGTAGTTGTCCACCACAAATCAGACATTAAGGGTTTTGTGTGTGCTGTTTTAAGAGAGAGAAAGAAAGAGCAGCAAGTTGGGTAGGTAGGTTGGTTAAGGAGTATCTAGAAGTTTAGTGAAGAGAAATAACACAATCAAAATGTACCATTCTCAAAACATGAATATTTTAAAAAGAAATCAGAATATGGGAGAAAATACTCCCAACAGTCTACTTATTTTTCATACTGGTTTTTATTTTCTCATTTCACATCATTTTGTTTCTAGTAGGTGTCTTGCCTAAAAACAAAACGAAAACCTATTTCATCTATAGTGACTATGCATAAGACAGATTTAGGTGAGTATAAACCTTTCTTTCATTTTAGAGATGAGTGCATATATAAAGATGGTAAACTCAGGGCTGAAGAGATGGCTCAACAGTTAAGAGAACTTGTTCTTCTTCCAAACTACCTGCATTTGGCTCTCAGTAACTATGTGAGGCAGCTCACAACCATCTGCAACTCCAGCTCCTCGAGACATGAAGGCCCCTTCAAGCCTCTGGGAACAGCAGCACACATGTGATATTCACTCATACATAAATATGAATAAAATAATAATCTTAAAAATAGTATGCACAAAACTACATAATTTGTTTTTTATCATTTTAAAATAAAAATAATGAGTGATAACAGGTAATCAAGAAATCAGAAAGAAATTGGCAAAACAAGCTCAGAGTAAACATAGGAGCAGTGAGCTCCAACAAAAGAGACATTTGGTATAAGGCAGTGTTCTGGTTTCAAAACATGTGAACAAAGTGGGAGAAAATGCTAGAATAGAGTTTCCATTACAAGGTAAAGATCTTCATCTCAAATTACAGTGAGCAGATTTCACAATCAAGGAAATGCTTCAGTTGTTCCTATAAATCAAGAGTCACAGAAGGATGCCTCTTGTGTTGGACTGTCTGATAACCACTGGACAGCTATTGCCTTTCAGAAGTCAGCAAGCTACAGTGGGATCCTATTACCTACAACTAGAGTACAGTGTAACACACCTTACCGGCAATAAGATGAATAAATAAAACCAGAGAAACTACTAAAATAAATTTAGAAACAAATATGTAAATATTTTAATATGGTGTTCTCTATGTGAATATTTGGATGATTTATTTTAGTAATAATTGTGTTTAGAAGACAATGGGACATGGGCTCTACTGCTTCCACTGCAAACCAAGAATATTCCAAAAAAGGCATTTGATTTCATTTTCCAACAGTTTTCACAGTGAATATTCTTGTTTACTCCTGTGCTCTATAATGATATTTCAGAGAATTATAGACTGCATATATGATGGATGCCTCATAAGATTATGATGTACCCAAAATATTCCCATTATCTGGTGATGACATATTTACCATAACTTAGTAGCACAGTACATGTTTGTGGTGATACAGTGTAAACAAAACCACAGTACCAATTGCTGTATAAAAGTACTGCATATACAACCATGTACTCTCCACAATTCTCCATAGTGATAATAAATGGACCATACAATCAGTTTATATACTTACACAGGATAGTTTGCCTTGTTCTTTCAGAGAATACGCTTTATGAAGAAGTACTGTGAGATGATGTGCACCATTAGGCCTGTAACCAACCTCACATATCTCTGACTCTTCTGGCTCTTGGTTACATTAAGATGCCATGTTGAATGATTGACCTAAAGCATCCACCTTTTGTAGGGAGCCGTTCCTGCATTCTCCATTACAATGATGGTGCCTACAGGCACCGAATGTAAATTATTTTTATGCTCTCCCACTCTCAAGATGCATTAAAGCTTTCCTGCAGAAGGATCCGAGTGTCCTGCGTGTATTTCTTGCTGGCGAGAACATATAGCGCGCGGGACAACCTTTGTGTATGTGCACTCTGTGGTGTTAACACGGTGATGAAATTACCCGGTGATGGTAACCGTCTCCAGAAGACGTCTTATGGTTAAGGGACAAACAACATTTTTTTTTTCTGAATTTGTTGAAAATTATACACAAGAATAGTTTTGAAATACAATCCAGGTATAGAGCATAAAGCAATTAACCCAAGGAATTTTGAAAGAGTTGTAGAATTCTACGGAGACTTTAAAATTCATAGTTTGGAAGAGAGATGCTATCCTGCTTGTTTTTGTCTACTTGACGCAAACATATCTGGGATGAGGGAATCTTACCTGAGAAAACGCCTCCATCAAATTTCCTTTTTAGTCCATTTTATTGAATGATCTTTGATGTGGGAAGCCCTAATGTGGGTGGTGCTACCGATGGGTTGCAAAAGAAAGCAGTTTGAGCAAGCCATGGTGATAGACAGAGCCCGTGAACAGCTTTTCTCCATGGACTCAGCTTCAGTTCCTAACCTCCAGGTTCCTGCCTTGAGTTCCTGTCCTGACTTCCCTCAGTGACTGAGTATTACCTGAGAGTTTTTAGTTGGAATTAATGTTTTTCTTCCTAAGTTGCTTTTGATCATTGTTTGATCACAGCAATAGAAACCCTAATATAAAATAATATAGGTCCCACATCTAATTCCTATATGAATCAGGCAGTGAGTAGAATAATTTAAATATCAAATATGAGGTGTTTAATACATGAATTGTGGGGACCATGCTTAACTAGAGCATACATGTTATATCCAAGGATAATCTAGTCTGTTCTGGCAATTTTTGTTCCCCAAGGATGCAGGCCTATAATGGTCTGATCAAGATACAGTAATTAATTTTATTTTAAATGTGAAAGTCCCTGAGTCCCAATTTTTAGCTACTTAAAAACTGTAATAAAAAGGCAGAATGATAAGACTTTCAGACTGATTCAGTTCACAATTTCCATTTTAGGAAAACAATTAGTTCTGTAGTTGTATGGTCACTGTATTTGCTGTGACTGAAAGTTTGAAAAGCAGGTCCAAAGTAGCAGTTCTATAAGCAATGTCTCTTGATATTAGGAATAAGGCAAGCATGTCTAGCTTGCTCAACAGTTATTCTGAAGATTCTAGATAAAACTACACCTGCAAGAGAAGCAACAATTGTGTGTTTACAGAAACAGAGAAATGCTAAATATAGAGAAGTAAATGTTATGTTAGTATGCTGTTTACAGAGGTTGTAACAAATGAAAATTGTGTTAGTGTTTGATAGTAGGTTCAGATCACAAAATACATATCCAAAGATATTAACCAGGTTATTTTAAACTAGAAAAATGCAGATAGTCAGTTAAATGATGATATTTACATTTAGTAAATCTTATGAGATATTCACACTACATTTATAAATATTGTATTAATACATCTGTATATAATTTAACAAGAATAAATTACAAACTCTGTTTTCCAAAAAAACATTGTAATATAAACCCATTTCTGTTTTTTTAAAGTCCATGTATATGTGAGAACTGTCTAAAACTTTTAAATCTACTCCCTCTATGGTGGGATTTATTTTTTCTCTTCCTTATTTACTCTTCACATAATTTTGAAAATTTTGGGAAATTATTTGCATAATGAATTTTAAATGTGTTTGTTGAGCTTTTCATTTTATTTTTAAGCTGAAAACCCTATCACTTTGAAAAGTAACAACTAGGTTTACCAAAATGGATTTAATTTCAAGAAGGATCCAGTCCCCTGCCTCTTTCTAAGCCAATCACTTAATCAGTAAATCAAATCCCTGTGCAATTCTTTTTTTAAAGGAAGGAGTGTGCAGGAGTGTCAGATAACCTAGAGAAGTCAGGGAAGATAAGTACTGAGGAGTGTTTGTGGGGTTTGGTAATTAGGAGGTCACTCCTTGTGACCCTCCAACTCCACAGTCAGAATGAGGAAAGATTGTTTTGTTCCCAAAATCAAAGGAGATCAGTTTCCTCTGTCTAAAGCAATTTGTTCAATTCTTACATTGCTTGATAATCTGAAGGAGGGGTGGTAGGAATTGTTTTAGTTCCTCTGCCTACAGGAACCACAGTGAACATCTAACTAAACTTGGAAAGAAATGTTATTTGAACAAATCATGATGAGGCAACAAGTGAGAAACAGCTAACTAAGAAAGCCAAGTGAGATTAAATACCTCAAATGGTTCAACAGTACATTCTCGTGTCTGCTTAGTGCATCCTGAGCATCTTGCATGTGCTGGGCATCATTGTGGAGGTTCTGAAGGTTTGTCTGAGAACAAAACAGTAGGCATGTACTTCTGGAATTCATATTCTAGCTGTGAAAGAGAGACGGTAAATAAAAATGTAAAATCAAGTTGAGCTAATGGTGAAGATGATATGAAGAAAATTATGAAAGTCAGGCTATGGTGTTATGGAGAGTGGTTGAAGCTTTAAAGCAACATGTTTCGTGTCACTGAAAGGGGAGCTTTGAGAAGTAGGGCAGCTGGTCTTTGATATGGGAATGATACTGCTAGAATAGAGCAAGGGCAAGCAGGAGCCTGGCAGGCGCTCTTGAGACAGAAGGTAACTAGCAACTAACTCTGTGAGAGGAACAAGAGAAGTTAGAGAAGTAAGGTGCACCCCTGTAGGGCTTGCAGATCTCTGAAAAGACGCAGTTTCTTCATTGATGGGATGGGAAGTCATTGGCAGCCTTGAGCAGAAGAGTGGCTGACAGCATCCCTCCCCCACGCCCCCTCTTTCCATGGCATTGAGAGTGGACTCTAAAAGAGCATGAGTGGAAGGCATTTTGCCTTCGCCTGTCAAAACGAAGTCTTCCTTGTTCTGCCCTGTGCATTTCATACCTGGGACTGCATAACTGTGGCTGCCTTGTCTCCTGCTCAAAAATGGATTTTTGGAGTGGCTGGCAATTGTAGTATGAGGCAGATGGAAGAAAATTTGGGGGGTATTTCTCTTCGGTATTTCTCTTCTTCTTTCTGCCAAAGGCTGGTTTGGCAATATCTAGTAGTCTTAACTGTATCCCATGCCATTTAAAATTTCAAGCAACTAACACAGATTTCTAAAGACTTAATGATGTTTGCTTTTATTTAGGTTCAGTTCCCAGGGCTATCATTTAATCAACATACCCTGTTAAAAAGCTGTCCCTCAACTCATTTCCATTTTTCCCCTTTTGTATGACCATAGCTGTGTGACAGATCCCGTTTCCGCTGCAGTTCCCCTGGGATTGACAGCCCTCATTTGATCCCATACCCAGTGGTGGCTGAAGAAAGGCATTGCTTTTGCCATGGTCATTTTGGGAGGTCTGTACAGCAGTGCACCATGGCACTTGGCCCATGTTTTTTACCCATAATAAAATCTATGCAAATAATAAAGGCCAGCTGCTACTTTCCAATACTACCCCAGTACAGTGTTTAGCCTGTAACTCCAGCTTGTGAACTTTTTGTTCCACACTAAAGTTTGGGGGAAACCCCTGCTGAAGGGTCTCTTTCCTTTTTTACTATGCTGGGGGTGGGGGGAGGGCACACAGTATAAACTCTTTGGGCAAGTTTCTCTGTGGCTTAAATTACTGGTGACCTTAGTTAAATAAGACTGGTTCCACAGTTAACCTTTCTTTTCCCCATCTGGGCTCAGTTATCATTCAAGTTCATTTTTCTCCCCCCTCAAGTTGGTTTTCCCATTCTTAGTCTGTGGCTGGCTCCCCTCTGGGAGGCTGGCAATACCGCCCAGTAACTGGAGTGAGTGCTTGATTAAAGATCACAGCTAATGACATTTGGGATGGACACGATGCTGTTGTGCTTTCATGTTTTGCTCTTTTTCTTCTAATACTTTCTTATTAGTTAAAACCTTAAGTAATGCATGTGAATTTCTTGGAAATGTTAAAACATTTCTTTTTATCTACCATACTTTAATGCCAGATTGTGTGTAGACTAGTGACCCAGAAAAGTCATTTACTGATATATGGTGTGTAATTTAGCCCAACTGGTTTGATTACATTACTGGGTATGATTTAGGCCCATAGAAGAGTCAACTAGCAATTTGATTGAAGCCACACTCTGCCTTGTCATCCAAAGACCAGAACAGAAGCCTTAATTAGCCTGGTTGATTAAGCAAAAAGCCAGTTTTAGTCAGTTACCAGGAAGACCATAACCCAAGAGTTAATGTGGACTTGAACATGATATTTTTAAAGGTATAACAGGAAAATATACATATTTTCTCTTCTGTCTTTAAAATGGTTTTGTAAACACACACAAAAAATCATTTTTGACCGAAATCATGGTGACAGCCATGGCATCAGCGTTAGGATAGTGTGGATAGGCCCTTTGAGTCATGTCTCATTGTGGAAAAGGATTGGGATTTCTGTCCTTGGAATCTAGGGCATTAAGTATTAGAGACAGCTCTCTGATAGTGTCTGCTGTCTTTGGAAAAATAACATTTTTCTGCTCATATTTATTTTTAAGAGGCTTAACATGATGGTGTAGATTATTAAAACACATCTTATTGAAGTAAAATAATTTGAGCAAAATTACACAATTTGCAACAAGAAGATATGGAATAGACAATATTTAACACAGTTACTTCCCTGTGTGTGATTACTTTTTCTATTCTTATTAGTCTTTCTACAGACCTCAATTTTATTATTGAGGTCTCTTTAGGAATAACCTTTACCAGCTTGATAATGACACGTTTTAAAATTTATCTTTTTTAATTTTTCTGAGAGATATGGTGAAATATAACCTTTTATGGGTGCCTAGTAAGAAAATAGCCACTTGGATAAAGTTATATATGGTGTGGTACAGATGAAACTTTGGTGAGCTGTTACCTTTTACAAATGTTTATTCTGGAGGCTTAACTCTAATTCATTATTTTAATTTGATTTATTTATTCAGGGGGCAGTGTATATATCAAGTATAAAAATCTTAAATTGGTCGTAGTAAATGAGAGTATCTCTGATGTTCAGAAGCAGAAGTGAGAGATTTGCAAGTTCAGGGTCAGCTTGTGCTATATAATAAGACCCTATATTTTAAAAGTCTCATTACATACACAGCACAGTCTAGCTTTGAACTTACTGTATCACTGAGGCTGATCATTTAAGTCTTAATTCTCCTGCATCTACCTGAGCTCTGAAGTTATAGATGTCCATCAACAAACTCACCTTTAGACTAGAAACTCATCTATTACTATGTAATTTAGCGCTAAATTGACAGGGACAGGGGGGCAATGATCATTGTGTTAGAGAGAGGGGCAAGGGGAGGGAGGGGGAGGGAGGGAGTGTGTTTCTCTGTGTAGCTCTGGCTGGACTGCAACTCACTATGCAGACCAAACTGGCCTCCAACTCAAAGATTGGTCTGACTTTCCTCCCAAGTGCTGGTCTTAGAGGTATGTACCAGCACCATCCAGTTTGAGATTACCAATTTTTACTATAAATATAGAAGTCTGATTATTTATCTCATAAAAGTATAAGGACATATTAGATATATTAGCAGTCTATGTCCCACAAACCTTTATGTAAATGTTCACATAATACATTTATTATCTTTAACATAATAATATTGAGTGAATGGGACATACTGGAGTATAGTACAAATAAGCACAGTGTTGGAATCAGATGACTGATTACTGTGGTTTTGTCACTTAGTTTTGTCCCATATTTTAGGAAAAATTCCAAAAAATACATCATTACAAAAAATTGCATTATTTTCCCAAAGAGATTATTAAACTTGACTCTTGTTTGTTCTATACTTGGAATTGATTGGACTCAGCCTTTCTTACCTAATTCAACCAGGGAGCCACACCTGACAATATCTTACTGTAGGAGAGGTCTTTATGGAGACTGAAGAGTTGCTGGACTACAGTAGGAGAGATCTCTATGGAGACTAGAGAGTTGCTGGACTATGTGGCTGCTCCACCTTTATCTTGACATTTCTGATCTCATATTCTATAGCAGACAATTCATTATGTTTCAGTGTAGTAACCTTTAGCTGGTTGTAAACATACACTGGATGAATGTAAGAATTTTCAGAGGACTTTCGGTAGTAAAGATGGGAAGGGTCAAGATCCTTCCACATATCTAGCTCTGTTTTCCAAACAGTAATGATGTTATGACAAATGACAGAAGGACATGTGAGCCACAGAGAAATTGGAGCTTTGGTTCATCAGGTTTCAAAGGTATAAGACAGTATAATTTTTTTAATTTGTCTTGGATGTTTTATTAAATATTTGGGAGTGTTTTTACAGATTCAACCACACTACTAATTTTTCTCAATGGCCCCAGAATTTACTTTTTAACTAACTCTAGGATTATGGCTATTAATATGATGATTTAAAAATCCATAATAAAGCCATCATGGGAAATGAATCATAGTAAGAGTTTAGTGTGACTGGTCTCATGAAGGTGAGTGGGTGGAGGACCACACTAAGTGCTACTGACCTTAACCCAGTTAGATTAGAAAGAAATCAAAAAGGACGAAATAGAGACTTAGTCTGTACCAAAAGAGAGTATTTCAAAAGACAAGGGAAAACTCAAAACTGAATAGACTGTGGAGAAAAGGTAAGAAATAGAAGAGGTGGGGACAGATGTAAAGGGGAGAATCCTACAAAAATCAACACCCACTCTTACTCGGAGGTGTGCATTTGTTCTCTAATATTAAATAAAGCTTAAAATAGAAAAATTTGAATTATAATGTATGGAGGATTACTCCATTGTGTTGATGAAATATGCAGTTTAGAATTTGGTAATGCGACTTTTCTCTTAGTCTCAAGCCTTGAATGTTGAACAATTTGAAGTCCAGTTTGTAAATGTGGATCCAATTTGCTTTAATGGACAATATGATACCTTGGTAATCAGTTGTATCTATCTGAGTATAATTTTAGTACTATTTATTACTATGGCAGATTTTCCAAGAATCTACAATAAAAAGACTACTCACATTCAATCACTTATTACTTTATCATCTCTCCAGATACTAACCTTGAATTAATTTTATATTAAGCACATATATTCTTAACTTATTATAATACAAACCTCATTAACATTTCATTACACTATCATAGTTATGGATTTAACTATCTCCCTATATCTCTGGCCTATTCATCATAATTTTTATATATTTGGAGATAAATTATAGATATAACTATGTACTTCCCGCTAAATATTTTGGACTTTGTAATTAGATTTTGATAGTATTTCCCATTTTCCTTCTGACTTGTCAAAGTATGTATTTGGTCTATGTTTGACAAATGCACACATCTGTTTAATTCAAAGTTCTCTCCAGATTCAGAGAATTCCCAGTGGCCAGAAAGTTCCCCTGTGACTATTTAGCCTGTCTTCACTCATATCGTCTTAGACATGATTGTGGGTTTTTATTCTGCAATTACAGTTTTCCATTTTAAAATTTCATGAAAATGGAATTATTCAGAATGTTCTCTCTAATGTGTGTATGTTATATGTGATGTAATATAGATGTAAAAGTAATTATGCACTATCTCTTGAATCTCACAAACACCAAGTTCACTTTAAAAAGGTGAGCAATATTAATTGGGAGACCATATTACAGGAATAGCATGCTCTAGAAGTTAATAGAATTTGGTAGAACTTACATGGGTATGTTCACTTAGTGTGGACATTTTGTCATTACACTCTTTTTCATGCACTATGTATGAATAAAAAGGTTTTAAAATGAAAAAGATAAGCAACTAAAGGTAGATTTGCACAAATTTAAACCCTATTCTATCCTTTAATAATAATAATAATAATAATAAAACTCACTAAAGATGTCAAATCTTCTTGACTGCTTTGGTCCATTCCTGCTGTTATAACAAAATACCTTAAAATGAATCATTTGCCTGTAAAGTGTTGGGGAGAAGAGGGTGGGCAGGGACCACCCTGAACTGGCTGCCAGTGATATCATGGCGTCCCGGAACCCTCCTGCCCAAGACTGGAAACGATGATGAATCTTACGAAGTGCTGGATTTAACTGAGTATGCAAGAAGACACCACTGGTGGAATCGAGTATTTGGCCACACTTCGGGATCCATGGTAGAAAAACACTCAGTAGCTACCCAGATTGTAATGGGTGGTGTGACTGGCTGGTGTGCAGGATTTTTATACCAGAAAGTTGGAAAACTTGCAGCAACTGCAGTAGGCGGTGGCTTTCTTCTCCTGCAGATTGCGAGTCACAGTGGCTATGTGCAAATCAACTGGAAGAGAGTTGAAAAAGATGTAAACAAAGTAAAAAGACAAATTAAGAAAAGAACAAATAAAGCAGCACCCGAAATCAACAATGTAATTGAAGAAGCAACAGAATTTATCAAGTAGAACATCGTGATATCCGGTGGCTTTGTGGGAGGCTTTTTGCTAGGCCTTGCCTCTTAAGGACTCGACACGCGCTGTCTTAGTGGCTCCAGCAGTTGAGAAGAGAGCTGGTGGCAGTAGGACGATCTCTCAATGTTTCATGCCCCCAGAGTCTCCAGGGTAACCAACGCCCGGCTGGACAATTGCAAATGCAACAACTTAGCATTCCCCACCTGAAGCTTGACAAGCTACTATCTGCTGTAAGACAACCTATATGGTATGTAAACAATAGTATTCTTGAGCAAACCATGACTTTTGCCATTTTTTAATTTACATTTTTTTCTGAAACTAGCCTATGAATATACTCATTGGATATTTGGAGACAGAAAAAAGCTATTATGTGTGTTGTCCAATTAAATATTACCCTGTCTTATTTTAAAAGTTCTTTGTGCCTTACTGCATAGTGCCAATAATGTAAAAAAAAAAAAAAAGTCTTACAGCTTCAATATTATGGCTGACTTTTTAAATAATGTGTGTGCAATAAACTGAAGAATTGTATTACCCCTTTGTGGAAGACTTTAGATTAAACTCTTCAGATGTATCAATCATTTTTCCCTCCTGTTCCTATTTTTGCTCATGTAGTGTCTTTTACATTAAAGACTTTTATAAGGAAAGACTACATGCCCAAAACACTTTTTCCTTCTCTAATGTCTATAGCTATTAAAATGTTTCTTTGTGCTGGGTGTTGGTGGCGCATGCCTTTAATCCCAACACTCGGGAGGCAAAGGCAGGAGGATCTCTGTGAGTTTGAAGCCAGCCTCCTCTCCAGAATGAGTGCCAGGATAGGCTCTAAAGCTACACAGAGAAACCCTGTCTAGAAAAACCAAAAAAAATTAAATAAATAAATAAATAAAATGTTTCTTTGTATGTTCTAAAAAACTGAATCATTTATAAGCTATAAAATTATTTGTTCTGATTTTAAAGCTGGGACAACTAAGATATCCAAGATCAGGGCACTAAAAGGTTGTGTGTCTAGCAGGGGCTAGACTTTGAAGCTCTTGGCTTCAAACTGGCACTTGTGACCAGAGGCTCAGCATTAATACCGTGTGGGGGGGTGTCTGTGTGGAAGGGGGGTGGGTGGGTGGGTGTGTTATAAAAGAAGTTAAGCCTACTCTGACTGGGTTGGCATTATGTCCCAAAAGTAATGTAAAATAAATAAAGTCTCTAATACAAGACACTAGAAACCTTTCAAATTCTTGGTCAGTGTAGTCCATGTGATACTTAGAACAATATAGTCTATTAATGCAGCCTATGATGGTGTCTCAAGACTAGAGGGTCTACTCCTATCGCTGACAACACCACACACTTAGAACACAAGCTGGGGATGATTCAAGCTGAATCTGACCTGAAAACGTCTTCCTGTGGTCTCACCTCTGTGGCACCAGAAAACATTACTTGAGCTGCCAAGGGAGGGAATCAATGAAACAGTTTCACCCAGCTACACTACCTATAAACCATGACAATGACTGCGTTGGAAAGATACCTGTAAAGATGCAATAAATAACACTCATATGTTAGTAGTAACCAACAGCTGTCTAACCAGGCTTAAGGCCCACTCAACAGGAAGGAATTCATGCCTGGTACTGAATACCTAGCCAGATTTCTGAGACCAGTGAGGTCAGCTAGATCAGTATAATCCCTTACTACATTCTAAACCTTATCATTATATTCAGAGATAAGTGTAGCTACCACCACCCATTAAAGAATCCTCTCTTAACACAAAGCAGAGACCTTCACAGAAAACTACAACTGGACATAATGCAGAGATCAACAGATTGTGGGGATCTCAGCTTTAACAGATGCATCTGTATCAGACTGCACACATTTATGGTCAGGAAATACTATGGGAAAGGGTGTAAGAACCAGAATACCAGGGAGTCTGCAGTAGAACACTCTTTGCTAGAAATGGCTATATAAAGAAAACCCAGAGAATGGCAATATCAATGGACATATTAATATAAAAGGGAGAAAGTTTGTGACATCCTGCCCTTAAAAAAAGAACTAAAGGCAACTAATGACTTCTGGGAGAAGAAGATTTAGTTTCCCCCACAGACGGTCCTTATTTGTTGTCTAGCACAGAGTGGCCAGTCATATATATATATATATATATATATATATATATATATATATATATATATCAGAGTCAGTGGGTTATATTTATATGTGTGTACAGTGTCTGCATACTTTCTCTTCATACATATATGTATATATGAACACATATTCATATACACATATAAATTTATATCAATAATAAATAATAATAAACAACTCACAGAGACTATCAACTTGAGAGTATGGGGATATAGGAGGGGTTGGAGGGTGGAACATGTTATAATTCTATTTCAATTAAAAACTGAGTTTTAAAAGGTACACATTTATCTATCCACAAACATTTATTGAGACTGTATTGTGTTGGACAAAGGAAGGAAACAACCATTCCCTGGTTGTTTCAACAGAACAGTTTATCTACAGGGAAATAGATAAGCAGACAGTTGCAGTATGCCTGGGAAAGAAGTGACAAAACATGCAAAGTATTGACTGGTCTCCTGTGAAGAATGATCAATACTGTTTTTAAGTTAGAAGTCTCCTTATATGTGATTGCAAGCACTTGAACAGAAGTAAAAATAGAGAAAATTGAGTGTCCAGAAAGGGAAAAAGAAGATTCTTGCCTAAAAGCCTGACTGCAAGATAAGTGAACTAAATTAATATGTACAGCTCTCACATAAGGGAGAAAATACCAACTACTTTTACATAGACAGTGGAGTGAGGGAAGTGTCTTCCGTAATTCACACTAGTGTGTATAGAAGATACCATGGAGAAAGCATTAGATTGTGTCTCAGGTTGTAGGTTTGTTTGTTGTTTGTTTTATCATTTAAAAATTACTTGAGTTTATAAAGAATTTCACCTAAAAATCTATGTAGCAATTGACATCAGTTTTCTACTGTTAGTAGTGTTCAATGCAGGAGGGAACCAATTATATCTTTATTACAATACCTGGTATTGCTGATGACAGTTTTAAAAACTTTATTTTTACACAGTTTTGTACATGTATCAAGTACATTCTGATCAGTCATCCACCCAACCTCTCAGCCTCCTTCCACTCCTCCCAATATCTGACGCTTATTCTTACCAAGCTTCCACCCCAATATCGCATTTCTTGATTTTGCTTTAGTGTTTTCTTGGTGATTCCATGTTTAACCAGGCCTACTCATGTGAGCATGGATGTTTAGCTGTCTACTGGACCAAGAGTAAGTCACCACCAGCTATATCACTGGAAAAAAATGACTTCCCCTCCTTCAGTGGTTCTTCACTGATGTTACTGTCCTTGGGCCCCTCTTGCATCTATAACAGAATGTTGACTGGCACAATCATGTGCATGCTCTGTTGTGAATTCATGAGAGTCATGACCATGTCATGCTCTTAAAGCAGCATTCCTGGATCTCCTTCCCATCAGCCAGCTTTTTCCATGATGCTCCCTGAGCCTTGGAAAGAGTAATCTGTATGTCCTGTTGAGAACTGACTACTCACCAGTCACCAGTTCTCAGCACTCACTATTAACTCTCTATTAACCACCAATCTCTCAATGAGAAGGTTTCAGTCACTTCCAAGGACAGCACTAGTCTATTGATATAAGCATAAATATTTAGGAAACAGTTTGACAACATATCCATTAAAAAAAGTCTGTAGTTTATTCACAAAGGGTTGACTTTGAGACAAAATGAACTAAATACTTAGAACTTAGGATAGTTATTGAAATTGTTATTGGAGGAGGTATGTGACTTTAACATTTATAGGGCAGAAAAACATTTTTGATGATATTGGCACATAAAAGTTCTAAGCTGTAGATAGGTATATAGAGAGTAAAAAAAAATAAATTTAGACAGCTGAAATTTGCAGGCAAATGGATGGAACTGGAAGAAAGCATCCCGAGTGAGGTAATGCAATCACAGAAATACAAGCAGGGTATTACTCACTCATATATGGATATTATACATAAAACAAAGGATTACCAGCCTACAATCCATACCATTAGAGAAACTATGAAACAAGGAGGACCCCCAAGAGAAGAATGCATGGTCCCTCAAAGAAGGGGAGGGGGATAAGAACCCCTGAGCAAATTTGGAGCATGGGGGCAGGGGAGGAAGGTGATAAGAAGGGGATAGGGAGAGAAGGGGGGGGGAAACAGGAGGACTGAGACAGGGGAGGAATAGAGGAGGGCAAGAAAGGAGATGACTTGATGGAGGGAGCCAGTATAGAAGAGAGGTCTGGCACAGGGAAAATGTTAGGGGATCCACAGGGATGACCCCAACTAAGAATCTAGGCAGTGGTGGAGAGGCTGCCTTTGATGTTCTTCCCCTATAATGAGATCGATGACTATCTTGGTAGCCATTCCTCGAGTCTTCATCCAGTAGCTGATCGCAGCAGACACAGGCACCCACAGCTAAACACTGAGCCATTCTCCTGGAATCCAGTTGCAGAGAGAGAGGAGTAATGAGCAAAGGAGCCAAGAGCTGGAGAAACCCACAGAGACAGTTGACCTGAACTAGTGAGAGCACAAGACCCTAGTGGTAAAGCTTGGACCAAACCAAGCCCTCCGAATGTGGGTGCCAGCTAGAAGGCCTGGGCAATCTATGGGCAATCTAACTACAGTTTATCCCTAGAGCACAAATGAACTTTGGGAGCCCATTCCCTATGGAGGGATACCATTGCAGCCCAGATAAAGGAAGGAGGGCTTGCCCCCGCCCACAAAATGATGTGACAGACTTTGATGGTCCCCCGTGGAGGGCCTCACTAGCCCTGGGGAGTGGGTGGGAAGTGGGTTGGGATCGGTGGGGAGCATGGGAGGATGGGAGGGCGAGGGAATGGGGGATTGATATGTAAATAAGAGTGCTTCTAAAATAAAAACAAGTATTTAAATTTAGGGGGGTGGTAGGGGAGGATGGGAGGGAGAAGGGAACTGGGATTGTTATGTAAAACAATCTTGTTTCTAATTCAAATTTTTTAAAAATGTGGGAAAAATTTAAAAAATGAAAGAACTGAAAATAATTTAGCTTGACTAGAACTAGGTACAAAATGAGGCTGGACCTTGGGGACAAAGAGGTAGAATGGGCTCAACAAATGGAGAGCTTTGGAAGAATTAACATATGAGTTTATTAGGTATGACAGGAACTGTGGAAGGACACATCTACACAAAAGCCTGCGTTTACATGATTATAGGGACCAGGTAAACAGAGACACTGAGAGCAATATTCCATCTGGAACAAGAAGCTAGCATCCAAAGGAACCAGTCAAGAATCGGGAAATCTTTGATGCCACTGAGAATCTGAGAAAATGGAAAAATAAAACAATGTTAGACTTGGCAGTTTGTCTTTACTTTAATGACTGTTGAAAGAAGGGTTTGTGCTGAGTGATGAAGACTGAAGTCATATTTTAAGGGATTAACAATGGTTTGGGGGTGGAAACTAAACACCACAAATATCGTTTACTTGGGAAAAATCTGGCTGGAGAAAATAAAAGCAAGGAAGGAGGTGTGATAATTGCTTGAAAGGATAGCTAAATTGAGGATAGAATTAGAACTTTTAGGTATGACAATATTTGTGAATTGAGGAGACAGAGATGGGAGGCAGTGTTCCCAATGAAGGAGTGGTATTTTCTGGGGGAAAATGTCTTAGTGGAGACAGAAAAAAAGAGAACAAAGACTTTAGTTTAAGAGTTACGCATTGGGAAGCTATTTTATCCTTTATGACACAAAAAGAAATGAAAACAAATAATTTGAAAGTTCATGAGGGGGAAGTAATTTAAACAAATTCATAGAATAGAAAGTACTTTATAAGACAAAGGCAAGGCCATTAGGAAGGAAAAAGCGCACAGATAGAACTCAGTGTCAGAGAAGTGAGAATTATTTTAAAATGAATTCTGAAGTGAATGTGTTAGGAAAGTTTATTACATTTCCATTGCTGCGTGACAATTAATACACATTTGGTAGATCAAACTGACAACATTTGTTCTCTTGCAGTTTCTGTGGGGAAGAAATCCAAGCTGGCTCATATGCCTCTTCTCTGGGGCCCACGGGGCTACATCAAGCTGCATTTCAACTGGAGTCTATTCTGTCTTCATAAGACTGAGAGAGAGCATGATCAATTCGTATGCAGAAAGAGGAGGCTCACTTTGAAACCATTGACCTGGTTGATTGATTCCTAGTGCCCCTGATACCAGGCCGAAAGACTTCCAGGACAGATCACCTACCCCAACCATCTGGCCTCAGATGTCATCATTCCCAGCTGCTGAATTTATGTACAGGCCCTGGAAGCAGCTTTAGGAGCTTGCATTATAATCTCCCTCACATTGCCTGTTTATCCTGCCTGTCTACAATTATTCTACCAATAGTATTTCAATTTTTACTCTTTCCTTATTTTAAACATTTGGCTCCTATAATGGGAAAAATAAAATTGCTATTGATAAAGTAATAGAGACATGGAATTGAGCACTCTAGTGTCAGATATTTTGTGACCTCAGGATAGTGGTTTCTTTCCTAGCTCAGCCTCCAGCTTAAAATGTAGCCCAAAGATAGCCCTAGAGGACCCACAGCTATTCAACATACAGGGAATAAGAAACCATGGAGTGCTCAGCTCTACATGGGGCATCTATAACATATTACCCCCAATAAGATGCAGGTATCATCCTGGAAGAGAGGGCAGGTAACTTGTAAGAGCTGGATGCAGTGTGCATCTACAGTGTAACAGTATTTGCTGAATACACAGGGCTGTTGCACACATGAATCCACGGTGGCTGTGACTACATTAATATGAAACACAGAAAATCAGGCAAAATACTTGTATGGATGGAAGGGACTCATGAAGTTCCAGGGTAGGGAGAGTTAGTTTGCTTCAGGGATGTGGTCCTTTAGAGGCTACTCATGCTCCATTAGATGGTCCTATGCCCATGCACATACAGGCAGCACTAACTCTACTCCATGAAAAAAAAACAAACAAACAAACAAACAAACTAGAACACGTGGAGATGGGAGGGAAAATTGGTGGGGATAAGAGGGGCAGGGATGGATTTGATCAAACCACAATAGATGTCTATATGAAATTCTCAAACAATAAAAAAACAAATTAAAAAATTTCTTGAAAGTCTGACCCTGTAATGTCTCCAGGAAAGTTACATATAACGATAAAGGGCTGTGTGCAGTGGGTTAAACTACACTTAGTGATTTTCATTGTATGGGGGGTTACTAGTAAATAAAAACATGTGGAGGGGCCGGAAAGATGGAAAGATGCCTCACTACTTAAGAGGGTTTTCTGCTTTTTCAGAAGACCTGTGTTTGGTTCCAGCAACCGTGTTGGTGGCTTGAAACTGCCTGTAACTCTAGCTCCAGGGAATCCGACACCAACTTTTGTTCTCCCTTATCAAAGTGCACACCTGTAGTGTATGTCCACACAGAAATGTGCACATGTACATAAATAAGAAGATGTAGGCATACTTACATCATATAAAATAGGATTTATGGGAAAATTTTTGCTAGGATAAGGAGTATCATAATATAATAATTAAAGATAATATTCACAAGCAATTTACAGAAATCTGTTGGTTTTTTTTACTTTTTTATTATAAAGAAAATTATTTTACATGTCAATCCCAGGTCCCTCTCCTTCCCCTCCTCTCCTGCCCCCCCCCAAATAACACCCTACCTATCCCATACCCTTTCTGCTTCTAAGGGAGGGTGAGTCTTCAAAGTCTGTCTTATTCTTTGGGATAGGGCCTAGGCTAACCCCCTGTGTCTAGGCCCAGGGAGTATCCCTCCATGTGGGATGGGCTCCTAAAGTCCATTCCTATGCTAGCAATAAGTATTGATCCACTACAAGAAATCTTAAAGGTATACATGACTAACTAAAACTATCAACTATGAAATGACAGTATTTAATTTATCTTTTTATTCTTGTAGTGATGAGAGTTATATTCAAAGCCCTGTGAATTCTTAGCATGTTCTTTCAACACTGAACAATACCCACAGTCTCAAGATAACAGAATTATAATAAGAAGTTTATAGTTCTCTAGTTATAGTGACATATTTCCAAATAGAGTTTTCAATATCTGGTAGATAAACATGACAAAAATGCATAATTATTGGATGATTTGAACTACACAGTCGGTTAGACTTAAATAATGACCATTTATACACACTAGAATATTCAGGTTTACATATTAACATTTTAATGCATATAGAAACATTATAAAATTTGATCTTTTTATGTTTGAAGCAGACTGGGTAAGCACAAATAAGCATTTTGCAAATCATGCTTCAGGCAAATTCTGTGTAAAATGAACCAATGACAAAAATCTACACAGACACACACACAATATAGAGATAAAATCAGTATTTTAACAATAGGTCATAAGAGATACCTAGAAGCAAATAACACTATCAAACCATACAGGATGCAAATGAGTATTGAGAAAGTAATTTAGTGTCTTAAAAAGGAATATGCAAAAAAATCATTAAAATTTAATAACTCTTTGCAAACCCAACAATTAAGGAAAGTTTAAGTAGTGTAACTATAAATAAAGCAGGATATAGAAAATTATAGTCTTTGTGAAATGAGAAAAGTCAACCATTTAAAAGTCGCTCACCAGAAAAGAGAGTATGTCAGATCTCTTGAAAACAGACAGACAAACATGTGTGCTACAGAAAGAATGATGAAGAAAGATAACCACCATGTGTGATGTCTTACTCATAATCCCATTACTTGGGAGGCTATGGCAGGGGGACTGCAATGAGTTTGAGACCAGCATGGGCTACATAGTGAATCCTAGTCTACCTTGGGCTGCCAAATGCAACCCTGTCTCAAATCAAAGAAAGTAAACAAAAATTGCTATAAATGAAAGGTAACATTCCACAGATCCAAAAGACTGAATAATAAATTATATTAAAGATTTAGCCAGTGTTTTACTGTAAAAACTTCTCTTGACAAATGTTATCTACAGTCTCACTGAGGGAATAGAATCAACAGCTTAAAAACACATTGTTACAAGGCCTGCTCAAATTCAAGCCATATAAAATCTCAGCACTGAGAAGGAGAAATAGCCACAAAGTCCATTCCTAACCAGCAGAGGGACAATCAGAATTCCTCAGTGGAGTGACACTGTGTGTGTCAATCACACTGCAGGGCAGGCCTCACGCTCAGTGCAAAACTGTTTTGTGTTGTATCTTTTTTTGGTGTGGTGTACGTGCATATTTTATATGCTTAGTTGTTGTTACCATTTTGTTTTTATTTTATTTATTATTTAAAGAGAAGGAATGTGAAATTAGGTTGGATAGGGAGGGAGAGGATCTGGGAGGACTTGAGAGAGGGAAGAAATAAGATCAAAATACATAGTACTATTTTTTAAGTAACTAAAATGTGAAAAAAAATACACTAAGAATAGATGAGGTTTTTATCATGAAAGTTAAAAGTAAAAAGTGTCATGCTCAGGAGCGAGAGAAATGGCTCAGTGGTTAAGAGTACTTACTCTTCCAGAGGACCTGGATTCAGTTTCCAGCATCCACATGGTGGCTAGCAACCATCTCTAACTCCAGTTCCACAAGATCCCCTGTCGTCTTCCGGCCTCCACAGGCACTGCAACCATGTGGTACACAGATATATGTGCAAACAAAACAACCACACACATAAAATAAAAATAAATAAAATCCTAAAAGTGTCATTACCAGAGAGCAGTAGGGACACATGTGGGCCAGATGACTGCTACTTCCTTCAAATGGTCCAGAGACTTAGAACAGAAGAAACTCAGCTCTCTTTGCATGAGGGCATTGCAGTGGGTTCTGGGGCCACACTGACTTCATGTCCTCCTGAGCTTCTCTCTCCTTTTTCCCTCCCATATACCTATGGATTATTTGTTCTTTTATTGAAAATATATTTTCCCTTCTCATAATATAGCCTGGTTACCCTCTGTCTACTCCTTCCAGTTCCTACCAGCCTACCTTACCATCCTTATCCACCCACTTTTGTCTCTCATTAGAAAACAAACAAGCTTCTAAAGGACAATAATAATAAAATAAAAATAACACCTCTGAAGAGGTCAAAACAAGAGGAGGAAAAGAGTCCAAGAAAAGACACAGGAAGTAGCTATAGACACTGAGACCTGTGCCTTTGTGCACTCAGAAATCCCATAAAAAATACTAAACTGGAAGCGGTAACATATACCAAAAGGAACTGTGAAGGTCCTGTGCACTCTGCCTCAGCCTCTATGAGTTCATGTGAGCTTTGATCTGGTTGACTTAGAGGGCCTTGTTTCTTGGTGTTCTCCATCCTCTTGGCTCTGACACTCCTTCTGCTTCATCTTTCGAAGGGTTCCCTAAGCTCCGGGGGAAGGGATTTGAAGGTGATGTCCCATTAGAGCTTAGTGTTCCAAGGCCTCTCACTCTGTGCATATTGTCTGGCTGTGGGTCTCTGTTCTTGTTCCCATCTGCTGCAGGAGGAAGCTTCTCTGATGAGGACTGAATGAGACACTGACTTATGAGTGTAACAGAATATCATTAGGAATCAT
The DNA here is from genome assembly GCF_003668045.3 of Cricetulus griseus. NCBI lineage: Eukaryota > Metazoa > Chordata > Mammalia > Rodentia > Cricetidae > Cricetulus > Cricetulus griseus. The sequence continues at coordinate 336,479,357 of NC_048595.1, read as the reverse complement.
TTTATCACTATGTTCTTTTAGTAGAACAGTAACATTTGGCTTTACTCTAGGTCTCTTGCTATCTAGGCTCAGATATGTAGTCGCCCAAGCAGTGACAGGTATGGGCTTCATCTTGTGGAGTGGGTTGTCAGTCAAATCAGATATTGGTTGGTTGCTCTGACAAGTTTTGTGCCACAACTGTGCCAGCATATCTTCCAGGCAGGACAGCATTGTACCTCAAAGGTTTGTTTGTGTGTGTGTTTGTTTTTGTTTTGGTTTGTTTGGCTGATTGGTGTTTATGTTTCTTCTTTGGTAGTGTGCAGAATACCTTCCTATACCAAAGACACTAGCATGTAGGTATGAAGGCTCTGCATAGACACCAGTTCATCTTCTCCATGTTCAATGAAAAGCCAATTGTGTAGGTGTTGTCTTCCACAATGGGCCCTTGCCTTCAGTTTGTGGAGCACAACCTATAGTACTGGCAACAGCCTGGGTTGTTTGGGGGTTCTAATGGAACCCTTTTGACCTATATGTTATATAGATATAATCCAATACTGGTACTGGATCCTTCATTTGGTGACAAGAAATGTCAAGTTGAAGCTCTGTCTTCCCTGTTACTTGGCAATTTCATTAAAATTGCCTTCATATATATTCAAAAGCTTCTACTGTATTAAATTTCCACACTACCCCTCAAATGAGCCTTCATTTTAGCTGTCTCTCCCTGTAATTCCTCCACCATTCCTTCCCATCTTCTTGATCCTCTTTCTTTAGCACCCCCATAACTATTTATTCCATTTCCATTTCCTAAGGATATCTATCTGTTTTAACAGATCATAATATCTGTGGTTCTATGGATTTTAGCTGGATTATCACTGACTTAAAAGCTAAAATCTATATATAAGTGAATATATACCGTATTTTTGGGGGGGGTCTGGGTTTCCTCACTCAGGATTATTTTTTGCCCACCCACTTCATGATTTCATCCTGTTAACAGCTGACTAATATTCCATTGTGTAAAGGTACCACATTTTCTTTATCAACTCATCTGTTGAGGGACATCTAGTTTGTTCCCAATTTCTGGCTATTATGAATAGAGCAGCAATAAATATGATTGATCAAGTATCTCTGTTGTAAGAAATATAGTGTCCTTTGACTATAAGCCCAAGAGTGGTATAACTGGATCTTGAGGTAGATAAATTCCCATCTTTCTGAGGAACTGCCATATTGATTTCCATAGTCACTGTACAAGTTTGCCCTCCCACCAGCAATGAATAAGTGTTCCTCTTACTCCATAGGAAGTAATCAGTGTGTTTCACTGGGATTTTCTTAGTCCTGCAAGAATGGGAGTACAATTTGAAAAAGGCCTCAACAGATGCTCTGTTAAAGAGCTGGGGATGAGCCTAGGAGATTGGATCTATAGGGGCATGGTGAAGACTGAAGTTTCCCTAACCTACTTTGCTAACTCACTTGCTTCTCTGGCAGGCTTAGCTGGAGGGTTCCCCAAGAATGCCAGCTAGAGTTGGGGTCTATAATACAAAGATGAAGGGCTGGGGGGGTTGTTGGAGGGGAAGATCTGTATGGCACTGGAGATAGGGAAGGAGAGAGGGGAGCCTGCAGTAGGTAGACTACTACAAAACACAGAAGGACTTTCCCTATTAGACTACTGTCATCCTTTTTGTTAATTTTATGTTCTGGGAAGTATATGTGGTAAGTTAAAAAACAGACCTGGAAACCTCTTTGAAAAAATAGTATAAGTAAAATTAAAGATGTTATTTTCATTGTTGTTGCTAATATGTAAAATATAACACTATATTAGAATAAAAGAAATTTCTGTTTTCAAGATTTTTTGAGTTACATTTTGAAAGCAAGATGGGCATAAGTACTGGAGAAAATGAATTGTTTTCAGAGAAGAATTAGATCCTTTCTAGTTTGGGTATTCTATAACAAACAGTTCCTCAATGCCATGACTTAAACTTGATGCGACACACATGTAGATGTATACTATTTGAGAAACAACATCTTAATAAACAGCATTTACCTTTGAGTAGGTGAAGTCTCATAGTTTTATTATACTTTGCTATAGTTCACACTTCTATTTTATTTCATTTTCATTTAAAAACTGAATTTGTTTTATAACTCCTATTTGGATAGTGTTTAGAAATATGTTTCCTATCCATATCTTTGACAAAGACAACTCGACTGAAAATAAGCTATTAAATTTAATAGAATGACCCAAATATTTGTCCTGTTTTAAAAAGTTACATTCTACAGTTGCAAAGTTCTGATAGTTGCACTCTAACTTTCAAAGATGTAACAGACTTGGTTAAAATAAAAGCCACTATGTTCCAGATCCCTAAACCCACTCCTACCCCTGTGACCTTCAGTAAGAATAAGGATTGAAAGGAATTTGTATGGGTGAGCTCACAAGGAAGATGGGAGGAGGTTCTATCTTGGTAAAGTTTTTAATGTGGAGTTACTAAATCCACATGAAGTTTTTGGACTATCATCTCTTTCTCTTTTAAAAAAGAAATTAGCAGCAATATATATAATATTAGATAATATATTGTTATATATAGTGTCTTGATAAATCAAAGTTGAAAATGTCACTTCTTTCTCAATTACTCCAACTTTAGCATATACAATAAATGAAAACAAAATTTTTGTGTTGTATTTGCTGAAGTATAATTAATAGTTTTCATTAGAAGTAATTTTAGTACATCTTGACCCAGAAAGAAATGGAATCTATTTTTAAAATCTAAATCTTAATGAATCATAAGGTAAGTATACATTTGCATTTTAATATGCGAGATCATAGAATTACAAGACAATTGAATTGGGAGATAGTTACTACAATTATTAATGAAAAACTTTTTAATGAAACAAAGCACTAGCTCATTCTTTAGGATTCTCCCAGGGAAACAGAACAATGAGGATCAAGAAGAGACTAATTATAGAATTGGCTCAGAGGTGGGGAAACTGTGATGTCTTAGAGAACTGGAAAAACTGGAGACGTAATTCATTCTGTACTCAATGGTTGAGGTACAGGGAAGCGATTGGTATAAATATCTGCCTGAATATAAATTTCCATAAAGCAGAAAGTTCAGTGTCTTGTGGAGGAAGCAACAGACCATCCAGCTCTCAAGGCTGAATATTCTTTCCACATTCACACTGACGAGGGTAGATAGTCTCTAAGCCAATAACTGGATGTTAAATGCTTTCCTGAGCAGTTTCAAAATCACTATTAAAAATGTAATCAGTTGCTGCTTACACCACAGTTAAGAAAAGATTTGTTTTGAGTATCTTTGAAAGGTGATAACGTATAAGTGCTCAGTTGTTTTTATATATACTAAGAAGTACCCTTTCATTTTCCCACATCTATTTTTGGACCTTACGAAAAAAAGTACACAGGAAAGATGATAAAATGAAGAAAAGAGGACATTTTGACAATTATGTAGAGAAAATAGTGTGATTGAAACTTTGACCTGAACTTTTCTATAATATCTGAGCTTTTAACTTGAAAGCATACAGTTTTCAGAAACTTCAGTGGTAGCAATTCCCAACTATGACAGTTATAGAAGTATTCATGCTATTGAAAGTTCTTTATGGAAGCCAACACAGCTCTAACACACATGTTTCAGTGTCTTAACTCTGTTCTCTTCCTACATGTATTATACCATGGACTCTTAGAAAAGATTCTGGGTTACTCATTTTTGTATCTCCAGGGCTCAACATAATAAATGGCACATGAGAAAGAAAAGCAATAATTAGATTACATATTACAATTCAGACTACAATTCAGTATTAAGCATTCAGTCTTAGGCTTCTCTGGTCTTCAGCTTGCCCCCCAATATCTGTCTCTGGAGTTTTATTATTCCTTTTCAGGGATCAGCTGTACTTAGCTCTCCAAGAAGTGCTGTCATGATTTACCACTCTGTACTCCCTGTGCTCACTGTAATATATGGAGTAGACATGTTTCATTGTGTAACTGACTGATTTACCAAAAGAGTGTTGGTCTAAAGTGCTTACTGTAAGGCGTGTGGCAATAAAGCTAGATTTACAAAATAACCTGGACATATTTTTCAAAATTACTATGGGTCTTAGAAATTTCAACTTTAAAAACATTGTAATACTGAAGAAACTGTTAGCACTTGATGAGAAATACTGAAAGCTTAACAAAGTTTAAGAAAAATATGCACGTCACTCTAAAGGACTATTTATCTGCCTTTAATTTTCCAATCTTATTTTAACTTTGATGTCACTTTATTACTTCCAAAACATTGTAGAGATTGTCTTAGCTTATTATACATCCTATTTAGTGTAAAGAATTATAGTTATCTAAAAGTTGTGAGAGTATATATCAGGTTTTCTATATATTCCTAAACCTATCCTGTGCTTCCAACTGCTAAACTATCAAATGACCCATTTACTTCTATTTAAAGTGAAATAAAAGGTAATTTGAGCAGCACTATGGTGGGATGTCTGAAGGGGTTATATGGCACCAGTTGGAACAGAGGAGAATATTTTAGTTACAATGCCAAGATTAGAAAACGCTGAGTCAGTGGTAGGTAATCACAGTCTCATGGGGGCATCTGAAGCTAGAAAGAGCTTTGTAGAAAAGTAAATGTATGTCTTAGAGCAATCTCTGAGACTACGTGGTATGGTCTTATGGTAAAAGTCACAAAAGATAATATATTTGTAAATGTGGAAAGCTAAATAATTTTATTCCTTTTACATTATCAAAGGGTTGAAGCAGTCTTGTGCACATACAATGATCTAAAGAAGATAAGTGATGGTTAAAATCAAACATTTTGAAATATGCATGTTTATTGATAAGATATAATTCCACATAGTTGTTAGATTTAAGAGTATGTATTTTATTCTATATAAGTTCAATTATCCCTCAAACCCATGGTTTTACTCTCCGTGACTATAGCTCCTTATGGTTAGTATCCTAGGCTTCATAAATTGGAAATTTCTAACAAGCAATTCCAGATTTTCAATTGCACCCATCATATTGACATCCTGTACAGGCCCATTGCATCCTATCAGGAAAAAGAATCATTCTTTTGACATGTGTGTCTATGCTGTGTGATACCCAGCTGTTGGTCACTTACAAACTGTCATGCTGATCGGACCATCTGGCACAGTACTGTTCAGTACACTGACCATAAGAACAGTGTTTATGATCAAATAACACAAATTTTACTAAATCCTAAAAATTTATTACATTACTAGCTATTGCTGCTAATCTCTTAATGCACTAATTAATATATTAAACTTTATTGTAAGTGGGCATATAAATAAAAATGTATAGTATTAGGTTCAATGCCATCCAAAAGTTTAGACATTCACTGGGCATTTTAGAATATATCCTAAATAGATATCCATCCAAATACCTAAATTTATACTTATACTATAGAAAAGTTAATTGCTTGGAAGTGTAATTGTTTGTGTTTATAATAAACTTAATGATTGCTTTAGGTTGTCTGTAACAAGTGCCATCTTATTCAGTAAAATCTATAGTTATAAAAACCAAAAATACTTATAGTATGGAAAGAATAGAATATGATTTGTGCAATAAACAACAGGGGTACATAAGTCTGTTAAAATTTTCCATTTTGTGTGTAGTCTTTCCCTTTATTTTGTATTATATCTTTGTGTATTATATATACACACACAATCTTACCTGTTGTTTTAATACTAAAATATTTGAGGTAATGCTATAAAATATCCTGGAGTCAAATACAGATTTTTTTTAAAAAAAATAAAGAAGCCATATTAAGCATATTTAAATTTCATGGCAGATTGCTGGAGTCTGCTTTCTGACATACTGTAAAGTGGAAAGATACCAAGTGATGCATTCAATGCTTTCCAAGTGGATCTAAGCATTCCCTGTTCTCAGCATCAGAGTCGTTTTGTACTGAGATAGCCATCTCCTAGCTGAGGCGGAGTGGCCGCTTGCCCTGGATTCACTGTGTGCTCTTGAGCGAGTCACCTCACATTCTTGAACCTCAGTCAACCCATTTGGAGAATGAGGTGAAAGCTAAGCCTTAGTGAGAAACAGATGCAGCATCTGAGATGAGTTTTCTTGTGTAAACAAGTAATCCAGAGTTTAATTCCAAAGAAAGTTGCCGTGTGCATATGTGGCTTACATGAGGTAGATAACTGCATTAAGGCTTCAGGATGGATTATTTTTTCTCAGAAGAAATTACAGCATGATGACATTACATCTGTGTTCTTCAAAACTATTTCATCTAATTTTAATCCCCTCCTATTCTCGTATTAGATGCACTGTTGTGATTTTTTTATGGGTCATGCCTTCAATGCTGTTGGAAGACATTATGATTTTTCTATGATAATTTAAGCTTTTAACAGGTTAATTAGGTTTCAAGGTAGAAGTACATATAACTGAAAAGGGTCTATTTATTCCCTAACAGAAGTTAAGGCTTCTTTGGGGGATAAATGTTAACAATCGGAGATTTAAAGACATGTGGTTTTTTCAGACAGCAGCTAAGTTTGCATTTTGGTTTAATTCCCAGTAGATTACTTGTCACTTCGGTAAATCCTTGCATTCTAAAACACTTTATACTAAAGAGATAGATAATTTAATAAGTGAGAAAGAGTTCCTCAAAGGAAAGAAAACCCCTCTTGAGAAACATCTAAGTTGTCTGATTGCTTTCTCTGCTTTCTAGTGGCTACCCGGCTGATTGAAACAGCTATGAACATCAAAGTCAGACCTGTGTTTCCAAAAAACCCCCGAGCTTGCCGTAGCTCTAACATATTTCCTGTGTTGACTCCATGTACGGCTATCATCAGCACACATTTCAAAGCTTCAGGTTAAATGCGCTGTGGTTTTCCATTGCATAACTTTTTTTTTTTTTTTTTTGTATTTTAAAGTAGGAATAAGAAACATGCGAATCGGAAAGTTGATAGATACTGTTGAGAATTCTCTTTCAGTCAGTCTGCGATCCTCTGATTTGTGTTTTAGCAGCTTTGGTGCTCCTGCATTTGACACTGGCTAAAAGAGCAGCAGTTTGGCCTTTGAGTGGAAATGTATGTATGTATGTATGTATGTATGTATGTATGTATGTATGTATGTATGTATGTATGTATCTGTCTGTCTGTCTGTCTGTCTGTCTGTCTGTCTGTCTGTCTGTCTGTCTATCTACCTATCTATCCTTGTATATGAATTTCCGAGAGAGGAACTAAGAATTAGGAGGCCCGGAGCCATTTTCTTCGGAAGAGAGATGAAAGTCCTAGCTGTGCTTTCCTCCACTGCCTACACAGAACTTCATGTGAAAACCTCTGTGGGAGAATTTGGCCCTGGGTGTCTTGAGAAATGAAGCAACGTTCAGTGGTGTAAGACACAAAGTAACTGTTGTCCAGAAGAGAATTACCCTGGGAAGACCAAGAATGCAGTGGGCAGAAATCGAAGATCTTGGGGTGGGAGGACCAGGAAATCCTAAATTTAGACTACTGAGAAAATATCTGATGGAAGTAACCAACTCATCGAACATTTTGGGAAAGAGGCTGAATGAATGATTGCAGAAGGTATATTATATTTTGTTGTATTATATAATATCATATTAATTATATTATCTCTATTTCTTAAATTTTTATTTGTTTATTTTGAGACAGGTTTTCTCGGTGTAACCCTGGCTGTCCTGGGACTAACTTTGTAGACCAGATTGTCTTTGAACTCAGAGATCCACCTGCCTCTGCCTCCTGAATGCTGGGATTAAAGGCATGAGCCTGGCTGAAGGCATATTATTTTAGATTCAACTTATTTTAAGAGATTATAATATGAAGACAGTTGTTCCAGTCTCATATAGAGCAGTTGGATTATATTTTTCTCTCTAAAAGTTTTATTTGAATGGTATAAACTCTAATCAAAACAAACAACCTTCACATTTAAATTGATAGGTGTTATTCATGTACACATTCTTCACATATATTTCTTACTTACATGCATTGTAATATCTATATAGAAAACCATCAAATGTATTTCCAGGGTCTTTCAAGTAATATTACTTTGGCTGATTTATAGAAAACAGTTCTTAACCTCAAGAGAGTAGTACCTGCACAAGTGTGATAAACTCACTTACTGCCTACTGACCTTGAACCTGACCTTGCCATTCCTGTATCTGGAAGTTAAGTTGCTGAACTCAAGTAAGAGCGTGGATATGTGAACTTTTATCAGTTGGAGCACTATGTAATTGGTTCTATCTTCATCTGGCATAAAGCTCAGATTCTGCATTAAACTGTGATACAAGCATATTTAAAGGATGAGAAAATTATAGCAATAGGGAAATTGGGTAATGATGGATTAATGAGCTAACCTTGGTGCTGAAAGGTTCTAAGAGGTGGATTGATGATATTTAAAGGCCTCTTTCCTTCCGTTTAATTTTTGGAAGTAAGTAAACTTTATTACTAGCAAATAAAGTATTTCTTTTTTCTTATTTGTTTTTATTAAACATTTTCCATACAAAATAGTTTGCTCAAGTTTTCCCTTACTCCAATTCCTTTCAGATCCTCCTCACCTCCCATCTCTCCCACCTGTATGCTTTCTCTCCCTTTTAAAAAACAAACAAACCAAAAAACATAAACCACATCCATGCATGCATGTGCATGTGCACACACACACACACACACACACACACACACACACACACACACACACACCTCTCACAGAAACAGAAATCAAATAAACAAGCAATGACTGATAAGAGAAAAAAAAAAGTATCCAGACAAAGCAAAATCAGAGAAACAGTCTACAAAAGTACCATTGAAATTTTTTTTTTACCTTGGCCAACTACTTACAGCCATGGGGCCTGACATTGAAGTATGCTTTTGTACCAAGTGAGACTCATTGAAAAAGCTGACTTTTTATTCATTTATTTATTTTGCCTAGTGAGTATCAATTGCAGATAGCCTCTTGCTTAGAGGTAGAAACCCTATTCTCCTTCCCTTTCTAAGTGCTGAAACCCCATCTGTCATGGACATATGCAGACCTTGGTTATGCTGTCACTGTCTCTGTGAGGCCTTATGTATAGCAGTCCTGTTATGTCTGGAAGACACTGTTTCCTTAGGGTTATCTATACCTTGCATCCTATAATTTTTTCCAAAGTCCCCTTTCAAGTTTAGTAAATAAGTTTACTCATTAGAAACCACCTTCAGTGAGATGGGCTTTTAGGCTTAAATGGAAGAAAAGCTGAGGAATCCAAAATATTTGCTATTATGAGATTCACAAGATTGTTCATGAAATTACACAGAAGACAACCTTTTAGGAGATGTTTAGTGAATGACATAGACCTGGGCATAATAAGTTAGGCTATGACAAACAGACAAAAACCAGGTGCTTAAATTCCCACTCAAGGCTTTGGTGGAACATTAAGATAATTTTTAATTTCATAAATGAATTTGAAGCATGCATCCTTAGGTAACTATTTTTCAGAAAGTTGTTCTATGGATATATTTGGTATGATCGAAGCATATACAATACTGAGTGTGTAAAATAGAATTGATTTAATGATATAAAATGTCATTCTCAAAAAAGTTGATGATATTTTTAGTAATAATTGATTTAGCATGTTAAACATTATTGCAAAATTTTAATTTATTTAGTGAATTCTTCCTAAACAGTTTAGTGTTTGTACTTGTAACATTGTGAACATTGTTTATTGTCACAGAAATTTCTGTTAGAAATTAACATCTAATCAAGAAAATTGAGTGGATAATTTCAAGAGAGGCATAGGAAAGCAATTAAGCCAAATGATTTTTTTGGCTGTATGGAAAAAAAAATTTTTTCAGGACCAGAAACTTAGTTTCACTTTTATTTTCCCCCAATGATAACAGAGAATAGTGACTATGTATATATGTAATAGTTTAAGCATTAGAAAGTCAGGTTGCTTTTCTTTCAATCAATAATTTCTTTCCCTCTACTGAATTGAGATCATTTCTTCTGTTTTTGTCTCTTGGTTCAATAGTTTTCCTGTTTTGTTTTGTCACCCTTACTAAACCTGGAGTCATTTTGGAATAGGGAGCCTCTTTTGACAAAATGCCTATATTAAATTGCCTTGGGGTAATTCTGTAGAGTATTTTCTTGACTAGTGATTGATGTGGGAGGGCCCACCTCTGCAGGTGGTGCCAGGCTTGGGCAAATGGTGCTGAGATGTAGAAGAAAATACTGAGGAAGCTATGAGGACAAGCTAATATGTAGAGTTCCTCCATGACTTCTTCAGTTTTTGCCTTCTAGTTTCTGCCCTAATTTCTCTTAGTAATAGAGTGTTCCATGAGAATTGCAATCTGAAATAAACCCTTTCCTTCACAAGTTGCTTTTGGTCATGGTGTTTTATCACAGCAATAGAGACCTTAATTAAGCCAATGATACTTCCTGAACTTTAGAGAGGGGCTAAGCACATGGGGGTGATTGTTAGCCTAACTAGATAATTTCATGATTACTGTAGTCTGTCTTCTAGTGTTTAAAACAGATTTTGTGGTATATTCATTATACATAGTGGTGGCTTCATAAAGACATTTATTACAAGTAAACCATGTACTTTGCCCATATTTCCTACTCTCTTCTCTCCTTTCTCACATCACTATTTCCTTTTATTCCCACAGACATCCTCTCTTTTAATTATATGTCATACATATGTATGATTTATATATCATTTGACCTACAAATGGCAGAAAGCATGTGACATTTGTCTTTTAGGGTGTGACTTATTTCACTTCATATTCTGGTATGTACCTGTTTCTGTTTTCCTCTAAACAACACAATTTTGTTCTTCTTTACCACTGAAAATACTGTGTTCTCTTTCTCCACTCCTCTGTTGTGGGATACCAGACCTCACTCAAAATGTGTTGTTGAGAATAGTGATGCAGAAATTATGGATATGTGGGTGTCTCTGTGGTTATACTGACTTAGAGTCACTTTGCTATTTATCTAGAAGTTTGTTATCTGTATCTGCTAGTAATTCTCTTTTCAGCTATGTGAAGACAATCCATACTACTTTCCATAGCATCTGAACACATAAGTGAAGACACTGCCCCTTCAATTGTTTATTTTTAAATCTTGAAAAAAAAGTGGTAGGGATAATGCATCAGGGAACCTATCAGTTTCTCAGCTTTTTAAATTTTGGAGGCATTTCATTGCTATTTCAATCTCATTGCTTTCTATAGATATTTAAGTTGTTTATACGCTTTTAGTTTAATTTGGAAAGCCATATATGTCCAGATGTTTCTTCATTTCTTTTAGATTTTCCAGTTTATTGGAATATACTTTTTCAAAATATGCCCTATAAATCATCTGAATTTCATTGATATCATTTAATTTCTCTTACCTAGTTTTATTAATTTGAGTCTTTTTTTCTTTTTGTTTAGTTTAGCTATGTGTTTGTGAAACTTGCCTATCTTCTTAAAGAACTAATTCTTTGTTTCGTTGGTACTTTGTATTATTTTCATTTCCACTTCAGTTCTTCCTTGATCTTTGTTTTTTCTTTGCATTTACTGACTTTATGTTTATCTTATTTCTGTTTTGCTAAGATACTAAAGTCCATTATTAAGTTTAGTTGAGATCTTTCTAAGTTTTTTAATGTAATCATTTATAGGTATAAACCTTTCACTTAGAACAGCTTTCATCATGTTTCATGTGTTCTATTATATTGTGAGTTCATATCTATTAATTTCTAATAATTAAAACATTTCCCTCCTGATTTTACTAATAAGTCACCCATCATTCAATAGTATATTATTGAGCCACCATGAATATGTACACATTCTGTAGTTTATCTTGATGGTGACAAATAGTTTTAATCCAATGCCATCTGATAAAATGTAAAGCATAATTTCAATTTTTTTTGTATTTTTAAGCCAGGCCTTTTGTCCTAGCATATGGTTTATATTATATAATATTTTAATGAGCTGCTGAGAATACATATTTTGCAATATTTGATTACAATAGTCTGTATGTAGCTGTTAAGTATATTTGATATATAATACACCACTTAATGCTTTCTTTCTTGATTTTATTTCTCCGAATAAACTGCTTAGTGGTGTCAGTAGGAAATTTAACACACCTACTGTTATGGTGTTGAGTTCAACTTGTGCTCTTACATTTAGTGGTGTCTGTTTCATAAAGTTAGGTACATTGATGTTTGATGCTTATACATTTAGAAATGTATATACATTTAGAAATGTTCTATGTCCTCTTTATAGATTATTCCCTTTATCAATAAGTAGTCCTTTTGTCTCTGCTTACTAATTTTTTGTATATTAGTTCAACTACACATGCTTTTTTTTTTTTACTCCTACTACTTTCATTTTTGGGGGAATGTCTTGTTCTGTCCTTTCACCCTAAGGCTGTGTTAACTTTGCCAGTGGGTTCACTTCTTGCAGGCAGTAAATAGATGACTCCTGAATCCATTGATTAGTCTGCTCTACTTTGAACAGAGAATTGAGGTCATTAAAACTTAGGATTTGGTCCACACTCCGACCTCTGTCCTGAGGCAGGTGCCCAAGCCTCAGAGCCCTCATCCAGTGGCTGATGGAAGCAGAGGCAGACATCCACAGATATACACTGAACTGGACTCTGGAACTTAGTTGCAGAGAGGGAGAAATGAAGATTAAAGGGGTCTGTACCAGGCTGGTGAAACCCACAGAAACAGCTGGCCTGAACAAGGGGGAGCACATGGACCCCAGAATGCTGTCTGGGAGGCCAGCACTGGACTGATCCAGACCCCTGAACATGGGTGTCAATGAGGAGGCCTCTGCACTCTAGGGGGTCCCTGGTAGTGGATTAGTATTTTTCCCTGGTGTTAGAAGGGACTTTGAGAGCCCATCCACATGAAGGGATGCACTCTTAGCCTGGACACATAGGGGAGGGCCTAGACCCGGCCCAGGATGATGTGGTGGACTTTGGGGAGCCCCTGTCGAGGGCCCTACCCTGCTTGGGGAGTGGAAGGTGGACGGGGTGGGGAGTAGGTCGGGGTGGGGTGGGAAAAGGGGGAGGGGAGAGAGAGGGAGAAGGAATTGATTTGTGAAACAAGCTTGTTCCTAATTTGAACTAAAAATAAAAGAAAATAAAAAAGTCAGAATATATAAAAAAATCTTAGGATTTTTACTGAAACACATGTATTCTATTCATTTCTGTAGTTTGTTGTTTTTATAGTGTTTGGGGCTTCCTTAATACCTTTAAATGTCTTTTATAGTGCTGGCTTACTGGTCATTAACTCCTGTATTTTGAATTTATCACAGAAGGTTTTTCATTCTCTTTCGATTATGGGGGATAGCTTTTCTGGATATAGTAGTCTGGGATGGCAGTTACTGTCTTTCAGTGCTTGAAGCACCAGTGCCCTCCTATGTTTTAATTGTTTTTCATACAGCATATTTGGATCATGTTTCCCCTCACCATCCTCAACTCTTCCCAGAGTCTCCTCATCTCTCTACCCAACCTCCCCCGCCTCTCCCTCTCTCTCTCTCTCTCTCTCTCTCTCTCTCTCTCTCTCTCTCACACACACACACACACACACACACACACACACACCACCACCACCACCACCACCACCACCACCACCACCACCACCACTATTACCACCACCACCAAACAAACAAACAAAATAACAATCCAAACAAAACAAAACATGAAGTCCATTTTGTGTTAGCCAACTACTCCTGGGCATGCTACTTGCAGAGAAATGTGGTTGCTATGACTTCGACCTCACTGTCTATACTTGCCAATCTAATATCCAGGTTTTAATTCTTTATCTTTTTTTGTGGTGGACATCACTAATATTTTCCTGTGTATCATCTAGCTGCTTTTCTCCTGGGGATATTTTTATATGAGGAATCAATTTTACCTGTTTTCAGTCCACATGGGTTAGGTGGCTGTCCCCACTTGGAGCAATGGGTGACTATATGACTTAAGTTTGCTGATGAAAACATTCCACTCTTAAAGCCATAGTTCTGTCCTTTTCACACAGTGCTGCTGGAACCATTAAGTTAGAATCATTGGTTTTAAAACAGTTGTTTCCATTTGATTTGTTCAGCTCTCAGTGAAATGACCTGAAAATGAGGGTGTCCCAGAGGGCAGAGGCAATATGACAGATGGAGAGGCCAGCACTGATAACACTATTTGAGTACTTTGATCCAACTATACTCAACATAACTAATCTTGACATTTTTAATTACAATCCTTCCTTTTCAGTGTTCATTTGCTTTAATTCACTTAGAGTTAAGTTTCTGTCCCTTGAGTAAAAAATTGCAGCACTTCATATCACTTTCTAAATTGTTTGTATTGTATTTACAAAATCCAATATGTTGCTTATTAGGTTTATTTATGACATAGCTACAAATGTTTTATGGTATATACTGTGTATATGTTGGAATTAACATATTCACAGTCAATTTTCTCTATCATTTTGTTTTAAATTTAAAGCATGGACCATTGTCCACTCATAGAATTTACAAGCTAAAAAGAACTTTTGAGATGATTTCCTACTATCTTTCTGATTAATCTGCCAGTAGAAACTATGTAGACAGCATGAGGCTACAATAAAACTTCATGTGGGAGAATAAAAAAAAATGCACATCTTGGGTAAAGTTATTTCTGCTGTTAGTCATTTGGGCAATGTAGAACAACTTCTTATGCTGTTTGAAAGTCAGTTTCTTGATGTTCATAGCAGCACTATTTGTAATAGTCAGAAACTGGAAGCAGTCTAGATGCCCCTCAACTGAAGAATGGATAGAGAAAATGTGGTGCATTTACACAATGGAGTACTACTCAGCGGAAAAAAAAAAAACAATGGAATCTTGAAATTTGCAGGAAAAATGGATGGATCTAGAAGAAACCATTCTGAGCGAGGTAACCCAGTCACAAAAAGACAAACATGGTGTGTACTCACACATATGTGGATTTTAGACATAGAGTAAGGATTACCAGCCTAAAATCCACACTGCCAATGAAGCTAATAAACATGGAGGTCCCTAAGAGAGCCCTACATGGTCCCCTGGAGAAGGGGAGAGTTTCAAGATCTGCTGCGCAAATTGGGAGCGGGGAGGGAACTAGGAGAATTAATGAGAAGGGGAGAAGAGGAGAGGTGAGGAGGACATTAGGGAGCAGAAAGGTTGAGTCATGGAAGAATAGAAGAAAACAAGAATGGAGATACCATAATAGAGGGAGGCATTTTAGGTTTACAGAGAAATCAGGCACTAGGGAAATGTCTGATCTACAAAGATGACACCAATTAACAATCTAAGCAACAGTGGAGAGGCTAACTTAAATGCCCTCCCCTGATAATGAGATTGATGACTGACTTATATGCCATCTTATAGCCTTCATCCAGCAGCTGGTGGAAGTAGAAGCAGACACCCACAGCTAATCACTGAACTGAACTGGAACCCAGTTGCAGAGAAGGACGAGTGAAGAGGACAGAGGTCCAGACCAGGCTGGTGAAACCCACAGAAACAGCTGACCTGAACATCTGGGAACTCTTGCTCCCCAGTCTGATAGATGGAATACCAGCAAGGGACTGATCCAGACCCCAGAAACATGGGTTTCTGTGAGGAAACCTCAGAAATCTATGGGACCGCCTGTAGAAGCCCAGTATTTATCCCTAGCATAGGTGTGGACTTTGGGAGCCCATTCCATATAGAGGAATACTCCCTGAGCCAAGACACATGGGGGTGGGCCTAGGCCCTATCCCAAAGGATACAATAGACACTGATGACACCCTATGGAAGGCCTCACCATCCAGGGGAAGCAGAAAAGATATGTGTCAGATAAGGTTTTAGTTGGGGGGGGGTAGGGGAGGACAGGCGGGAGAAGGGAACTGGGATTGTCATTTAACTGGGATTGTCATGTAAAACAATCCTGTTTCTAATTTAAATAAAAAAAGTTAAAAAAAAGTTTCTTTAACTATTGTTCTAAAGATGTCTGATTCATACTTTGCCATGATAGTCTAAAAAATTATTATTGCCAAGAAACATAGCTGGATAATGACACTCTTATGTTGACCACAGGCATACTTTGTATTGGAGGGATTATCATGTGTATATCTAAAACTATTTATTGTTATATTATTTTTTTCAGAATATGAGTGGGGATGTGTGTTGTTCAGTGGCAGAGGACCTTCAGAATAAGTCAAATCTAAAATAATAGTAATCTATAGGTGTTAAATAAAATATCACAGAGACTTGGATGCATATGAAATACTCCCTGAATATGTCATGTTTTGTAGGGTGTCTGCGGTTAGTAAATTTTACATAATTATGATATAAAATTTCATTCTTGAAAGCATGGTATAATTAATTGACTTTTTATATCAAACTTGTATGTGACTAATCAAATCAGAGTGTTTTCATTAATAATGGAAACACACATTCATTGCATATATGTAGTTTAATATACTTTGAAAACAAAAGGTTGCAAGGTATTTAAATTGTTTTCAGTAATGTGAAGTTGTAGTTGTTATTCTTAACAATGAAATGTATAGTAACAAGCCCAAAGTAATACTTGTCCAAACTTGTGAATGAATGATTCACAAGGTCCTACATACTGGAATATACAATGTTATGAAGTGAAATACATGTTCATGTGAAATGATTACTACAATCAGGTCAGTAAACACTTGGATTATTTTGTATAATTGGTGTTTTATTTTACTTCATTATTTCTGTGTGGTATTAGAGATTGGTCATTACGCAGACACACACACACCCATGTACGCACGCATGCACATACACATGCATGCAGACATGCGCACCACAGTGTACGCTCAAAGAAATAAATTAGGAAAAATATTAATTCAAAAAAATTGACAAAGCTTGCAGCATCTATGGCCTTTTTTCTTACCCGCCATCTCCAAAAGACCATTTCAACCCTCAAAATCTAGTTCAATGTTTTATTAAATGGTGAAAATTCTAGACTCTACCTCACTTGATTTAAGAACTGTAGATTATAGGACATGATGTTTATGAGGAGTTAAACCTAGAGAAAAGTACACATCAGTGTTTGAAAATGCCCATAATTGCCTAATTATTGACTTTGTCTTGTTTGAATAGGAGCCCTTTGAGGACAAGGACCAGGTGCTGCTGTGTCCTTGGTACTCCACTCTCTGCGTATGAATTGAATATATATTTCCATTTGTTGTTGCTTCAAGAAATCATACAGTGCTTTTGGAAGACGTCCACACAGAACTTTGGGAGACCTGGGTCCTGCCAATTGTGTCTCTTCCTTCTTCCTCTCTGAATTCTGCTGAGAAAACAGTTTTATTCACCATAGACTGTGGTGAAGGGTTTCTGTTGCATTTACAAGGAGATTGAAATTAAAAGAAATTTAGCATGTATCAAGGGACTATTTTTGCAGAAGTGTAATAAAGATAAAGTAAGGGAATTGTACTATATACCCCTGTCATTCTCATGATTGTTCTTTTGTCTGAGGAATATTTTAAAAAGTGAGTGAACTACCATGAGCATGTCACACTGGTCTTTACTGACTTCTTAAACAAATGTTTTATTTTATGTAAAAGGCAGGGTTTCCTTAGGAAATAAAATTTCAGACATTATCTGGCATTTTATTATTTATTTTCTGAGCTGCATTATGGTTGATGCTCTCATTATTTCCATTATAAATCCCTTCTACTCAAGAAGCTGTAACTGCCCCAATAAAAAAATGGCTTCAGGCAAACACTAGAAGCATTTGCTCTCAGCTTAAGAGGATTTTTGTTTTTCCAGGTCTTGGAAATAAAAATCTATTAAATTCTTTCAAAATTACAAGAGAGCTGAAGTGAGAAGGACCTGCATGAATTACTGCTTTCATATGTGTTTTCTTACCTGAATTCTGATATTTTAAAGCAATTTTGTGGGCCCTTCTGCTCAGTTAGCAGCAACTATGTTATCTGGATTAATTTAGCATCACTCATCATATTTATTACATATTTTAGAGAACCTTTGGATATTTTGGAGAGGCTTTGCTCTCTGAGAAAGACTGGGTGTTTTAACAAGAATGAACTCTTAAAGTGTTGACATTTTTAAAGACTATGGATGTTTAAAACTTGGAATATTTTATATTGTGGTATAATATAGTATCAATATGAGATCTTGGGGATGAACAAGAAAGGAAAGGTTATGGTCTAACATTTATGCATTTTTGTGTCAGGTTGACAAGGAGTTGTTGGCTAGTTTTATGTCAATTTGACACAAACTAGAGTCATTTTGAAAAGGAAACGTCTGTTGAGAAAAATCCCCACTAGATTGGCCTGTGGGTAAGACTGTGGCATATTTTCTTGGTTTAGGGTTGATGGGGAAGGGCCCACCCAGATCACTGTGGTTGGTGCCACCCATAGGCTGGTGGTCATGGGTGCTATAAGAAGGCAGGCAGAGCAAGCCAGTAAGCAGTGTTACTCTTTGGTTCTTCATCAACTCCCGCCTTCATGTTTCTACCTGGAGTTCCTTCCCAGATTTTTCTTGATGGTGGACTATAATCTGGAATGTGAAATAAACCCCTTCCTCCCCAAGTTGCCTTTTTCCATGGGGGTTGATCACAACAATAGAAATAATCACTATGGCATGACAGAGTATTAACATCCAGAATATATGTATATATATATTCATCAAAAACAAAACAAAAAGCAAAGAGTCAAGGAAACAAATGGCTAACTGAAAATTGGGCTAGTGGGGTTATAGATGGAAAAAATAAAAGTGGCTAAGAAATATCTCAAAAAAATGTTCATCATTCTTTTCTCCCCTTTTGCAAAGGCATTTAAAAACTTTCTTTTTGTTGTGTCTTTCACATCATTCATCCCAATCCTGTTCATCTCCCTGTTCCTCCATATCTGCCCTCTGCCATCATAACCTTCCCCCAATAAAATAAAATTTAAAAGAAAAAAATGATAGAAAAATCTGTTGTGGAAGCTGTAGCGTGACACAGTGTGCCATACAGTACACCCTTTAGTCCATTTATCTTCACTTGCAAGTGTTCAGTGCAAAGAATCATTGGTCTGGTCTAGGCTCTGGTTTCTGTTACACCATCCTTACTGGTCCCTCACTAGAACTCCTCTTGAATATCCTGTTGTTGCCCTGTGTCATGGAGATCTTGAAGCTTTGGGTTTGTAGGACCCGCCCCTTCTCGTGCTCCAGGAGATCATACACGGGGTGGATGCTGAGTGCGCCAACTCACATCCCTGGTTCTGAACCTGGGTAGTTGTAGGGTTGGTCAGCACATCAGCTCTCATCCTTGCCACCAGGTTGAGCTCTCCAGCATTGCTTGGACTATCTCACCCTATGCAGCAAGGATCAGGGAATGGCCCCTCTTCTCCTACTTTCACAACCTCAGATCCTGCAGGGGCCACTTTCCTGAGAGCTGCCTTTGGTGAAGTGCAGAGGCAGCTCTCCTGCTCTTATGACCTGAGGGCCAGCTCTCCCAACTGCCAAAGGCAGATGAGGATCAGGACCAGATCTCCCATACTCACATTCTGGGGTCCGGCTCACTTGTACTTGTCACTTGTCAGAATTATGTGTTGCTACCCATGAGAGGTGAAGGGACCGAGAGCACTATGGCTGATAACTGGAGAGGGGATTAGCTCCCTTGCCCACCTCAGACGGCAGAGACAAGTGGGGGAGAACATTTTTCCCTAGTCCTCAACGTCACATGGCAGATGAGTGGGTGGAGCCAGCTAAACCATTCTCCCTGAGATCTCTTGCCCCTGACCACCTGGGGCAGAAGAAGGAGCTGACCCTCCCTCTTACTGTCTGCAGCACTCAGCTCTCCAGAGAGAGAGAGAGAGAGAGAGAGAGAGAGAGAGAGAGAGAGAGAGAGAGAGAGAGAGAGTCTTAAAAAACTTTATGACACTTTTGCTGAGAGTTCTCCTCACAAGAATAGGCTAACAAAAATCCCAGTAGCAGGCACAGTTACTGTCCTTTGCAGTGGCTGGTCATAGTAGCCCAGGTGACTCCCTAAACAATATAGATTATTGCAGCTACCCTTGATTGCCTGTCAGAGGCTGAAGATAAATGAGCCTCTATTGCTGAAGACACTGCACATTTAGAACATGTAACTTTGATTATTCTACTCAAGCTGGATCTAACCTGAAAGTCTCCTTCCTGTGCTCAAACTTCCATGGTACCAGAAATTACTGTGTAAGCTGTCAAGGTAAGAAAGCATTTAATAGTGCGGCCCAACTGCAATAGCTACGAATCACAAGAATGACCAGCATGAGAAGATCTCTGTAAAAGTGCAATAAGTGCCACTCACAAGTTGGTCATTGTCTAATTAAGGCCCATTCAACATGAAAAAAATCATACCTGGCAATAGATATCTAGCTAACTTACTAGAACTAGTGAGGTCATGGATCTTAGGAGATAAACTAGTACCATCATTTTCCTAGACCAGCATAATCCCTCACTACATTCTAGACCTTATCCTTATAACCAAAATGAAGTGTAGCTGCCACACCTCGATGAAGAAACCTCAATTTACAGAAGATGGAGATCATCACAGAAAACCATAACTAAATACAAAAATCAATGGACCCCAGTCACAAAAGATACATCTGTATCACAGTTCCTATATCAATGGCTTAGGAAACATCACCAAAGAGGGGATGAAATGATTGTAAAAGCCAGAATACCAGGAAATCTGCTTTAAAACAGTCTCTCCTAGAAATAGTGTCTAAACAAGATCTGAACAATGTTAATATTAGAAGGCATGACACTCTGGCAGGGGGAAGTACCAAAGGTCACACCCCTAGATTAAGAACTACAAGCAGCTAATCACTACTGACAGAGGGAAAGTTTGCTTCTCCATGGATGATCCCCTTAACTATCTAATACATTAGTGATCATCTCCGAAACTATATACACAAAACAACAAAAACAGACCACACAGATTGTGTTTATACATTGTACCTGTTTATACATGCATACATAGATATATACATGTGTGTTTTATAACAATCATAAAGAAAAAAATGCTATCAGTTTGAGAGTGTGGGAGTGAGAACACAGACAAAATTAGAGAGAGGAAACTTGGGCTGGTTGGAGGGATGAAAGGGAAGGGGAAATGATGTAATTATATTTTAACTAAAGTGTATAAAAATAAAAGAAGTAGTAAAAATGTATTAAGCAAAAAATAAAAAACAAAGAAACACAAAGTCTCAGTGTTGGAGGAGATATGGCTCAGTGGGTGTGGTGGTTTGAATGAAAAATGTTCCAGTAGGATTACTGGGTTTACTGGCCACCAGCCTAACTCTAGGCTCTGAGAGACCCTGTCTCAAGTGAATAACTTGGAGAGTTACAAAACAGGACAATAGGATAACTGAGCTTTTTGCCTGGGCTTCCCGTGCACATATATCTACATGCACATAATAGAAACACACACACACACACACACACACACACACACACACACACACACACACACACACACGTCTTAGAAGTCACCAATGTTTGACTGTGCTGAGGATATCAGTGGTTCTGCATCCTGTCTAGCATATTCATTAATTCATCTCATGTGTTCTAAAATTTCCCATATGCCAGGCACAGTGCCAGCACTGGGAATGCATGATGAAAAGGCTTCAATCTTGCTCCCCTCCAAACATATAATAGTCAATAGGTCAGACTAAGAAGTAAAAAGGCAATCATGATGCAATGTATTACATATTATGGTAATTTATTTAATTAATACTCTCCATCATGAATCAAATTATATGCAGAAATGACATTGACTATTTTCCACCAGATAAATTCAAGTTTTCAGCAGCTCAGAAAGTGAAACCTAACGGTTTTAATTTAGAATACCCAAATCTGACATATATGTTATACAATATATATTTATAATATATATGTATACTTATAAACTTGTAAGTTTTTACTTTGCTATTTCAAGTTGAAATTCTTAAACCATAACTGTCTAATTCTCTCCTGTCATATATATGCATCCTCCTTGCAACCAAAGATAATTATCCCTGAATACATGAACCTAAAATTTGGATTACGATGGTCTAAAACCACCGTGGAAGTGCTGAAACCACAAAACAAGAAGAAATGAGTAGAGCAACAGTGTGGGCTGTTTAACATAAACATCCAGGTCCAAACAGAAACAGTAAGATTCAGTAGCTCTACCCAAGATCTGCTGTAACTTTCTCACAAATAGTCAAGTCTGTTAATTCTCGTTTACTTTTATTGTTTAAAAGAACAGTTTGAAGTTTCTATCTTTAAAGCTAGGCTTAGGCAAGGGAATAAAAGAGACATGTTATGTTTAATCTCTGGAAAGCTTGTTATCTGAGCTTATAACTATTTCCTATGCCTACCATCTACTTCATCAAAATACCTAAAAGTTCAAGATTAAAAATAAAAGGACAGCTTGAAACTTCAGGTTGTCCACCATATTTTTCACTAATCATGAAAAACAAAGGTAAGTCCGTCTCTGTGGGAGTGAGGAGAGGCATTCTGTGACTCGCCTAAGGTCACATAGCTATGTAGATGCAGAGCAAGGAGTGTGCTTTCCTGGTTTCGAAGACCTTCCTAATGATAGCTATGGCAGGAAATTTGGGGAACAGAGGCAGGTCTGTAGGTCATTCTCATCTTACTATCAATCAGGGCCAAAGCATATAAATAAAATCAGTGCTAGAAATTCAGTGTGGGGAAACTTATTATAGAAAATCATCTAAAGAGGGCTTGAAAGAACACTCTAGGACAGCTGCAGAAGCTCTAAAACCTGAAGTCAGAGTAGGTCATTGTACCCACATGGCCAGAGTGGGAATGGAGGAAAAGCAGCGTGCTCCATGATGAAATGGAAACCCTGAAGGATGGGTCTTCATGTGGTACTGGAAAGAAACCTTCAGGAGAATAATCTAGCAGGCAGGGTGGGCAAAATAAGGTGGATTTTCCATGCAATAACTACAATATAAGCCCTGTGGGAAGTCACCTTGCAAGACACCCTAAGGAACACAGAGACCCTATAGCTCTTAGAAAAAAGCAGAAAATAGGACAAATAAATGTCTGAGGTCAGCCTAAGGCTTTTGACTGTAATACCTCTGTTTAATCTCTGTTTTGTTTCTTTGTGGCATTTCACTTACAGAAAGAATTCTATAACTTAAGAAAGCTTTGAAATTCACCATAGTAGAAAATCATACTTTCAGTTCCATCTTAATACACATTCATAGTATTTTTCTATGAATGGGGTACTGTGCTCCATTTTTGAAGACTAAAAATTGATCAATCATTTCTATTTTTCTTTTTAATCATTGAGATTATTAATATACTTACATCATTTTCTCCTCTTTTCTCTCTCCAGATCCTCCCATATAACTGCTCCTTGCTTTTTTTAAACTTCATGCCTCTTCTATATTAACTACTGTTATACATATATGTATATTATATGCATACATATATATAAATAAAACCTGCTTGGCTCCCATAATGATACTCAAGAGACAAGTCTCAATGGGTACATTTGCAAAGCATCTACTAAACGTAATGTTCAGTAGACATTGCAGAAGAGGTGGTTAAACATACTGTGAGAACAGAAGAATCAGAGTTTGCTGTAAGATTGTATCTTCTACTAATGGCAGAAGCCTCACCCATAAAGTCTCACCAACATGACTCTTAAGTATAAGCTGAACAACAACAATAAAAGACATGTCCAAGTGGACGGGGAAGCCATGAGGACTCAACAATACTCAAGGAATTACAGGCAACTAAGGATGCTGAGAGTGGGGAACACAGTCTTCCCTGGGGAAGAGCACACCAACTGATCATTTTTATTTTTAAAATGAAGAAATTGAATCTTACAATAATTAAGAGACTTTTCTCAATAATAAATATCTACAGTGTTCATAAGCAGGGTCTGGAAATTTGCGTTATTGGGCTTCAAAGTTTGGAGTTAGAATCATGGTTCACAGATTGATGCAAAGGACCAGTATATTTGGTCAAGAACTATACCTGCTAAAAGTTCCAGCATACCATCCTACTTTTCACTGGATCACATTTTATCTTTTTATTTTTATTCATTTTTTTCACTTTTTTCAGGTTCTGGGAATTGAACATAGGCCACACTCACGCTAGCTGAACACTTTGCCACTAAGCTATATCCTAGTGTTCAATAGCATCAAATATATCTATGGAGAGTGATTTTTATAGTGAAGACCAAAAGTATTAAGAACAGGAGTGAAGGTATCAGAGGCTCATTCATTTACAATGTAGAGCAATGCTGTGCTCAACAGGCAGTAAATTATGAGACTATACATACATACAAGTAGCTGGAAATAGGCACGTAATGAATACAACTGTTAGGTAACTCTTTTTGTTATTGTTGTTCAGGAGGTATTTTGAAAAGTTACTATGACTCTCAGAACATTGTAAATGGGAAACAGATTTCTGTTGTGAGGATATTGTCTTGTTCATATTAAAGGCACTAACAAGAGGAAAACAGACTTGGATGAAGTTGGTAGAGAGAAAACTCAGAATCCTTTAGAACTCTTCACCCTGTAGCCATCAGCTTTCTTTGCTTTTGGATTACATGTGGGCTACCATGGAGATGAAATGATATCCAGTTGAGCAATGTGGAAGCCAGGGTCTTCCTTATTAAAGCAAAATAGGAAGAATTTTGCCGAGTAGGATTCAGGGTGTGCCAAAGTTATTTATTTATTCCAATGTTGATCATAGCCACATTACTATTTTCAGTTATTAAAAGTGTAATGGGTGCTGGCAGCGAGTGTGAGCATCATTACTATTCTTAACCTGTCCTTCAGGTCGGGGATTAGAAAATCCAGTAGATAATTTGCTGGATTATCAAATTCCCACAGACCACTGCAAGATCATCATGGCCTACCATCCCCAACACCTTCTGTCAGTGCTGTTATCTCAGTCCTCTTCTTGTGCTCACTGGGAAGCTTACCTCTGCCATGGAGTTCCCTTCTACTCAGCTGTCATTCTGGTGTTCTGAGTTTTTTCCTTCTTTCAAAGTCTGATTCTTGAAACAATTTTTATATCTTGAACACTTGCCCTTATCTCTGTATAGACGTTTAAAAGGTGCTTGTTAAAGAAAACTACACCTGACAATAAATTCTTTAAGAAACATAGATATCTATAAAGATCAAAGACAATAGGGGCTGAAATTTGTCAGTGATGTTACTTTAAACAAATACGGGTGTAGCTGATATCCTGTGACATTATGGAGTGTTATGATATTTTATACCTCAGGAACGAGGGAAGAAAAAGATTGAAGATCAAAAGATGAAGAACCGAAGTCTGAGCACATTTTCAGTATTGTTTAAATATGAGTTAGGGTGGAGTTAGAATCGATGCAACTTCAATGAAGAAAACTCCAACTTTTCAAAGACATGCATTATAGGTGCAATAGCTTCTTCATGGGCAAAAATGCATGGCTGTAGCTTTAAAATTAAAAACTTAAGCTAAAAAATATAATCCAATTCATTTCAACCTAAACCACTCATAGAATTTTAAAATTAAAACTTCAGTTGTATAGGATCCTGTCTTCCAGGGCTCTTGAATCTATGTCTAAAAACACAATTAGTATATAGTCATTGACTTAAGTTATTATAGAATTAGCTACAATCTAAGCACCTGAAGGAATAGTTCCATGGGAAGATTACTTGCTGTGTAATCATGAAAACTTGGGAACTTTTCCATGTATTTTTTTAAAAGTTGGGCATGGACACATGTGCTTGTACTTGCCATGTTAACATTAAGTATATTACATGCCTTTGTAATACTAACCCTAAGAGGCAAGTGGGTGGTGAGATAGGAGGATTTTGAGGGATTTCTGGCCATTCAGCCTAGTCAGTCTCTGGATTCCAGGTCCAGTGAGAGGAACTGTCTAAACAAAAATAAAGTGTAGAGTGACAGAGGAAAACACCCCCATACAACCTCTGACCTCCATATGTACATGCAACAACACACATATACACATATCACTCACAAAAAGGAAAAGATAAGAATTATATGTAATCTGCTTAAGAAATCATAAACAAGGAACACTAAGTCTGATGGAAAGGCAGACCATCAGCCCTTGGTGTTTCACAGCATGTATGTATGTATGTATGTATGTATGTATGTATGTATGTATTATGTATGTATGTATGTATATATTATGTATGTAGTATGTATGTATGTATGTATGTATGTATGTATGTATGTATAGTTCATCAGTATTCTGAGTGACTGGCACTCAGCTTTCAAGAGGACACTGACTGGTCTAGGAGAGACAGATGTCTATCTGGAGACAAACCATGTCTATGCTATCTTTCTGTTACTCCTACAAGTCTTGTGTCTTCTTTGAGTCTGTTTCTCTGCAGAAATAGACACTATACTCATCCAACTGATTCCAGGACAATTGCTTCAAGGATTGGAGCTGGATTACAGGGAATATGTGGAAGTGTTTTGAAAGATTAAAAGTGCCCTGTTTATGTAAGCCACCCTTCTAATGTGGTCAGCATGACCACAGATTTGAAGAGCAGCTTGGCTCTCAGCTTATTCCACCTCTACATTTGAACCACATCCTTGATTGCTGCCTATTAACTCCCTCACACATTCACAATCATTTACCTTCTACTACATAGCCCAGAGGTAGCGCTAAACTGCTTTTTTCTTTTTCTGGTAACTTTTAAGTTTCAGGAAAGTCAGAAATACAAGTAAATTGGCAACATACAATCTAAAGAGTACCTAGTAATGTACTACATATACAAACATAACTTCATATTTGGATCTTTTAGGGTAGCAATAGTCATGACCCCATGGTTCTCATATTGTCTGTCATCTTGGTTTGTTAATATGAAGTTCATATTAGCCAGTGATCTGCTAGTGAGCGGGTCTGTGCTGCTAAGGTGTATTTAGTAACAGAGCTTTGCCACTAAAATGTGAAAAACAAGCAAATTTGCAAGGTTGTGATCTTCATAGCTCACCTTCATTGATTCCTTCCACCCACAGTCTTAACTTTATTGTGAACACCTGGTGTCACTTGCTTTGGGGCTTCTTTTTAAAGATGTGTGTATCTTTTTTGGCATATTTTTAAAAATTTTATCTTTTCTCATTTTACATATCAATCCCACTCCCTCCCTTCCTCCTGCTTTCCCCACCTTCCCCCCATCTCATCCACTCCTAAGAGATAGTAAGGCTTCCCATGGGGAGTAAATGAAGTCTGGCATATCTCTTTGAGGCAGGACCAAGGCCCTCCCCACTATATCTAGGCTGAGCAAGGTATCCCTCCAAAGAGAATGAGATCCAAAAAGCCAGTTCAAGCACTAGGGATAAATAAAACTGCCAGTGACCTCACAGATGTGGGTGACAGTTACGTGGCTGAGGGGTGTATTAGTCTTATCAGTTGTGACTTCAGGGAGAAAATATTTGTTCTGGTTTGATTTTAGAAGTGTCAGTTCATTAGGAAAAAGGTACATGATAGAGAAAGGGTCATTCCACGGCAGTTAGAAGGTCTGGACAAAGCAAACTATAAGAATAAACCACCATGATGTATTGTCCCCAAAGGCCTTCCCTAAGTGATCTGTTTCTTCCAACTGTGTCTTTCTTCTTCATAATACCGTTGTTCTCTTGAGCCATTAAAGTACTAATCCATGTAGTAGCTGAAGCTTCTAGACTCTGGTCACAGATACCAGAGAGATGCATTTTTTTCTATTTCCTTGGCATTCTTTGACATGTTCAAGATGACAAATTGTGTTTGACTACTCTGTGCTTTATTTCCCAGGAATATTTCAATAGTAACTGAAGTGCTGACTGGTCATACTCTATAAATCTTATTGTAAATGACTGTGCAGTTTCTTTCATGGTCATGTGAATTCTTTCTGTCCTCATGAGTTTTCCTTTTCATGCTTAGACTGGATTATTGTAGATTATCTCAGTGTAGATCATCTCTTTACAGATACATAATTACCTTGGCATAGTTTCCTCCCATGCAGAAGAGTGCTAACTTGTGTGACCTGTAGAGTGTTGTGGAAATCAGGAAATATAGATTCAGGAACTGGGTGATCAAAAGCACTCTAGCTTACTTTCACTTTATTAGATCACTGGATTTAGGAAAACCATTTGTTACATTGTGAAGATAGTAAAAAAGCTGCATAGAGAAATTCGTGTGGCAAGGGCTTCCTGACAGGTAGGGACTGAGGTCTTGAGGTGAGGAGTGAGACTGAACAGGGGGCAGAACTGGTAGCCTAGACTAAAACAAAAACAGAAACAAAACAAACAAAAAAATCTGTATCTCTGGCTGCCTTCTTGAAGTTCATCCTGTGAGAGGACCTCAGCTAGAACCATTTAGCAAGGGTGTCCATAGACTCCTGCCCCACAGAAACTGAGACAATAGCTTTGTTTTCTTAAGCAACCAAGCAAGTCTATTTATGTATAGCTAATGCACTGGTGGTACTCTAGCACCCACGGGCAGCTCTTGGATCTGAAACATATTAAACAAATAGAAGTCCTAAATCAAACTACTAAGAAAATTAGGTTTGCCCATGTTTAAGTTATTTTGTACTTGTCTCAGATAAAAATCACTTTTCCTTTATTTTGCATTTGAAAACAGCTTAAGTTAAATGTTTTAAAGATAATTATATAAATAGAAGAAGGAATTTCAGTCCTAGTACATAAATTATTATTTGAGGATCTTTAATAGTTATAGAAATTGCTGTTTTTACTTCTCAACAGCTACGTCCAATAGTAATCTCTAATCAGGTTGTCAATTTCCAACTTGCAGAAAGAAACTAGGATAACACAATTTTAAATACAGCTTGTTGATATTTTCCAGTTCTGTGTAAACTTAACTAAATGCATAAAACATATTTTCTCCTGCTGTTGATTTTTTATTGTTCTGAGCTGTAGTAAACACGAGGCTGCAGTGCTTAAGGCTATAATTTTGTGCAGGAAACCACAGTTTGGTCTGGGAATAATTGCCACAAGGACTATGATTGAAAGATAAGTTAGCAAAAATCTTGTGACATTCCTATTAAAGTCTGTCCTCTGTAAGA
Source organism: Cricetulus griseus (assembly GCF_003668045.3). NCBI lineage: Eukaryota > Metazoa > Chordata > Mammalia > Rodentia > Cricetidae > Cricetulus > Cricetulus griseus. The sequence goes on along the minus strand of NC_048595.1, from coordinate 336,450,390 downwards.
AATTTTTTAAATTATTTCTTCAGCAATGAATCCAATATTGGAGGAAATGCTATAGATTTCATTTTTGTAAGCAAGCAGCATTCTTATCATTGTTTCTAAGCTTCCTTTAGGTGAAAAAAATTAAACTAGTTTTAGATCTTTGATTTGAGTTAAACTATTTGGCTTAAGAACAAAGTAGTTCTATCTACAAAAAAGAAAAGAAATTTTAAAAATCTGCTTTGACTTCAACCATCTCTATCTTGTTCCCTATCCCCACCCACAATATCAATCATTTTAGTAACCATCACTCCATTTTTATTTATGATATTATAAAAAGTAAAATAAAATTGGGCCAAATTATACATTTTATTATTATGGAAGTGGTCTAGCAGCTCCCTAGGGTACCATATATAGAGACTCTGAAAGTATGTTTGGGATAGTTTATTTCATCCTTTGTGTTGTAAATGGGAATTCTTAAATTATCGTTGTGATTTAGAAACAGTACTCAAAAGCAGTGTTTGGTCATCCTCTTTAATATGCTCACCTTTTCTCTCCTCTCTGCATCTCTATCTCAGAGCTAATCCTGAGTTAAAGCAGAGAGATACACTTTGCCTTCACTGTTTCTGAAAGTTTGCTTCTCATCGTATGTCAAATCTGGCTTTGCGACTCTTCACAACACCATAGGTACCTTTATCTGGAGATGTTAGTGAAGGGATCTCCTGCAACTTAGACACAGAAAAGGCTGCAGTAGTAGCCACTCCCTTGTCAGAATTTCTCCTGAATGTAGTGAAACTTACTGACAGGGAACAAACATGGACATGGGGACTTTGATTTCTCCCAAATATTTATTGCAGCATAGACATATAGCTCATCCACATTCAGGGAAGATACTGTAAAGATTTATTCCATCTTTTATTTTTATAGTGCTTTTGCAATAGTGCCTCATGTATTTCAAGATCATTGTCTGGAACTTTGTGTGTGTGTGTGTGTGTGTGTGTGTGTGTGTGTGTGTGTGTGTGTTAAATAAAAAAGCAGAATGTTGAGGGATTTTCTTATTTTTCCAAAGGAGATTTTAAATTTTATTGCCAAATTATTTCTACAAGGATATTATCCTATAAATATTAAAATTCAATGACAAGTATCAAAACTGATAAAAGGTGTTAATTTATGCTGACTCCAACATATGAATTCTTAGTTATTTGAGTGGGACTGCAGCTAAATGCTGATGTGTCCGGCCTTTTGAAAATGTGTTTTCTTGTTTGGGATTTCTGTATAAGGACATTGGTATTAAGCAGAACTGGTGAACAGTAACTTCAACTGGTCCAAGTGCAAAGCTCTGTTTTCCACAGACACATAAAATTAGCTACAATAGCCAATATTCTAGCCTGTAGTGAGGTCTGGGTGTGCTTCCTCAGCCTCCATTATTACATCCCGTCTGCAAGCCAGGTGCACACAAAGTTGCAAGGAAGTAAAGTCTGGTTACCAATAATTAATGAGGTTGTTTAGTGAATGAAAGTCAAAGCAGTGGCAATATATTCTCCTGGAGAGTGTTAGCCAAGGTTTCCTGAAGCTAAATCAAGGACTTGCAAAGGAAAGCTTATAATTCCAGTGAACAAGGATATTTACACTCATTAAACCTCAACGTCTAACCATCAACCTCTACTTAAAGAAATGAGGAGGAAAACAATTTTTACAGAGTGGATAAAATTTTCCTTATAAAGAAAACAAGGCCACGTTAGCCATGCTGATGAGCTGTGAGAATAATGACCCACTCAACATCGATCCATGCTTAAACTATGAGCCTAAAACTAAGGCTGCATCCCTACTCACTGAACATATGTCCTATGAATAAACTCAGTTTATGTGTGATTGGTGGTAGAATTCATATTTTCTGCTCTGAAGTATTTGAAATAATTTTGTCTAATACAACTATGATTGAATCATGTTTAATGATGAATATGTGAGCATTTATTTGGCCAAAAAAAAAAATGGAAAGAAGCTCTTGAACCAGTGATTATAGATTACCTGATACATAAGATGAATTACCAAGATTAAATCATTTTACTATCACAAAATGTGAATTTGGCTGGGCATTGGTGACGCAAGCCTTTAATCCCAGCACTCGGGAGGCAGAGGCAGGAAGATCTCTGTGAGTTTGAGGCCAGCCTGGTTTCCAGAACGAGTGCCAGGATAGGCTCCAAAGCTACACAGAGAAACCCTGTCTCGAAAAACCAAAAAAAAAAATGTGAATTTATTAAAAACCAGTCACTGTTTTAAAACTTGTTGACTATATATGTGTATATCATGTATAAGCCTCTGTCATAATGAATGTCGAGGGATAATATCAATAATGCAATCACTTTATTCTAGTTAGTTCTCAAATCAAATAATATTTTATTGAAAATAGATTTTTTCATACAGCATATTCTGATAACCAACTCAAATTATAATTAAGTAAGAAATTAGAGAAAAATAAAACATTAGCCTTTCCAAGATTTAAACCTTTTATGCTACAGTATTGACTTGCCAGATAAGATGTGGCTGTGGATAACTGCAGTACAGATGTTATGGATTATGGTTGGATCTGAGGTCTACTACACAGTAGGGAGTTCATGACCACTTCATGTCCTTTGATCATGGACTTGGTCAAAAGCCTATGACTTGGGAAGGTCATAGAGCATAGAAGTGAACCTACTGCATTATTCTGCTAAACAGACACATTGTCAATCTGCCTTCTAAATATTTTTAATACCCACAAACTAGTGCTGCACTCAGCCCTGATGAAAGGAGTTTCTCTCTGCAGAAAATAACATGGCTGGTCAATGTGATTAGAAAAAAGTGAAGGTTGAAGGTTCAGCCTTAACCTGGACACTGTGGTGATACGTTATTTATGGTTTATTAAAGCTTGCCTGAGGATTCAGAAAGCAAAGTCAGCCTCTCGCTATAGAGGTCAGGTAGTGGTGATGCACACCTTTAATCCCAGCAGCCAGAAGCTAGGAGGTGGTGGTACACACCTTTAATTCTAGAACTCAGGATTAAGAGGTATTTGGATCTCTGTGAGTCCAAGGCCAGCCAGATCTATACAAGATTGAACTGGTCCTAAAGAGAACCATGTCACACCAAGATTATCTCAGTGCCTGGGATCACATGCCTTTAATCCCAGCACTAGAGAGGTATGAAAGATAGGAGCAGGGTCTCCGAAGTGAGTATCACACATTCATACTTCAGCCACATTGAGGATAGGAAGACATTGAAATCTCAGCATTCTCCAGCCACGCTGAGAAGCTTCAGTCTGAGGTTTTGTGGAGCCAGGTTTGCATTTCAGTCTGAGGTAGAGTGAGAGCTAGTGACCAGTTGTTTTACTTTTCTGATCTTCATCTTGAAGCTTGAACCCCAATATCTGTCCCTGGGTCTTTTAAGAATTGTGTTACAGGACACTTATCTCATACTCTGCAAGGCTCAGAGAACATTGCAAGAGACAGAAATAATAATAATAATAATAATAATAATAATAATAATAATAATATAATAATAAACATTTGATGGTGGAGAGAAGATTCACAATACATTTTCTATGCACATGACAAGTCCATGACACTCATGAATTCACAGAAGATGCAATTCTTCACATGGAATCTTCACAGTACAGAGTCCCTAAACATCCAGTCATGGATCTGGGAAGGACTCAAGGGGCCATAACCCATAAAGGGAGCTAATGGCATTTGAAAATTACTATGATGCACTACCCATGTCCCACAAGACAGCTCCACACCCAAGTCCACGTGAATGGTCCTGGTTAAGACTAACAGACACAAAGTTTAAACAATCACAGAGCAAAGATATGAAAGTATATTGTAGAGGGGAGAGGGGGGCTGATGAGAAGGGGATTAAAAAAGGGTAAGAGGTGCATGTTAACTAGAATATATTAAATAGATGCATGAAACTCCTAAAGAACCTTTAAAAAATAATTCCATCACCTACAGAAAATTATCACCTTTATATGTGTGTTGATTTTGAAGTAAAATTTCTAGGTGGTTTGGAAAGGAAAAATCTAATCAATTCATAAGAGACTATCAACACCATGGGGCATTTAACCCTGACATTTATTTTAATTTTGAAATCTTTAATATTTATATGATTTACCTTATGAAAATGATACATGTTATCATTTATATTATAGGAAGTCAGAAAATCATTATTAAGACATAATTATTTTTTAATTAATGTGTACCTCCAACATAAGTGCACAATTATACAGGTTATAAAATACTCTGGTTATATTATTTGATGATAAAATGAGTATAATAATATTATAAAAGTTATATTACAATGAAACCATTACTATTTCTGTTATGTAAGAAACGTTCATTTTGTTGTCAAACTAAGTGATAAACATTTCAAAAATATTAGATCATGAAATATATCAAAATGTGTATGTTTGGCTTTAGTAACTCAATTAATATAAGCTGAATTTTAATAGTAAGCATCAGTACTAGTTTGGGAATTTCATCTTATAGGAGTCTATTAAAGCTCTTTATGAAACATCTTCTAAGGTCCTTCCGATGGCTGCTGTTGTACATGTTGACTCTAGCATCTCTTAGCCATCTTAGTCCTCATTTTAGTTTCCATATACATTGAACTTTTATATAAGCAGCAACATGAGCTCTGTCTTAAGCCATATTCTATGGCTTTGAATTTCATGCCCAATTGTATTTTTCTTGGTTTCAGAGAAAAATGACAAATCAAATTGATAAAAACCTTTGAAAGATAAAATGAAGTTAAGTAGGTAAAAGGAACTGTATCCTCCTGTTGATTCTGTGAAAATAGCTTGAAAATGTAACTGAAGTGGAAGAAAAGTTGAACATTTCATGAGACTATTGATTTGTTCCCTTGAGAAGTTTCAGCTCAGAAACAAGGAGAAAGAGAATCCAGTAGGCAAACTCTAAGAAGTTGTCAGCAATGGTTGGTATTTATGTCCTGGAATTCTGTTTACTCAAAGGAAATACACGGTCAAGTAATCCAGAAACATTTCTTGAGCAGCTTGTGTAGTTCAAAACCTGTTTATTTGCTCTGGTGGCTACTCTTTTTAAGTAAAATCTCATGTTTTTTCTACCCACAATAGCCACACCATTGTTCAGAGTAGTATACTCTTGGTTTTATAATATTAATAAATAAAGAGTGAGTAGTTACCACAAATATGGAAAAGAGAAGAAAAAGAAACAAAAAACATTTCTTTTATATGAATGATGCCATTGGAAAAAGAGTTTTACAAAATTAGGGGCAGGACAGTACACATAAATGGCATCTATTAGGTTTTACAAGGTTGTTTTGAACTCACAGTTTAAGTTTTGAGATCTAGTTAGCAGGAGACATTGTTAAAGGCCTGCTATCCAATCCAGTGATTTCAACTCACATATAGCCAATAGAAATACATGTGAATCATTAATAGGATTTTAGAGTTGAATTTATATGTTTAAACTGTCCTGGTATATGTGAAGAATAGAAGATCTCTTTGATATTGTTACTCAATAGTGAAGGCTTTTATGTGACCAACAGAGATATATGTAAGCTCCAAGAAGTCGTTCAAATCCAGTAAAAAAAAAAAAAGACTATTTTAATTAGCTTGACTTATGTTCTAAACCTTTCACAATGCAATAGGCATTCTTTAGTTGTTAAAACACACAAGGTCACAATATCAAATTGGAGATTTGGTTGAATTTAAGAAGTTTTGAGGAAATTAGAAAAGTAGAAACATCCATATTGAAGTTTAGAGGATTATGCATTTCTGATTCTCAGAACATGGAGGCAGAGGGAAAGCAAAACTGGGACAGACAGACTAGCTAGCACCTTGTGGCACAGTAAGACTAATGAGGTTTGAGTTATAGAAATACATATTGTAATATAAAGTAGTCAAAACAGGAAAGTGTGGATTACACCAGTACATTCTCTTGCTCTAAAGAAAATATAATGCCTCTGTAAATACAGAATGCTTAGGTTTAAAGTGCTTATAGAATCTACCTTTCAAGATATGGAGAGCAGTACCATATTACTTGATCCTCAGCTTGGGCTGCAGTAGGTTCCAGATATGTTTTGTGTAATGAAGTGTGCTTCCAAAGACTAATGCATTGAAAGGTTTGTTGGTTGGTTTCTCAGATTTTCTGGAGAAAGGTCAGTAGCAGGGGAAAGGGGAAGGGAGATTTGTCTTTGGAAAATACAGTATCCTTTCCCCCTTGCCACCCCTCTTACTCTGTCTCTGACATTCTCTCTCTGCCCTCTCTATCTCTCAGTCTTTTTCTCTGTTTCCTTTCTGATAAAAGTAGAATTTTCACTGATATAGCCTTCCACTGCCGTGGTGTTCTTTCCACACTAAACTTTAGAAATTGTAAAAAGTATCTTTCAATGAAGAATGCTAAAACTAGATTGGAACTATTGCTTCACTAATATAAACCTGAAGACAAATTTTGAGTAGCATTTTTTTCAGGGACTAGGAGCATGGTTGCCTTACAGCATCTATCATTGTATCTCAAAATAAAGAGTTGTATTTCTACTGAGTTTTATGGAGAGGAAGGGCTCATTTCCAGAGAAGATTTCTTTGGCCTCAGAAGGGACGATTCTTTTGTTTGTAAAGACTGATGTGGTCATACTTGGACTAGTAAAAACATTTAATTTTGTGCTGTATAATTGAATTGACTTTATTTTTAAGTTATTTTCTGAGAGTTACAGTTTGCTTATACTACCTGCATTGAAACAGCATGGTGAAGTCTATTCTCTTTGATATAAAGCAAATACATTTAGCATTATATAAAATTTCATGAAAGTGGGCTTCCTTTAAAATATAAAAGCTCATAGTTGCTAGAATATCTATCTAGGTCCTTCTGGCTCCTACATAAACAGCTGACCTGAACATTAGGAAAGTCTTGCTTCCCAGACTGATAGCTGGGATACCAGCATGGGACTGATCCAGACCCCAAGAACATAGGTTTCAGTGAGGAAACCTTGGAAATCTACGGGACCTCCTGTAGTAGTTCAGTACTTATCCCTTGCATAGATGTGGACTTTGGGAGCCCATTCCATATAGAGGGATACTCCCTGAGCCAAGACACAGGGGTGGGCCTAGTCCCTATCCCAAAGGATATGATAGACTCTGATGACACCCTATGGAAGGCCTCACCATCCAGGGGGAGCAGAAAGGATATATGATAGGTAGGGATTAGTTGTGTGTGGGGGGGAGGGTAGTAGGGGAGGATGGGAGGGAGAAGGGAACTGGGATTGTCATGTAAAACAATCTTGTTTCTAATTCAAATTTTAAAAAATCTGGAAAATAAAATAAAATATAAAAGCTGCACTGGAAATAATATAACTCTTTCCCAATGTTAAAGGTGTCAAGAACAAACAAAAGATTTGGATGACTCCACTATTGACATGATTATAGTATGTCTTTAATTAGAAAACAATCCACTGGCATCTTGGACTCTGTGATAATGTTAAAACATGAAGACCATGTTTAAAATCTTAGTTTCAAAGTGTAGTTTTGCATGAATTTTGTCTACTCAAACAGTAATGAGGATTAGATGACAAAATAAAATATGATTTGGGGAAAAAGGGAAGGAGAAATAGTTATAATCATCTACCTCAGTTGTTTAATATCTATGTTGAAGTTTTGATGTGTAGAGTTCACAAAAATTACAAGTCCAAACTATCAGGACTTGCATATTTAAAGAATTGTAGACAACAAAGTCACTTTAAGAAGACTAGAATAAATAAAATATGGTTGGAATGCAGGTTTGATTTAATAAAACATTCATCATACTTCTAGAATGGATATAGAGCAGGTAATTACAGTGTACATGCTGTCATTGTGAATATATATATATATATATATATATATATATATATATGCATCTTAATGATCAGTAAATTTAATGCTAGATTGTTATTGAATAGTTTTTAAAAATTTTAATGCAAGCAAGTCAATAATAATTTTAGTATTAGTTTAACTGAAAGAAAATTTTTATAAATTAAGCTCAACTGGTAAGATGAAGATAGGATAAAAATTAGCATGCAAGTAGTTTGTTTTAACTAAACCAACTGCCACTAAATTTTTTTAGCATCATCTTTTTCCTTATAATATAAGTTTGGTTTCCAATTTTTTGTATTCTATGGTGATTTTATGAGAAATGTTCACCATAGAATCACGTGTTTGAACATTTAGTCTCCAGTTGGTGGTATTTGGAGAGAGTATGGAATTTTTATGAGGTAGAACCTTGCTGTCTGGAGGAAATACCTCAGTAGAGGCAGGTTTTGAGGTTTTATGGGTGAGTTCTTCTCCATGTTCTCTGTCTCTACCTCCTGTATGTGGATGAAAATGTGATAATCTATTTCCAGGTCTTCCCACTATCAGGTATTCTATCTTTCTAGAACCATAAGACAAAAAGAACTCTTTCCTCTCTAAGTTGTTTTTTGTCAGAGTATTTTATCACAACAACAAAAAGTAAACTAGGTGACAAATTGGTACCAGGAGTAAGGTACTCATGTGATAAAATGACCATGTGTCTTTTATGTCCTTGGAGTATTTTGGGGAAGAATTTGGAAGTCTGAGTGGAAAAGCCATTGCATGTTGGAAACAGATTAATGGGCCTCTCTAATGGGAACTTGGAAGATAAGGATGCTGACAGAAATGCAAACAGTAGAGGCCCAGCTCATGAAGTGTCAGAGGGGAGTAAGAACGCTATCTTCTATCTGCAACTAGGCTAGAGCCTATTCATGAAATATTTTGGTAAAGAATTTAGCTATATTCTGACATTGTCCCGGGAATTTCAATGAAACTAAATTTAAAAGTAATGAAAAATTTCTTTGATGGAGGAAATTTCAAGTCAGCAAAACATTGGATTTATGGGATGGTTATTGTTGATTATCATATGCAAATACACATTAAAAATGGGACAGATTGAAAATTTAAAATGTGAAGTTTGAAGAGGAAAAGGCCTCTTGAAACTGAATCCCCAGGCAATAGACATCAAGTTACAGGATTCAGTGGTTGCCTACTGGGCTTTGGTCAAATATTTCTTCACTATACCTACAAGTCTTCCTTTTTGAAAAAAAAAAACATTCTGTGTCATTGTATAATAAAGAAATATGATTTGCTTATTGATTTTACATGAAGTCACAGTTAAGAATCGCCTTGAGTTTTCAAATGATGGAATTTTGAACACTTTTGAGACTAATTAACACTGTGATGACTTTAAAGTTTACTAAATGTGTTTTTTTTTTTTTTGTCATGTGATGGTCATGAGCCTCTGATGTGAGGTATAAAATATGCTAGTTTGAATAAGAAATATCTCCCAATGTTCATTAATAGTAATATTTTACTCTGTTGTAATTAATAACAAAATTCATTTGAATGGGTATCAGTGGAAAGATAATTGAGGGTCCAGAACTTAAGACTGTCAAACAAGATTTCTCCACATAGGATAATTCTTCATTTAACTTCATTTCTCCTTCTTCCACTTCTTAAGGCATGAAATAGTTTTTTTAGAATCCACAGTTTTCAGCTGTCATCTCACACACAGATAAACTATGTGAACAGAGACAAGAATCTGAAATTGTGTTGATAGACTTCTGAGACAATCAGCAAACCATAGCTAACGCATCAAACTAGATTTGAGTTTATATGAGGCAATAATCTGTTGTGTTGTTCTTAAGTGAGTCTTTTGATCTAGTTGACCGCTGGGACCCCTTCCAACTTGGCCACCATACAACATATATATTTCTGGAGATTTTAGGGGACAAATCAAATTTTCATTGAAACAATTCTTGTTTTACAACCTTTCAGATATATATTCTTAGTACAACTTGCTTTGCATTGGTTAGGCATTTTCTATATGCCTAGAACTGTGATAGGAACCTGATAAACAATGTTTAAAATGTTTACAGAACCCTTTAAGAACAAATAATAATTATGATCATAGAATTTTACCATGTCAAGCCTGGTGGTGGTGGCACTCCCCTTTAATACCAGCAGTCAGAAGGCAGAGACAGGCAGATCTCTGCGTGTTCCAAGCGAGCCTGACTACAGAGTGAGTTCTAGGATAGGCTTCAAAGCTATACAAAGAAAATCTGTCCCCCAAAACCAAATAATAATAATAATAATAATAATAATAATAATAATAATAATAATAATTTTATCATGTCAACTGAACTTCAACTTAGTTATGAAATGTTTGAGCCAGATGTGAATGAAGATATATATGACTTCAATGTCCATAGTTTCTCCATAACGAGATGGCTTCTAACAGGCCTGTGAAACAAATTATGGAAATGGGCTGTGTAACTCTAACCAGGATACAGGACAATAATTTTTAAAGGTAAAAGATGCTTGTGATTTTCATTGATTCCTCAGACTCTTGGCCAGGGCCACATGACAAGTAACATGTAAAACATTTATACGTCTTTGATTTTTTTGTTTTCCTGGGTGTTTAAAAACCTCTGTGTGTATGTGCACCATCATGTATATTTACTCTCAAGCCTGTCATTCTATCTAGGTGGCAATAAAACCTGTTACATATTTCATGCTCAATTAAAAAGAAATCTTACACGATTCCCATGTATTATGGAAAGCTCGCCATCTGTCCCCCTCTATAATGAAGACCATCCTGATTGTGTTAAACTCGTCCTGGCTCCCGTTAAAATTCTCTAAAAACACACGAAGGAGAGATTGTTAAAAATGAGTTGTCAGCAAGAAACAGGAGAGATTTAAACACAGAAAGAAACCCCCAAAGAAAATAAAACAAAGAGAAATACCTCGAACCTTGAGGCTTAGATTGATTTAAGTAATAACCCTCCCCCTTCGCCTCTCATGACTAATCCATACCAAGACGCAAATGCAACTTGAAACGAATCATTCTGGAAGCTTCGGGAGTTCGGTTAATTTCTCCTTCCTGTTCCTTTTTTTGCTTGGAACACCTTTAGGCCTTGGGATCTGATTGGAGCCAGGAGGGGGAAATGCCGAAATTCTATAGGGAAAGCTTGTTCTTGGTGTAATTTAGACCTGATTTGAGGTGGGGGGGCGGGGAGGCACAAAATGTTTCTGTATGTTTTATGTTACAAGATTTCTGCTCATGAAATTTCGGCTGGGTTGAAAAGATAAAAGAATCTCAGATAACAAAGCAAAAGCGATATCACAATGAAGAAGGCCATTGTGGAAACATTTGTGGTGAAGGGACCAAGTCAGCCTGGGTTCTCACCTTTATTCTGATCTCAGCTATGTGATTATTTACAAATGTTCTTCCTGACCTTTTCTGTGTTAAAATGTATCGCAGCAAGGTCTAGCTGTGTCCAATCACTAGTGAAATGCAAACATTCCTTTATTTTGTTTTTCATCTACTTAACTCATCCACTCAACAAACACTTGCTTGACAACACCTGTGCACGGATAAGCTGTGACCACATATAACCATCAACAAAACGTGCCTGCCTTTATGGATCTTACATTTCAGACGTAAACACGGGCTGTGTTAGATTGTGTTAAGTGGTGTGTGGAAAAATGAATCCATGTGAGAATTTTTTTAATCAGTAAATTTACTACTGGCTTGCCTAAAATGAACATTTAAGATATCAAGCGGGAAGGTAGCACAAGGCAAGTCCAGGAGCTCCCTTTCTCATGGGAGGTGAGAAAAGCAATGGAAATTGTGTGGCTGCACGGGAATCAGCACAGAGATGGCTTAAAACAGATGCGCAGAAGATGGGCAGGGAGCAAACAAAGTTCCCAAGCCTCCAATATATGTCCACATGTGAACACAATAGCAAGCACATGCCCACCAAACAGCTACTTTCTAACATGATTGAAGAATACAACTGAAAGACATTGCCACCTGAGTTTGCAATTTATCCCTCATCTAATTGGTCAAACTGATGGGTGTAGCCAGTGAACAGAAACAGTTTTCAGAAAGAAAAGGTAAGTTGAACCCAGAATAGGTACATGGGAATGTCTGGAGTGAAGGAAGGGAAGGAAAAAAGTTACATAATTCTATTTTAATTAAAGTTTATGAAAAATAAAAGATTCATATGAAGGGGTCGTTTAGAATGCTTTTGGTGATGAAGGAGTGAAATTGACAGTGATTGTTGTTATTAATTGTCAGCTTGGTACTCTGCTCTCAACAACGGTACATGCCTCTGAGCAGAACTGGGAAGGCAGTTCATGGAAGGAGACATATCCTTCCCCATAGAGGTTGGTGCCTTCCGCTCAGCCATGAGGAGATCTGCAAAGAAAGAAGTGCTGCTTGCCATCCATCTACCTTACTCTTGCTTTCAAATGCATCTATTCTGTTGCTGCTGCTGCTGCTGCTGCTACCATCCTTCACAGGCATGGAAAACCAGATTATTTGGCCTTCTTCCATGGACCTGTGGCTCTCCAGAAATCCTCCTACTCTTTCGTCATCAGACAGGGATTGCTGAGGCATCCAGGCCCATGGAATGAACAGTCACCATATTCTCTGTGTCTCTAGTGCAAGGCAGCTCAACATAGCCCAAACAGTGCAAGCCAATCTAATAAAAATGCTTTGTAAAGTATATTTATTCTGTTGGTTTTGTTCCTCTAGAGAACAAGACTAATACACTGACTAACATTCTTTTTGATCTTTGTTCCCAAGACATGAGGTTTTCCATTTTACCAAGTTTTCCTGTACTTGGTATTATTATAATTTCTAAACTTTTCTCACGTAATAGGTATGCAATAATCTGTCATAACATTTGTTCTCGAGAATATGTACTGAAAATATAATTTCTCGGTGTAAGCATTTAATGAGTTTCTATTATATATGGTTCATTCTAATTAAAATGTGTGTTAAATTTCTGGCATAGCCTTTCATCAATAATCTTATATGCACAATAGTAGAAACACATAGAAGATTTAATGAAAGAGACAAGAGCTTCAAAACACGGTTTTGAATGCATGTAGACCATGGTTTAAAAAAACAACTTGGCCTTCATTTTCTGGCATAGGTCCTATTGTTCAAGCACAATTATTAACAATGTACCCATTCAACATCAAAGGATTTGGGTTTGGTTGAAAAAATTTATATGTTATTTTATACAGGGATGAAACTAATATAGAAAGAAATACAAGGTAATACTCTCTTCTATCGCTAGGAAACAAGAAGGTTCCTAAGAGAGACATACATCGTCCCCCAGAGAAGGGGAAAGGGACAAGATCTCCTAAGCTAATGGGGAACATGAGGGGAGAGGGAGTTAGAAGAAAGAGAAGGGGAAAAGAGGAGGGGAGAGGATGACATGAGGGAACAGGAAGATATAGTCAGGGGAAGAATAGAGGAGAGCGAGAAAAGAGATACCGTAATAGAGAGAGCCATTATAGGTTCAAAGAGAATTCTGGCACAGGGAAATATCCAGAGATCTACAAGGGTGACCCCCAACTAACAATCTAAGCAATAGTTAAGAGGCTACCTTAAATGCCCTTTTCTGATAATGACATTGATGACTACCTTACATGCCATCCTAGTTACTTCATCCAGTAGCTGACGAAAGCAGAAGCAGACATCCACAGTTAAACACTGAGCTGAACTCTGGAATCCAGTTGCAGAGAGGGAGGAGTGATGAGCAAAGGGATCAAGACCAGGATGGAGAAGCCCACAGAAACAGCTGACCTGAACAAGGGGGAGCTCATGGACCCCAAACTGATAGCTGGGAAACCAGCATAGGACTGTTCTAGACCACCTGAAGGAGGAAGTCAGTTTGGAGGTCTGAACAATCTATGGGGCCACTGGTAGTGGATCAGTATGTACGCCTAGTACACAAATGAACTTTGGGAGCTCGCTCCACAAAGTAACTTTGGGTTACTCTCTCAGCCTAGACAAACGGGGGAGGGTCTAGGCCCTGCTCAAAATGATATGACAGACTTTGATGATCCCCCATGGAAGGTTTCACCCTCCCTGTGGAGCATAAAGGGGTTAGGATACAGGGATCGATGGGGGGCAGGGAAGGGAGGGGGAACAGAGATTGACATGTAAAAGCTTGTTTCTAATTTAAATAAAAAAATACTATTTTCTATCTATACTCAAAGGATTAAAAATCAGTCCTCTACTCTGAAATTAAAATTCCATTAGCAAATAAATTTCTAATGAATAGAAAAATCTAAAAGTGATAATTATTTTTTAAATCCTTCAGGAGTAATTACAAAATAAATATTTTACAACAAAGGATTCGGATTTTTTTGAAACTTTTATTGATTCTTTGTGGATTTCACATTATGCATTCTGATTTCACTTGAGAAGGAAAATTTTTATAATAACATGGAAACAGGAAGCATGCTAGAAATTAACACTTCTATTTTGGATATGCTTTGAAAATAAATTTGGCGATATATAAAAATATATAAAATGTTCAAATTCTAAAATTAATATGTAGTTGGACACTTAGTAGAGCTTTTGACTTTGCTCAACATGGCATTTGTATAAGCTATTACCTACTGTAGCATTCATAAAAACTTTAGGAACAGCCTTTATATGTATCATTTTGAGGGAGGAGTACATCTGTAGCGTTTTCATAAAGTGTAATGTAATATACTAATTAATGGACCTTAAATAAAATTTACACAAGTCATAAGGAGGCAGATCTTTGCTGTTTTCTCTCCAATGTGACTTGGTGGACTGTTTCCTATGTTTTGTATACCAAGGGTACCGAATTCATATTCCCATTTATTTTTTTTAAAAAGCAGGGGAGTAGAAATGAGAGAAACATAGATATTTTTCTATTTTAAGATGTCTTGCCAAATTAAGAATTAAAGATATATTCTGTGCTATGGCTTGAATTTGAAAAGTCCTATGTAGGCTCAGGTGTTTACACACCTGGTCTGCAGCAAGCTGAACTGTTTGAGAAGATTGTATGATCTTTACGAAAAGGAGCCTTATGGGTCAAGAAAGGTCCCTGGAGGCTGGCTTTGACAGCTTGAATCCAGCTGCCTTTCTGTCCTTAGCTTCCTGGTAGCTGCCATGATGTCCCATCTGTTCCTTTCTTGCCTTTCTTGATTGAAATACCCTAAAATTATCATCCAAAACATGTGCTTCAACGTAAGTTGCTTCTATCAGTTATTTTATCACCACAAGAAAAGTATCTAATCCATCCCACCAAGATGTTGCATATTGTCGTATCTAGAGAATGGAGTGTGGTCAGAAAAGAAAGACCCAGACACATTTGAGAACCGAAGACACTTAAGTTGTCATCTTATTCTGTATTAAACCTACATACATGATTTCAAAAATTTATGAATTTCCAGGAGCTTTAAAATTCCTAGAAAAGAAAGATTACACTTGTAAGGAGAATTAAATGAATTATTTTTAGTTTGCTTGGGTCTAACTATTTATTATGTGCATTCCTCAACCAACTATATCTAACACTTGTTTTAATCTAAATTTTCTTTTATGTCCAAAGGATTTTGACATCCTTGCTTCTACTTCTGAGTTATTTACTGAAATACTTTCTCTGACTCATTAAACTAATATCTACTTTTATCTCAATGGAGTTGAGGCATCTCCATTGAGATTGACAAATATTTCTGCTTTGCAACTTTTGTTTCACTCCCGGCCAATGACTTCATCAGAGTGTTAAAGTGGATATTAAAAAGGAAGGATGGATGTCTATCCTCTAATTTGTTATTGATTCTCTCCAGTTGGCCATGTGATTTTCAAACTGAGGAATCAATTCAGATCTGTGTTGTAAACAAACTCAGTAGGTTGCATATACACATATACATACATTGTCACATGTATATACATGTTATAATAACAATTTTTTAAAAGGACCATAGATTTGAGAGGGGCCACAAAAGAATTTGAGTGAGGAGAAGCCATTGGGAAAGATACAGAATCAGTGTTCATGTACGAAGTTCTCCAAACTAAAATTAAATTTAAAAACCAACAAACATGGCCGGGCGTTGGTGGCGCACGCCTTTAATTCCAGCACTCGGGAGGCAGAGGCAGGAGGATCTCTGTGAGTTCGAGGCCAGCCTGGTCTCCAGAGCAAGTGCTGGAATAGGCTCCAAAGCTACGCAGAAAAACCCTGTCTCCAGGGTTGGAAGATGTTTGGCACTTCAGTTCTTTACTCTGTTTGCCTTTGGTTTTGTGCCTTTGAGTTGAACCTCTTTCATATTTCTGAGTTCTCCTCTTTGATACCCATTTGTACATTCAACAATTAGAAAAGTGGTTAATATGAAAGGATGGAGGATAGAGCTGTGATGCAAGTGGACCAAGCCGTCCTCATTCTTTCTGGTTCATGTTTTAATGAGGAGCTGGATTTCATTGTTGATGTGAGTTGCTTAGTGAGATCTTATAATTTATTTATTATGCATTTTGTGTATCTTGCTATATTTTAGTGACAAAACATTCTCTTAGCTTTTCCAAGATTTTGGGTTCAATCCCCAGACTGTAAAATCTATTATCTTTCAAAGAAGCAATGGTATTTAACAATTTAGCCTTGGTTTCTCCAGAGGCATCCAGGCTGTGTTCATTAAAACAGAAACTGGCAAACATTAACATACAAAATAACAACATGGGGTGTCACTTGAGTTGTGAGATGTGTGGCACTTCATTTGTTTGACTGGGTTTTGCTGTGTGGTGACTGTTAGGGAGGCATCTGGTTATTGTCACATATTTTAGTATCCGATCTCATTGCATGACATTTTGTTCTGTGACATTTAGTTCCCACTTGGGACTTGGAGTTGGAAACCTAAAACTAAGTTCCATTCCTAGCTTAATAATAGGGGATTGTCTTCAATAATGATGTTTGGGGTTCTTGGTAGGACATTTCAACATAGCACATTGAAAAACAATAATAGGAAATTGTTATCAGTGACTTTCTTTACAAAAATGTGAGTACATGGACGAGTCTCAGCAACTATTTTGGGGGATAAAAGGAGACTTTTGTCAGTTTGGGTGATGTTATTCTTTGTGTTGTGTCTCTCATATTGAAGCTCATGTATCTCCTCCACACCTCTCATTTTCCTTTTATAGCACGTATGTGTTCTGTAAGACTGTGCTGGTACATGTGTTTTTCTAAGACTGAACACACATTTGGAAACTTGAGGCTTCTGCAACTCAACTGCCCCTCTTTGACAGTTCCTCAATAAAGATGAAAGGAGCATGAAGGATCCTTATTTTTCCTTTTCCTAAGGTCAGCACATAAGCTTAAATTCCCATATGTCTCTAGTTCATTCCTGGAGCTGGACTGGCAAGTCCTTTGACTCCTTTTTTCTTATGTTGCTACCTATTTCCAAGTTAATCCTGAAAACTTCCCCCCTTATCATTTGGCTCCAAGAAAGTATTGACTAGTTGCAATAGACTTGTTAAGCTCACATGCTACCTAAGTGAAAATGGGACTAGCATTCAGATGAGAAGTTATGGAGTTCTTTGCTACAATTTTCTCTAACAGTCTTTGGTATAGTTTGAAATTGTCCATCTAAAATTCATGTGTCAGAAACTTAATCCCCATTGCAATAGTACCGTGAAGTTAGGCTGAATAGAAGACATTTATGTCATGAGGGTCTGCTTTCATGAAAAACTTAATTCAAATTATAATTAGTCTTGAGGTTGTGAGTTAGAACTCTTGCTATTGATAGTCTCCCTTCTGCCTTTCATCATGGAATGACAGAATAAGAAGGCTCTCCCCTGGTGCATGCCCTTGACCTTGACTTTCCTACTCTCCCAAATAACACAAATTATTTTCTTTAGAAATTACCTAGATTTAGTTATGTTCTTGTAACTGCATGAAACAGACGCATTCTCTACCTTAAAAGCAAATAAACTTTTCTTACATGATGTCTCAGGGCTGTTTCCACAGGAAACCTATTATGATGGAAAGGAACATGTAGGAACTTTGTGGATAGTACCCTTAAGAATATTTGTGATTAGGTAAAAGAAGCAATGTTGAGAAGTAGGAACAGTTGATATGATAACAAGTGTCAGTAACTGTCTTGGCTGATCACAAAGGTGATAACCCAATTGAGTTACTCTCAGTTTTGCATACTTCCCAAGGAGCCTTCATTGGATGTGGCTTCCAGAGTGAATTTGCAAGGTGTCTTCAGCAGATTCAGATGAATGGCCAGCATTCTGGCAAATGAACACTTGTGCCTTTCCTAAAACCCTTCCTACTTGCTCTGTATATCTGTCTCTTAAGACTTGAGGGAGGATTCCTCATTATTTTACCACATCAGGAAATTTTCTATAAATGTTCTTACTTCAGATATAGTGTATCTTACTTCAGATAGAGTCATCAGGAACTTGGGCTTAAGAAACCAAGAATATGAGAAACTGCAGGATGTATTGACCATCTACTGTTGCCCAGCTTTATTCAAAACTCTCAGCAAAAACATTATTTAAACCTATCACTGATCTAAGTGTTAGTAATTGTTACAACATTTATAGGTAAGTATGTTTACTTTATGTGGAGTGCCTTTCCCATATGTGCTGTTAGAAACCACCAGAATTAAAATAATTGTTCTCTATTCGAAAGCACATGGCATTCCCTGCAAAACAGTGTCAACAAAGAGATAGTGTTATTAAAGTGGGATACCTTGACTGTCTTTAAAATTGTACTTCTGAAACTTGGAAAGCATGGTTGACAGGACATAGAACTAACTTTTTCTATCATAGAATATATATACAAGGAGCAGAGAGAGGTTTGGGAATTGGGAGACCTTCTTTGCTACCTAACAATGAATTGAGAGATAGAAACAAACCTCAACCTTTTTATTATAAGCATTTTTTGCTATCACAATTGGTGGGACATTACTATATTGTCAAACACTATAAAGCACAAAGCAATCCAGCATAACATTTTGAAAGTGTAAATGTTAAATCCCATTCCCTGAACAAAGTAATCAACAGAGAGAAGCCACAAATAAAAAAAAAATCACCTTTGGAAAAAAATTGTACCTTTTTGCTGTTCAGATTTCTAGTCAATATATTATATTTATTCTTTTATATATAATTTATTTATTCTTTTAAATTTCATTTTACATTCCAACCACAGTTCTTCTTCCCACCTCTCCTCCTGCAACTCCCCCTTCTTTCTTTCCCCCCATCCCGGTTCCCCTCCAGCCCACTGCCAGTCGACTCCTCCCTCAATCATAATACAAGGACACTTCCTCAACAATGTTCTAAGTAGCATTATTCATAATGGCCAGAACCTGGAAACAACTTAGATGCCCTTCAACTGAAGAATGGACAAGGAAAATGTGCTACATTTACACAATGGAGTACTACTCAGCTATAAAAAATGATGCCCTCATGAAATTTGCAGGCAAATGGATGCAACTACATTTATTCTTTATGCTCTATAACACTTAACATGGTTACAGAATTTGGTGTTCATCAAAGAGTATGGTGAACTAAAAAAAATCTGTGAAACACTGAGTTATAATTTAAAAGCTATGGTGTGGTCTTCATACCTGAGTTGCTGCTACATTTTCAGTAACCTAAAAGAAAAATTTTAGAATGATCTCTGAACTCATAATTCTCCTGCTTCATCCTCTATAGAATATTTTACTGGTCTGTTGGCCAATGAGGTTACATAGAGCCCAGGAATTACAAGCTATTACCAACATTCATGACTATCCTTAAGAAGTAGATGGCAAAACCATTTGCTGAATATATCATATACTTGAGTCATGAAACATGGAGAAATTCTGCTGCTATTACCTGGAAGTTTTAGCTTTACCATCTAGCTTTCATGATATTGGATGGTGCTAAGTACACTGCTAGAGAGAAAGGTAATTCTCAGTCTCATTTAGTTGTGAACCCTGCAACAACTGCACTTGAAAGACATGGTGTGGGCTGGAGAGATGGCTCAGAGGTTAAGAGCACTGACTGCTCTTCCAGAGGTCCTGAGTTCAATTCCCAGCAACCACGTGGTGGCTCACAACTATCCATTATGAGATCTGGTGACCTCTTCTGGTGTGCAGATATACACATGGAAGCAGAATGTTGTATACATAATAAATAAATAAAATCCTTAAAAAAAAAAAAAAGACATGGTATAATTGTGGCACAGATGTTAGGGAAGTAACCAACCACTTTCCAAGTATATCTAAGGCCTTCTCCACGATATGGAATTTACACATGGTACTCTTAAAGAGGCAGAGAAACTGTGGCTAGATAGGTCATGGCCATCTAAAGGATGGCTCAATACTATTATTTTGCTAAATGGACATAGTATTAAAAGGACTCCTAATGACTTACTGCTATATCCATAAATAAGAGCATCTCTCAGAGATGATTCTTCTTGTAATAGATGTCAACTAATACAGAGACTCCCAACTGGGTGACATGCTTAGAGTAGAAACTGTGGACTTCTCAGTCCTAAATGGAACATACACATCACAATCCTTCCTACAGGGCTCAGTAATCTTCAAGGAAGAGGGGAAAAAGATTGTAAGAGCCAAAGGCGCTTGATAACATCAAAGACACAATATTTTCCAGATACAACAGGGCATTTACAGATATGCACTCATATCAATTGTGATAACAGGCAAATGACCTGTGCACAATCCCATCAGAGAATTCCCAACATAGGGAGAAGATGGTGGGTCCAAGGATCAACCACTAGCTAAGAAGCTGTTATCATTTGATACCTGCTGGGGAAGGGAGAGTTAGTTTTCTTTAAATGAGTGATCCCTGGTAGGCTAACCACATACAAAGGTGGACCAAACTCCTGAGATTAGCTGGGAAACTCAAAACTGATTCAATGCAGAAAAGGCAAAAACAAAAAGTAATAAGTCTCAAAGTTTGATGGAAAGGCATGAGAGGGCATAGAGGGATGTTATGGGAGAAGTTTAGGGAGGAAATGAATATGTTCCTTATCTAAAATTCTATAGTTACATAAAATTCTCAAATTATTAATAAAAATATAGTTAAGAATAAATTAGGAAAGGCACTAGGCAGATATGTGGATTACTTTTACCAAATACCCTCCTGTTTGAGGGATACTACCACAAGTATTTGTATCATACATTGTTGTCTCAAGACAGATTCATAACAACTTTATAAAACATTATTAATTTGTAAGCATAAAAGAGAAAAAAATAATTATAAGATGATTAATTATCTAAACCAAGGTGCTTATCCCTAGTTCAAAGAGCTGTACATAGGGTATGAAGTCATCTTTGAGGGTGAAAATCTGATAGCATGTGTTGTATAATTGCTTCCTTGAAACAGAACCATTCCCTCCTTAATGGAGTAGTGGGGTTTGTGGGACTCAGGAAAGTGTTATTGGTTGCTGAGAGACATGATACTCTCTGGTGGAACTGCTTGCAGGTTGGATAGGGTGCTCTGGGGTTCAGCTTTCACACTGAGGTTGGCTTTTCAGTGTCATTGCAGCTTCTTAGACATCAGATCTTTTATAGGCAACTGTAAAAAAACATCAATGGTTCATCAAAATAGACTTGGATACAATGACTTCTTTGGTTTGTCATTAGTTTCCAATCTGGGGTGAATGGATGTTTCTCTACTTCTCCTCAAGCAGTCACCCAATATAAGTCTACTAATATAAGCACAATCTTCTGATGTTGTATTTGAAATGGGCAATATTCACTTGAATATACAAATCATATGAGGAAACTCTATTTTATAGCCATGTCCTTTTGAATCTTTGTATGCAAAAATTGTTATTAAAAGGTGTATTCATTTGTCTATAGAATTCACACAGGTTATGATGTTTTGTTACAGCAGCATGAAGAGACTAAGGTGGTTTTGGTTTGTGTATGTCTGTGTCTTAATTTCTTCTATTGACTTCTATGAAATGATCTTGTTTCTAAATAGGAATGCATTCTAGGAACTGTGGATTAACAATTTAACCAATAATATAGTCCCTATGTTTAAAATTTGTTTTGTTTTCCCATTAGTACTGAATTATATAAATGATTGAAAACCACTATTTTAATAAGGTAAATAATTTAACAATAAGGAAAAATAGAATAATAATTCAGGTTTCTTGTGCTAATTGCCATTAACTATCTCTACTAACAGCAGTATAGAGTTACTATTCATTGGAAGGAAGTGGAGTACATTATTGGTTCCAATAAAAGCCATCATTTTCTTGTGAGTCTAATAAGGAAACACAGGGTGGAAAGCTATTTAATATCATGTTGCATTAAAACAGAAGAGGAGAAAGGAGATGGACTGGCTTGACTATTTCCTAGGGGAAGTAGGGGCCAAAAGATGGAGATTTTCTGGGTGAGATGCAAAGGAATAACTGAAAGCATCAGTTTAAAACTACAGTTTAGTTTCATATGATTTCTCCATGAGCATAAGCTGGAGATCTAAAATCCATTTTGCATCCAGAACTCAAATTATCTGGAAAAGTCCATAAGATAGCAAATTTACTCATACCCAGTACCATCGTCCTTCAATGTTTCTCACTGGAAAACTCCATAATAGCACATACAGCTTGCACTCAAATTATATACATGTTGACTTAAATATCATTGATGTCTGAAAATATTGATTTGTGTCACAGAAAAAAAAAAGTCTGTTAAAGATTCTGGTTTAAATGCCATATGTTAAAAGATTTTAATGTTGAATTGAATTAATAATTGACCCCCTAACCCTAAAGCTTCCCATAACCATAAAACACAATCCTTTCAAAATGTATAATATCTCATGGAAAACTGGTTTTAATTTACTTCTCCTTGAAAGACCTCTTTGAGGGTATTTGCATTGTCAGCAGCTTAAATTGACCACAGAAATGATAACTAAATAATTTAGAAAATTGTAAGATGATTTAGGCATTTAAGATGTGTATAAGGTAATTAAAACCAAACCTTAGGAGGGTTAAGGCCACACTGCAGTTGGTTATTCTGCAGCTGGGGTCATTGCCTATGTTGTACAAAGGCATATGTTCAATTTACAGTTGTAATGAGGAACATGGGGTGTTTTGATTCTTCATTTGCTGTGCTCATCTCTAGAGGATGCAATTGCTTGAGTTTTTTTTTTTTTAATGCATATAGGCTCTTTTGTGGAGGGTAATAAAATTGTGCCAATAATACATGTCACATGCATGTGCAGTAGGCATATGGCTTTTTTCAGAGTTTGGAATTGTTGCCTTTAGCTGCTATCATGATGCAGACTCATGGAAATGTTCGTTATTATCCACTTAGAAATAAGACCAGCTCCTTTGATCCTGCCAGTTTGATCATGATTATTCCGTTTTAACTAATGCATGGTGTTTATAAACTTGTTTCAGTAGATTGTTTACTTATAAGGGAGATTTCTGCTGTTTTCCCCTAATCTACAAAAGGGAAGAGGAATTCAGGTTGTAAAATTTTCTTTTGTCTCCTGTTGAATGTATACACGATACATTAAAAGACGTAACATTTTTTTCCACAATTAAAACAATAAATGATATATGGAATTCAAATTTTTTGTCCTCTGATTTTTCAAAAACATGAGCACATGCTCATGGGAGATATTTTAAAGAAATATTTACAGCATCATTATGATACAAGGTGATGTTTATTAGAGGGCCAGCTTCTTTTCACTGCAAATTTGTAATTCATTCCACTGATCATTCTCTAAGATGTGTTCAGGGCCCTATTCTTGGCTTAAAACTAAACAAACATATTACTTTCATTTAAAAACTGCACAAAAAAAGGAATATCTTTATATCTATGTAAATTAATTTAGATAATTAAATGGCAGATGATTGGAATTGATTAAAATTATATGTGAAAAAGATATAGTTTAAGCACATGTAACTAGAAATTATCCAGTTTTGTGCCTGCCTACCACTGAATTTTATTATTTTTTACTATTCTCCTTCCTCTCTTTTTCCTCAGTTTAGTGGCTAGTTCTTCACTCTTGTGTGTGAACTTCTAAAACCTGTATCCTGCCTCTTTGTGATCCCATGGATGAAGACTGGCCCTTCACAATACCTAAATCTCTTGACATGCTAGTAAACTGCTCCTCAAATTGATTGATAACTTATTCAAAACAGAACAGAAAGAGTCATGCCTAGGATGCTTCAATTTTCATCTTGACAAGAGGAAATTTGGGGTTCTGGAGTTGAAAAGAAACAATCTGGAAGGAAGCAGCTCCTAAGCTGTCTATACTCAATCAAGCTGAGAGGAAATGAAGGAGAGAGCAAGTGCTTAGAGCTTGATGTTCCCGTTCTGGAAAAATTCTGATGTTTTCCCCCAGCACTCCTCCAAGATAAATCATTTTTATACTTTAGTTTAAATTGCAAAAGTCTCATCTGTCAAGGCAGACAGAGCTCTTATCACAGGATTTGTTTACATCCATACATGCTAAAGTACAGATCATTATCTCTTTTATGTTCTAACTAACTAACTAACTATATATATAGTTAGTTAGTTAGTTAGAACTTAGCAACTTAGTGATTTAGTGATCTGAAAATTTTGTCTATATTACTGAATATAGTATTGTAATTATTAGAACTATGACATACAAAACTTATCCACTGGAAATATGTCCACAAACTTGCTTGGACCCTGGAATCAAGTTGCATTATTATGGTATTTTTTCTCTCTTTTTTCTGCCTACTTTTCAAATCAAATTCATTGGTCTATTCCATCCCCTGGAAGTCTGATTTTGCAGCTCCTGGCTTCCCTCCAAAAGCCTTTCATTGTTGCACAAGCCATCCTTGTTTTCAATTCATTCTTCTTTATCCACTGTGTAAACTAGGTGGACCTGAATAGTTAGGAAAACCGAAAGCATTTGGTTGTTATTAGGGTAAGGATAGCCGACTCACACATGTAAAACATTAAAGAAACCTTACAAATGTTTGAGTAATTTTTTTTTTCTGTTGTTGTTGTTTGGGGCTGTGGGGCATTTAACCACATCCTGCCATGCACACAACCCTGGAGATTCTCTCCTTACCAGGTAGAGATTTAAGCTAATAAAAAAAACAAAAAACAAAACATACAAACAAACAAACAAAAAAAAAAAACCAAGGACAGTATTTTTATTTTCTTTCCCAGCATTTTTATTGCCTTTATTTAAATGTAACATAATATACACTGTTCAGCCTTTGGGGTAGAAGGAGATAATGACTCTGTATCTTTCAGGAGTGTCAGTGCCAGCATTCACAGCTCAGATGGCCTTGTATCAGAGGATGATACACTTGAGCATGGTGGACCAGTGCCCACCCTTTCCACAGAGGCAGAGCTCCCAAAGTCCTGAAGCTTTTCTTTCTTTTTCCCTAAGCACACAACATTTAGGACTGAACTTCTTTTCTTTCAGTAGTTGTAAAAGTGAATATCAATATCAAACAAAGATACAATTTTTAATGCAGAAGAATCCTCACTCCTTATCGAATTGTTTCTGTATTTATGTGTTAGGATGTATACAGGGAAAGATGGAGGGTGGGGGAGGGGGAAAGATGTTTCCTATTTTTGGACTCTGCAAGCTTTGATACATTTTGCTAGAAGCTGTTTAATGTCTTGAGTACTATAATGATGACTGTTTACACGTAGTCTCTTTAGTAATCTAAATGGCAATGTGAAATAAGAATCCACCATCTGCCCTATTTGCTGTAACTCTGGTCATTGAATACTGTAGTTTGTCTCCCCAAACATTTAATTTTGGTTGTGGGTGGTCCATGTTCATGTGTCAGTTATAATTATTATTTTAAAATAAAAGAAAAAAGAGATACCTAGTTTTTCTAGAGATGCATTACATTAGAGCTCTCAGACTCAGTTACCAATTAAATTTTAACATACAGAATCCAACCACAAAAGTATACATTTTAAAAACCCCATTTGTCACAAAACAAGTTGAAAGAAAAGTACCATGAAATGCAACTATACCCATAAACCAAAGCACTGAGCCTCTGTGCATTTCTCTTGATATAACAGCTTTTCAAAAAAAATCAT
This sequence comes from Cricetulus griseus, assembly GCF_003668045.3. Taxonomy (NCBI): domain Eukaryota; kingdom Metazoa; phylum Chordata; class Mammalia; order Rodentia; family Cricetidae; genus Cricetulus; species Cricetulus griseus. The sequence continues at coordinate 336,424,520 of NC_048595.1, read as the reverse complement.
AAAATATGAACTTTGTTGGATTACTCCATGGGAACATTCTCAAAAAAGCTGATTTTTTTAATAACTGGTTAACATTTAACTTAATATTTTTAATAATTGATTTGCACTGGCTAAGCATCAGCACAAATGTGTTAGAAGAGGTCCCCAAATCACCAGCCTTTGTAGAGGTTAAATTTTTAGTGAAAAGAACATTTGGTGAGTCTTTCATTCATACCAAAATACTGTATCCAAACAATAAAAATAAACAGACTTTTCCAAACAAGAAATAAGGAGATAAAACTGCAGCATCAATATAGTCTTAGAGTTATCCATTAAAATATTTAGAACAAATAATGATTTTTACATTTTTAAATCACTACAGACACTGCAAATAAGACTTATGTGTTTATTTATGAAATACAAAGTGACAGTTAATGGTACACTTATGTATTGCTTTCTATACCTGCTCTAAGAAAATAAATTTTGATGTAGTTATATTATGGAACCTTCTAGAACACTTTAAATGTACAGAAAACAAGCTTTATTTGGTTTTGTAAAGACTAGATCATACAGCTTGAACAGGTTTCAGTATGTGGTTACACATATACCAGGATATATTTGCTCAGTTTTAGCCCCTGGGAGAATTGCACTTCATTCCAAATGTATTTTGGTTCCTTTTGGGGAGAAGCATTCAGTGGGACTTACAAAGGGTTCTTGCATATGCAGATAACCTTTCCATCATTTGCCACTGTGACCTATAGTGAGACATCATCAGTTAAAAGAAAAAAGAAAAGAAATGGTTAGCCTAAAATCTAGCAACTCATTTTCCTTCTTTTGGTATAGTCATGGAGATGAAATAAGGCAATGAAAGAGAATTTGTCATCCTATGTTTTTAGGTAAGGAAGCCTCGGGACTGATAAGTGTTGGCAAATGATGACAGGTATCTGTTCCTTAAGCTATAGCAGAACTCTGCCATAGTCATCACTGATGGTTCTTATTGCAGAAGTGCAAATTAAGTCAACTGGTGGGGCACTTGTTCAGCTCCCTTGATCTCATCTCCTATTTCTGAAGTGTTTGCCAAGTTTTTAAAACACTTTGTCATGAACATGAATAGGATGCCAGAAAGAGAGAGAGAGAGAGAGAGAGAGAGAGAGAGAGAGAGAGAGAGAAGGCAAATCAGAGGGCAGTGCTGAGGATACTCTTTAAAACCCCAAAAGATATTTAACATCCTATTAAATAAATAACTTAGAAAGGAATAGTAAAGGATGAAGGCAGAATGCACAAGCATACCATACTATTTGTATTGTTAGAACAGTTTCACACTAATATGTTTATATTTGTAAATCTGATCCAATTCTTCCATGGTGCCACACCCAAAGCTCCTTTGGTTGTGCATATGATATGACCCAAGAGCTTTCCAGTAAATGCTTTCGTGTCTTCCTGCTCATTGAATCATCAGGCTTGAATGAGCAATGAAAGTCTTTGATATGTGTTCATATTCCATAAATAACTTTCCCAAAGATCATTCAACAGATTGTTCCATGTTCCTTTAAGTTCTATCTCAGAAGTTCGAAAAAAAAAAAAAAAAAAAAACTTAAAAAACAAACAACAAACAAACAGAAAAACACCCCAGCGACAACGTTGTTCACTTGGGGATAACTTCCATCCCATTTGATTTGCCTTTATCTTAGTTATAAGGCATGGCACAGAGCTAATGAAAAGAACTTCATATGTCAGCAGTGAGTACAAAAATCTCCAAAGCCTTCTTTCCTTTAAGCAAGCTGAACTCTGATATGTCTTTGCCTTTTCCATGGCAGTCTTCTATGAGGATCCCAACTCCAACTCTTCCTGGTCAAAAAGTCTTTGATTGTACTACATCCCCCAACAGTGCCTTCTTCTATGAGTGGACTACCATTGGGAGGAAGTGAGCAGAGGTGTTTTTCCTTCGTGTTTTTTGTCCTCTCCTGGGAGCTCCTTTTCCATTCAATGCCACATACATTTGCCTTCCATTGTGTTGCCAGTTAAAGGATGCATAGGTGTTGTATCCGTTTTCCTCTATCCTCTCTTTCAGCTTACAGTCATTGTTAAATTCTTTCTGCAAAGGAAAAACATATTTATTTGTATGTTGATGATACTTGATTTCATATGATATATACCATCTAATGAGCTACAGTCCATTGTCTTGTTTATAGCTGCCATTTTTTTGCCAGTCAACAGGGACCCTAAGAGAAGGAGTGAGAATGAGGGGACAAGAGACATGAAAACACATGAATCGTCACCTTTGATTAATCACCACAGCCACATTTTCTGTCCTTTTAAAAAGTTGATATGCTTTGAATATAACATGTTTTAAGCGCCTAGAATGATTGTCAGGAAGTATACATCACAATGACAATATTTATGATGGACCAGCTAGAGGGGACAGTGTTACTGTCTTGTCTTTCATAGTGTTAACTATAGGTCCCATAGGAAAGATAGAATCACCAGAAATGTGGGCCCATCACATTTACAAACATTATCTGCCTAAAGATCAACTCAAGGAATGTTTTAAAAGTAAGATATAGAAATGCCTTGTTTGGGGATTGGGAATGTGGCTCACTTAGTAGAGTTCTTACATAGAAGGCATGAGGCCCTGGGTTCTATCCCTAGTTCTCTGTATACCATGCATGGTTACATACACCTATATTCCAAACACTTGGAATGTAGAGGCAAGCAGAACCGAAGTAAAGCTACATAGTGAGTTCCAGGCCAGTCTCTGCTGTGTAGGACTATTTCAAGAAAGAAAGAAAAAAAAAAAAAAAAAAAAAAAAAAAAAAAAAAAAAAAAGCCTTGTTTTGTCTATCAGCATGTAAAGTAATTATGAATATAGTACTTGAAAATGCATTCAGATGTTCTCACTGGGATGTCCATCTATACCTACAGCATTTTGTCATTGTTCCAAGTAGCCAAGTGGTTGTTAGGGAGCTTTGAGGCGTCAAGAGTTTTCTCTCACCTGTTTCCCAAATTCCATGTCTTATTCTGAAGTTTATTTTTACATTCCTGAGACTGAGTAGTGGTGTGTGTTTCTCATTTGTAAAGTACTATTAAATGCAAAATGCATATGGTGATATGATAGATATTAAGAAGAGAATATAAATTATCTAAAATAATTTTTAAAATAAAACAAAAAATTTTGCTTGGAAAAAATTAAATCTTTTATGAACTTATTTAATTTTTATTCTTATTCATCTGTCTGTCTAAAACTATATGGATTTCAAGTATTTTTCACACTTTTTAAAAGGGTATGTAGTTTTAATAGTAAAGGAAGAGGCCAGTAAGACAGTTCATTGGTTTAAGACACTTGTCTCAATGACCAAATGGCCTGAGTTCCATCCCCAGGAACCACAAGATGGAAAGTGAGAACCAATTCTTTCAAGTTGTATTTTGACATGTACAATGTGGTTTTATGTGCCTACAGTCTCATGTACAAATATACATAGAGACAAAACAAATGTAACAATTCCTTTAAAAGGAAGATTGGGACTATTTCAGGTAATTTCATATTTGAGATTCTATACTGGGTGCTATTTTTTCCTCCCCAAAATGAATTTAAAGAACAATATTTTTTTAAGAAGTATGCCTTAATATATTTTTAAAAAGAAGTGTGCTTGAGTCAGCATTTTCATCGTGGGTGTTTTGACACTTGGGATGTAACTGAGATGTGCCATAGCTGTAATCTCTGGAGGACGGCCTAGACATTCATGAGATACATGCAAACATAAGTACTAATGTTTAAGAAATCTAGGTTGTAACAACTAGGGACATTTCTCCCTGCTGGCTAGCTTTTGTGCTGAAAAGTATTATGCAGGCTGCTGGAAAAATCCATCAGTAGTCTAACTGGTCTGTGAGCCCTATGAATTGCAATAATGACTGGCGTGGCAACAGATGTCCGTGGGTGCAATAGTGGTACAAATATTATGGGAATAACCACTACTATCTGATTAGATGTAAGACCCATGCCACAGGAGGAAAAACATTCCTTGTGCTATATAAATCTGGCCAAGAATTTATGGTTGGGGAGCTCACGGCCTCAGGAGTGAACCTACTGTTATTATTTTGCTAAATAGAGAGCATCAGGCTGCCCTCTAAATCTCTGTCTTTTTACTGGCAGATTAGCATACCTTTTAGAACTTATCAGAGAAGTTTCTTTTTGTAGTGGATTGTGGTTAATGCAGAAACTTGCAACTAGTCAAAATGTGGAGAGTAAATGTCTGTGAAATGATCATCCAACTCTATTTTATACCCCTCTCCCTAAGGCTTAGGGATTATCATGTTAGAGTGGGGAGAAAGAGTATAAAAACCAGAGGTCAGAAAGAGTTGGAGAAAACAGTGACTGCTGGACATGACAGGACCACTGCATTCAAGAACTCACAGCACCTGTGGCTGTCTATAGAACTTCGCAAGGTCAAGACAGTCAGTATTCTAGCATGAAGTAGGAAGGAGTTCCTGGGCTCCCACCCCTAATTGAGATACTATGGACAGCTGATGACTTCAAGGAAGAAGAGTCAGTTTTCTTTAAGCTTGTAGATTCCAGTCAGTCTACCACTCTAGCAGATGACCCCACATCTAGGAATATTTAAACAGCAGAAATTTGAATCCATGGTTATTATAAAAGAGGTAGCAACAGATTGGAGGGAGAAGGTAAGGAGGTGGATGTGTATCTTGAAGGAGACAGGGGAAGGGTCTGGTGATGAATATGTATGAAATTCTTAAAGAATTAATAAAGTATTTTTAAAATGTGGTGATATATTATTTATGATCTATTAAAGCTTGCCTGAGAGTTCAGAATACAAAGCTAGCCACAAGCCATAGAGGTCAGGCAATGGTGATACACACCTTTAATCCCAGCAGTCATACTAGCAAGCCACAAAGCCAGGCAGTGGTAGGACACACCTTTAATCCCAGGACTCAGGAGATAGGCAGATGAATCTCTCTGAGTTCAAGGTCACCCTGGCAAGAGTGAAGAGTAACAAAGCCCACGCCTTTGATCCCAGCACTTGGGATCACACGCCTTTAATCCCAGAACTAGGGAGGTAGAGACAGGAGTGATATGGCTGGGTGGAGAAAGGAATACAAGGCAGAAGACAGGAATTGAGAGCTTTTGCCTCTGAGGATTTGTGGAGACAGGATTGCCATTTCAGCTTGGTAGAGGTAAGATCTACAGGCTTGGCTGCTTTGATTCTCTGATCTTCAGCTTGAAGCTTGAACCCCAATATCTGTGTCTGGGTTTTTATTATTCCTGTTACATAAAAGAATTAGCTGAACAAAAACCCAAAGTTAATTTTGGGGATTAAAGAAAGGTTTTGTATTTTCCATGCTTATCTGGGACATTTGATTTTTAAATCATGGTGCTTGAGGACCATACTAATTCATCTTCAAGACTTGCTCAGTTCTAATATTCAAGAGAAAACTTGGAACATAGGATAGTATTGCTCAAAACAATGGCTGCTGGAATGGAAAGTTCCAGGCTTATACTACGTGTGTAATCTGGATTTCTAACAGTACACTTTTTAGATACGCAGCTGTGGGATGGGCAAAAAGCAGAGAGCATGTATTCTAATGGGGAGCTCCAGGGGTTATAGAAAGATTTATGTATCATAAGGCTCTGGAAACAGACTGGATCTAGATGCTATGTTTATAGTGGGAGAGACAGCTCACACCACCTTCCTGAAGGCCACAACCTGATAGTAAAAGACTGGACATTTCAGATAGTGAGTCTAAAGTAACATGGCAGAGGTACCCTGGCAACGAATTCAGACAGAGTGAATGAAGAGACTCACAGAGAATATAGCTCGAAGAGGCATCTGCACAGCACATGAGGTATGTCAACACAGAAAGAAATGGGGGAAATGATAAGAAAGTATTGCACATTTTCATGTCACAGTTCATCTAAGAGTGGGCTGTTACTGTCTTGATACCCTATTTTAAAATGAACATGTTTTATCATTAAAATTGGTGTAGTCTTTCCTCACAACATGAATTGTATACATTTACTTTCTTATGCTAAATTACATTAGCTGGCTCTACCTCTGTATTATGTTGACTTTGGCTATGTGTATATTGGAGACCCTCTTCAAAGAATATACAAATACATGAGGTCCTCTTATGTACTAACTCTGAAACAGTGGATCAAGAAAGGACCTGGACAAGTTTAGTTGATGTTTTTAAAGGACCAAGATATTTTGCTTTGTTGGCCAAAATAGCTTTGAACTCGTGGCCTGTAGGTTCAAGTTATCCTCCTCTCCCAGCCTTTGGTAGCTTGGAATGAATGTTCAGGCCACTGCCTGGATTCAGACATATTTTTGTTTGTTTTGTTTTTTACTTTAAAAAAATATTTATTTCATGTGTATGGATGTGTTTGCCTGTGTGTTTTTTCTGTATACTTCCTGCATACTTAGCCCCCGAGGAGGTTAGCAGAGTATTATAACCCCATGCACATTTATTTGCATATTTAAAGTTGAATTATTTTTGATGCTTTGAAAAATGTAAAAGTAGTCAATATCTGGCTAGAAAAAAATAAGATTATTTAAAGTGACTCAGGTTTTTATTTCTGCCCATTGATATTACTGTAAATCCTCCAAATATACAATTGAAATTTTATATAGCTATATTCCATGTTCTCTTCTAGAATTGAATTCATAAAAATTTAAATTTATTTAATATTTCTTTGGTATAGTTTGAGGATTAAAACTGTGAAACATATCCATAGTCATCAACTGACCTGCTTGTATTATCCTTCAAATGGCAACTAAGTGGAGTTCTAACATTATCACAAGGCTACTATAATGGTCTTCTGTTATAACAATTAATTGTTCTGTAGCAATTTCATATTTGTTGACATTTTTCTTACATATTATAAAATGCTTGAAGTCAAAACTAACTCTCTCTCTCTCTCTCTCTCTCTCTCTCTCTCTCTCTCTGTGTGTGTGGGGGGGAGAGACAGCTCACACCACCTTCCTGAAGGCCACAACCTGATAGTAAAAGACTGGACATTTCAGATAGTGAGTCTAAAGTAACATGGCAGAGGTACCCTGGCAATGAGTTCAGACAGAGTGAATGAAGAGACTCACAGAGAATATAGCTCGAAGAGGCATCTGCACAGCACGTGAGGTGTGTATGCATTTAGGAGTTGGTTTGCTTTGTTTGGGTCAGATTCTCCTACATGTCCCAGGCTAATATGGACCTTGTGATACTCTACTCTTACCTCAACCTTCTAAGTGCTGTAATCATAACTGTACATTGCCATGTGTGACTATATACTTCTTCATTATGCATCTTTGGGAGGTAGACCAAAAAATATCTGGCACATGGCAGACAGCTTCTTCTAAAAATCTAAATAGCATGATTGATATACTGTATATAATTCTGTTTTAATTATGATTGCAATTTTAATTATAAACAACTATTATTTTATATGAGACTTTAGTGCAAGAACTGTTCTAAATCAAGTTGATGAGCTTGAAGAGGTGATATTCAAAATACTTACCACTTGCAGATATTGAGAGGACCATAGTGCAAGTGTCCTCTTTCAGTACCTGTACTTTTGTAGATAGTATTCCCTACTGTAAGACACTTCTCTGTCTTTACATAATGTCTATAATGTTCATGCATAATTAGAATTAATAACTATTGCCTAGGTACATACAATTCTAAAGTTCATTGAATAACTTGGAAAAATCATGAATCTCTTGATATGTTTCTCCATTTATGATTTAAAAAAAAAAAAAACTACAACATCTGAGCCCAAGCTTTCTCTTCAGCTATGGCAGATACTCATGATATATGAGGTTACATTCCATCCAAATTTTCTGTTTTAAGTAATTATTCACTAAGTTGTGTCCAGTCCCCTACTTCATCCAGTTGTTTCGGTGAGATTCTGATTGGCTTGCAGTTCTGAACATTCACAAATGCCAGTAATGTCCTGTGTAGTAGATTCAAGGGCAAACAATTCAGTAGATTATAGAGTTGAACAAGCTGCTTTGCTGACCATTGAGATGCTGGTGACCAGCCCCCTGCCCCTGTGAATCCTATTAGTAGTGATCAAATGACAATGAAGCCATTCAATGTATCCTCTAGGAAACCATCCAATTCTCTGGTATTAACTTAAAGCAATGTGTTTTAAAAACAAAAGCCAGCTACTTACTGAGCCATAGAGTTTCCCCTTCTTGTTCATGGCTAAGTAATAGTTGCTGTTAATGGCTTTGACGGCAACAACTCCAATTTCCACTGATGTTATCTCTAGGATACCTAAAACACACAATTACAAAGGCAAGCTGTAAAGAGTCATCTGTGCTTAGTTGGGAGAAGGTTTAAAAAAAAAAAAATCAACAGAAACGATAAAGTACATTTTGTTTTACCTCAAAGAAAAAGGCAAATAATGGGGTAGCCAAACTGAGTCAAAACTGTTGAAAACCCCACTGAGTATATGAAACCAGTAGTAAGGCTTTGGAAGGTTTCCTCTCCATTCTTACTCTGAGCATGTACAGGCAAATGTTGTTTTAATTAAAATGCTTCCTTTGCAACCTCTGCATTTTCAACCCCATAAATATTGAAACTACTCTACTCATCTTAGCCTAGATTTCACAAAAACTTATCAGAGCTCACATCTGTACTGTGGTATTAAATTAAATCCACAGCATATGTCAATGATATGTCAGATTTACCTCAATCTGTAAAAACAATGGTAAACTATTTTTTCTTTGTAGCACATTTAGATAAACTAAATCCCTCGGCCGCATTTAACTGATAAATTTATTTTTGAGCAATGTGTTGACATGCTGAGGCACAGAGAGACTTTTCTCAGCATCCACATTGCCTTACAATAGCAGATACAATACTCCACGTTAAGGGGTTTACTCTTTTTTTCTAGAAAGAAAGGAAACTGGGGAAGTAGTGGCTGAGAATAAAGACCATTGCCTCCAGTCAAAGGTGTTTAGTTTGGTGTATGTAAAGACGATATTCTTAGAAAAGTTTGTAAGCGGTTGTAGGAAAGGCATTTGATGTAGAATGCAAAAAGCCATTTCCACCTAAGACTACCTCAAACTAAAAACGTATTTCATTAGGCAGGGTGAACAGCACAGTGAGGAGAGTGTGGCATCTGGAGTTAAGGTATATGTATTTTTGATTCCTGGCTCTGCATCTACTGGAAAATGACCACAGAAGTAATCAAACTGCTCCATGTCTCAGTGTCATTTGAAAACTGGGCAGCATAACAATATTTCTCTCAGAATTTTGCTGTGCACACAGGACTATATATACAAAATGACTGGAATTTGCTTAGATATCAGGACTTCAGTTATTATTAGAGGCAATTTTTCCCCTGAATTGTGAAACTTCTTTAAGAGGCTACGGAAGTTTTCCATAGATCAGACAAACCCCCGTTGTCTTAGTCAGATGATGAATTGTGTATCACCTAAGATGGCAAGCACCATCTTCAATGGAGTATATAAAGTGTGTTCTCAGAGTTTTATATTCCCTCCGGGGAAAGAGGCTTATATTCAGGACATGAACTGCTTTTCTTCTTTCCTTTCCCAGGTTAGTCTACTGGAAGCTGGCAGAAATGCTAGAATGTTCTGACAGCAAAGTTGACATAAAAAGAGACTTGTGTTAGATAACATGAAGCAAAACCCTTAGCCATGTGTCGAGGAAGTATTGAGTTCACACAGCATAATCTTCATTAACGCAGCATCTCACTGTGCTTGCAAACCCAAACCAAGGACCGATTGTGAGTTGTACTGAGGACAATGTTTATGTCATCTGTATATCTTACTCTATGCTGGTTGTTGCCCTTGGGGTACTCACACACTTATTCATTTGCATATATCAAAAGTACTCTCTTGCAGTTCGTTACTTTAATTTCCATACCTATTCCTCAATGAGATATTGCTGTTCTCATTGTCAGTTATAGACTAGAAAATGGAAGATAAAGTTCTACAGCTCACACACAAGGTTATTTAGGTCCATCATGATGTCTATATACACCCAGTCCTGGGGCTTTCCCACTTCCTTACCCTCCACCTCTGAATATTTTCATTTTTTCCTCTTTCCCTTTCCTACAGGGGGATCCTGTAGGAACCATTTAGCAAAATTATTCATTAAATCTCTTATTAAATGACAACATGCCATTCTCCCAAGGATGTTGGTCTGCCACATGGGGGGGGAAACCTGAGTTTCAGAGAGGGAAAGAAAACTGATACTTTGTGACAAGAAGATGCCAACTCGACAGGAAGTGATGTAATGTAAAAATATTTAAGCAGAAGTGTTCAGTGTCAGTAAACTGTGAGATATTCCATATGTATTCTACTGAGACAGGAAACCAATAGAAAAGAGAAGCATGAAGAATGGTTCTCACAAACAATAAGAACAGAATTTCTGAAGGTGAAGCAGTAGAGTGGAGCTATAGTAATGAGACTAAGCTGAACAAAGGAAACAACATGATATGAATATCATCAAATCCTTGGCTGGTTATTTTGGAAACTTTGCAGCATACAACAGGTTCACTAAGATACACTTGAAGCCTTTGTATTTTTACCTCAAATGGGAACTCAGAATTTAAAGGATTGGTCAAACATTCCCCCCCCCCTTTTTTTTTACTTTACTGCCAGTTTGGGTAAGCATGTAAAATATTTACTTTTAAGCATTTTTCTCAATGTACATATCTGAAGGTCATCATATGATGCTCTACCATGTATAAGTATAGCTTGATGTTCATATCAGAGTAAGGTTGACTATCTCTTCAAAAGAGGCTTCCTATATTTTCAAATTAGAAAAAAAGACTAACGTTATTTAATATCCTTGAGTTCTAAAAATAAATTTTGGTTGTGCCACAGGTCACTAAATCATAATTTAAAAGCTTTGTAGGCCACAGGCAATGACTGCATTTATTGCAAGCATCTGTGGATATGGAGGCTTTTTTGTGCAGAACCAAGCCTGCAGGGCATCTCTGCTTTTTCATATGTAATTTCTATGGTTTCATGTATTTGGTGAAAATTATCAAGTTTGCCTTATTCCAATTATTTTTGGAAAGAAACTCCAGAATTTTTTGAGGTTCTTTAGATCATCACCTATTAAATTTGTATGTGTCTACTTTGACAAACAATGCAATGCCAGTTGAAAGACCTTGTGCTGTAGAGTGAGTAAAAGGTACGTGGGACCTCTCTGGATTTCTTGCACCTTATATGATGCCATAATTATTTAAAACTTAAAGCTGCTAAAAGTTTTTGAGAGCCAAAGAAATGGCTCAATGGTAAAGACTTTTACTACCAAGTCTGAGGACAATTATAATACAAGGTACTTTGATAATTTTAATCAATATGTTAGAATGTATCATGTTTAGTATAATGGAATTAGAATTTTAACCTTTTTAAGTTAAATCTCTCCCTCCTTCACATGAGTCATAGAGTCCCAAACTGATCTATTGTATGATAACATGGAAAAATACCTTGGGTGGCCATCACTTTTAAAGTATATACATCAGGGCTTAGGTAGCCTCACTCAGTCCTGTGAGACACTCTGCATGGCTATGCATTTCATGTAAGAATTTCCACTTTGACTCTTCTTTTTCATAATTAGCCTTCATTAAAGAATAATAACCACAATGATACTCATTATATATGCTTGATATGTAGTCATTGAATGACATAAAAGAATCAATGACTGTGCAAGGCAAACTAGAGCATTTCTGAAATCTAAAATTTTTGTTTGTTTTTGATAGTAGTTATACTTGTGAAATCATCAATTAATAAGTTCATATCTAAATATAATGAAAATAAAGGTAAATGAAAAAGTCAAAATGAATTCAAAGGAAATTTTAGTGAATTATAAGATGTATTTGATATCAGTTATAGGTAAATTATTGCTAATGTGAAAGTTTTTCTAGCTTTTAAATAATCTTCAACTATTGGTTAATATAATTATAAATAAAGGAGTTTTGAAATTATTTTGAAAGGTTATTTTTTATATAGGGTCCTTGGTTTTAGCAATAATGATTTTTGGTCAACATAAGACAACAAAATAATATATATGTATTTAATCACTGAACCATCTCTTCTGCTCCTTAAATTATTTTTAAAAATGTACCATAAGTAAGGCTGTTAAAAAGTATATGACCCTCTTGTGTCATATAATTTTATATATGGCTAAAATTCCCAATTAATTTGGCAAAATGTATCAGAGCTAAGCATTGTGCCTTTTACATACAAAAACAACAGTTTTGGAGAAATTACTAATTATGAATTGGTAGACATATATTATTTTGAATATGGTTGATTTGATGTTTGGACACAAAGCCTCTTCTCTGTCTACATTTTACTGAGTAAAACTGCTATTAGTAATATACCAAAGTATTTGTTAGAATTGTGAGGGAGAGATAGGTTTCTATGGTGGAATTCATGACTAAATAAGCAGTGAGACCCCAGGTAACCTGCCCTTCCTCACCATGTATTGCCATCTGCTGTGTTGATGCCACAAGTAGGGTTTACCAGATGTCTGCATTTTGATGATGAGCTTTCTATCCTCTGGAATGGTGAGTCAAATAAACCTGTATTCCTTACATGGTATGCAGTCACAGGTATTTTCTAGTTGCAAAAGAAATGGTGCTAAATCACTCCCTATCTGTTCTTCCTTTAAAATACTCAGTTGCCTTTGTGTTAGAGTTAAGCTCAGTTTCCATGATGCTTCTCTCCTTCCTGTGACTGTCAGAATATCTGAAGTCAGTATCTAGTGTTGTTGTTTTCTTTTTACCTATTTTTATTTTCCCTTTGATAATCCCATGATATTAAAAGATCAAAGACTATAGAGTAAAAAAACTGTTACCAAAAACATGGGTGTTATATGTCAACAAAATACTCCATAAATATTTGATTAAAAAAGATCAAAAAGGATTATTGCAGTCTGCTTAAGGAGTGGAGCTAGGCATGTCACTATCTATTAGTGAACAATCATTTAAAACCTCTGGGTTTTAATGGAAATAAAATCCCATTTATCTTGGAGTCATATCTATAATACTGGAGTGCAGGCACTCTAAAATTTATCTCCCAATAATTGCAATGAGAATACATTTTTGACCTATCTGAGATAGTGTATTTGGTTAATTTGACAATTTAGCTTGGCTTCTTTTGAAAGAATGCTTATATAAGTAATCCCTACATTGAGTATAGCTAAAATAATATAACATCTATAATATTGATTTCATATATTTATTAATTTTTGGTTAACTCTTTCCTTTTTAATCATTTTTTCTACTCACAGGTGTTTTAAAGGGAGTTGCAAAGTCCTGTTTTCAGTCAAGAAATTTGGAAAGGCACTTTGTATACAGGGAGTGAATTAGTAGTAGCTGTGAAAGCAGAGAAGAGCTAGGTTTTCCATCTCTGTTGCTGGGTGGCTAAGTGATGCAGGTAAGTCAGTTACACTCAGGGAGTCTTAGTATTTTTATTTGTAAATTGGGACAAATTGCTTATAGCTCACAGGGTTGTGTGTCATTTCAGGGAAGGGGGCCATTAAATCTGTGCCCTGTCAGCTCAGTCACAGGGGTGCCAAGTTAACTAACCTATCCCAGTGGTTCCCAAACCCAAACCTGCCTAGCAACCATCTGGAAGACACATTGAAACATCCATTGGTTGGATTTTTGACTATGTGGGTCTAGGCTGGGACCCTGGAATTAGATTTTCCAGCATGTTAATTTTCAGTCAGTGTTGGTCTGCTAGCATCAGGACCACCCACTGCTCTATACATTACAACTCAGAGGCGGGGAGCAGCTTTGATGCAGGGAAGCCATGGCAGAAGCATGTAGAGAAGCAGAACCACAACAGGAAAAGAGGAAGCAGTTAACATCCCCCGCAAAAGTTTTTGATAGATGTGGATAGAAGAGGATTTTCTTCTGCATAGCAGGTGTGGGAATCTTGACATCCACATAATGGTCAAAACGTGAATTTGGGATCTACATGCTATATATGTATCATTTATTTTCTCAGCTTCTTAAAGATTTGAAATAATATTATTACCAGAGGAGTTAGAGAACAACTCGGTGGTTAAAATCATGTACTGCTCTTGCAGAGGTCAAGTGGGTCCAAATTCCTTCTTCTAACCTCTGTGGGCACCAGACACATACATAGTGCACATACATACATGCAGATGAACTATACATACATAGATATAAAATAAAATAAATATTTTATGAAAGATATTACTGCCATTTTTTCTCCTAAGTGTGACTGTATAAATGTTAAGTGAATTTTAGGAGAGTTTAACAACTTTAATTGACATTCTGAAGTGATTATTTATATTGACATTAGAGATTAAAGGCCTGTATGTTGCCCTTAAAGCTTTGCTCAAAGCTGTGAAACTGGCCTAGTGCAATGGGGATTCATTTTATCACCAGCCCATCAACCCAGGGTTGAAGGAATATGCTTTTCCTGGAATGATCTTGTCTTTCAAAGAAAGACAGCGTAGTGGGCTAATGATTGGTCTAAGTCCAGCTATCTGGTACAGTTATAGATGTAAGCCTCCTGTTCAGCATAATGCAGGACAACTATTAGCTTCTTTTTCAGCTACAGTCCCTTCAGAGACTCCCAACATTCACTTAGAATTACAGATAGAAATTAATCCAAAATGAGAAAATCATTACCAGTGTTCCATGAGAAGACATATATTTCTTAATTTGGTACAAAAAGACCAAATGACTTTTCAAATTCTCACTTAGTAACTAAAGATAAACTCACAATCAGCTTGCTATCATGGATGAGAATAAAGACCAATCATAAAACAATTATAAATTTAAGACTGCACTTAATTAACTGATAATTTAAAAAAACTAAGCATTTGGTCTGGGGATATAGTTTAGTGGTAGAGAGCTTACCTATATTATGTCCAAGGTCTTGTGTTCTATACCCAGCATCAAACACACACACACACACACACACACACACACACACACACACACACACACACACCACTTTAAATAGTTAACCCATTGGCACTAACCTAATATTTTCAAATGTCAGAAATTTACAATAGAATCCAAAATACAAATTTTTAAAACTCTTACTGACTTCTTGAATTCCCTTTAAGACATTTCTTACTGCATTTTATTACAAAGAAAATGTGACTCCAGTTCTTTCATACTTATCAGTAGTCAACCAATACTTGGAGTTAGCAATCTAATGTGTCTTTTCAATATCAGCTTGATACTGTCTAGCTGCCTTTTTCTCAATAGGTGTTCTAATTTCCTATTTGTGGCTGTGATAAATACACTGACAGAAAACAACTTTGGGGAAAGGGTTTTATTTGGCTTATGATTTTAAGTCATAGGCTATGATTTCAGAGAAGTCAAGGCAGAAACTCAAGCAGATTGTCACAATACACCCACAGTCAGGAGCAAAGAAAGTAAATAAATGCATCTATGCTTGCCTGCTCTCATCTTCCTCTCTCTACTCTTCTACTGTTCAGGATGCTCTGTCTAGGGAATGATGACATTCACAATAGCACAATAGACTGAGTCTTCCTACATCAATTATCAATCAAGACAATCCTTGTCCATAAGACAGCATCATCTAGGTAATCATTTATATTAAGTCTCTCGCCCTAGTAAAGATGAAAAGAAAACCAAAACTAACCTCATTTCAATTTATCAATTTTTCAAGTGTTTTATTTTGAAACATTACCTTCTATTAGTACATATTCCCAGAAAGACATAAATGGTATGTTTCTGGACCTAGGATTTTCTGTGGGCTCTTCATAATTATCTAAGTAAGTTCTGATATAAATTTGCCTCACAACCAGGAGAGGATTTGATGGCTAGCTAGGGTAAAGTACATGCTTACAAATGCTTGTATATGATTGACAGTTGGTTCCAGTTGGAAATGGAATCACATGGGATGTGGTGGGGCTGGTACAGAAAACACAGGTGTTTAGAACTGCAGGTACTTCGAGAAGGGCCCATTCAAATGGTGTCAATCAAAGCTCTGAACAAGGAAGTGAGTAGTATTTTTCCTAGATTAGTTTTACTTTAGATGCCAAAAGATATATTTATATAAAGTTAAATAAAACTATTAATCTCATTTTATTAGATAAATTACTCTTCAAATAATTCTACAAAGTCAGAAAGTTTGATTCTGTTAAATTTTTCAAACTAGGGTATCCTAGATTGGTCTTACAAGTGACTATACCTCCTATTCTTGTATTTCACAGTGTGGAAAAAGCCTGAGTGAATTCATATGTAATGCAGGTCTGTACTGAACATTGAAAGAAGAAAAAGTCTGCTGTTCTGCACAGGAAGTGATTTCCTCACCACCAATCACCATAATGCTATTGCTTCCAGAGAAATCAATAAGTGATTTATGATCTCATAGCTGTTCTGTGCATTAGTAGAATCTAAAGAACCCCTTAAGTTAGAACTACTGCAGTAAGGAGGTGTTGGCAAACATTAATTCTCATATATTTTTCATGTCCTAAAATTAAGTTATAAATTATTTCAGAAATCTGTATGCAATCAAAGCCTTGATCAGTCTAATTTAAAGCATGAACTGCACAGTCTCAAAAGGAGTAAAACATCACTACATATAAAAAGACTAGTTTTTTGTTTCTTTTTTAAAGTGAGAGTATTTCAAACCTAAGGAAGGCTATGGTTTAGCACATTGTAAATTAAGAGAAGAGCTTGAATATAGAAAATTTCTACTTCATATCCATTTTCTTCTACAAGAGATGACACCAGAGGATCCAGAGAGATTGAAAAGCTTATCCAAGCACCTGTAGAAAGGTCACTTAGGACAAGAAGTAAATCCTGAGTCTATATTCTTCCTGAGCTCCTGTAAACATTTATTAAACAGTTGGCAGCCAGGCAAAGACTTTATATCAATTTTATGTTTTATAGACTAGTTCATCTTATTCATTACCCAGAAACAGTTCAGTCTATTTGACTCCAAGCATTGCTTTCTATTTATAAATGGGGGAAAAATTAAAGTTAACACAAAGGGCTAGATGAATTGCTATATGGAATATTGCAATAAAGTTATCATTATATTTACTTAGATATTTATCTTAAAGATAGTCCAATGAAATACCTACCTTATTAGTTAATTTTCAAAGTAAAATTTTCTAATATACCAATTACAATGTAGTATTTTTCTTCTTCTTCTTGACTTAATTAAAAGGAAAATGAGTCATTGAAGCACATGAAAATGTTTTTCTTCCCCACAAGAAAGTCTTACTTGATGTGTTGAAGAGTTCATAAATCAGGTAAGCATGGATGGCTCTGAATAGTAAGATACATAATATGGAACAAGCTCACAGCTCAAACACATACGCTTACAAGTTTGACAAATTGTCAAAATAATCTAAGTTAGCACTAAAGTCTTTCCATGACTACTTAGAAATGTGAATTTTGACTTGATTGTGAAATTTGTTAACATAAAATTTTCAAATTATAACTAGAACTTGACAAACTATGTTTGTCTTTATAATTAAATATTATAGTTTGGTGATTCATGGCAATTGGCCATGATAAATTATGATCCTAATACTTAGGAAGTTCATGTCTCTACTAGAAACTGGCAGGAGTGAGTTTTACCAAGGGTAAACATGATATTCCCAAAGTCCATGAAAATGCTCTGTATTTGTACAACTGGCACAATGAAGAAAACAGGGCTTTCTGAACAGAACCAAGGGTTTATTTCTGATCACAGACTATCAAAGTGTAGCCAGTAGGCTGGAGTGGGTACTTTAGTGTAAATTAATGTAAAGTACATGCTTGGTGCAGTAGTTTGAAATCGTATAAAGAACAAAGTTAAAGCATTGTGAGTCTGATGTTCTAGTCCAGACAGAGCAAGAGAGTAGCAGTGGGCTGAGAAGAGTTCTAGGAATAAACACAGTTCCCATGATAACATAGAAGGAGAAAGGACTGCTTCTTCAACAAGAAGAGTAGGAAGAGAATACAAACTGATGATTCGGGCCTGTAATTTATATGGCGTATAGAGTGTTGAGTAAAAGTGTTAAAGTCCTAATCTAACATACTTTTGTTGTCATTAAATCATAGGTTAACAATCTGTAAAGGAATTACTAGAAATTGTGAATCCTATCTGTCATATTCTGACTCCTCAGGGGGACAAAGAAAATAAATTATGTCAGTATCACCATTTATCAGAAAAACCAATGCTGAAATTGGTTGAAAACTACATGTTCTCAATAAATAGAGCTGCCTTTTCAGAAAAATCCAAAATTTCAAATGAAAACTAATGGATAAGAGGAAGGGTTTATGATACGTTGGTTACAAATGATGAGTAGGAAAGCTTAGGGAAGATTTCAAAATGCAAACAGGTAAATTGTATCTGCACACTGACTCTGCTTACACACACTAAAATCCACAATGCTGTAGCTTAAAGAAATGTTGTATGCACACACACACACACACACACACACACACACACACACACACACGAGAGACGAGAGGGGGGGAGAGAGGGAGAGAGAGAGAGAGAGTCTATATAAGTTCTCACACACAAAAATTATCAGTATGGTAAAGAATCAGGGATTCCAATCCTAAAAGTTAGTAGAACAAAAGAAACACACACACACACACACACACACACACACACACACACACACACACACGCACGCACGCACGCACGCACGCACGCACGCACACACACACGCACGCCCTAGATTTAAACACTTGATTTTACTCAATTTGTACCCTAATCAAGAATGTTAAAAACAATTAGAAAAGTATACAAGATAAAATTATCTTAAATTTCATTTGGGTATATCTAACTCAGCTGTGTGTTTAATAACCTACAGTATTGGCCTGAGTAATAGCTCCATGCTTGAGCACTCATCTAGCATGTGCAAGGTTCTAGGTTCATTTACTAGCATGTACATACTCAAAGACATGCATGTAAAGAATTACAATGTTATATCATGAAAAAATGCTTCAAGTTACATTCAGTCAAAAACTTTCTAATGCTTTTATTTTCAGAAGACTTATTAATGTTATTTATATTCATAGTACATTGCAATGAGGAATTTGGGTTGATTTGCTCAGTATTGACTGGCTGAAGTATTGTCAAGCAGTTACAAATTCAATGAGAGGCATCAATCAGTCTTTTGTGATATGTGCGATTAACAGTTTCATCACTAGCTGGGAAGTCCAAAAATGTTTGTAAAGTTTCATCAAATTTCAATAAAATGCCAACACACATTTCTAGGTAAAGGGGTGGGCTTTTTAGGCTAGGTTACAAATCATTGAAAACATCTATGAAGAAGAATGGGTTGTTCAGAGTGCCAGCGACCACCCTTCAATAATATGTATATATATATATGTATGTATGTATTTATATATGTGTGTGTGTATGTGAATATATATGTATGTGTGTGTGTGTGTCTTTGTGTGTATGTGTGTAACATTACACAGACTGAACAGGTTAGATGTTAGATTTAGGAGTATATATTTACATATGTATGCAATAACAATTTTTTAAGAGGTCCAGAATTAGAAGGAGAATGAGGAGGGATACATGGGAGGATTTGGAGTAAGAAAAGGGAAGGGAAAAATACTGTAATTATATTATAACCTTGAAAGTACACACACACACACACACACAGAGATAGAGAGAGAGAGAGAGAGAGAGAGAGAGAGAGAGAGAGAGAGAGAGAGAGAGAGAATTTTCAGGTACCAACAGCCCCATGATGCTCCATTTCTATTTTAATTGTCTCTACTTTTCTTGTTGATTTTAGATCAGAATAAAAACATCAGCTTCTAAACACTGAAAGGATCTCAGTGAGCATTGTTCTTTCATAAGAGTCAAAGTAACTGTGTTTTCCCAAAAGAGCTTACAAATCATAATTAGATGGATGAAAAGTAAGGGTCCTAATCTACATCTTAGAAGGAGATATATCTGTAGTTTTCATTATCTTATGAAAATAGGCTAAAAATTAGGACCAGCGGCACGGCATTATTTCCACAGTTGCTGTTATTCAGCAGATGGATAGATATTGATGAATAGATACATGCACATCTGTCTTACACAAAAGAACAGCTAGAAAACAACTTCAAATTAAAATGAAAAAAAAATGACCTAACTGAAGCAGAATTAATTAAAAATAGAGCTGCCCTCTAAAAACTTAAAATTTTAAAGCATGGCTGGTAGCAGAAATAGAAGGAACAAACCAAGGATTTTTTTTTTTTTTTTAACTATGGGTAGATTATAGCTATTGTGAAACAAAATGTCTTTCTTTTTGGCATACACTGTCATGGAGAAATGCCTTAGTATGTAGGTTTCAAGCAATTTTCAAATCTCTGATCTTTGGCCACAAGCAGAGAGCTGGAATGAAGCAAGAAGATAGTTTGACTGAGGGTAGAATGAGATCTAACTTGCTCTTGAAAATCTCCTTCTGGGCTGCATCTGTCATCTTTATGCTGGAATGGCAGGGCAGGCTCACGGCTGATGCCCAAATATAGCCATGGGAAAATGCATTCATCAGAAAAACACTCATGGTCAATGGATGTCTGTGAAACTCATTTTCCTTGGAAAAAAGAAAGAAGAGAAGTAGGAGCTCTTGGTTTCTGTCCTCCGTTTTTCAGTTCTGAAGTTCCATGGTGGCACTATGTGAAAACAGAAGCCAGATTTTCCTTCTTTAATTTTCTGCAACTCTAAGTGTGGCACCCAGTTTGAAATCAGAAGACCCATGTCTGTTTTCTCCACTCAACACAGTCTCTAGCTATGGACCAAATCCTCACATGAGTTGATGTATATGTATTTTATTCAAAAGCCACAATCTGGTACCCTAAACCACTGATGGCCCAGTGCAACTTTAAGAAGACCGTGTTGACAATCTTTGATGTTTGGTGCTTAGGACCCTTTACTGTTGACTTCATGCTCTAGGAAAATAAAAGATAAAAAA
Organism: Cricetulus griseus; assembly: GCF_003668045.3. Lineage (NCBI taxonomy): Eukaryota > Metazoa > Chordata > Mammalia > Rodentia > Cricetidae > Cricetulus > Cricetulus griseus. The sequence goes on along the minus strand of NC_048595.1, from coordinate 336,403,610 downwards.
GAACTTCAAATCTAAATAAGAATTATTGTACTTAGGCTTTTCTTACTAAATCCACTTGTTTCAGTCAGAAGTCAAGGACCACTTCTCTCTTTTCCTTGGCATAGTGTGTAGTCATGGGAACCTTTAGAAAAAGGAATTCTGAAAGAGGTCACCTAAGCACAAAAGGCCAGTGTCCCAGCCCTAGCCCTTGATGTTCTTTGTCTAAGAAGCCTGGCCAGAGATGTGAAGGTAAGGAAGTCTGGTGCAAATATCCAAATATAAACAATTGTTTGTTGACTCTAAAACCCTGATGAGTGTTTTCATCTTGAGTGCTTAACAGCTTTCTGACATGGTGGCAGATCCTATCTTTCTTCCTCTAGCGAACAAACAGCCTCCTCATCCCTCTTTGCCTTCACAGTCATTCAACACTTTAACTCTGAAGAGGATGACAAAGTCTTTCCTTTAGGTAGACTTAAAAGACATGAGGGAGAAAAGTAGAGCCATTTAACACCCTGCTTCTTTCATTATCACCATCTCCTCTTTTTATTGTTTCTTCAACTTGCCAGTCCACAAAGACAGCCGCTAATGATTACATTTGTGGTCCTGAGCTCTGTGATCTAATTGCACAGGCTTCTGCCACGTCTTGTCCAGTTACACAAACTTGATTTGCAGAAAAAGAGTTTGAGAGACATTTCCTTAGGTTCTTCCTCCTCAATCTTCAAGGATTGTGTATGCTATACTGTTAGATTTGTTTTCACCTTCAGCTAACCTACTTCCAAAAATACTGGCCTGCACAGGGGAATGAGGAGTGTCCTGCTTGTGGAATCCGATAGTTTTTCCTTTTCATTTCTCTTTGCTTAGCTGACTACTACATAAGGCAATCACACTGGGAAGTGAAAGATATACTGACACCGAAACTCATGCTAGGAAATTTTGTTGTCCAACTTAAGGAGTAAAAAAATATAATCAGTTATTTTCTAATAACATAACTTTCTCAGACAGATTTTATATATTTCCCTTAGCTTACCATGCTCCCATCTTTGAGAAGCTAACCCTCACTGACAACCTCATCTATATACATAAAACACTCATAAATCAAAGACCAGTATGCCCATAAGGAGAATTATTCAAGTAATTTCCTATATAAAATAACTGGTTGATATATTTTAAAAATATGGATGTAGATTTTGGTCTTCTATTAGCAAAAAGATGCAAGTCATTGATTTCTTTTGGCTTTGTCCACTCTAGTTTTTATTATATCTATCAAAATAGATTTGTCTCTTACGTGGTTGACATGTTTGATGCTAGCCTTTTAAGTTTGCACCATTTTTTTTGCCTCAACCAGAACGAATATTCACATGATAATTTGAATGAAAATATCACCAAATAAATATGCTTCCAATACCATAAACATTTGTTTTAAAATTTATGGATTAGACTTAAGTGGTTCAGTAAAATTTACCAGTCTCCAATACAAAACAGTTGTTTTCAATGGCATGTCAGGTGACAGTACCCAAGTCTTTAAGAATTGCTAGACAGAAGATCCTTATTCCAATTTGTCTTTAGATCTACTGAACCTATGAGTTGACACGGTTTCTTCTCCTACAATAGATAGCTTGCCTTCCCTTGAGACATAGAGTTTTCAGAACCATTACCATCACAGAGTATGTTGCACTGTCAAGCTTGTCTAGGATAAGCCCTATTGACTGTAGCTTCCTCTTGTGATTCATAAACTGACCTTTTAGATGTAGGGACTTACCCATGAGTTAAATATTTTAAATACAATTTTGCTATTTCATTCTTCATCTGGTAGTTGTTCCAGAACTATAAATTGTTTAATATGTCAGTAAATAACCATTCAAAATTTCTAAAAGTGTTGCATTTTCAAAAGCAAGTTAGTTAGAGGAGTAATGTAAACAAGGTTATTAAGAGACACTGGCAGGCAATGCTTGCCTTTCTCAGCAGCATGCTTATGTTACAACTAAGAAAGCCTCCTTCTTTACCTCTGTGGCTTCAGCTGCTTATAGGTCCTACTGTCTAATTAATCCTTACTTAAAATTCATCTAAGTAAGTTTAACATAGGTAGGAAGTTGGTTTTTGTTAGTTATTCCACCTTTAACCCTACTTCACATCTGGGAAGTATTCAGTTTTAGAACAGGTCCAAGCCTTTTGGCATTAGCTACCTTAAAACATTAAGATATCACCAGGAATTTGCCTCTGTTTCAGAAAATGAAAAGCATATTTGAAATATAAACACAAGTGTGCCACTAACATTACTGGGAATGGTTGCAAGACACATTGCTTTATTATAAGAGGGTCAGAGAAAAGAAACTCTTAGATGACACTTGTAGAATCAGTCTAAAAGGTTTGTTCTGCTAAAATATCTGAGAATATATATCTGTGAATTTTGCAAGCAATACACAGTGGATACTACTGCTTTGTTTCAGGTAGTAGTATTTTTATGAAAAGGAAAATACATGCCCTATAAGATCTCATCTAACTCTTGAGAAAATATCTAAATTATATTTAAACTCCTAAAATGTTATAATCTGTTAAAACTATAAAATAGGAATTCTTAACTCAATTGAATGGACAGTTTTAATTTTTGTGAGGTTTTTGTTAGTTTTTAAATCTTTATTTGTCTGTTTTCTTCAGTCTCTAATCAGCCATTTTATATTACTGCTGTTGGTAATTAAAAGTGAGCTTGTGTAATTGCTTCTTGGTCAAATTATGATAGCTGTAAATTCTTTCATACACTAGAATTAATGGTCAAAGGAGAAACAGACAAATAGTGTTAGCACTGTTTATTTGCTTGTTTAATTTGAAGAAATAATGTAAAGATTTATTTGAGATATGAATTTGCATTTTTGGATAGACTTCTTCCCTTCATAAGGATAGAAATTCAGGTAGTCCAAACAGACCTTCAGATTTTCAGGAACTTCTTTTAAGAGTTTATCTGTTGCTGGGATCACTCTGTAAATACTTTACTATAGTTTTTTTTTTTTTCTTTGAGCCCTAATCAAAAATCAAGATCTAGATTTAGAAACTGTAAAATTTCTATGAACACCCAAGTGCTTATGCTCATACATTTTACATAATTTAAACATTTATTGAAGAAAAAACAAGAGGAAAAGGACATGAAAATGTGGTTCTATGTGCTTTTAATCTAGAGTTGTTTTTTTCTCAAGCAATTTCCATTTTTGGTTCATTGATTTATTTTTTCTAAAAAGCACTGACATTTAAAAACATTCTTTTCAAAGGTCACTTTGAAGACACATACGTTGTACTGGGGGTGTTATATGTGCAATTAGCTCTCTTTTCCTTGTGAAGCCTTGCCAGTTTCTCAGATGAATGAACATCTACTAGCCCAGTTTTCAACACCTTTTGTATCTGTGGGTCTGACACAATGTTATTGATCCCATCTTGCTTGCAAAAAGCCATGTGGAACTCGGGATGAGAAGTGGTTACTAGCCAAGCTACACAGAACCAAGGACCACCACCAACATTCATGAAAGCATCATGCTAAAAGGAATGTAAAAGAATGACATATTATGGTTACCCAATACTTAGTGTTTGGTTGATATTTACATGTGGACACTTTTGGGCTTGATCTGGAGACATCTAAGCTGTGTTCTGAATGTAGTGCAGATGAAAATAAGTAACTCAAGAAAGAAAGAAAAAAATTACAAATTCCTCTGCAGCTTGAACTCCTCCAAAGCAGCTACTGGAATTATGCCCATGACAGATGTCAACCCTAGGTGTGAACCACATTTTACCAATGGAATAAAACAAAGTTTAACATATTTTAAATCCTTCATTTTCCTTTGATCTGACCTCAATTGACAACAATTTCAGCTTTGTCTTGGCAAACTGTTAACTCTAGTTTTAGAAAAGCTGCTTAACTTCTCATGGTCCTCCTTCTCATCTCTAAAATAAGGAGGTTGCCCCAGAGGTGAGTATCAAAGCTTTTTCCATCTTTATAGTTCTGTGAACTATGGCCAAGAGCTGAAGTTACAATTTAGGATTTGGCATCTGATTTTACATAGTTAATGCCATGGTACCACTTATTTCATTAACCTCACATGTTGAATTTTCCCATGTTAGCCTAGTATGACTTCGTTTTTTTTTTTTTTTATTTTCAAGGAACTATTTTTATACCTGTTGATAACAGTAGGTGATTTGTTTATTGTTTGTTTTTCCCGAAACAACTATGTAGCCTTGGCTATCCTTTAGCTCTTTCTATAGACCAGGCTGGCCTCAAAGTCACAGAGATCATCCTGCCTCTGCCTCCCTAGTGATGGAATTCAAGGTGTGTACCACCACATCCAGCAATAAGTGATTTTTACAGGAACTTTTAACTCTATTTTGCAAATAAAGGGAGTCCTGGGTGGTACATATGTCTCTCTGCCCTCTAGTGGGTGAAACCATGTATTGCTTAGATTACCCACGAGCGTGATTGGGTATTTCTTCTCAAAAAAATTCACAGGTTATCTAAAATAAAGCCTCAATGTCTACATTTCTAACTACCAGATGATCTAAAAATCATTCACCAAGAGTCGATCAGGCCTTCAGACATCCTGTCTTAAAATACAAAGCAAGGGTTACTTCTGCTTGTCCTAAAAGTTCAGGGAGACTGGGAAAGCCCTTTAGATTTTTCCACCAGGTTAAGATTCAATTTTACTTGTGTTTTCAGTCTTGTTCATAGCTAGTGTCCTGCTTAGCACTAATCTGAGAATTAAATCCCAAAAAAATCTTATTTCAATAAAGATAGTTTATGAAGAGAAAAGAAAATTCAAATACCTTCCAGGAATTGTATGCTCACCAAACTCCATGCCATATCTAATTATGTCATTCTAAATGTTCATTAATTTTGTGACTGGAATGTTGTTCATGAAGATAAAAATTTCCACCTATTTAGGTTATCATTTTTATTATTATTTTTTAACTGCAATAAGCTGATTGTGGAAAGCAAGTCATCCCACACTACAGTAATCTATAATATATTTTGCTAGTCTCAATTTAATTTGTATTGTTTTTCCAATCAATCATTATATATATATTGAGAGAAAATATTCTGTAACTAACTTGGTGGACTATGATATTTACTCATCTCAATGACCCTATAATTATTCAAACTCTTGAATATGTAAACAGAACATAATTTTGACTGCTAATTATGAAAATGACTTTATCAGAGAGTGGAAAAACAAGAACTGTTCTATGACTCCATATCTTACAGACTAGAAAATAGAAACAAGATGGTAAAATGAGCTTCATTCTCTGGGTATTAGAAACATTTGTAGAAAACTTATCTTTTCATGTTACTGTTTCCAAATGCTTTCCAAAATTTTTGAAAGCAGTTTTCTTTAGCACTTATTTCAGTAATGTTCTTTGAAAGCTGTGATTCATTGCTCCTACTTATGTCTTGTGATTGTGAATTGAGTTTCTTATACCTTTATTATTTGTAGTTAGCTTAATCATTTTATATATAATTTAACTCTTTATATATACATATATCTATAATGTGTGTATATATATATATGTACGTGTACATGTATAAGTATAGTAGCCAATACTCATCCCTAATGTTTTAGTATTCCTCATAAATAGTTTTCAAAGATTATTTTATATACAGTTTTTAGTGTGCCTATGCTTTGACAGAATCTTGTCACTTGATATCAGGTATGAACTTTTCTACTTCTATTATATTAGTAACTGAGAGTTCATATTTTGCAACACTTTATATTTCGGGCCTTCACATTAGGCATGTTAAACATTTCTTTTATTTATTTTTGTTCAATAATATTGAAAAATAATTAGTCTAAAATACTTAATAAGATAAAAATAACACAGAGAAGCAGATTCTTTTGTTAGTTGTTAACCATATCACTTTGTCTCCCCAGGCCCTCTCCCTCTAAAGAAAGGTGACAGAGGACTTCTTCCTGAGTTATAAAGTTGAGGAAGACTATGGAGCAATGGCTTTGAAATTTTCCAACTGGTTGGATTAAATTCTGCTTTCTCCATGTATTGTCTCTGTGACTTTGTGTGGCTTGTGTAATCTTGATAAACCTAAGTCATTCCACTGTTTTCTGAAATAATAATAGGATTTAGAACACTGCTGAGAATTAAAAGACATGATGCCTTCAAAGCATATGGAACAATGGTAATACTTATGTGGCAAACATGTTGTTAATTAATGTATTTTACTAATGAGGGATGACATTATTCTGTTTTAAATTATTTTTTATATTATTCAGTATTTTCTAGAGCTGGTACTCAACTTTTTCTCCCACGATACAAGATACAAAATTGATTCTGAGAAAACATCACTTGATAATCAAAGTTGACAAATACCAAACCAAAGAGAAGTTATGCTCTGTGTAGGCCTTCTGGTTCTGAGTCCCTGTAGGGAGCTCCTTTCTGCTGTTCATAAGAGATAAATGGTTGTCTACACTGAAAGATGCCTCCCCACTCCCATTCAGGCTGATAAAATCATCCTTCTAGGCTCTTGGGCTTTGATGTGTTTGAAAGCTCATCAGAGCTTTCCCCTGCTCTTCCCTCTCAGGACACAAGTTCAAAGAGACATTATTATGAAGGCGTGAAACTGTAACAAAGGCCTCCTCCTTGCTTTTATTTATGATGTAAAGTTTCTCCATAACTATCAGAAATTCACCAATTATTAAGGTACTCTGTCAGTTTTCATTGCTGTTGTGATTAATAGCTTCTGTTTCTAGGATCAAAGACAAGATAATAGAGTCACAGTTAGTCAGTGAAAGGATTGGTGTAGGAAATCAAGTAATATCCATGTGAAGATTCTTCAACCAGGTAATGAATTTGAAGCATGTTAAAAATGTTAGTCAGAATGTGGATAGATGTTCCTGCAAAGCCAAAACAATGAATCTAATTTCCTGTTTATTTAGAATGAACTCTGTTTAATTTAAAAAAAGAAGCCCTTTCCTCATATTATTTTTTTCTAAAAGTGATCTAAGCACACAATGAATATTATTTAAAGAAAGAAAGCTATGAAAATTGATTCAAAGTATCTAATCTCCCCAGAGAACATTTTTAAATGCATTTAAGGATTTTTATTTGTATATCTTAGCTTCTCAGTGTTATAAAATGGTCAGAATTAATTATTTTAGAATTTGTAACACTACTTTTAAGTAATATTAATGTTTAATCTAGTGATACAAGATTAATCTACCACTCAAAGACATTACCCATATTATAATTTATTTTAACTGTTAAGTGGACAAGTGTTTTTTTTATATACTATATTAAATGGTTTCAGAACTAAAAAGATTTTAAGAAAACACAAAATTTAAAATCTTGATAGTGTGGCAGTCAGTCTATCAGGGAAATTTTCTTTGTGTGAGTCAGCTTTGTTCTGTTATGCAAAGACAATTTCCTTGTGTGTTTGCAAATTATCTGAACCACAATGACAACCTCCCACCAACACTCTGTATGTGAGAACAGTAACCTATTAGGCCCATGCTGAGAAGTGTCCACTCACTTCTTTCTCCACTTGGAGATTCTTTGAATGGTGTCTCCTTATCTCACAGGTTTCCTCTGGACATTTGACCCCTATCTGTAATGTCAGGCTTCCTGCTCTTTGCTCTTCAGCTCCTCACCTTGCCACTTTGGGTTATAATCTCCCTCCCCTTCAGTCTCCTTGTTATCTCAAACAAAGGGTCATCACTTTAGGCCATCTGCCTTCATTCTTTTTCTGTCCTATCAACACCAGTCTCTCACACTGGAAGACTGAGGTCTCTATTCTTACACAGGGCTTTCAAATAAAGTATTGCCTTGAACATTTCTCTTGCCTTTCAATTACTTTCTCTACTGTTTGGTCAGTGGTAGGGAAAAGAGTTAAATAGCATTTATGGGAAACCAAGAAGGAGGAATGTGAGGGTGCATTTGTGTCTTTTGCTTTCACTCTATCACTACTGTTCTATTTTATATATTTGTGTATCTACAATTGTGGGCAGTTAGTGAAGGGTGATGTTAAAGAAGAGAGGCATATGTTAAAAGGGCATGAATGGGTAAGAAAAAAGTTGTGAATGTAGACAGAAATGCAAAAATTTGAATTACCAGAATTTGGAAGGTGAAATGAACAAGAGTAATTGTGTTCTTTTTGCTTCCTTCTTTCTCAGTCTCCAAGAGTAACCCAGGTGTGGTGGCACATGTCTGCAGTCATAGTTCCCCTCAGTATAAGGCAGGAGAATGGCCTTGAATTCAAGGCCAGTCTGGGCTGTATAGTCACTTAGAAGTCCTTCTGGGTTACAAAGTTACTAAGAAGCTAATCTGGCCTACAAAGTAGACTATCTCCAGGAAAGACAAAACAAGCTAAAGAATGACAGAGTTTTGAACTCAAGTGAGAATCGAAAACCTTTGTGTCTACCCTGTATCCATAAGGAGACAACTCTCAGATCTTTGGTGTTTTCCTTGGACTTCTTAAAACACTCAACATTGACTTAAGAGAAAATCATATTGCAGCATAATAAAAGTATGGAAGTTTAAGAATAGGATATAAGCATATGTAGCTCACCAACATTACACCAAGGCTAATCAAGATCAAAGCATAGTTCCAGACTTTTTTGTCATAAGGTGAAATATTACTTTTCATTATTGTGTTAGTATTGACATAATTAATTTGTAGTTCATATCTTTCACATTGGACTACATAGCATACACTAGACAAAAACTTCTAAAAGAAAATGCCTTTTCCTGTAATCAGATTGGTAGCTACCCTAATTACCATCATAGAACCTTCACCCAGTAACTAACTGATGGAAGCAGATGCAGAGATCCACAGCCAAGCACTGGGTAGAGCTCTGGGAGTCCAGCTGAAGAGAGAGAGGAGGGATTATATGAGCAAGGGGCTTCAAGACTGTGATGGGGAAAACCACAGAGAGAGCTGACCTGAGCTCGTGGTAGCTAACAGATTCAAGATGGTCAGCTAGGGAGCCTGCATGGAACAGACCTAGGACCTTTGCATGTGGGTGACAGTTGTGTAGCATGGTCTGTTTTTGGGACCCCTAGCAGTGGGACCAGGATCTGTCTCTGGTGTATGAGCTGGCTTTTTGGAACCTATTCCCTGTGGTGGGATGCCTTACTCAGCCTTGATGCAGGGAGGAGGAGAAGGGCCCTTTCTCAACTTGATATGACATGCTTTGTTTACTCACATGGGAGGCCTAACTCCTTCTGGAGAGTAGATGTGGGGTGGGGGTGGGGGTAGAAAGGAGGTGGGGAAAAGAACAGGAGGAAAGGAAGGAAGGTAAACTGTGGTTGGTGTGTAAAATAAATAAAAAGAAAAACAAGAATTTAGAATACAACACAAACAAACTCAAAGGTATTTTTGGAGATTTTCTTCCCTCATATTGTTTGGTTTGGGTATTTGTTACTTATTGGTCTTTGGCTTATATTATGGTTTCTAATTTTGTGTTTTTAAAGGTTTTGTGTATGGGGAGGGGAAACCATGACAGAATATATTGTAGGAAAAATATTTTCCATAAAAAAGAAAAAGTATTTAGGGTAGGGTTTTTTTGTTTTGTTTTGTTTTGTTTTGTTTTTTTTGTTTTGTTTTCTGTCACAGATTCCTTTCTAGGATTAGAATCTGTGACCTTGGATAAAATCAGACATACAGAGAAGTTTCCCTAAAAGGAAAATAATGTCAGGCAAAGAAGAAAATAAATACATTATCTGAGAAATTAATGCTAAAAGTACTCTAATAATTGGTTTATTCTTTGCCTTGAAATACATTTTCTAGTTAATCAGAAAAATATTCTAACCAGGTCTTCATTTGTTGTTGTTTTTCCAAGTCTCTGGCTCTAAAATGAAAGTTTGCATGGGAGTTTAAAGAAAAATTAACAGCAAGAGATGCTTGTTGATGAAGTGACTATCCTATCATAGCAGTATATCATAGATTTTTTCCCATTTATGTGTTACATATTTAGTGACTATGTCTTCTAGGGCATTTAATATATGAAATATATATTCAGTTTAGTAAAAGTGGTTGGTTTAAACCTTAAAAAACATAGAAAAAACAACAAGAATTAAAAGCATAGTTTTAAAACAACACCACCCAGTTCTACGTTGGTGGGACATGGGATAGGATTTAGTGAATACAGTGAGGAATTAACAGAATATGCTTCATTATTTTACATATTTGGGTATATAGATAAAAACATGGATGTGTACATAGACAAAGACATTTCTGTTCCTTGTTTTATATAATGAGGCAGGGGTTGATTTCTCTCATTTTAATAGGTGAAACCTTTATTCCCATACTTAGATTATTCTGCAAAATACACCATACAAGGATGAATTAACATAGAACTTTCTTCATATTATTTACTGCTTTTGTTTATGTGAGTTAGATATTAACCTTCCTTAAGGAGAGTGATATGAGAGATCATTTCTTTTAAAAGACATATTATGTTAGTACATACAAAAATCAGTTTAAAGGAAATATTTAGTAGATAATAATTATAGAGGTCCAATAGACATGGCCAAGTTTGTAGCAGTACTATTTGAAATAGCTGTTGAAGAAACAATGGTGGCATATTGTTGAAGAAACAATACTAATGGTGGCATAACAACCCAGCATTGGAAAACCGACTGCTATATACTGACAGACAACTAACCAACCAGAGAGGTAGATGGAGATGAAGCCACACACAGAGGTGGAGGGGACAAGCCATGTTGAATGTGTCACAGTGTGGACAAAATGTGTCCACAGTGACAATGAGTCAGTTGAGACTGAACTGACAGGACAGACATCAGCTTCAAGGTTGAGGTTGACTGAGTTCCCCACTCAAGATTTAAGAAATCCCATCACCATAATTCAGTTCTAGAGAATACTGGATCCCATCGTACTACAGGGGTAAATTCAGGCATATGATGGAACCAAGCTTGCTTAGAGACAAGCAATTAGGTTGACAGCATTTCCGTGGTTGGACCTCTCAGTAGACTAAACCTATCTGAAACATAATGTGCGAATTGTTTTAAATATTACTTGAATGCTTATTTTTTTCTATAGGTCAATCAGTAAAACTGTCAGCTTTTAGTTGAGTTGTAACTTTGGAAAAGTTTTAAATTGGGTTTTTCTGGCTTCTCCTCTGCCCTTCCCCAAGCTGCCTGACCCACTTTTGCTTTGAGGAACAAATACTTTGTGTTTCCAGTACTTGAGATGGAGAGAGTGCTGTTCCCTTCAAGAGGATTTTCTGTGGCCTAATGCTAATAATAACAGTGTTTCAACATTGTTCTGATTTTATGGTATGCACTGGGTCAGTGACTTCTATGGGTCAGTAAAGGAAAGGAAGTTTTTGGACTTTCAAAGGATTTCACTTGAAAAAATAACTCTGAATTTGGATAAAAACCCATTTGTCTATTCCTAGTAACATCTCCAATTTAGACTACATATAATAGGCATTTCTTCAGGTCTTGTTTTCTTTTATTGTGTATGGACCATTGATCTTTGACTTTGAGTGCCAAAAATTTCAGCTAATTTAGTTCATAGTTACACGACACATTGTCTAGCTTCAAAACAAGCATGTTGCATGCCTATGCATCACTTTTCATTCAATTTGGTGTTCTTAACCATGAAATAATAGTTATTTTAAAACACAAAAACGAACTTTTCATCATGATGCAAATTTACATATTCTAAGTAGGTGGTCAAAAGTATCTTCATGTTAAAAGGTATCTTTGCTAAAGATGGTGACATGTAACTGTAATCTCCATACTTGGGAAGTAGAGACAGGGGCACCAGGAATTCAAGATTGTGCTTCACTTCATAGTGAGTTCCAGGCTTGACTCTATCTCAAAAAAGAATCTACAAATGCTAAAAGTTGAAGCTGAATGATAATATTGTATATTGTAAAATAATGAATGATAGAATGAGAAAGTAGGATGATCTGATTTGAGCAAATACTGCAGGGAAGTATAAGCTTAAGAATCCAAAATGCTATTTCTATAATATATCAGATTCCATCAAATTTGTATCCATCCATTCACAAGAATATTAATGTAAGAAATATTTCCATTATTACCCAACTTCTAGTCACTTTTGCCGAAGACAATGATTATTTCTGTCATTAATATCTGTCTGTATGTGGGGCTCTGGCAGCAGTATGTCAGAACCCTCTCATATTAAGAACATCCTTTCTTTGACTGACGAAGTGTTTTATGCATTTCTCTCCATTTTTGTTTTATGTTCGCTTTCTCAGTAAAATATGGGATTTTCTGTATGTTAGGACTTCATTTGTTTTACCCTCCCCACTCCTCATCAACTCAGTTTGGTCTCTCCTTGCCCTTATCATCATCAGTGGTACTCACATTACTCCAAATCTCTTATCTCAACCCTTCCATGGAAACAGTTTTCTCACCTGTTATCTGTGATAGCACCTTGACTATTTGAGGAATCTCTGACACCACTTCTTTCTTTCTCTATCTTTTTCAATTCTCTACTCATCATGGAAATACTATGCTGATTTTGGACTCAGGCCCAGACTCTCTATGTTGTTTCCTCAGGGATCTGTTTCATGTGTTTAAATCCCAAACATATGTCAATGATGCTCAAACAGACATCTTTAACTGTGACAACTTTTGTAAGTTCATAAACCTCTACTTAACAGCCATTGAAGTTTTAATGGTGATCTTAATATCTCTGAAATTAACTGAGCAGTCCTCCTGAAGTTGTTTCTTGACCCAAGATCCCACTCAGTACAAAGGAACACAAATTCCCTCTTCACGTACTCGTACCTCCTACTCTCATTTGCAGTAAAACTAAAGACTGATGTGTTCTACCTCCAATGTGTTTCTAGATGCCATTAAGGCCATGTTCTCACTTGCATAAGGCTTTCACTTTTCTCCTCTGGTTTCTCATTTCCAAAGTAGCATTGTTCACTTCTATTTATTCCTGCGCTAACTTCCTACTTTAATGGGCTGTGTAACCACAATCTACTCCTTAACTTCTTCATTTTTACTTTCAGAAGGTATCAGTCTCCATGTTTATTGTTGATTTTTCTTAAACTCAATGATTTTATTTTTCAATGCTTCTGAGATTCATTTCCCTGATATTGATAGGGTGCTGTATTTGCTACTCTGTTACTTTGATAAAGACACTGATCAAAAATGACTTGGAGAGGAAAGGGTTTATTTCATTTTACACTTCCATCCTGTAACAGTCAATCACTGATGGAAGCCAAGGCAGGAACTGAAGCAGAAATTATGGAGAAATTCTGTTTGCTGGCATGTTTTTCATGGCTTGCTCAGCTTGCTTTCTTTACAGCCCAAGGCTCCCTGACACATCAGGATTAATCTAGAAAATACCCAAAAAGTGAAAGGCAATTCTTTAATTTAAGTTCCTTTTTCCCAGGTGACTAGTTTGTGTCAAGATGAAAAAGCAACCATCACAAGCTTGCTTTATTTCATCATCCAGATCTCAATGCAAACATTATTCCCTCATATATGGAAACTGATACCAATAATACCTTCCAGTAGCTCTATCTTATGCTGCTTACAATAATACAAATTTTTGATGACTATCTAATAACTGACTTTTAAACACTTAAATTTTATCTAGTTTCATTGGGAAAACTAAATAGTTTTATTAAGCTTCATTAGTTTATTTAAATTTAATAACTACATATGACTAGTGGCTACCACTGTTGAATAGCATAGAACTAGCTCATTTACATGCTCTATTTAAAAAATAATTTGTAAATTATTCATATTCATTTTACATTTATTTACCTACTTTTGTATGGTATATATGAGAGGGCTCAGTAGGTAAAGATGCCAGTCACCAGTTCTGATGACCTGAGTTACATCTCTGTGATCACAGGCAGACAAAATAAATAAAATAAGCAAGGGAGAGCTCTTGGTCCCCTGACTGATATCTGGGAAACCAGCATGGAACTGATCCAGACCCCTTAAATGTAGATGTCAGTGAGGAGACCTCGGAAACCTATGGGGCCCCTTGTAGTGGATCAGTACTTGTCCCTGGCATAGGGATGGTCTTTGGTAGCCTATCCCACATGGAGGGATACTCCCTGAGCCTGAATGCAGAGGGGTGGGCCTGAACCCTATCCCTGGGGATGTGGCAGACTCTGTGGACACCCTAAGGGGGTCCTCACCCTCCCTAGGGAGCAGAAAGGGTATGGGATAGGTAAGGTGTTATTTGGGGGGCAGGGGAGGAGGGGAGGGAGAGGGACCTGAGATTGACATGTAGAATAAGCTTCCTTCTAATTAAAATTTAAAAAATTAAAAAATATTGAAAACTAAAAAGCTTATTGGGTTGTGTGGTTTCATTAGGGCAAGTCTCAATTCTTGTTTAGGCTGTCACTAGCAATATTTCCTTTTATGTTTTGGCAAGTTATAGTCATCCTTCATAAAGTAACTTAGAGGTCTGCTTTTACGGTATTCTTTCCTGCCAAGTCTTCAGTATCTTAAGAAGAATCATTTGTGTGTCTGTGTGTAGAGATCTGTCATACCTTAGCCATATACTGATTGCTATGTGAATAAATTAAATCTGATACAGAGATTTTAGCTTCTGTTAGCCCAGAGCAAAGATGAATATAGAACATGATAGATGCTTAATGGGTAGCTTTTCATTAACACAGCTCACATTCATATAGCAGGAGTCCACTGTAGTTGTGGTTGTCACCTTGTAACCCTGTATTAAGGTTTATATTATTACTATAGAAAAATAATTCTTTTTTTTTTTTTGAGAAAGAATTTCACAGTGTATATCAGGTTTGCCTACTACTCATTTCATTTCATAGTCCAGACTGGTCTTGAATTTTTAGCAATCCTCTTGCCTCGGCCTTTCAAGAACTATGATTTCAGGCATGAACCAATATGACTCATTCTCTTGTTTTTGTAATATGTGTAATATAGGAAAAATACTTTTGTTTTGGTAATATAATTTTATGTTTGGAAGATAATATTTTTTTATTTAATTTAGAAGGCAAATGTGTGATAATTCCAGAAAATCATTCTGCAGTGTAATGGGTTTCTTGAGAATATCATAATTTGGCAAAAATATATAAACAGAAAATGTTTGAATGGAAAAATTTGACAAATATGAGACTGGTCCAAAGAAGTCCCACAAAGACTCTGTCTGCCTTCTAGCTATACTATAGATGAAGTGGATAATGGTGTCAATGCAACATTTCTTTAAAAAGAGTTATGTATTTCAACAAGGGCCAACAGTGAGTTATTAAAAATGCATTTTTGAAACCACTGACAATAATAGAATAAAATAATCTATAAGTATTAAACAAAGTTAACACTAATAAAACTTACTAATGGAATCGTCTTGCCATAAATGGAAGCAGAACCAGGGACAGAAGAAAGGGCACTTGACTTGGGATCTGGACTTCATAATCATTCTGACACTAATTGTGCATATTTGTGCTCACTCAACCCTTAGAGCTGCAGCAAAAGTTCAGTGCAATTTTCTCCCACTCCCATCGCAGATAAGATGAAACCTGTGACCCTTCTCATTATCTCTTCTCAGAAGCAAGTTGCTGGGATCAGTGAACAAAATGTGGACTGCCCAGTTAAAGCTGAACTTTACGTAAACATCATAGGAATCTTTACTTAGTGTATGGGTATTTCATGTGATGTTTTGCACGTGTCTATTTACAGTAAAACTTATTTGTTGTTTAACTGAAATCTTGGAATAGAACATCTCTTAAAGGAAGGGTACTAACTGATGAAAATCCAGTAATTTTGTGCAGGAAAGGTACTGGCAGGCTATTAGTCATCTTATCCTCCCTAGTAACATTCCCACTTTTCCTGTTTATTTCATTCACCAGGCAATGTGTCAATTGCCTTGTGGAAGCAGGGCTTATTTTCTGCAGCGTTTCCCATAAACTCATTCAAGACAGTTGTGTGTGAAGCTGACTTAGACAAACATCTGTGAGTAGGGATGACAGCATGCAAATATGCCAGTGTAAACAAGAAGGAAGGAAGGAAGGAAGAGAGGAAGGAAGAAAGGGAGGAAGGAAGGAAGGGAGGGAGGAAGGAAGAATAAAAAGCTGTATGCCCCCCCCGTAATACTTATTGTTCCTCTTTTTCTTCTTATCAGTAAATTTTTCATTGTTCACTTCCCTTTATAGCCTTTTACTATAAATGTTTAAACAATTGATAAATTTATCCCCCAAGTATAAATCTATGGTATACATTAATGGCCAGGTAAGTTACATATTGATCAGAAGCCAACATACTACATAGATCATGCTCATCCATGTTTATTGTAGCTGTTATGATAGCTAAGTTATGGAATCAGTTTAGGTGTCTATCAACAGATGAATGGGTAACAAATACAAACAAGCAAGATTTGTTTAGCCATAAAAGAACAAAATTATGTCACTTTTAGAAAAGTGGAGGAAATAGATTATTGTATTGAGTAAAATAAGTCAAACCCAGAAATACAAATAGACAAATATTGCATATATTCTTTCCTTGTCTCCTTTCTCTCTCTCTCTCTCTCTCTCTCTCTCTCTCTCTCTCTCTCTCTCTCTCTCGTACACACACACACACACACACACACACACACACACACACACACATCATATCTGTAATCTACTATACTTATACATATGACATGAAGTCAAGTAAGGCACTATTTGGGGAAAACAAGGAGAGTAGCAGGTTCATGAAATGGAGGAGCTTGGTTGGGTGTGAGGGTTTAATATGGTCAAAGTACATGAAATATTTAAATAAAATATTATTATGAAGCTCTTTATTTTATGCAATTAATATGTGGAAATAAAAGCTATTAATTACATAATCATAGATAAAGAGAAAAAAGTAAAGAGAAATTCAATAAAATGCAAAAGCAGGTATCTCTGTAGTAGAATTGTGAGTAATTATTATCAAAGCACCTCTTTTATCTTACACATTTGCAATAATGGACATGAATTAAAATTATTAATAAGAAAATAGTTCTTCTATGTAATATGTAATCATGCAAATGAAATACATACCACTTATGGGTAAATATATGCTCTTTAGTTATATAGAATATGTAATTCAGGTATAAAATTTAAGAAATGTATTCACTTTCAAATTTCCATGGGAATTTTTAGAAATGAGATTTTTATTTTCGCTGTGATTTATTTCATGAAAATAATTAGTTGATGTTAGCAACAACCTAATCAAATTTCTGTGGTTCATTATTGATTTCTGTCCTATGTATTTCACGGCACTACAGTTTGTGTTTGTTTTGTGTTTTAGAATATGGTTTTTATTAACATTTGGTTGAGTTTCCCAGGAATCCACAAGGATGATCCCAACTAAGAATCTAAGCAATAGTGGAGAGGGTACATTAAATGCCCTTCCTCTATAATGAAATTAATGACTACCTTAAATGCCATTATAGAGCCTTCATCCAGTAGCTGATGGAAGCAGAAGCAGAGATTCACAGCTAAGCACTGAGCCAAACTCCTGGAGTCCAGTTGTAGAGATGAAGGAGTAATGAGCAAAGGAGTCAAGACTCCTTTGGGAAAACTCACAGAAACAGCTGACCTGAGTAAGTGGGAGCTCAGAGACTCCAGCTACTACATGACAAAGGAAAATTATGATGTATTTTTAAGTCAAATAATTAACTCTAAAATTTAAATGCATGTTGATGTAGAACCCAGTCCCAACTGATACATGTACAACACAATTCCTCCACCTAAGGTTTAAGAATCATTTGGGAATAGAAGGTTCAAAAACTGTAAGAGCCAAAGGAACACGGAGTTTTCTGTGAGATTAGTTCTAGGAATATCAGAGACGCTACACCTATGAAGCCACATGGCTACCTAAACAAGACCTGAACAAGGACACCAATGTGGAAAGGGGCTTATGAGGCCTTGACCCTACAGAAAAAACTACAGGCAACTAAGAAATGTTGAGAGTGGGAGAAACTGTCTTCCTTAGGAAAAAATACAATAATTTGTTATCCAATACCAAATGGTCAACCCTGAAAACATACATACAGGTAATAGTATACCGATGGAACAGGTTATATTTAGAAATATATATACATATACATATATGCTCGTAACAACAATTTAATAAAATAGAGGCCATGAATTTGAAAGAAAGCAAGGAGGGGGTATACACGGGAAGGGCTATGAGGTGGAAAGGGGAGGGGAGATGGGGTTATTTTATTATAACTTCAAGAAATAGAAAAAAATAATAAATTGCATACGCAGACCTTGGAACTCTCAATTTTTTTTCTACATTACAGTTACAAATGTTATCTTTACAGATGCTAAAATTTCTACCCTATGAGAGAAAAGGTCACATAATCAGTCCTCACATGTTCAAAGTCTCAGAATGTGGTGGAATGTCAGGCTGAAGTAACAGGTCATGTGTGGGAATTTGGTCCATTAGAAAGCTGTAATGCAGCTGGAGTTTTAATACTGAATCTGTGATGGATAAAACCCAGGGCTACCAGTTCAGCTACTGCCTGCCCTGAGTCACACTATCTCCTCTCCAAAACATATGTAACATATTAACAATCCGATAATTAGTGCACATTCCTGCCTGCTCCTTAAAACCTCACTCCCAGATGCTGCTTTGGTGGGATGTTGGTTTTATTAGCATGCATGATTCACTACCATTCTAACACCAGTTTCTTTTCAACTCATTAGGCTTTCTACCCGACAGAGCGGTGTTGATGTAAGTTTGGGCCTGTGCAAATCAGTCATTTTCATTCTCTTTGCATGAAGCCAGTCTCTAAATGATGTGTCCATAGAATTTGAACTGTGATCTAAACGGCATCAATGAGGAAGAAAACATAAGATAATATTTATTTTATTTGCATCTACAGTTAGGAAAATTGAGTAGGAAAACAATCAAACAATTCACCAAGCAAGACCATTATCTCCTGACCTACACAGAATGTGTAAAACCTCCATAGTACCAAAGCCCTCTGAGAAATGTGGTCCCATCTAATACTACAGAGGCTGTGTGAATCCAAACATACTGTCTTTCTTTTTATGGCATAATGTGCTTTTTGTAGACATGACAAATGATAGTTAGAACCAACAGAGAACATTACTTATGAAGTTCTGATATGAAAAGACTCAAAGAGAGGAAATATATATATTTGCACATATTCATTATATATATATATATATACATGCCTATGAAATTTATTTTTAGTATGATAGTGTTAACTAAGAAGACGGAGAATGAACAATCAACCGCCTCAGATTTCTTAATGTAAAGCAAAGGCAGACAAATCAGGTGTTAGTGTATATGAGGTATATAAACAAGGAAAACAATTTTCACAATTTAGCTTTTGCAAAACTAAATCATAACAATAAAAACACATCACAGAATACAAAGTTCAGCTATCTTGCTGCTAGCTATTTTGAGGATTAGATGCATTATTTATACTTCAAGCATCATGAATGATTCACTTTTCCTATTCTGTATTTGATAAGTAGCTTAAAGTGAGATAAATTATCTTAAGTGGTACTTTGGGCCAAGTATTTGAAGAGCATCACTGCCTTTCCCAGGAGACTTAATTCATTAATGCTTAAACAACAGAATGCTGATCATAAAACTCCCCATGTCAGGAAAAGAAGGGAGGTGAAATTGCTAAAAATTTCCCCTAGGAAATCAATGATGGAAATAACAGGATTTGACATCAGTCCCATTCCTAAACATTAACCAACTCCATCCCATCTCACAAGTCCATAGTCAGCCAAAAGGGACAATACAAAGTATTCTTTGCCAACTATGCTTTAACAAATTTGGGAATCAAGATCAATTAGAAGACCATTAGCAATACAGTGAATATTGGCCAACTTCTTCCACTGAAAGGGAGTGGTTCCCATGGGCAAAATCTAGATAAAAGAGCACACTCCTTATTAACAACAAAATGTTGGGTATGTTTCAGTTTATCACAAAATCAACTCTCTTTGTCCCTGATGGTGAATTAAACCCAAATTCAACTTAGATTGAAGTCCAAAATAAGTAATTTTATTAGCTGATCTACCTAACACTTTATTACACAATGAATTCGATGTCGTAAACATGCTTTTTGGCAATCTGTTACTTTAGCTCAGGAACTAACTTGGAAAACCCTGGACAACATTTGGATAATGACAATCTCATCTTGTCTGCTTTGGAGAGTAATAATGTAAACAAAATGAACTCTGTACTGGCAGCCAAATGCAGTGGACGTTGTGTCTGTTCCTTCCTAATATCTATGGCCCAGACTCGTTCATGAGCATGTTTCTGGAGACAGGAAAGGCTCCATGTCTGTAGTCAAGGCAAGGATCATATTATACTGCACTATCAACTGTTTTCAGCAGTGAGACATTTTCTATGAAGAGTGTTAGTCAAGAAAGCCATCAATTTATCTATTTTTAAAAGCAGTTAGAAAGTTCTCTGAAGCTTTAATGGAGGAGTGTCCATGAAAAAGTGTCTAGGATGGTTTTAGTTGTTGGGAGGGGCAAGGCAGCCTTATCAAACTGATGCAGTATTACCCAACTGCCATTTTGGAGGAACAGGAATGAGGTGAGAGAGAAAAGAATTATATACTTCAGTCTAACCGGGTGACCTTGTATCCCTTTTCCTCCCAATATATTTTGCTCTAAAAAGAAAAAAATCTAATGTTTCACTTCTTCCTGTTTCAAATGCCAAAAACTGTTAGAAAAAAAAAAAAAGATTGTTCCACGGAAAATATATGCCTGTGTAGGTAACAAATGATGTGTAGGTCACTGACACTACCTGAAGTTTCCAGGCACTGTTAAAAAAAATCTGGAATCATGACAAGCTATTTTGCCTTAGCCACAATAAAACTCTAAAGTTAAAGCAATTGGATGCTGTACCTAAAAGACGCCATGCAACTAATCTCCAATCTCATTTTATAGCTGAGGAGACTTGAACCCTCAAAGTTCAGAGAATTGTGCAAAGCTACATCTTCCTAGTTCTGGAATCAAGGCAAATTGTCTCTTGTCAGTTTGCATTTTTATTTTCTTATTACTTTGCAGATACAAAACCTGTTTGGCATATATGCACTAACTGTGGAGTTGTTAGCAGAGAATTGGGTGAAACTGAGAATTCTCAGTTGGGATGTTGTTTAGTATTTACCAGGTGCCACTTATCCAGTCACTATAGGAACCCTGAGCAGGATTCTATGGGCATTTCCATTTTATTTCGAGGTGGCAGCTATATGTAGTCAGTAACTTACATAAGTAGTATATCTGGAATAAAAATTAATCATCAGCTCTAGAAGCCTTGTGTTTTTCTGTTCTAACAAATATGTCAATTTATGCCAAAATTCTCCTATGCTTTGTGTCTTTTCTTCAACATTTCAGTGAATACAGATTTTTCTGTATGGTTAGTAAGTACCTTATTTCAAGGGTATTAGGATCCTAAAATCTTCCTAAGTGTTTTTGCCCTGGAAGTCATAGGATACCTGCATGAATTATATCTTCTCTATTTGGACTAACTCTATCTAACATGGACCACATTGAAAACAGTGAAACAGAACTTCCATGAAAAAAGCTAGGCCTTGAATAACAATGGAAAATTAATGACATCAGATTGGGAGTCTTGATGGAAGGAAATGTCTTCCCAGACCATCCTAGATTAACTAGCTTCAATCTTCTTTTTTCTTTTATTGTTTAAGAACAGAAAGAGTACTACAGACAAGGAGATTGTGGTTTGTTGAGAATAAGGAAGATTTTACATGGCAGAAAGTGTAATAAACATTCAAGAGACTATGCCTTTAATTTAAACTGATTGGATAATTTCTTCATGCTCTTTTTGCAGATTGGGCTGTTTTCCAAAGTTATACCATGTACTTTAAAATTTGGAGAATATGATGCCATGCTTTTCTTGAGGTGCAATGGGGGGGGGGCTATACTGGAACATATTATCTCCAACTATGAAATATTCCTACATTTAGATTGTTTAAATTCAAGATTTGATCTACTTTGCTATTAATTATTTACTATTATAAGCATACACTTGCTTAACTATATGTTAAATAAAACAGATTGACTATTTGACTCAGAAGTTTTGAAAAACAAAAGGACATTATAGAGTACAGACAGTTAGCTGCCTTCTTGCTCTGCTAATAAAGGTCTCCCTCCAGATTGTTTATGTAGTATGCCCAGAGTGTCAACTGATGTAGATTGTACTGGAAACTTTCAACATAATTAGCCTCAGTAGCCTGGTAATGCAGTTTCACCTATAATACACAGCCCAGCTCAAACCCAGAAGAATCTAACAGCTTACTTACCCTAGGATTGCGACATTTCATGAAGAATCTGTGATTAAATCCAGACATATAGACAATAAGGAACCATGTGGTGTGTATTATCTCCACACATCAGTTTTAATGGTACATGCTCTACCCATGACAACACTAAAAGTCAGTATTTTATATCTTAAATTGAGATATCTAGTTTAAAAGCCAAGAAAAAAATGGAAATTATACAATTAATAGGATTAGCCTCCCAAAGTAAAAAATCACAGGATAACAGTCTCTAAGACAAGCGTTGTTGCTGTGTTGTGTTTGTTCCCCATATGATGCAAACACACACACACACACACACACTCAACCCCTCAAAGCCTCAAACCTTTCAGTAGTAGATTTATATACAGTCTTATATCCCTCTGAGATGCTCCTAACAAAACTGTAAGGACCATGGGGCAGGGCCCCATTTTGTACTTGTTCTTGGACTATTCATAGAACCTTTGTAACAGACTGAATGTGATAATGAAGGTTTGAGACTTTTCTCCTGCTCTTAGGCATGCTCTGAACCCTGACTCTTTTGTATACAGGAGGTTAGTAAGAAAAAAAAAAAAATGATGCTGATACAAACTGGCTAGATACAGCATGCAAAAATTAATGTTTAGGAAGATAATGATATGATGTTATCTGTCTTAGAGAATACAGTTGCTAATTTCTCTACCAGCCATTTGTTGTTTTAAGTTTTTAAAGGGGAAATTAGTGTATCATAAAACCATCCATATTACCTGAGAGATGACTGGGATACAGACATCCTTTTCTGGTCAATCCTACAGATTTAATTAGAGTGACAGCATTATGTGTTGGATATTTCAAAGAGACTGGGTAACCACTTAAATTTATTATTTTGTAGACTTTAGCAGACTGATAGAGAATTTTAAGATTATAAGGTTTTTCTGATTGCAAAGTGGTGATGATGACATTCCTGGCCCCCACTGATTTACTTTAGGGACACATATCATAGCACTTGCAAATCATTTGCATATGAGACATCCTTTAATCGTTCCTTACTTTCCCTGATAGGTAGCTTTGTGCTGGCTAAGTGGTTGGTGTAATATAGTCTAGATATTTCAGTTCTCTACTAAAAAATAATGTGCCATAGGTTTAGAAAATACCCCTTTCCTTGACTGAAACTCTTTTATAGAGGACCTATATTCTTTTGAGCCTTCATATAAATGCAGTCATCACAGTCCTGAAAAAAATGCTAAACAAATTGGACAATTGACCAATATCCCTTTAATACTTTGGTGCATTGTGACATATCATGACTTCACACATGACTTTTGCCAAGATCCATTTGGATAATTTTGAAAGCTAAATGAGATCTAATCATATAGCAGCCATATTTAAATAAAATAGCACTTAATTGTTTAAAATCTATTCCACCAAGAAAAATAATTTTTTAAAGAGAAAGACAATGTGCCAACTGAATTCTCCTATTTTTCCCATGTTTGAGATCTTTTGATAGCTTTCTATAGGTCTATCAAAATGTGAGTTCACCAAATATCTCAAACACTATCTTCCCTGGCCCCAGTATTTCTTTAGTCACTTGCTTTGCTTGCTTAATCCATATACAAACTACACTTCAAATTAGAACAAGCTATTGCTTTGAATTCCCTTCAGTCCAACTCTAAAATGTATGCTTCCTTAAAAAATTATCTCTTGAGTTTTCACCCCCAACACTTTATTATACACACCATTGTACTGACTATTCCATTTGCACTCAGAAATTATAGGTATTTATAGATCCCATTATATTAACTTCCTTAGATTCTAAATTGGATGGTTGTGGAAGTTTGAAGTAAAGGGCTGAAGTCTTTCTATGTAGGTTAAATTGGTCTGCAACTCATTTATGCACTCATCTCAGCATACTAAGTATTGGGAATCAGGCACTACCACACAGACACCTGTATCTTTATGACAACAGGTAATCAGTGAATATTTGTATAATATGATGAAAGCCATTATTAGTCCTCTATTAAAAGAAGCAAAATATTTTTAGCAATACAATTGTCAACAACAGTAATGGTGTCAATAATACATTCTGCCTCAATGATATTTTAAGATTTGAATCTTTTAAGAAGGCCTATGGTGGCTAAAACCATGGATGACTTCCTCATATTTCCTAACTTAAACTTTTAACATTTGTGAATGTTATTTTAATTATCTCTTGGATTCCATATAGAATGTAAACAAATGTATCCAGAAATATCTTCATTAAAAGTGTCTCTGGGTCCTTAGAAGCAATAATAAATTTTTAATGAAAAGAGTGGCTTGCAGAAGCAACTCTATGTCAAGATCATTCTTCAGTGTTGACATCTTGACTGGAATAGTGACAATCAGAGGGCTTACTAGTTCCGCTGAAAGCAGCTTCTGCTACTCCACGGAAGCTCCCTGAGTGTTCTTAGCTGCTGGTTTATTGCTCTCTGTGATAAAAAAATTAAGTTGGAGAAGTAACAGCTGAGATTTTTCAGACACTCATGGGAGCCTTCTCTGCACAGGCATGTGAAGGCCACTTAAGGGGTGCTCTTGTCTTTTCCCCAGGGGCAATGTCACAGATTTGAGAATCTGACATTTCGATCTGTAAGAACTACTAGGTGCATGGGATGGTCCGCTGTGTTAATTAGGAGAGCAAGCCGTGGTGTGTCACTCTGAAAAGTCAATGGGGAGTAAGAGCTCCACTCCAGATGACTGATCATCAAATAAGAATTTGGAAGGGGTCAGAACATCTGGAATTATCTCTCCAGATAAAAGCTCTGTTTAGGAGCTGAGCCAGGGAGGCAAAAGAAATCTGACTTGCATAGTCTGGCAAAGCTTAGACATATTGGACTTCTACAAACTCCTTGTGCCTTACAAACTCATTATTACATTGCACTTAATAAATCTGCATTTGATATTGTGTATATGTTGCCTTGAGTTTTTTTTTATCAATTTTATTTTGTCTGCTCAGCACTTTTATAGTCACAATTTCCATAGCACCTAGATACCATTACTTTTCCCATTTGTCTGCATTTGTGAAGCCTCATAGCTACATAAAGCCACTCTCACCTCTCTCTTCATTGCTACTTTTCCTGGAAAGGTGGCCTTAATTATTTTGCCAAACAACATCCACCACCTTTTGTCTTTCTGCTTCAATTCTGAAGGTCTTCTGAAGAAACCATGAAATCTAAAAAAACATACCAAACTCATATTCTATAAATGACTGGATTCAAGTAGACCTAGCTTGGGACCTTGGTTCTGTTTATCCTCATACTTGCCAACTAGCTTAAGTTAGCTTTAATTTTCCTGAAAATTGGAAATTCCATTCCTCGCTACATAATAATTTTAGTTGATTTGATTAGGGCATATAGATAGCTCCAACAATCCAGCATGTAGCACATTATTTCTTTACATTTCCCCACATTTGACAGAACTAATATTCCTCATAATGCATCATGCTATGAGTTCATAGATGTACTTTGGCAATGTACCATTTACAGATAGCTCACATAATATAACGAGATATTAACTGTTAAATAAGAAAGATTTCTTATGTTGCCCTACCATGACAAATTATTTTAATTATCTTCTACAATTAGTTCCACCATTCTGTATTCACAATCTCCCTAAGGCCTTGAAGGTAGCCTTTATATCTTTTATTCCCTGATTAAGAGAAGTCCTGCTTGTAGAAACTTGATCTGGTATCATTCATCTCAGAACGTTTTTAACCCAAATAGTAAGAACTTGTTAGGGTTAAATTTTACTCTTCTTTGTTCTTGGCTTATCTATTATTCAGTCAATCACTGGTCTGTATGAATGAATACACATGATTTTCTCTGCTTTCAGGTTGTGAGCAGCATGTAAGATACAACAACTACTCATCTTATGTCCTAAACTACTTCACAAAGGATGGGGCATAGTGATCACTTAATGTGTATTTTCTGAATGATGAACACACTTCTGAAATGGGATATTTTCCAATATCCCATATAATTATTTTTATTTGTAGTTTAATTTGTGCTAAACAGCAGAAGAGTCTAATTGACCTTAATTATGTCATTTTAAAATGTGTCCTTACATGAAGTCTCTCTGAAATTCCATTATTTAATGCAATATGAATATAGTTTTCAACTTTCAGTAAAAACCAACAGCTCTTTAAGAGAAAATGTGCAGGTAAGGAATTGGTGAACCTTAAGTGATAGCCTCTTAATGACTATCTATTACTGTCAGCTGGACATTTTGATAAACCAAAGTAATGAAATGGAAAATTTAAAGCTTCATAAAAATATGATCATAACAGCAGGGAACCAACAAGAGTCAGCTGTTGCACATTCTTGAAGGCAGTAGCAATTTAAAAAATATAAATTGGAATTATCACCTGATCCTTGACTATTCTAAGATTTCTGTGAGTTCTTTGAACCAAGCACCTGTCACAGTTTGTGATTTCACATGAATTACCTTATTAACCCCCAGGAAACAAACTAAATGTTGCATGTTGTCAAATGCATGTTGAAAAGTAGAATCAGAGAATGAAACCTTCAATCAATTTTAATTAGACTTTTCAGTTAGGTCATTGACACCATCTTTCCCCATTGAAAGGTTTTCTTTCATGTGAACAAAATATTCTTAGCAACCTAGTATTTGTATTGTGTCATTAGAAACTTATGTTTCAGTTAGTGGACTGCTACTGACCATATCCTGCACTTGAAATCATTTATAATTTTATATGCACTTTTCATCTATGGAAATATTCATCCTTTCTTTTCTCTAGCTATTATTTACCAAAGGCACATTTTTCTTTAGACCTTGTCTCTTATATAACATCAACTATACAAAAAGATTACCCATGTGGTAAGGCACCAAACTAATGACTATAGTAAACATGAGGTTTTATATTTAATGTACATTATGAATTTTTGAAATGTATTTCAGAAAGTTATAACAACAGGAAGTATAGTAAAACTTCTGGATTCAGATCCTAGCTACAGACTGTAGCATGGTGGCTAAGGGACAAGGGACTCTCAAAATCATCTAAATTATATATATATATATATATATATATATATATATATATATATATGTGTGTGTGTGTGTGTGTGTGTGTGTGTAAATGTATTTGTATATACTTATATATAATTTAATGCATGTGTTCATGTGTGTGCGTATCTATGGTTGTGCAAAGGTATGTATGTGCTGTGAAGACCACTGATTGACATTGGTTGTCCTCATTGATTACTCTCCACTTTAAATTTTGAGATAATATCTGTCCCTGAACCTGGAGCTCACCAATTCTTCTGGAATAGGTGGCCAGTGACCTCAGAAGTTCTGCCTGTCTCCACCCTGCCCACTCCACACCAACACTTTTTAATATGGGTCCTGGAAATCTGAACTCAGGTCCAGTCTACATGCTTGTGGCGGACAAACTATTTGAGCACTTTATACGTTGAGCCATCGACCCAGCATCCTCAATTTACATTTAAAAAACACATAATTTCTTACTAAGACTGTGCATGTATATGTGTGTGTGATCTGATATGAACTGCCTTATTTACCCCAATGGGCAGGCATGCTGAAAAGTGAAAACAGGTAATGCAGTATTTGTGCATAATGAATGTATTCATTAATGTGTGTCTATGTATATCCAGATATTTAACCAAATCCTAGACCTGGCTATTAAAGAAACACAGTAGAATCTCCAGTTGTGATTATTATTGTTGAGAGTGGGAGGGAGATGTCTAGAATGATGGCTATGGTTTGCAGAATGACTGGTATGACCTGAGTGACCTCTGGAAGTTTCTTCCATACTGCGGAACCTCCATTCTGACTTTATATTCCAAAATTAGATATCAACACACTTTAGGGAGTATCCTTAAGATTCCAGACATTGCTACATTCAAAAGTTCTTTAATCAATGTCTCTTCAGGTCTCTTTATACCTCATTCCTGATAGTCAATCACATTTTCAAATCATTTGACAAAACAACAACAAAAATCTTTCTCTTTTATTGTTCCCCTTTTCACAGATTCTGATTCTATAATGTTATTTAAAAAATACATTTGGAAGGAAATTCAAGACCTTCTTGCACCTCCCCCTTCTTACTCCATAAAATTCCTACTCCACTATGAGCCATGACTAACATATACAGTATGCTTGCAATGAAAAAATTTCCCTCCTCAATGTCCTAACTACAGATATTCACTCTTATGACTTTGAGCTTTGATGAAGACATACATTGAAAGCACAAATCTGTGTTCAACCCAGTCCCAGGTTTCTCATTAGACATTTCGAGGGTGATCCAACTCAACTACATTTAGTTGTCAAAAAATAGATAATGCTACTAAAAAGGAAACACACAAAATTAGAAACCAGAGATCCAACTACAGACATAGTTAGCCACAAGTGTTAGAACATTTGGTGTGTCTTTCGAAGTTTAAAAATAAATATAAATATGAGAAGCACTAAAATTAATACAGCCTGGGAACAATACATGTAAGTTAGATAATATCTGAGTGACAACAATAAAGATAAGTCATTTCCCTTTCTCCTTTAGGATTACATATATTACCATTTAATCTCTTGTAACTTCTTATCATTATGGTTTTTAAAGTCCTGGACTTTAGCTAAGCTAAGTTTATTATTTCAACTTTGCATTAATTCATTCCTATTTTGTGCAATTTTATTTTACACACCCTCTCTCTGATAGAAACCAATTAGAATAACGAGGGCAAAAGGTTACATATACATCTGGCCCCGGTATTTAACATCCTGGTTTATCTTTTATGCTTTGTGCAGAACAATGGTGAAAGGTGGACTGGGAGACCTCTCTATTCACTTTTGATGATATAAAAACATGAAACATTCCTTGTTTTCCCTTTTAACATATGTGTCGTCTGAAAGGACTCAGGCATAACAACATTAAGGAGATCACTGTGTCTTAATTCCATGTTTGTCAGAGCCAGGAAGGAGGAGGTAAAGAGAGAAGGCAATACTTGCACAGGCTGATGCTTTTTGAGGGGCTGGGCTGAACAGGCATGGCTTTCATTATATGTAAGTGAATTAGTCTGTTTCCTTTAAACAGGGAAGATTAACAAGCCACCAAGGGCCTGCTGTGGGATTCTGACACTTTTAGTGGCTTGTGACATATGATTTGTGAATATCAATTCTCCTTCAAAAGCAAAAGGCAAATCTATCATTAGCATGAAGTATGACAAAAGCTGATTTTGGATTTGGTTGAAGTTCATTAGAAAATCCATTTCCTAAAATAGGGGAATAAATCTCTCATTTGATCCAGGGTTCTGATAATTTTTCAATTATCCTTTAGATTTAGGAATAGCTATGCGTAGATTCGGGGACTAACCAAGAATAATATTTTTTTTTACAAAAGAATGGTTAGGGTATTGAACTAGAGAACTATAGGAGACTTAAATTAGAGGGAGACTATCAGCAAATACTAAAAGGATAGCATTTCTTCTAAATTTCTTTCTTTCTCTCTTCCTTCTTTCTTTTCTTTTCTTTTCTTTTCTTTCCTTTTCTTTTCTTTTCTTTCTTTTGTGACATTAGGTCACACTATGCAGCTCTGGCTGTTGTGCTGGAAGTCACTGTAGACCAGTCTGGCCTCAGACACACAGACATCTGTCTGCCTCTATCAAGTGCTAAGATTAAAAGTGTGTGTAACTATTCCTGGCCATAAAATTTTGCTTTTAAAGAATGTCTTCAGGTAGTCTGTCATCAAGTTAAACATTTTTTAAAATGAAAATAACAAAATAAATATTTCCCTCATATGTGATTAAGTAAAACAAACTTTGATATTAGAGGAATGACATAAAATTTCAAGGTGAAAGGACTGATATAGAAAAAAGAATTTATACTGTAAAACCATCTTTTAAAACACCACATTTTTTGGGGGAGGGGGTGGGGTTCGAGACAGGGCTTCTCTGTGGCTTTGGAGGCTGTCCTGGAACTAGCTCTTGGAGACCAGGCTGGTCTCGAACTCACAGAGATCCACCTGCCTTGCCTCCTGAGAGTGCTGGGATTAAAGGCATGGGCCACCACCATCCAGCTAAGAATACGAAGATTAAAAACATGAGCCAGATTTTTTTAGCTGCAGGTAAAAATATCTAGACATCAAGAAGAAATATTCTGGGGTCTCTATGTATGAAAAATTTAATCAAGAAAATTAAGTACAGTCTAAGTCCATTAGCTATAGTGTTTAATTTGTGAATGTACTATAGAACACTTGGTTGATGTGTGGATAAAGGGTTTAAAAATATACTAGTTGTATTTTATTTAAGATAGCATAGTGATTGAGTGCATAGGCACAAGAACCATAGTAAATGGGCCCAAATCCTAGGGCCTCTACTGATTAACTATAAACCTTCAGTGACATTAATCAGTGATCATGAATGTTCCCATCTGTAAAATGGGATTTCCTGATATCTACACCATTTATTCAAAAAAAAAAAAAAATGAAATGAGTGCAAATGTGAAATAAGTGGAATTAAGTATCAAATACCAATACCTATTATTACTATTTTATCCAAATCTATAAACAGCTAAAGGAATATTTAAAAAACTGGGAGATAGATATCAATACTCAAAATCCTTCAGCCAGTTTGCATCCATTCAGTGCTACGTAATAAAAATCATATACAAAAAATGTTCTCAAAACTGACCTTCTTGACAAATTGATACTACAATTATCCATGAAGATAAAACAAAAAGTTAAAATGAAACATGAAGAATCCATGTGTTGAAACCCCACATCTGACAGAGGACTGGTCTCCAAAACACACAAAGAACTCAAGAAGAAATTCTCCAAAACACCAAATAATCCAGTTGAAAAATGGGGTACTGAACTAAATAGACAATTCTCATTAGCGGGATCTAAAATGGCCAAAAGACACTTAAGTCAGTGTTCAGCATCCTTAGCCATCAGAGAAATGCAAATCAAAACACCTCTGAGATACCATCTCACTCCTGTCAGAATGGCTAAAATCAAAAACACCAATGACAGTTTATGCTGGAGAGGATGTGGAGAAAGGGGAACACTCCTCCACTGCTGGTGGGAGTGCCAACTTGTACAGCCACTGTGGAAATCAGTATGGCGACTCCTCAAGAAAATGGGAATGAGTCTACCACAAGATGCAGCAATTCCACTCCTAGGCATATACCCAAAAGAAGCACATTCACATAACAAGGACATCTGTTCAACCATGTTCATAGCATTATTTGTAATAGCCAGAAACTAGAAGCAGCCTAGATGCCCCTCAACCGAAGAATGGATAGAGAAAATGTGGTACATTTACACAATGGAGTACTACTCAGCAGAAAAAAAAAAAAAACAATGGAATCTTGAAATTTGCAGGAAAATGGATGGAACTTGAAAAAACCATTCTGATCGAGGTAACCCAATCACAAAAGACAAAAATGATATGCACTCACTCATATGTGGACCTGCTTTATGATACATAGTAGTGACCATGCTTTATCAGAGCTGTTTTTAATGATGTTGCTCAGAATGGTTTCCTTCCAGATGATGATTGAGAAGCTAATTTAAAAAAAAAAAAAATGGTGCCAGGTACCACAAGAGTAACAGAACTGTGCTGTTTTCTGGGATTTTGTTTTTTACTTTTTTTTTTTTAAATGGAGTGTGCTGGATGTCTCTACAATTTTGTTCAAATGACTGCAGAACCTGGAAAAGCTGTTGCTGCTATTGATGCATAACATACTGCTATTATTGATCTTTTTATATAAATATATATATATATATATATATATATATATATATATATATATATATATAATTTGAATTTTTGGAAACTTTAGCTGTGCTGTCAACTTTGGAAAAAAAGTATCCCAGTTTACCGTGTTGAGTTGGCATAGTACAGAAATTAACAGCCATATTGGTCTAGAAATATTGAACTTAATTTTTTTCCATTTGTACAGGGGTAACACACTGCATTAAATATGTAAGGTCTTATCTACGTGGGTTTGATTACAAAAACTAATAAAGTATTGTCTAAATAAAAAAAAAGAATCCATGTATTGATTAAAACTGAAGTAGGGATTGGAGCTTACATAGTGCTCCATGACAGCCTTAGGGAAGTCACAATTGTCTGTCCAATCTAAGTGAACACAGGTATATTACTGAGTTCTTCATTTGTTTTGACTAAAAAATAAGAATTTAGTAATTTATTCCAAATTTTCTATTTATCTCTTATTCCACTTCAATAAAAAGTCAATTTTTCTCAGCACTCGGGGCTGGGGTTGGGGGAGTGGGGTAGAGGAAGGCAGATCTCTGTTGGTTTGAGGTCAGTCTGGTCTACAGAGGGGGTTCTAGGACAGGCAGAGATACACAGTGAAGCCCTGTCTCAAAAATATTTATTTATTATCATTTATTATTATTACTGTGTGTATGCAAGTGTGTAAACGATGGGAGGGACACATGTGCCACAGAACATGTATGTAGATCAAAGGACAACATCGTGGAGTTGATAATGTTAGTATTCAGGCATCTGTATTGGCCTGCCCTTGGGGTTCTGACAGGATACGCCCTCAGCTGCAGCCACTAAAAGCACCACCTGTGCACATTCACTACGTTCCCTTTTAAAAGGGCCCTGCCCACCTTCCATCTTTACCTCTTTCTCTGATTCTCTGCCTGTCTCTCCTACTCTCTCCTTTCTGTTTTGCTGCTTCTGTCCCCAGAATCCTGTCTCCCCTCTTTCCTCCCCCCTTTCCTGTTCACTTTCCCAATAAAAACCCTCCTCCCAAGCTCTGTCACATGGTGCATTTCTCTCATGTGCTACTTTTAAAAACCACAACAGGTACTCTTCTGCTTTTACTCAATACACCATCTTACTGGCTGCCACTTTTAAGATTTAACTTAATTATATTTATTATTATCACACATGCCTGTGTGAGTGTGTGTATATACCTGTGGAGATCGGAAATCAGAAGACATCTTTCAGAGGTGGATTTTCTCTTTTAGACCAAGAATCCCAGGGCTTAAGTGCCAACAGCTTTTATATGTTGAGCCAACTCTTCAAGGCAAACATCACTGTTACTGTCGTTCAACTGGTAGAATGCTTGTCTAACATACATGAAGCTCTGGGTTTGATCCCTAACACTATATATATTCAGCTTGGTAATATATGCCTGTAATCCCAGAGCTACTGGCCAAATGTCTTGTAAGACAACACAGCAAGTTATTAAAAAAAAAAAAAAAAATGAATCCCCCATGCATTCTGTGGGAATTGTGAAAAACCCAACCCTTCTTTAGGCTTGTGAGACTAATGAATTATGGTCAATGTCAGTAGCTATATAGCTCAGCTGAATAAATTCTAATTATCCTTATTAAATTACTTTACAGCCTATAGACAGAGAAAAATGTTTGTAAATACATAAAGGAAAATAAAGAGAGGCATCTGAGGGATGTTGCCTATTGTTAATTCCCTATTAACATTCTTGAATTCATATTCTTTGTGACTTTGCCAAAGTTATTCCCATGAGGAATACAGGGTTTTATTTAGTCTTGTATGAGGTCGACTTTGTCATTATAAAGAAATGTCATATATATTAGAAGTGAAGCTATCATTAGTATACTCATGAAACACCCCAGATGGACAGATGAACAGAGTAACTATTTTTTAACCACAGTGCCAATTCTATTTATTTGAGGAAGAAGTTGTATACAGGAAGTTAACTTAAATTCTTACAGTGAGAAGAAAGAATTTCTCACAGCACAGAGACGTTCTCCAAACAGTCTATAAGGCCAAGAAATGACTAAGGTTAAAAGATACCACACAGAGAAACCACAGCTTCTCCCTGGTACTTCTCCTTAAATACTTATAGCTTGTACTTGATTGTACTTCAATCTCAAATGGTCACTTGGAGAGCTAAGGTGCTGGAAGAAGTTTCAGGATCACAGAGGCACATGCACAGAAATTCCTGTGGCTTCAAAGTCAAAGTAGGGAAAAACCCCAAACCTCTAAAGTCTGTTTACATAGTATCATCTGGTGCAGCATCTCCAGTTCTCGATCATAAATATCCGTGGCAGAGTGCACTGACATGGCAAGGATATGGACAGTTCGACAAGAGGAAGATCACATTTTCTTCTCCTTCCTCCCAGGTCTAGCACACACACACACTCAGACTAGAGCGAACTAAAAACGAACCTAATCTCAGCTCTATCAGAAAACCTCCTTCAGTAAGCTAGGAGCAGTGGAACGCAAGCATCTGTTTTAACTTACGTTAAGAATTACTTCCCTTTATAGAACATACTGGCACTTGCTCTCTGTCTCCAGAATATACGTAAAAATGGAAAGTGAGCCAACATGGGAAGTGTGCATGAAGATTTTTCTGCCATTTTTTCGAGTTATTCTAAACTCAAAACAACTTAGCCACACTCCTGGTGTTACCTTTCTTGAAGGTTGGCCATAAAGCAATCAAGTGACCTGTTTATCACAGATCAGATTACTGTGTGTGAATCTATTTTTGTCCTCCACCCCACCCATAATTTATCTTGGGATTAAGATTCATAATTTGCATTTGAATACTCACACTAACTCATCCTGGTCATGTGATCTACTCTATAAACATAAGTTTGAGAAATGCCAATTAGTAACCATTATTATTGTGACATAGTTCCAACCTGGCTTCCTTCTCCTGCTTTAACGCTCTTTTGTTAAATGCTAATCAGAAGGAATCTTATCTTTTTAAGAGTGATGAGTAAGGACTAGATCTAAATGAGAATACCCAACGGATTCTAGTAGCCATTTTACTGCTGAGAAAATTTAGAAAATGTCCTAGAGATTTGAACTACCTCATGCTGTATGCCTGGTTTTAGAGCATAAACCTGAAATGATATGTTAAAAGTAGTTCCGGGTTGCAGCCGGGTGTTGCTGGCGCATGCCTTTAATCCCAGCACTCGGGAGGCAGAGGCAGGCGGATCTCTGTGAGTTCGAGGCCAGCCTGGTCTCCAGAGCGAGTGCGAGGATAGGCTCCAAAGCTACATAGAGAAACCCTGTCTTGAAAAACAAAACAAAACAAAAAAAGTAGTTCCGGGTTGCATCTCTTACCTAATTCTTTTGTACCACCATGCTATTTGTAATTGTAGTCACCCTTCCAAACTCTCTCTACCATTATCTCTTTTTTCAAATTCCTGTAGGAAACTCTACTTAATAAGGAGTGTTAAAAAGGCAAAGTAGGAGCTGTGGTAGTAATCAGCCTCAGCTTGGTGGAAGCCCTGTTGTCTTAAGGCTCGTTAACAAAATGATTGTCTTCTACTGTAATGAGAGAAAACAATTCTTTCAAGTAATATGAACATATCTGATAAGTTTCAGAAGAACTCTAGTATTGTGAGAGCATCTTGGGATGGGGCAGGGTTGAATGTTGTCCATCACTTGAGTTTTATGCATTTTGACATAATGAGGAGAGATGATATACTTTAAAAAAAAGAACAAATGGATAGTTCAACTTTTGATATTGAGGACATTCTTCAAAAAGTACACCTTACTGGCATTTTTAATGCATTAATTTCCTACTTTAAGACATTTTTCTTTATTTTATGTGAATAAGTTTTTTGCCTGCCTGTATGTCTGTGTACCATGTGTATACCTGGTACACAGGAGGCCATAAGACTGGAACCGATGTTATAGATGGTTATATGCCACCATGTGAGTGCTGAGAATTGAACCCAGCTCATTTAGTAGAGAAACAAAGGGTTCTTTTTTTTTTTTTTTGGATTTTGGAGACAGGGTTTCTCTGTGGCTTTGGAGGCTGTCCTGGAACTTGCTCTTATAGATCAGGCTGGTCTTGAACTCTCAAAGATCCACCTGCCTCTGCCTCCCGAGTGCTGGGATTAAAGGCGTGCGCCACCACCGCCCGGCTAACAAAGGGTTCTTAATCACTAAGCCATTTTCTCTAGTTCTTAATCACTAGCCCCAGTTACCTGCTTTTATAATTTGGTCTTCTACCTCCTGTTGTGGAATAATATTTTTGTACACTGTGAAGATTTTTTATTTGGATTGTTTTAATAAAAAGCTGAACTGCCAATAGCTGGGCAAGATTTTCAGGGCAGAGAGGACTCTGGGAAGAAGAAGGGCAGAGACACAGAGAGTTACCAACCAATCATGTAGGAAGCAGGAAAACAGCAAAGGCAGTACAGAATAAAGGTAATAAAGCCACAAGACAGAAAGAAAATTAATAGAAACAGGCTAATTTAAGTTATAAGAGATAGCTAAAAACAAGCCTAAGCTTTTACAATTAATAAGAAGCATGCATGTGGTTATTTGGGAGCTGGGAGGCTGGCAGGTGGGACATAATGCTCTGTCCACATCCTCCAGTTACAAAGGGGACTTTTTCAATAGAAAAGGCTTCCATGGAGTTAGCAAGGATCTCAAGAGAAATGATCTTGGAACCATTCAAGGGAAACCCTTCAACCCAGCCAACCTGAGTTTACATTGCTGCAAAAACAGACCACCTGGGTAGTCAAATTCTTCATTGAACAAGCAAAAGCTTTTTAAAATTGTAGTAACATAAAGGCCACAAGAGCATAAAAGACAAACACGAAAACAGTATTTTAAACAATGTCTTAAAAACATGTCATCGTTTAAACTTATGCATTTATATGTAGGCATATCTGAGGTACCATTCTGAGCCCTGTGCTTTGCTAGGCATTTTTACATGTATTATTCCATGGAATCTTTGCAGCAGGGCTGAGGAAGCAGAAACATCCAGGCATCCACTCATCCAGTTAAGAAGTAGATGAACAATTGTAACATACAGGTATTTGACTCCAGCCTTAGTGCTATCTACCATAAGATACAGCTTTGTTTGTTTGTTTGTTTGTTCTTAATTTGGTCCTTATAAAGGCTGCCATAGTTGACTGTAACAAATTGCCATACATTCAGTAGCTTAAAACAGCGATTTGTTATCTCACACTTGTGGGGACTGTATATACAGTATCAGAGTATCAAGTTCCCTGGGCTGAAAAAAAGGTGTTGGCAGGCTACACTCTTGCTCCAAGCCTTCCAGAGGAGGTTCTATTCAATGTCTCTTGCAGCTTCTGGATCCACAATTATTTTTCCCTCCTGGCCCCTCTGCTGTATTATTTAAAGCCAACAATGTACAATCTTCAACTCCCTGCACTCTTGCCTTGCATGTATATGGCTAATCTCCTTCAGCTTTCTCTTTTTGTCGTTTTTCATTTAAAAAATAATTTTCATTTTACATACCAACCCCAGTTCTCCCTTCCTTCCCCTTCTCCCACACTCCACCTCCCTCCTTCCCACCCGATCCACTCCTCATAGGGGGTAAGGCCTGCCTTGGGGAGTCAACTAAGTTTAGTATACCAAGTTGAGGCAGGACCAAGTCCCTGCCTCCTGTATCAAGGTTGAGCAAGGTATCCCACTACAGGGAATGGGCTCCAAAAAGCCAGTTCATGCCCCTGGGATAAGTTCTGGTGCCACGGTCAGCCCTGCCCCCCAACAGATCAGGCCACATAACTGTCACCCACATTCAGAGGTCCTAGTTCAATCCCATGTAGGTTTCCCAGCTGTCAGCCCATAGACCATGAGCTCCCACTAGCTAGGGTCAACTTTCTCTGTGGTTTTCCCCATCATGCTCTTGACCCGCCTTGTTCATATGATCCCTCCTCCCTAGTTAAACTGCACTCCAGGAGCTCAGCCCCAGAGCTCGACTGTGGGTCACTGCTTCTGCTTCCATCAGAAATTCTCAGGAATTCACAAGGATGACCCCAGCTAAGTCTCCTAGCAATAGTGGAGAGGGTGTCTGAACAGGCCTTATCATTTAATCAGATTAGTGACTCACCTTTCTCTCTTATTTCTAGTGCCACTTGGGGTCTATCTGGATAATCTTAATAATATCATCTTAATATTTTTCATCATGTCAGCAAAACTTTACCATATAAGGTAACATTCACACCTACCAGAGACTACAACCTCTTATCTGGGTGCCCATCATCTAACCTGTCAAAGACCCTGCTCCCATCCAAAATGTGCATGCATTCCATGTGCATGAGATAATAACCCCTCAATGTCCCTTGTGAGTTTCCATCAATTATACAATTATAGCATAATGTCTTCAAGTGCTAGTTGGTTCAAATACCTCCAACTTCATGCTTTAAGTATCATGATCCACCCCACAACAAAATTATTCTCTACCAATGTTTCTATAAAACCAAAATATAAGTAATTCTTTCTCAAATGCATTGCTAAAAGGGACATGAAACAGCAGCTATAGACAGTACAATTCCCTAAAGAGGACAATGTAGTGAGGAAAGGGGTTCTTCATAGTCCCAAGCAATTTCAGATCCAGCAGAGCAATTTATTTATTTATTTAAGTTTGGAAGCATTCTCTTTGGATTTTGGTCCGGCTTTTGGTCCCACAGTTGGAGGATTTTTGCCTGTGTACTCAAAGAGTTGAGTTCGTACACAAGACTCTGTTATTACAGTGACCTTTCCTTTTGTTTTTAAGATAGCATGTGAAAAAAGTTTTATTCAATTTATTCCCCTTCTGGTCCTTAGAATCTGTGGGGCACTTGACAATCTTGCTTCATCTTGCCTATTTTTCTTCCATCTTAATCCAAAGTGACAGTTTCTGGAGATTTAACATTCTCAAAACCATTGTGGGCCTTTCACATGCTTCGTGGGGAACCCTCATC
The DNA here is from genome assembly GCF_003668045.3 of Cricetulus griseus. NCBI lineage: Eukaryota > Metazoa > Chordata > Mammalia > Rodentia > Cricetidae > Cricetulus > Cricetulus griseus. Next base: position 336,364,692 of record NC_048595.1, on the reverse strand, counting down.
AACATAACTTGGTCAATCTCATTGCTATCCCTAACGACTATTGAAATGGCACACATGTCACCTCTAAGAATACCTGAAAGTTGTTCAGCAGCTCCTTGGGCCTGTTCTTTCTAAAAGTGAGTCTCCTAGTTTAAAATATTTTACAAGCCATCAAATGCTTTCTCTACTTAGAAAGTCTCTCTTCACTTTATCCCCTTTATCAAGTGGAATTTACCATAGCAACAAGAAAGCAGGCTGTCCTTCAACATTGACCTTGCGGAAGTTCCTAGATAATCAAGTTTACCACTTACAAATTGAGCCTTACTCAACAATCACCTGTCCTCCAGTTTCCAATAACACACCCCTCATTGTTTCTTCCCGGCTTTCACCAGAAGCACCAGTAACTCCTATTCTCACCAACAATGAGAGTTAAGGGATGGGTATTCCTAGGTGACTTAGTCTTTACTGTGTCCTTGTCTTCCACATTCCAACCTGAATGTCTTTAAAGCCTGTGTTTCTGTCGATCATCTGTTTCAGAAAAATCTAGGTATTTTTAAATGCATGTCTGAAAATTCTTCCATTTTATGCCCAGTGTCCAATTTCAATGTCACCTTTACATTTCTAGTCATTTCTTGTAGCAGCTTTCTGATTTGCATGTCAAAAATCTACGGTTTCTGTAACAAAAGACTACAGAGATGGTTGTTTAAGTGTAAATGTATTAGTTCACCGACATGGGGAGCAGATGCCTGATATTAGTATGAGTTTCAGGGGATCTACAGCAAGGAGTCAATGGAATCAAGCTCTTTTGTGGTTTCTTGAAGGGAATCTGCTCCTCTCCTGGTCCAGCTACAGGATCCTCTGCACTTCCTCCTGATGACATTGGTGACACCACATAGGGTCCACATGGCTAAAACAGAGGTAATGGCCCATCTTTTGTAAAATTTCTACTGACTTTACAATATAAAGTTGCATCCATAGGACTTAAGGATTCGGACCTGATGTCTACACATGACTACAATTTCACATGCTCATCGACAGGTATGCTTCTGAAATCTGTTCCTTAATCCATGAGTGTACCAAACTAAAATAGTTTAATGATGATTTAAGTCAGTTCAATGACACTCATTTTATAGATAAGTCTCTGAGGTCAAGATAAAGTAAATGACCTGTGTAAGTTCTCACAGTAAATGTTTTGACACAATCAGGACTACATGTCACATCCCTTTACTCCTACTGTTTGCAGTACATTATTCTTTTCCTCCAAAGGAATTACTAAGATTTTCTCACTTCTTAATAGCCACCATATTATCCAAGAATAAAAATAAATAACTTGAAATCAGAAACAACGCTCATCAGCAATTGTTTTGTTTGTTTGTTTTTGTTTTTGTTTTTCGAGACAGGGTTTCTCTGTGTAGCTTTGGAGCTTATCCTGGCACTCACTCTGGAGACCAGGATGGCCTCGAACTCACAGAGATCCGCTGGCCTCTACCTCCTGAGTGCTGGGATTAAAGGCGTGAGTCACCAACACCCAGCCAGCAGCAAGAATTTTAAAGGGGAGTAAATTCATTATTAATATCCATAGAATGTAATCAAAAGCTCTTATAAAAGTGAGAAAATAGGAAGAATGATTAATTTCATACTAACACAATTTTAATTCAGAGGTTTGAATGAACTTAAGAATTTCAGAGTCAAAAATAACAATGATCCTTCTAATGTATTTTTCTATTTCTCAGAATTGGAAAATAAGAGCTGAATGGAAGTCTATGAGATTGTTCACATCAATCCCTTCTTTGCAAAGACCAAAGTCCAAAGAATATTCATCATGCTTACCATAACAAATGACCAACCCAGAAATGTCTCAATGCCTTGACCAAGGCTATAAAGTTGTAATGATTAATTTGCTTAATAACAAATGTGAAGAAAACTGATTATATATGCCAGGTACTGAATTAAGAACTTACATCAAGGGTCAGTGAGACATAGTTGTGCACCACAACAGCTTTCTCAGTCAGCATGAAACTACATGTGAGCAGTGAACAATCAGATGTAAAATTGTATTATAAACACAGGAATAGGTTGTTGTAGGCATTGGAGTGGTCAGAAAGACATCCTAGAGATGGCACCTGGTCTGAAATCGGGAAAGAAGGCGAACTGATAATGAGAGCAAGGGACATCCTTCCAGGGACATCTTATACCATTTTAAAGTGTGAGCATAGAGAGAGGGATCTTCAGGAACAAAAACAACCTGAGATGTCCGTAATGGGGGCATAGAAATATATAAGACTGGGGATGAATGGAGAGAAAAGTGTGACCATTTTACATGAAATGCTGAGCAAAGGACACTGGAAAGGAATCAAAATGTCTATTAGACAGATGGCTCTCATGCATGTGCACCTTCCATAGCCAAAAAACTGACAAAGATGGTGAGGGTTTTGTAATAAAATAATTTAAAATAGAATAAGGTACTGTTGATTAGTAGTTCAGAAGAAAAGGTAAATAATGGGACTTTTTCAGGAAAATGAATATCTTTCAGGTAGAGTACTCTACCCAGGACCAGGTGAAGTTTGATATTAACTCATGCTAGCTCACATATCTTCCAGCTGGACACAAGAATAGTACAGGATAATAAAGCCTATCTTATACTATTATTACGTAATTTTCTCATCCAAGAATAGTACAGGATAAGAAAGCCTATCTTATACTATTCTTGCTTTTTTGACGATCAGCTGAGGAAAACACTAAAATGTTTTGTCAACTATAAAATGAGGTTAGATAGTGTAACATCAATATTACACTTATTTTTAAAATCTTACCTAATCCAGGGATCTTCCTAGACAACGGATAATTAGTAAGAATACAAGTTAGTCATCTCCTCAAATATTGATGAAAGTTAACCACTCTGAGCTCTGTGTAGGGTCCTATATTTGCAGATGATATTTTCAGCCACCTGTGAAAATCTATGAACCCACCTTTGTATCAATAACGAGATAGATTTTTAGTAACGTATTTTGCATAGGTACAGAAATGAAGCCTTGGGTAGTAACTTGGCCAAGATCACACTGCCGTAAAATTTCAAGATTCAGATTGTTTACCCAAAAGTCTGACTCCACAGAGTCAGACAGGTTCATTGCTGGATGTCATTAAATATGATAACCCATCTCTCTGTTTGTTTAAAAATACTGAAGTGCTTCATTTGTAGGATAATGAGCTATAGCCTACTCTGTTTCTTTCTCTGATCACCTCTGTCAAATAAGTCTAAGACAATTTGGGAGAAGAACAAAGGCACAGCCTGGTAGTGTAGAGTGATATTCCAGGAGTTCTACTGTGGAATCTGCTCCTAAATATACAACCCCTTCCCCGTGTTCCACAAATTAAGAACTTTTCAGGTTGGCCTATTTTAAATTTTAAGCTAACAACCACCTGACATATCAAGATCTGCTTCTTGTCTCCAGTTTTTTTTTAATTGAATTTTTTTCTTTTTAAATCTAGCTAGAAGTTTAACTATATTTTCATTGTGCCAATAATAATCCTATGTAAAGGGTTTTTTCAAATTTTTCTTAGCTTTCTGTGTTTTTCTTACTTTATGAAGTAAATGAGGGGGCTGGAGAGATGGCTTAGAGATTAACAGCACTTGTTGATCTTGCAGAGAACCTGGGTTCAGTTCCTAGCACCCACATGGTGGCTCACCATAACTCTAGCTCCAAGAAGTCCAACACCATCTTCTGATTTCTTTAGGCACCAGGTATGCACATAATGCACATACATACATGAAGCAAGACACCCATATACATCAAATAAACCTAAAATTAACTGGGAAGGAGGTTAAAAACGAAGATCGTCAGTAAACCAAAACCACATTCAGGTGATATTTTGACAGAAAAAAATGGAGACCCTAAAATGTAGGGATATTTCACACTGGCTTTTTATGTGTCAGCAAGTTCTGATGATTTCTATGCCAACTAGCCTGTTCACCATTCCACTTTGTTGCTATGCAGCTTCCTGAATGCCTTACTTTTTGGTTGTGAGTGTACATGCTCCAGTGTCATCTTTTAGGGGATTCTATTCTTTTCTGTTCTTCTGTCATGTCCTGCTAGAGTCCCTTCTTCTTACTGTGATCTGATATCCTCATTCTCTCTTTGAGCTGGTATTTGCTACCCTTGTAATTCTTCACTGCTTCTCAGCTCTGAGTACAATTTGTGTTCTGTCTTTCAATTCCCTGTAATGAGCTCTTGTCTCCAGAATGAAAACTTGTAATGGAGGAGCCCAAAAGGTTGAAGTCAAGGCATAACAAATGAAAGCACAATATCTGTGATAATCCTATACAAAACCAAATCACAATGACATAGACTATGGTTTAAAATATACAATTTCAGAAGAAATTGTCTCTTTTTCCTTCCTGCCTTTCATCTGATTTCTTCATTGCTCCATGCTACTTCTTTTGTGCCAGTGGCTTTTCTGCTATAGCTTGAGTCCTTGAAGACATCTATTATCGTCTTCATCATTCCTAGTTCTCCCCCTAAGCCATCATTTTATGTTAAAATACCTGTTAACAGTCTCCTGAAAAGCCTCTGCTCTTTCCTCAAACTTAAAAACACTAGGAACATCACAAATCTAATCAAATTTCAGGAAATTCCTTTGGTGCCTCAAATCATCTTTCTTTAATGTTAGTGTGGCTAATTTCCATTTTAACAAATAATAATTAGTTGTCTTCCTTGAAAAAGATGGAAGTACCATATTCATATAAAAAAAAAAAAACTTTGTTAGCCGGGCGTTGGTGACGCACGCCTTTAATCCCAGCACTAGGGAGGCAGAAGCAGGTGGATCTCTGTGAATTCTAGACCACCCTGGTCTACAAGAGCTAGTTCCAGGACAGCCTCCAAAGCCACAGAGAAACCCTGTCTCGAAAAACCAAAACCAACCAACCAAACAAACAAACAAAAAAACTCTGTCTGCTTGATGAAGACTTAATATATACCACTTAATATTAAGCTGTGTCTACATATCAACTCCCATTTCTGTGACCTTTGGTCAAGGCCAGCCTCATTGTACCTTCTCCTAGCTTCCTGAACCTCCATTACCCCTACCTTTCCAGGTCCTTCCCTAGACAAGAGGATTGGAAGAGTTTCTGTGTTTTTTGTTCAGGTACCTGCTTGTCTCTCTTAGCTCTACTCTAGCATTCTCAGTGTCTTGATATAGTTGTCTGTTTGACACTGTCATTACAGTGTTAGCCCCATGAGAGCAGAAATATTTCTCAAACATGGAATATTTTCAGTACTTGACAAAATTATCTGACACAAAATAATTAGTTTATATTTCTATTGAGTTAAATGATGGGATTTTTCTATTTTCTTCTTCATAAGGTTGGAAAAAAAGAAATTAATATCCTTATTTTACTGATGATACCTTGCACAAAGCTACACACTCTTGTCTTACAACTTGCCCCCAAACCTGTGATTTCTAAGTCGACTTTCACTCTATACTCATATTTAATTACTTTGAATCAAAGGCCATGCTTTTTACATTCCATCATTAAGGCATAGTTTCTTTAGCAAGACTTGGGTCTAAGCTTTCTTTCTGCTGATACACAAGACTATTGATGACCTCTGCAGGATTCCTCTTAGGTCACAGGTTCTCATTTCAGTTCATTTAACATCCAGTTGAATGCTGGGAGTTGGGTTATATTTTCTTGTCAGGTCAGCCCTTTTGCAGGTCAGTGCTACTCATTTGTCTGAACTCTATCTGGGAGTTAAAACTCTTGGCTTCATCACTCAGTAAAACCTCCTACTCCCTTCTTAATGCTGTGGGTCCTCTTGTTCATTTTTTCCATCTCCTAGAATTTTCACTATATATTTTACACTGGCTTTCTGGCTGGTTGGATGTGTGCTTTATAAATATAAAGCTCTCCTGTATTTTTGTTTGTCAAGCCTTTATATTGTAATCTGATCATCATCTTCATCACTCCCTCCATATCTTTGCAATCATATCCTTCTAGAGACACAGTCAAAAAATGTCTAAGATTTATTGCTTAAATCTAATAAGCAATAAAAGACTCATTGCTTTTGCATCAAAAAAGAAAACCCAAAAGAAATCTAATAAGCATTGTTACTAACATTGTTACAAAATATCTTCCTTTAAATATGTCATGTGTTACCACATTTGCCAAATTATAAATTATTAACTGTTCCTTTAATTCTGGTATGTTGGTAGCTTCAAATTTGGAAACATTTGAACAAAGAAGCTCAACATTCAGTTATTATTACAGTAACAGATAAATTTAATGCAAATGAATAGCCAGATTCTGTTTATAAAGCAAATAACTCTAATTCCGCAGGGTGTCACCAAAGGTGCTTTCTTGGAAGAATATGAATAGAGTTACATATTGCTGGAGATTCTATTGTCTGTGTCTCAAATATTGCTAATAGAGATCTACATGCCCGTATTTGGTTAAGCAGAAGTACAAGTGTGTGTGTGTGTGTGTGTGTGTGTGTGTGTGTGTGTGTGTGTGTATGTGTGTGTATTCCCCTTCCCGATAACCAGAATTAACAAAGGCATGGATTTTTTTTTAAAGTCATATACATTTACCAAAGCTATATAAAGGAGTATGATAATATTTGTGACATTCTGAAAGTTGGGATTATCAAGTAGTTTGAGGGGAAAAAAAGCCATTTATTGTTAAATTATCTTTGCTTTCTCTTATACAAAATTGGGAGAAGAAATGAAGACAGGAAAAGTGTCAAAGTACCTAGGGAATGGTACTTAGAAGAATCATAAAAAGAAAACTACAGAAATGGGTGCGGGTACAGAGTTTAAGCTGGAAATCAAATAGAGAATGATGCCTTTCTAGGGCTTTGCCCTTTTCAGTATAGGCAGAGCTTAAAAAGCTGGCCTGGAGGCTGTGATACAGGGTTAGCTGGTGATTTGATAGAATGAGGCTCCTGGTGGAGTGTGTCCATTTTAAACTGATGAAGTTCTTGTGCGGTCAATATAAACTATCTAACATTCCAAACTATCTGTTTGTGCTTTTGGCCCTGCATACAACCTGGGGTGCTAAGTATTTATTTGGCTTCAAAGACATGAAGTAGGTTTAAACACCAGGAAAAAAAAATAACTTAAAAACAAGCAAACAAAAATGGAAGAGAAAATAACGGGGCAGGCGATAGACCAACTAGTGTTCATGGTGTTTCTAAAATAGAGTTGTCATGGGTCACCTCAAAACAGAACTTCTAGAAGGTAATTGAGCCATGAGTTTAGTTTCAATACTACAAATGGCAAGTCATTCCCAACACCAGAGTGAGACCGTAAGAAATATTATGAAAACAACAATTACACTTATCAAGACAATGAACATTTTAAAAGGAACCTGAAAGAGAGCAATAATTTATCTGAGGTATAATACAACTTTAAAAACAAGTCCTTTATGTTTTAGTTAACCTAAACTGCAGAATTAGGTTATAGTTTTGGTGGAATTATTAGGTTTGCCTAGTTAATTTAATGATTTAAAGTTTAGGGTACGTCAACTTAATGAAGACATTCCCTTCTATTAGGCTTAGTCAGGTAATATATTAACATATTCATCACAGCATTCATTGCAGGAAGCATGCCAAACATCTGAAAGTTCCTCATTATTGGTAATACACATCCTGACAGGTTAGGTATAGGTAAAGGTAGACAGATTTAGGCAGAAGAATTATTAGGTGAACTATAAAATGAGGTAATGCTGTACTGCCAGCGCTGTGAATCTATCAAATGGTAATTGGATGCACGTGTTAGCAGCAGTAAAAAGTCACTGTCCAGTTATCCACCTTACATGGGAATCTACTCTGAGTGTCTTCTTTGATTTATTGTTCCAATTAGAACACAATGTTCAAAGAAAGAACACCAGTGGCCTGATTTAAAGGCAAGGAGCCTTGACAGCCATTATTTTGTGGGTGACCTGGTAGGTATTGTGAATGCTTCCATTAATAAAAAAAAATCTGTTAAAATTAAGGTCTCACTTAAAAATAATCCTATTCAATATCAAGATTTTGTATTCATCAATTCAGTATCAGATAGATCATAGGATTCAGCTGTATTTCCTTCTTCTAACTTGGAAGGACCATCTTTATATAATTCTTTCTTGTACCCACTGACTGTTACAGGTAAAAGTAACGTTGGGAGAAAATGTTCAGATATTAGAAAGTCAACATCTTAAATCTGAAAAAAAAAAAAAAAACAAGTCTAAAAAATTGTTAAGTGGTAAATATAAAAGATCTTAAGCAATCCTGATATACCTTGTAAGGTTAAGATACATTTGCATAAAGAACTTGAGACAAAATGAAGGGTGTTACTGTTAGAAAACTGTATGAATATTGCATGAACAGGGATCTATATTCCATCTTACTGTAAAACTGCAAGACGGTTTTAACTTCTTCAAGGGAAATGCTAATATTTTACTTACTTATATTAAGCAAACATCAACTATTAATGTTGACAAATGTTGGAACAGTCATAGTAAAGCTGTCATCTGTGCAACTATTCATTGCAAAGTTCAGAGAATTAATGTTAAAATAGATTAAAATCACCTTGAGTATGCATGTATTCTCTTCCTTTGAAAGGATAATAAATATAATTTGCACTCTAAATTTGATAAGCCTATGGACATTAAAACTTGGAAAAGATGTAGAAAGATATCCATAGGCAGATCATAATTGTGAGAAATGTTAGTTCCATTCTAAGTGAGTTGTCAACCCTTTTCCCAGCATTTTGGTTTGTGGGAAGGTAGACATTTGGATAATAAATGGGGTTTGCCTCTGAACATTAAAGTAATTGTATAGGAATTTAGAGTATCTACTCATGTTCATGCAAGCTATTTAATTTCTAAGGAAACACACTCAAATAAGAGTTTATGTTATAAGCTGTTAGTGGCAATGTACAAGAAAATGTGCAATGAACTTTGGTTTAATATGACCCTTCTTTTTCAAAAATTATATGTTTAAACATAATTTTGGAATCACATGCTTTTAAAGAATGGACTGTACCTTCAGGTACCAGGTTACTGACATTCCCAAGACCTAGAGTTTGGTGCCTGAATTCTCCCTCTCCAATACCAGCATTCCAGCCAATTGGTTTTTTGGGTTCTTCTAGTAGGTGGTTATAAATCAGGTTTATGAAGAGGAAACTCTCAAATTGTGCATTTTAATGGATTTATGATAAAGCCATCAAAGTGGAGGGGCCACATGGTACAGATGCAGTAAAGGTAATAGGACAGTGTCATGTAAACATTAAATACAGTGCCTTCCATCTTCATAAATCCTCATGGCTGATGATTAAATGCTTCTGGTTATAAATTTTGCAAGCAAATTCTAGAAAGAATCACAATTGTAAATAAGACACCAGTGGAAGCCATAAATTGCCCATAGGAGTCCCACCACATTCCAGAAAACTTTTGAGTATTTAATATGAGACAATACTGTAGTTCTTTCCTCAACAACTTTTAAAAATTTCCTTCAATAATAAACTGATTCCTGATTAAATTCCTGATTAAAAATAATAATGCAAGCTCTTAGTGCTAAGTCTAGCATTACAATCTATTATTTTTATGTAGCAAAATATCTCTTTGATTTACCCATTCATTTTACAGCATTTCTGTCTCTGGCTTTAGGTCTCTATAATGTCACTTTTTGTAGAGTCATGTGTTAGAAGTTCCTGCAACAGCCTAAGCTCCCACAGGTATTTACAATCAAATTATTTTATTGCACATGGGAACAATTAAGCATTTGGCCCTCAGCTGTAAACAATTACTATATACAATGACATTCATGGATTTTCTTAAATAGCCATGTATTCCTAATGACCCCTGTTCACATAAGTGAGATTGATGCATGTGTACTTTGTGTGTGTCCACAGCAGAATATCGAGAGGCCTGACCTGGATGATACACTGACATTGTCTGGTACCATGTGGCCACCTGCACTTATCATCTCTGACATTTTATTTTTTTCCCACGGTCATTTTACTTCTCATCCAATTAAGACTGAAACCTATTAGTGTTCACAGCAAAAGGCAACACAAGTTTTAAGAGATTCATTTTTAGGAGGTTGGGAGTGGCTTGCTTTAATTCTAATAAACTGTTATTCATGTTCAGATTAGCAGAGAGCTATAACCTACAAGGAGAGATAGCCAGATAGAGTTAGATTTGCAATATCCTTTTGTCACTTTCCAGTTGAGTGATTGGAAACTTTACTTCCTCCAACCTTTATTTTCATACTTTAAAATGTATATAGTTTTATCAAAGCCATGTGGCTATTATGAGTACTAAGTGGGATACATATTTAAAAAGAGGGATTGTGTTACATATTCCTTGCCTCTCATATGCTTTTCTCAGAAAGGCCCATAAGCTCTGGGAGCCTGTATTGGGAACATCTATTTAGTTGTCTGTAGTTCTGGGATACATTTTCCTTTTGCTAGATTCTTCTGTTCTTCAAGTGACAACCATGGGAGAAGCTCACAGCTGTTTTACTCATGTCTAGAAATAAGTCAAGCAGTCCCATTTGCAAGGGGACCTAACAGCTGTATCCAGCCTTTCTAGGAGGTCAGAACCAAAGCTGAGTGGTAATGTTTCAAGGGCAAAGCTCTAGATGTAAGGCATGATAAAACAAAACCTAATGAGCCTGCACATATCTAGTGACAGATATACCATAGCTAGTCTCAATTATTCAAGCTTCCTTAGTCTTCTAGCAGGAGAAACATAATTCACTACTACTATCTTTATTCTACTCCCATATAATAGCAAAGAGCAAAGAAACACACACTCATCCCACCCCATCCCACCCCATCCCACCCCACCACTCTTCTAAAGAAAAAGGCTTGAGTAATCACTTAAGTTGAGAAGAGTTTCTTTAACACATGTGGAACTTTCAGATGTATTCAAAACAAGGTGTTAGCTTTGGAAGATGAAGTTAAAAAAAATCATTTTTGCAATACTTATGAGTGAGCTCCTTTCTTTTCTTTTGTTAGCATTTTGTGGCAATGAGCCAGTGAAACAGCTGTTTAATTACCCAAGGCATAACCCCTTAGGTAAGCTGTGATGGTATTCTAGCAACATTAATACCAGGGTCAAAGGTAACAAAGAAAATTAATCTTCTAATAAGCAAAACTCAACAGAACATCTTTGTGTATTGGGACTAATTAATATCTTGTTTAGGAAAATGGTCCCAAAATGGGGCTTTTGGACAAGGAACTGACACTCTTTAGAGGTTAGATATCCTAATATTTAGCCAGCTACTATTTGGTGTGCTGGCTGGCTGGCTACCCTTTGGGTGTGGCAAATGTTTCTTATGTGCAATTATGCAACATTTAAAGAATATATAAATGATACTATGTATTTCAGGTCAATCAGTCCAACTGGGAATGTTAGCTGCATTCTAAGTACTGTGCTCCATGTGAAATTAAGGACCTTTTAAACTGTACTTTTCACTTGCTATGTTTTGATACACACGTTCTTGGAAAGCTTAAATTAGTTATGGTTTGACAATATGTAGCAATATAACCACCCTCCTTCACTTTTAAACCATTAATTAAGACAGTCTTCTTATATATTTAGCCTTTAATTTCAAAAGAGACTATTAGTAATTACCATATTTAATCCCACAAAAGAGATAATGTCTATTTTTTTAATGTTAGAATGGAAATTTGCTGTACTTGTTTATGCAATAAAAGTTGCATAATTTTCTCATTTGGGATAGTTCATATTGTAAAAATAAAACTCAATGTGTTCCCTGGGAGTCATTTTACTAAGTAGTTCATGGAACAGGAATCATTATTTTACAAAATAGTCATAAACTAAGATATCTACAGGTTGATCATTATACCACATTTAAAAAAACACAACAGTAACAGCAAGATTGAGTTATTATCAAAACATTAAAAAGAGGAAAGTAAGCTCAAGGTTAAAACTCAGACATTTGATTCAATCTCTTCATGTTTTCCATATGAACTAAAGAAAACCAGCCTAAGAGAAAACACTGTAGCCCAGTATGGAGGCAGGTTCTTCCTTTAACTGGGCAACACTGCTGGAGTTTCTTTTAAAAGTAGGCAAAAAATATTAAATTAGGATCTGCAAACCATAAAAGCTACCTATAGTACAGTATGTATAGGGCTCAAGTGGCAGGAGACTTTCAAAAGATATTACCATTAAAGATACTATTTCAGCTACTTTCTAAGCATCAGAATGAATATATTTGCATATGTAATAAAGTATTTAGTATTTCCAATACTTAACCTAGCATAGATTACTTCAAATGCTTCTGCAAATGTTTTGCTTATAAACATATCGCTAATTTTAATGAGCAACTAGGTTGAAAGCAACTGAAGATGGATAAAGTTAATGTTGGATTGTTTGTGAGTCCCCCAAGAAGAAAACTAAATCTTAATTTATGTAATCTTTATTGAAAAATGAAATGCTAAATTCTGGTCAGTTGTCATTTTCATCAGTACCTGATATACTCTGAGTTAAAAAAAAAAATCTAAAATGAGGGACTCATATATTTCAGCTTGTTGGCCAGTATATGCTTGGAAATCCCAAACAACTAACACAAAAACGTTACCCTTCAAAGGTGACTTGGAATTTACCAAAGAGATAAAGCCAAGTGGTCATTAAAGATGTTTAAATGTCATTGTCTACTGTCTTCAGTGTGCCATTACATAGCGTTGGGAATCCCTTTAAATAACAATCAATGGAGGATGAATAAGTCTCAGCACTTGAAAGTAATCAGGAAGGGAAGCCAATAGAATAATCTGGCTTGCCTGGGTTGGTTCAAGACAAGAGGTGGTATCCACCCCTTCCCTCCACACCCTCCCCCTTATTCAGCACTCCCCCACCCCCCTGCACACACAAGACAGAATGATGGAAAGAAAGACCAGTGAAAAAGGAAAAGGGAAAGAAAGAGCTCCAAGGATCCCCTGCAGAAATGTGTGCTGGGAGACAAACCTCGCCCTATGGGATACAGTCTTGGAAACAGACTTAGGCTTTTACTTTGAAAATAAAAGAATGACAATGAAATTTGTGTGAGGTCTGTGTGAATCCAGTCCCAGATGTTTACAATGCTGTAGTACTATGCCTCTGCAATATGAGAGGTTTCAGAAGAAACAGTACAACAAGACACCACAAAGCAGCGCATATGCTATTGACAATGCAGACATGAGCATCATGTTACCAAGAGAGAAGGCAGGCAAGAGACAAACAGCGGTGGTGCTGCCCGAAAAGCTAACTTCATGGACTGCAATCACTCAAACCAAAACGAGGAAAAACTAGGGGGAAAAAACCTCTTTTGGCTTCTATCTAGAAGTGGTGGGACAAAAGATGGGGGCCAGGAGACAGTGGAAGTGAGTCTTCTTCCTTAAATGTCCTATAAAGCCCCTGTAATTGACAGTGGGTAATTATTTTCAGCTTTAGGAGCTTGTCCCAAAACTCTTAAGATTGCCAGCAAAAGGAAACAAAATGTGTTTACTTGAGCCATTTCCAGAAGGGAGGGAAAGGAGACCTTTGGATGAGATGGGGGGGAAGGTATTGGAGACGGAATGGGGCATCTCCTACCAGCAACAACTCCAGGGCACCCGGAGTGGTCCTGTGAGTGACAAACTAGAGATGGAGAATAGGGTGGCAAGGGATGTGGAAGAGGCTTCTATGGTGGAGGGAACCCTGCGGCACAATGTATACTCGGGAGGGGGCTGATTTAGTGTGAAAGTATTCCACTTCATCATTTTACAGGGGTTGGGGACATAAATATTTAGCTGGCCACATCTGGAACAGATTCTGCCCCCCCTCCCCGCGTGGGGTGGGGGTGGATAATTGGAAAGAGAGGAGCACGCATTTGTTACTTACTGTACGGACAGTTCTCCTTCTTGGTACCGCTGACCTTTCCATTCTTCTCAATCTTGAGAAAGTACTTGGTGAAGGAGAATAGCTTTCTCCAGCGGACATCTCCTTGGAGGTGATTGTAGCTCCGCACATGCCTCCCTGCACTGGAAGGAGAGGACAAGGAGGAGGACGAGGAGGAGGAGGAAGAGGAGGAGGAAGAGGAGTTGGTGGCCTCCGGTGACACCATGTCCTGACCAGGAGCTTGGCAGGTGACAGGGACGGAAGACACCAAGAAGAGCAACAAGAAGCAGCAACAGCAGCTCGGCAGGTGGGGAAAGGCTGAGGCACAATGTGTCAGTATCCATTTCCACATTGTACTGAAACTCTCGGCACTGGAAATTGTCTCATCAGAAGGAACATACTGGAAGGGTAAGACCTGGTGCGAGGCAAAGAGACAGCTGGAGGTGGTGGCTACTGGTTAGCTCCCTCCGGATACGGATCTGGCCAGAAGCGAATACACCAACATCCATAACTCCTCGGAAGGGCCGGCTGCCTGTCCTCGCTCCGTTCTCAGATCCGCTGCCTGTGGCTCTCCAGTCTCTGGTTAACAGTGGACGTGGGTGGCCGCAGCAGTAGGAACTGGTGGTGTCGGTCACCAGCGCTCCGCTCCCCCCACCCCGGGGGTTACTTTGTTCTCTTCTTCACTCCTTTCTTCACCATGTTAGATGCAAAAGAGGTCTGAAAAACAGATGACAGCACGGTGAACAAAACCCAAAGTGGGTGGGGTGGGGGTGCAGGAAGACATCTGCGCCCCTCTGCGGTTGGCACCTTCTGGTCCTTCTCTGCAGAGTTCCAGCCTGCTGGCCACTTAAAAAGTGTGTCTCTTTGGAGTTGTCAGAACCGGAGGCAGCTGCCCAGGCACTGTTGTTTTCTTCTTCTTCCTTTCTCTTTTTGGTGGTGCCTGTTGATGTGAAGTCTCCCGAAAGCCACTTCTTGTTTGGGGGGCGGCTGGCGGCTGGTGTTTTGTTTGGCTCTACCCTCCACCTCCAAGTCCCTTAGAAAGCCGCTTGTAAACAGGTTGAAGCCTGGAGTCTAAATGTCAGTGCTTTTCAGCCAGAGGTGGGCTCTAACTCTGCTGGTCAAACCTCATTTGCAGGGGTGGAGAAGGCGGGGGAGGGGGTCAAACGGCGGTGGGACATCTGAAACCCTAAGCTGCTGGGAACGCCAGGGAAAAGGGAGGGGGAAAGGGGCCGAGAGGGGGGAGAGCCCAGGCGAGAGTTAGTGCGCGATGCCTTTGCTCAGAGCTGGGGGCTGCGGGTCCCTTCCTCACAGCCTCTGTGGGCCAGCCGCCCCGCAGCCTGCAGCTCTAGCTAATTGCTGCTCCAGCGTCCTGTGCTAGCAGCGCTGGCCACCAGCGCGAGCTGTCCGCGTGCTTTCCGAAATCTGCTGCCCTCCGGCGGGAACCACTCCCCTCCCGGGAGCCCCTTGCTCACTTGTTTTCCAGTGTCGTTTTCTTTTTCTTTCTTTTTTACCCTCTTTGGCTGTGAAAATGGAGTTTGGAGCCTGGCTTTTGTGTGTGTGTGTGCGTTTCTCCCCTCCAGGTCCCAGAAGCAGGGAAGAGGGCTGGGGAGAAAGAGCAGTAGAGGATGCTCAGGGCAAACTCTCCCCCAAGAGCAGATTATAAACTGATAGGAGCTAGAGTCGAAAAGGGAGACATAATGAGCTGCTTCGTTTCCTCCTCTCCTGCCAGCTTCCAAGGAGGTCTCGGGTTTTAATGAATCATTGATTTCTCGCTTCCGTTGCTGAAGTAAAAAAGTTCACACTTTGGCCCTCTCTGTCTTTTTAAGCTCAGGGAGATTTATCGTCACCCTTAAACATCGCCTCTTTCTTGGCGTAAATGAAATCAGGGACCCGAGTTACTGATTTCTAATTGCTAACATGAGTCCTTTACAGAATCACGCACGGGCTTCAAAGCCTAGGCACTTCCCTGCGATCGCAGATTTTATCACACAATTTCACCAAATCCCCTGCTGCCTGTTTTCTTCTCTAAGCAATTTCCTTTGCATTTTACCATAAAGAGGAGGTCCCCCATCTTCAAATTTAATGTTTAAAGGGTTATATTTTACAATGCAGCTTCACTACCTACAAATCTTCCACTCACACTTCAGCACACACCAACCCCCAACTCTACCGCTGCTCACAGAAACCAGCTCTTAACCCAGATGCAGACAGAAGTCAGCAGAAGACCAGGAAGCTGTTGCCCAGAATCAAAAGGCACACACACAGAAGGAAATACTGTGATAACCCATTCCTGCCTAGTGTGATACAGTTAGTTCTGAGTTCCAGGGGTTCACGTCTTTTAGAAAATATCTAAATTAGGGAACGACTGCCTGGCAGGAATGCATGAACATATATTACTCTGCTGTTCGAGGTAGTTAGACATCTGTGTCCTGTCTAAGCAAAACAAATTGTCAATATCTTGCAGCTTTCCTTTTAGGAAAGTGGCAATTTCACTTGGTTCAACCTAATAGGCTGAGTAAGATGCAGGCATTTCAAGGTGAACTTGAGAGTTAGACAACTAAAACAGAAAGAATTAACAAAAGGAGTTTTGCACCTACAACTCAAGAACAGTGTCATGAGCATTCCGGTTCAGTCCTCATTGGGAACTGGAGAAAGAAAATTAAAATTTAAAAGTTCTAGAGATAGGCATTGTTAATGATTGCCCAAATACATTTTAGTGACTTGAAGAATGTTTTGAATGCATGGTCTTATATTTTCCTGTGTGTTCAGTGCCTTTGAAATAGAACTATTTAATACCAGAATTGGGATTTTAATTGCATTATTTATAACTCATTGCAATGCTTATTCAAAAGATTTCAACAATGTGACGAACATCACAGCAGATTTCTAACTTTAATATAATTAGCTGATTTCTGTAGCTATTAATTGAAAAGTTAAGCAAATAAAGAGCATGCGTCAAAGAAGTTTTGCTTCTTTAATTAAAGTATGGATATTGAAAAATGAGCCCACAGTGCTAATTTCAATTTCCTACTTCACAGTTTTATACCTGAACAGACAAATGAGTGAAGGAGCAGACAATTTCTAAGGGAGCTAAGTTGCATCCTCATAGAAAGAAGAATTCAAATGTTTGAATTGACAACTAATTAAAACTACATTTAAAAATATATTTGATGAAACCATACAATAAAGATGCTTTTGTAAAAAAAATATATATATGAACCACAGGAAGTAATTAGTTTGGGGTTTCTTTACACTGAGCATCAACACTATTGATGCCAACTTGAGTGTTTCTTTTTTAATTCACACCAGACACTCAGACACTCAATCAGCCCAACACTTCTCTCTCTCTCTCTCTCTCTCTCTCTCTCTCTCTCTCTCTCTCTGTCTCTCTCTCTCTCTCTCTCTCTCTCTGTCTCTCTCTCTCTCTTTCTCCTCTACTCTCTGTCTCTCTCTCTTACACACACACACACACACACACACACACACACACACACACACACACAATCACTTATCTATTCCAGTAGAAGCTATTCAGATCTTCTAGCTAAGAGTTTGACCTTAATTCTATCTAAAATGAGGGGAAAAGCCATCCTCAAAATGTTCATATGGAAACTCGCCTGCAGCAGGTGCAGTGTCTGAGACTTCTGAAGTGCTTTCTCCTCTCCTCTGTACAGTGTTGATGACAGGGAGAGCATTTACTAAACTGCCCAAAGGAGAGGCTGACATGGCTTTTTAGATTATATCACAGTCTTCTTTTTCTTTTCTGTACTCCCTTTCTTTTACAGCACAGTAGAATCCACAAATCCCCCACCACTTTGTATTGTAAGTCACCTCTCAGCTTAGCCCCAGAAAGCCTGAGAAAAGTTCCACAGGAAAGATGCACTATTTAACGGAATCCAATCTCTCCCAATAGATTTGAATCACTAACATAAATGTATGAATGTAGATTATATCTCTGTAATGAGGCCTGAATCATTCTCAGTTACTTCAAAGGACTGAAATTCTACCTTCCTTTTTTTAGCTGCAATAATCAGGTCTTAATGGGTTCCTTTATTAATTGTTTCTCTGCTCAGATTGAAAGGACAGTACAAGCTTCAGATTAGAGTGGTACCTGCTATTCTAAAAGACTGTCTGTCTCTTTCATCCAGTCTTTGGAAGGCATGCTCTGTTTCTATGGCTTAAGCATATCCAGTGAGACTAAATCTTTATTGAAAGAAAGGGAGGTAAACTTTTGTTAAATGTGATGATTCAAAAAAAATCATAGACTTTAATAAAAAAAAATGCAAGTTCGTGAGAAGAAAGCAAAAAGGTTTCAAAAATGTGGCACTTCATGTACAGGAGGCGCTATCAGGGCCTTCCTCCAGATCCTTCAGTAGCTATTCTCTTTGAGCAACTTACATTTGAAACATGGATTTCCTGGATTCTTTAGGTTGCTCTGCACTGTCTGTGGTTCACTTACAAGATGTGTGTTCTATTATGTGAGATGTTATTGGCAGTGTCAGTAAGCTGCTTCAAATAATGCTAAATCAGGTCAAAAGTCATCCAGGCTGTTTGACAACATGTGCAGGCCTTATTTTTTTTTTTTTTTTTTCTTTTTTAAAGCCTGTTTGCAGCACTTAGGGGCATGAGCCTGTTTTCATATTTACAAATAGGAAATGCTAGTAGGAAGGCTTCCCCCCTGCTTGTTTCCTTCCAAAGCTATAGCTAGAAATGATGGCCACAGTCAATGATGTTTGAGGAAGTACAGAAGTGATAGTTTATAATTAAGTTTGTAATTATTGATTTCAAAATAAGAGCTTCAAGTGAGCTGAAAACACATTTTACCTTACAGAGAGGAGGAGTGCAACACTTAAAAGCCCGTAGTAAGCACAGCAAGAAGGGATGAACATCACTCATTGAAGTGAAAAAGGACAGATTTGTTGAATGTTGCTTTTTAAACGCTTGCATACACATCAAGGGGTGACTTACAGACTGAATGTAAGTCAAAGAGTGAAATTCATGTTTCAGATGTATTTCATAATATAGTCTGAGGGTAAGTTTATTTGGTATTTTAGGGAACTGGGGTGTCTCAGTGGGCAACAGTGCTTGTCCTGTAAGCATGAGGACCTGAGTTTGAGTTCCTGGCACCTACGCACCCATGGAAAGATAGGCATTGCTCTGAACACGGATTATCTTCACAATGTGGCTGTAGAAAAAAGAGTATCACTGGTGCTTCCTGCCCTTTAGAACAAGGTCAAGAGAGTTTGATACAACAGCACAAAGTTCTTCCCTGGTCTATGCACAGCTCGAGCTACACTACATACACACAGTCCACTCACACATCTATACAAAGCACACACAGACCAAATATATTTGTTTGTCTGTTTATTTAAGTTGTGTGTTTGCTTCAACTGCAGCATAGATTTGGAGGTCAGATGTAGCATTTTCCTTTGTGGTGTCATATTGACCCTCATAAAGTTTGGATGATTGAAAGATCTGTTTGGACTAATGGGTTTTGAAAGAAAGATGGTCAGCTGAAAACTGAAATGACTTTAGCGTTTTATAGAATGATTGAAGTCACTCAGTGATAGATTAGTTAGGAGTGCCAGCAACAGACCTTACATGTGACCCTAGGTTTTGCCACACCCATCTACCTATTTTCTTTTTCTTCCTCCTCTCTCTGTTTTTCTCCTTATCATCCCCCACTCACTCTCATATGTCTGAGTCTCAGAATGGAAGAGATAAGAAAGCTTAGAAGTCTTTGGTTATGGAAAACCAGCACATCTTTGCTGCAATTGATTAGCCAGAGAAAAGCAATAAAATAGCTTAGTGTTGAATTATTAACTATCAGTTGATTAGACAAAATAAATGTTTTTGTGGTTTGGGAAAAGGAGACTCTTAAGTGAAATGAACATATTTCAATTGTTACTTACACTATAAATTTTCAGGATATTCACGAGCTATTTGGAGTTTAATAAACATTTTTAAGTTGTTTTCCCCAAGCAATTCGTATCATTCAGAAGAGTAATCTATTAATTTGAGTCAGTTCTTTATGCTATCATGTTAAATTTTCCCGAAACAGTATACCCTTTAAAGCATAGACATTTATATAAACATTCCTTTTATTAAATTTGAAACTAAGTTGGAATTTCTGTTGTCTTATTTTCAAAGATCCAATGATCTCCTATTGAAAATGAAATAAGGATAAGATAGAAGCATAAAGGATCTTTTGTAAGAAAAATATCTATATTGGGATGTTTGAAATATTCTCACAATAAATCAGCGCAATTCCAGAAAGCTGAACTCTGCATCTTGAAACCAAACACAGTGAACATATTTTCACAAAGCTGCTGTTTTTCCCCTCCCTGCTGCTGGCAGGCAGAGCCTTCTCTTGACAAAGTTGTGATGTCTCCAAAGAGCTCTGTGTGGTGCTTCCAGCAGATCTGTTTCCTGCCAAGCCAAGCCCTCTAGACTTCTTAGTTGTGTGACACTTGTCGAAGTTTTGTTTTGAAATTACAATATTTTCCTTATAATTTTTGTTCATTGGCATGGAAATATTTGCAGCATGATGATTTTTTATGCATTTTCTTAACTTTTTAAAATTCAAGTGATGTTTATTGAGCATCTAGTATGTGGTAGTAGTCCATTGACAGTTTTTTTGTATCTAACAAAGAAGATAGGGCAATTTAGCTATTAAAGAATATGCATACATGGACACATGAATGAACCTATGGTTTTTTCTTTGTCATTAGGGATAGGAAAGCTAGGATTTTCTGAGGACCTAGAAAGCATTTGAGGAGATTTGGATCCTGACAATTATTTATGTTGTCTTTACAAAAGAGCCAAGGGAAACTGTGGCTTCTGCTTACTGATTTCATGAAGGATTATGGTTTGATCATCTCCTCCTCTGTGGTTATGGCACAACCCTCTACTCTAGATTCCTCCTACAGGCTTAGGATGTGAACAAAATCTCTGCCAGCTATCCCTGTTGTTCTCTCCTTTGTTTCTTTTTCCAGAATCATGGATGGATAGCATGTGTGTTCTAAATGATTCCATTAACTGTTTTCTGATAAAAATCTCCTAAACCATCTGATGTACTTTCTAAGTTTTTGTCAAATTTATTTATCATTCTTTATTTATGTATGTTGCATGAGAGTGCGCCTACCTTGAGTATACATGTACTACATTCGTGCAGGAATCAATGGAGGCCAGAAGAGTATGCCTTGGAAATGGAGTTACAGGCAGTTGTGAGTGGCTGTGAGAGTGCTACAAACTGAATGAAATCCTTTGTAAGAGCAATAGGTGTTATGATCTCCACTGAGCCATCTCCCCAGTCTCATGTGCCTACTATTAAAACATACATCTTATTCAACTCCGCTTGACCTAGCACCCATTCTAAATTTGGTAAGTTTCCCCCATTCAATAGAATTAGGCACAGAAAATGTGCATCCTGTGGGTTAGTGATAACCAAAATGTTCTTGTGTTGTAATAAATGCAGTCTTTGTTGTGCCAACTTTTCTTGGATTATTCCTGGGAATCCATTTTCGTCCCTTCTCTGGCCAGCTCTGGGCTGACGTCTGTATCTCTCCAGTGTGCCTCTGACACGTGACTTGCATTTGGCTTTGTCAGTGGGTAGATATGCACCCATACAGAAAGCTCATGGTATTTCTTCCTATATTTCATTTTATGTCATTGTCCTGAATATGACTGGAGGTACATCCTTGCAGATACACACTTCTTTGCTGACTCTTCCTCCAAGTCTTGAGATACTTATTCATGGAGTCCTTAGGATAATATTTACCAAGGAGTTGTATTCTTAATCTTTATTTCTGGTTTGTCAGCATCAGCTCTTGTTGCTCCTTCAATTGTACTACACCTCTGTGAGCCAATGAAACTGGGTTTAAAGGTCTCCTCCTGTGAATCGTCTGACATGACTTTTGTCTTTGTTAGGACAAAGCAGACTGTAGCCTGGAATACACATCTTTCACAGTAAGTAATCAGTCTATGATAATTTGTTTTTGTGTTTATACGAGATTATAAAAAAGTGCAATTTAACACAAAGCCCATTGTAAAACAGCTAATGTTTGCTTGGGGATGTGCTGAATTCTTTGTAGGAAGAGATAATGATAAGTGACATTTGCCCTACTGAAATATGTAGTATGGAGTTACATTTAGATTGAGGACTACCGGGCTTTTTATTTAGCTAATGATTGTTGAGGTTTAAAGAATCAATTATTTGATTACTACAGGTTTGATAAAATAATTTCATGTAACTGAAAGGAGCTTAGTAAAGCTGAAGTTGTGTCTCTAAACAAAATACATTTCTAGAAAGCTGTAGTTAAAAGATCCACATTAAAACTGCTTTTACTCTGAGAAGTGGTGGCGCATGCCTTTAATCTCAGCAGAGACAGAACTGAGTTCGAGGCCAGTCTGGTCTACAGAGCAAGTTCCTGGACAGGTTCCAAAGCTACAGAGAAACCCTGCCTCAAATACAATAAAACAAAACAAGCTCTCCTTTTTCTGTGGTAATGGGGGGTGTGTGTGAAAAGAATTAAAATTTAGTCTATGTATGAAACTGTCAAAGAATAAAAATATATATATTTAAAAATTAGTTTCCTTTCCAGTTAACTATAAAAATTTTTAAATAATTCATAGTTAGAATGAATCTACAAACCTTTAAAACAGTTGTTTTTGCAATTAAAAATATGTAGTTATAGTTTATTGTAGAAAATAAGGATAGGAATTAATTATGTCCTTTTCTGGGACACTTGGGGTTATTGTTTGAATATTTGGTTTTCAACTGAAGACAATTACTTTAAGATGGAGAAGTAGTCACATCTAGATTTTAAGGATAGGCACAAAGCTGTTCCACATGGAAAACTCTCAAGAAAAACACGTGGAGATAATTGCTGTTGGTCATTGTCCTTCCAGGAATTCCACAAGCCAATGAATCGGTAGAAACTGATACAACCCAGAGCAGACAATGCTTTGTGTTTGCGCTTTCACTTTACAATCCTAGGCAAAGATGCAGCCAGCACCCTGCCAGTTTAAGACTGGACTGATTTCCTGTTGTTCTCCAGCCCCTAATTTACAGGACAAAAAAAAAGGGTGGGTCTGGGAAAGGTGAGTGCATTGTCTGAGGCAGTCAGGTTGGTGGCAATCTTCTTCGTGTATTCCAGATAAGCAAACAGGAAAGGGTTTTAGCCTCCCACATACCAAAGACAGGATTCACTTCCGGGATAGCAGCCGCTCTTGTAGGGCTCCGAAGCAAGCAAGAAGGAAAGGCACACCAGAATTCAGGGACTTATTCGAGGATTGGACACTTCCCAGGGTTTATTTGCACCAGTTTGAAAGATCATGCCTTTAGAAGATCATGCTTTGTGACTGAGAATGTACTAAACCATCACTAAATTAGGATCTTGATGAGTTTCTTGAATCCCAATTAGCCCAGCAGTTCAAAACTGCGCGTTTTATAACCCATTTCTGCCGAAGATCCTGCTCAGTGATTTCTTGTTGCCTTCACCACTAAGTACAAACTCTTGATCTATATTCCCACTAAAGTTAGTGGAGGTTTGACTAGCCTGAGTGTATATATGTTTATAAATCCTGGCTTCTGTGTTCCCATTGCAATCAGTGGGGGTTGGGACACTATACTAGATTTCTGTTGGTGGAGGGGAAATGGCCTTAGTTTCTTTGGCTAATTTGTGAGAAAGAAGCACTCTTGCCTTTAACCAGTGAAATCATGTCCTTTTGTAAGTGGATTAGTGCAGAATTTGCTTATCGGCTTCCTCCACCCCCCACTTCAACTATTCTTGCTACAGGTAAAAAAAAAAAAAAAAAAAAAATGCATGAGTACTATTTTATTACTGTTTTTTCATATTAAAAGCTTACTGTGGGAATTTCTCTTATTCCAGTTATCAGTACACTAATGTGCACACACAAACACCCATACACAATATAGTGTTCCAATGATTTCTAGTTCGACATCTAGTCCTGCTTTGAGCCTTGTAAATATGTGTGCTTTTAACCCTGGATCTGGTGGCATTGCTCTGTAATTTCAGTTAATAGGAATAGACTGTGGCAAGAGGATTACAAGCTCAAGGCCTATGTGGTCTTCAGAACAAGTTTAAAAGTCAGCTTGTAAAAGATAGCAAGATCCTGTTTCCTAAACACACACACACACACACACACACACACACACACACACACACACACACACACACAGTGGCAGAGTATATGCCTAGCATGTACAAGACTCTAGGTTCAGCCTCTGGTACTGCAAAAAGCAAACAAACCAGCAAATAGAAGATATAGCTCAATGATAGAACACTTATTCTAGCATGGGAAGGCCTTGATTCAAACTTCAGCAACACACACACACACACACACACACACACACACACACACACACACACACACACTCAAGAGTAGACTACTTTTATATTAGTCGGAATTAATATATGTTACATATATTGATGAGAATGACATGGGCTTTTGATACTTCAAAATCTAAACCCAGTAACACACTTCCTGTAACAAAGCTTATGTTTCTCTAATCTTTCCAAATATTTCCACCAACTGGGAACTAAATGTTCAAATATATGAGCTTGTGGGAGCCATTGACATTCAAACCATCACAGATATATATATTATATATATATATATATATATATATATATATATCCATATTCTTAGAGAATTTATAGCTTGAGTTCCTGTGGGTTTTTTTTTTTTTAAAGACAGGATCTGCTGTATGTCACACTGCCCTTCAACTACACTATAAGAATGACCTTCAATTTCTTATCCTCCTACATTCAGCTTCTGAGTGCTGAAGTTGCAGGCCTGTGCCACCATGCCTAGTTAATGTGGTGCTGGCAAGCTCTCTACCAACTGAGCCACACCCTTATCCATATGCTTTATGAATTCTTGGACAATGCTCTTCATAACCCTCTTTAAGAGGTTCCACCAATAAATGGAATTAAAACTGATTTATCACTTCATAAATTTCTGAGCTCTTATAAAATTATCTAGTAATTAATTTTAGCAGTACCACATTGCACAACTTCGGGTCCCACAATCCCTGTGCTAATCTGTGTGAAAAGCATCTCCTGAAATTTTGCAACGCAGAAGTTTCTGTAGCAGATACAGTTGGCTGTCTATCTCAGACCCATTACCAGCTTTTTCCTTTGTGGTAGAGCCACTGACTAATTTGGAAAGCCTACCTTTCTTCTCCTGCATAGAACTCACTAAGCCAAACATAACACACCATTGTTTGTCTTTGCTGGTGACTGGTCTTAGTGTGGACATATGACACGGGTCTGGCATACAGGAAGGTTTCTGGCGGCCTCACTGATAAGTAAAAAGACATGCCTATTTTCTTATGCCAGCCATTGTCGTGTGCAGATGTGGTCCATGGAGCTGGGGAGAGTTTGTGGCTATAAAGGGAGAAGCCTGAGGGCAAGCTGCAGTTAGTGGCCATGTGGCACAGCAAATCTGTGATGAAATACCACAGCTTTCTGGTCTACAAGACAATGACAGAATGGCAACACAGAACACCCAAAGTAAGGGGCTATCTTGCAAGAAGACAGCCAGAGAGTGACCTCTCCAATATCTCCCCATAGCCTCTAGACAGTTATTTAGCTAAGTACTGAGACGTGTGTGTGTGTGTGTGTGTGTGTGTGTGTGTGTGTGTGTGTGTGTGTATGTGGAGGAGACCCGAGCTGCAGAAGAAAAGCCTGAGCTGAGGTTTGAACTATTGCAAAGCTAATGATGGGAGTTCAGTCAAATTAACCAGCTAGAGGACTACAATAGAATATACAAAGTCACTTGCAATGTCTAGAATGTAGGTGAACATTTCCAACAAATAAAGAATAAACGGGAAGAAAGCATGGCCCTTTCTCGAGAGTACGACAGTAAGCATATACCAGCATCAACATGACCCCATTGTAATAGTGAGCATAGAAAGACTTAAAGAAGCTGTGCTCTTTCAGATAAGGTAAAGGAAAATGTGATCACACTATCTACTGAGCAGGCATGACAGAACACACACACATACAACAAAAAACAAAACAAACAAACCCCAGCATTGTCCTAAAATTTTTCTTAATAGAAAGAAGCATTCAAAGGAAAGAGTCTATAAACTGAACTTAACTCAATACTCAATGGCCATTGTACATTTTAGTGGTGGTGCATACCTTTAATCCCAGCACTCAGGAGGCAGAAAGATGGATCTCTGTCCTGGTCTAAATAGTGAGTTCCAGGACAGCCAGAAACCTTGTCTGGAAAAAACAATAGAAAATAAAAATAAAAAAATGGAAGAAGGTTTTGATAATTAAGAGAAACTGAAGACCTGTGGTGTAATGGTGTAACTCATAATGTCCAAGAGGAGAAAACTGCTAATCTGTGGCAATAGCAAGAAGAAATGGTCACCATTTCCCCAACAAGGTGAGAGACAAAATTTATAGACACCTGTAGTGTAATAACACCTAAAGGTGTGTAAGTAACAGTCCTGCATTTCTTACAGAAATCAAAATTTCTATAGAAAATTTCACCAGAAGAAAACTGTAGTCCCTATTGGTATCACTGACTGGTTCTAACCCTGGTGAAGAAAAAAACTCAATACTGTTTATTACAATATGAAGAGGATAGAGAACTTCCTATTTTATGTTATAAAATGAAGAGAAAGTGTGAAAAAGACATTGCAAAAATATTAAAGACCGCTTTTTCCGCTATCTTTCTGCGCGGTCACCATGGTGCACATGAATGTCCTGGCGGATACTCTGAAGAGCATCAACAATGCTAAGAAGAGAGGCAAACGCCAGGTCCTCATCAGGTCCTGCTCCAAAGTCATCGTTTGGTTCCTAACTGTGATGATGAAGCATGGTTCCATTGGTGAATTTGAAATCATCGATGACCACAGAGCTGGGAAAGTTGTCATGAACCTCAAAGGCAGGTTGAACAAGTGTGGAGTGATCAGCTCTAGATTTGATGTGCAGCTCAAAGACCTAGAAAAGTGGCAGAACAATCTGCTTCCCATCCCATCACTTTGGCTTTATTGTACTGACAACCTCAGCTGGCATCATGGACCATCAAGAAGCAAGATAAAAACACACAGGAGGGAAAATCCTGGGATTCTTTTTCTAGAGATGTAAAACATAAATAAAAAGCCTCCATAGACAAAAAATATATATATATATATTAAAGACCAATATCTTTTCTGAGACCAAAATAACAAGAATTGTCATATGTAGCCAATACAATATATTGAAACATATTAAAAATCACATTAAATCTGTTAAATCTGACTAGGCATATTATATCCCAGAAACATATTTGCATTTTTCTTCTTCCCCTCTCTCCTCCCTTCATTCCTCCTTTCTTCTCTTCCCCATCACCTCACTCTTCTTTCCTCCCCCCCCCTTTTTTTTTGTCTTGAGACTCAAACTGAGGGCCTCCTGTACGTGAAGCCTTTCATAAGCATAATAATCATATCAAGAAGGTAAGGAAGAAAAAAAAAACATCAAAACAATCGATAGGACACAGCACTGGTCTAAGTTTCAAACCCATTCATGATAAATAAATACTCTAATGAAACTAGGAATAGAGATGAATTGTGATCTTGATAAAACCAGTCTTGGATAAAGCAACTACAGGTGACATAATGTACTCTGGAAAAATTCGAAATTTTCCCACTAGAAAAATAAGTATGTCTTCTTTTACCACTGCTTTCAAACACTGTTCTAGAAGTCCAAATTCAGATAAAAATAAGATAAAATTACACATACACACACACACACACACACACATAGAGAGAGAGAGATAAATTGTCTTTGCAGATGATGTGATCATCTATGTAGATACTAAGGAATTGACAAATGCATTAATAGGCAACTGCAACAAATGTTGTAGACTACAATGTTAGTCCACAAAAGTAATTGAGTCCCTATATGGGAACAATAGACAAGCAGAACTTGAATTGGAGGGTATTCAAAAGTCAAGGATGTGGAGACTGAATTATCAAGATGACAGTTCTTGTCAACCTAATCTATATATTCAAAGCAATTCAATCAATATCCCCTCCAAAGTAGTTCCTTTGATATTCTCAACTTGATTCTTTAGTTTTTTTATAGAGAAGCAAAACAACCAACCAAAGGAAAAAAAATCAAAAGTTCCTATAATGTTATGATAATTAAAACAATATGGTATTGGTAAAAAAAAAAATGACAAATGCATCAGTGTAGCAAATAGAGGTTCCAGAAATAGATTCGCATCATTTTTTACAACTCTACTTCATGAGGAACAATGCATTGCAGGAAGAAAAGATAGTCTTTTGCTCATTGGTAGGAATAGAAAATAAGTCACTTTGGAAGAGTTTGACAGTTTCTTGCAAAAGTAAACAACACTCCTAGCATATAATCCAGCAATCACTCCTTGGAACAGTCTCAAGTCAACAGGAAAGCCATGCTTTCTCAAAAGGCTCCACATAAATAGTTATAGCAACTTTATTCATAATTGCCCAGACTTGGAAGTAACTAAGATGTCCTTCATTAGATGAGTGGAAAAATACACTGTCGTATTCAGATTTTGAAGACTAATCAGTGCTAAAACAAAATGAGCTAATAAGGTCCGATGAGGATGGGAAGGACATAATGAATATGAGTAATTGAATGAAACCAATTGGAAAGGAGGAGACCCTTCATGATTGCATGTATGTGACACTCCAGAAAAGGCAAAACCATGGAGACATTAACAAGCAGTGAATTCCAGGGCTTAGGAAGAGATGTAGGTGTTAAATAGGCAAAGCACAGAAGATTTTTAGGGCAACGTATATAAGAGTAGAATTGTAGTTACATGTCATTATTCATTTGTAAACACCCACAGAGTACAAAACCCTGAAAGTAGCCATTATATAAGTATTGGGATTGGGTGATGATACATCAATACAGGTTGATTGATAATTAGAGATGTAGTTTTCCGGTGGGGATCATGAGAGTGGGTAAAGGTGTATGAGCAGGGGATAGGACATGTATGGGAACTCTGAGCTTTCTCCTCAGTTTCAGTATGAATCTAAATGCTTTCTAAAAATGAAATTTATGAATGGACAAAGGAAATTTCGGACATTAAAACTACTAACAGTATTAAGAGGTACAATCACATAAAATAAGTTTGACAACTTAGGAAAATGAGTGAATTTACCAAAATAAAGAAAATGTTATACCCCAGTAGAAAATCTGCAAGTCCTTATATTAAAGAAACTGTATTTTAATTAATAAACCTTACCTTTAAAGAAAATTGCGAGGCCAATGTCCTGAATGGTGAGTTGTTTCTAGAATTTCAAGTATTGTCAAACAAAGGTATCCTGATAATCCTTCTCAAATTCTGTCAGAAAGTGGTGTACAAAAACTGTATTTCAACTGACTATATAAAAGATTCACCTTTACCTGCTACTATTACAGAGTAACTGATGATGAATCATATATTTAAATGTAAAACCTCAAATCATGAAATGTTTTGTAAAAAAAAAAATGGGCGGACTTTCTCATGATGTTCAGAAAAGAGACTGTTTCTTAGGTTCATAAATAATAAGTATAAAAGTGATCATTTCTAGTTTTTTCCAAACTAAAACTTTGGCCTATCAAGACAATAATTAAAGAAATGAAGAGGCTGGCCACCGATATGGAGCAAAGATACATAAGCTATTTATCTGGAAAAAAATCATTACCTAGGTATGTGAAGGAGCTCCATGTCTTAATAAGCAAAAGACAAAACGACTAAAATGATTATACTGTTGTGAAAAAAAGATTAAAAGTATTAAAGGGTAGTAAATGCATGAAAAGGTGTTCAGCATCATTAGCCATCAGGGAAATGTGAATTACACCTGATATCTCCCATCAGCAAAACTAATGGGATTTTTCCGTAGAAGAGTGACAGCACCCATTTTAAGGTAAATGGAATTTTCGTGGCTATTGTGTGGAAGCCAGACTTGAAGGGAATAAAGCACAAAAACAGAGAGATGATTTTGACAACAAGAGACACATTCAAGAAAAAAGGTGGAATGACAGTGCCAAAGGTGTTGGAGAGTGCCTGCACCCTTGATATGCATAAAAGTATCAAGAGCATGGTGTGCTCCTCAGCTTTTTGTGTGCAAGAATCAGGGGTGGAACAGCACTGGGTTTTGTCTTGGAGAACTGTAAAAATTGAATTACTTTAAGATACTGAGAAAGAGTAGGAAAAAGCTGAAGTTGAAAAGTCCCTGAGTGGGCAGAGGTGGTGTGGAGATATTAGATTATATTAGATATTAGATATATTAGACAGATGGAGATATTGGCTCAGGAGAAGAGATAATTATGGTGGGCAAGAGGTCTTGGTGTGTGGTTGTAGATTCTAGAAACTTAAAACTTGATTCTGGTTGCTCCTGTTTTTACAATGAAATAGAAAAACTGGGCCATTGGCTACATTTCTTTTTACCTTCTTAAAATTTAAAAATTTATATGTTTATCCCAGAAGCTCAAATTCTAGGAAGCTGTCCTTTAGAAAGAAGACACTGACATTTAGGGGTGGTTGCTTATCACCTGCCTTCCCAGCACTTAAAAGTCTGAGGCAGGAGGATGGCTGTAAGTTTCAGAACATTTTGTGCTATAAATGAAACTCTCTTCTTGGTTAATAAAAATGTAATAAGAGAGGAAAGAAATAAAACACTGGAATATGAATACATATTTTTAGTATCAATTAGTAATATTTTAGTGTATTATTTCTATAAGGATGTTTATCAAATATGGGTAGAAATATTAAAAATAAAAACTAGCAACTTTAAATTGTTTATTTGAAAGTATTGAAAAGATAGAGATTCATGCTCACTGCCTCCCAGTTCCAAGTTCTGACCCATTGTTTCTCTGTGTGTTTTCCTGTAATAGGGATGCCTTGGCTTTGCTTCTCAGGCTTCTTTGACATGACACAACATATGACACATATATGTGTGAAAAATATACTGTTACTTTATTCCTAAACCTTCACTCTGGTTTCTGTTTTGGAGGAGGTTTCTGTTTTGGAGGACGTTTCTGTTTTGGAGTAGGCTATTTAAAAAAAAATTACTGAATTGGTATCTCATTAAAATCACAATATTGCAAATAAATTTTGACAGTAATTTATTAGTCTACAGGAAATACATTATTGGTTAAAAGTTAACTCTATTTGAAAACTAAATCATTAACAATACAGTTAGGATGAGCCAAGATCCATCAACTTTTTCTGCTAAAGTGGCATTTGTTACCACTGATTTTATATTCCTAGAAATCTTCTCTGGCAGAATTAATTTCTACCCAGGCTAAGCTTTAAAAGCCAATTTGTCTGCTGTCTACCTTTCCTCAGTCCTTTAAATATCCTGGCTTATTTTATATTCTGCTTCACCTAGAACAATGGCAGCCCAAGGTATGACATTCTGCTCACCACCTCCCAGTTCCAAATTCAGACCCTTTGTTTCTCTGTGTGCTTTCCTGGATTAGGGCTGTCTTGGCTTTGGTTCCCAGAGTTCTTTTGACAGCACATTTGGATACATTTCTGCAAACTGACCCTTGGCACCTTCCTTTGGAATATGCCACGGTATTTAAACTTTGGCAATGTGTATTACAGATGCAAGCAAGAAATACTTCTACCTTGTGAGGTGGCTGGCCTTCAAACTCCAGCTACTGAGGCCAGATACTCCAGCCTTCCTTCAGAGCACGGGATTGGAGAGCTGCTGCTTACTGACTTTCTCAAATGCCACTACTTACTGAGTGTTTTGAAGACAAGATCATCTTCTGATCTGCACCCACATGCCATGATACACACACACACACACACACACACACACACACACAGACACACACACAGAGAGAGAGAGAGAGAGAGACAGAGAGAGAGACAGAGAGAGGGAGAGAGAGAGACACAGAGAGAGAGACAGACAGAGAGGGGGAAGAATAAATAAAATATAATTTTAAAAAAGAAAATTCTCATGACCAATTTCACTTATTCTAATGTGACCTGTGATCTATGTTAAGAGATTATTAATAAGATCAGGATATGAAGCCTCCAAGTATTAACTTTGAACTCGAGAAGTGTGTTAAAATTTAGTTAACTAAGATTTGTAATCCTTCCAAGCAAGATCACTAAAGGACCAAACAGCACACGATGAAAGATAGTTTAATTGATAATAAAGAATATTGTATCTGGTTCATAACTCGGAAAGTCATTTTCTTTTGCTGAATCTCAGTTTGATATGTGTGTGTATGATGGGTGAATTAATTCATGATTGCTTTTGATCAAATTTCACCTTGCTGTAATTCTTTGTTTTATTTTTTCAGTATAGCTAACATAAATTGTCTAGACTCTCCTGGCTCATCTCAAATTCTTAACAAGGATCCCAGGATGGTTTGAGATGAAGCATCAGTGTGACTGACAGGGGTTTTAAGGGAGAATATTGTTACTGGGAAGTATGTTTTCTCCCAGTGAATTTTTTTTAGTTGAAGAGTTTCCATGGTGATATAAGACTGAGATGCAACAGCTGAGATGCCACAGATGTGCTAATTGAGCCACAAATGGGAGAGTGGTGAATTCTTACAGAAGTTTGCAGATTCAGCAACACCAAGTGATATAGAGATGAATGGGAATTCAAGGCATGGTGAGTGATAATGGGATGGAATGGGAATCCTGGGCATGGTGTGGTGACAAGTCTCAAAATCTGCCCAAATACATCTTTTCTAGAAACATGTGAAGATCTGGGGACACAATGTCTACATGTGAACTGCTTGTCAGCCATGGCAGGCAGTCAAATGTGCAGCAATTGTTTGTCAACTTTTATTGGGAAATGATTTCCTAGGTGGGTGTTGCATACATTTCTGGACTGTTAGCATGTGGCTGAGCTCCTTTAGTAGCATGATTGGAAGTGATAGTGATATTCCACAGCCATCTTCTTCAATTCCTAGCCCACTCAATGTTTCTTTATTTTTTGCTGCCTATATTGTAAACTTCTCCCAAGTAACTTTAGAAGCTAATGGTGAAGACAAAAAAGCTACAATCAGGTTAGGGGATGGTTACCATACAAACCTATACTCTATCCTTATAATGTCACATAATAAAAAAATACACTTTGAGTTCTACTTGGTGTAACTATGAATCTACCCTAGCTAGTTCAGATAGCTGTGCACTGTATTCTCTTCCAATACTGCTCAATGCGGTGGCATGGAATGTTACCAAGAAAACTTATGTGATGTGGCTCTGTTACTATTAAGAACATTCATGGGTCAGATGCCTGTGAAGGCAACCACATAGCAAGGATGATGAAGGTGAACTAAAATTTGACTGCACACTAGACAGTTTCTGTTGTTGTAGAAGTGGAGAGGGTAAGACCATTTGAGCTCCTGAGCGATAGTCACTTAGAAATGATAATGTTTGAATACTAATTTAATGAACCAAGGATATATTGGAGAAGCATGTGCACATCTCATTAAGCTATCCCATGATGGCATAAAGCATAAGACTTCAGCATGTCTTTGAATCTATAGACAAGGTCTGTGTTGATGACAACTGAAAGCATTTATTTAGAATTCCCTGGATAAGTAGGCCAGCATTCCATGGTAGAATCTATGTCCTTAGCCAAATCTAGACATTTATATCACTATTGTTTACAAACATGATAAAGTATCCAATTTTGAATCATTTATTGAATTGTTTACATGTTCAGAAGTAATACATTGGTAAAGAAGGTTGGGAAAAATTTGCTTCTGTCTGTGCCTTGCCAAGTTTGAATATTATCATAAAATAACAGGTGGGTAGATATTTATTGAAAATGGTATAATAAAGGAAATAAAAAGTGTTTTTAAATAGAGAATATCAGGAAAGATGAAAATGAACATGCGTGGGAAAGGCAAAAACTGACAAGAAATAGTTTGGGAAGTTCCAGGCACTAGGAAAGGCCAGTGTCCTTGCAACATGATATGGTAGTGATGGTGCTAATGAATAAAGACTGCTAATGCTGGTGGCTACCAGATCCATAAGACTGTGTAGCTCGTGGTGAACACATTCAATATTTGTTCTAAAACTAATAGGCCATTACTAAAAACAAGTTGAGAAATTATTGTGACCTGAGATGGCAGTGATGGAGACGGAGGAAGTGAATGGGCTTGAAGAACATTTTATAGTAAGAATCTATGGGATTATTATTCTGCTGAAGTGGAAGAAGACAGCATCACCCTCAATTTATAGCACTGTAACTTGGGAATGGAGCATGATTAAAACAAAAAAATTCTTTGAACATTGATTTTCTGAAATATCTCCCTTATTTCAAAGCAGACCTATTAAGTAAATACCAGAATATGATTATTATCACCAATCTGAAGGCCTTTTTAGAGATGATTTAATCCTATGGCAGCCTGTATTATACATTAGTTTTTTTGTTTTTCATGTTTGCTCATACACTTAATTCGAGGTAAAAGACTTTTGTCTTGATTACGAACTGGTCAAATTTTATTGGCTCAACTGTCTCCAAACTAACTAGATTAAAATAACCTATTGCATAGGTTCTATAGGTGAGAAATCCAAGTGGAACTAAAATCTCTTCATAGTATGGAGTAGGTCATTCATAAAACAATGTTTTAAGGTCTTTAGTTTAATTAATAAAGTATAGGCAGGTGGGAGTTTAAATTGGTTAGTAGGAGAATAAAATCTTGCTTTATAAAAGACAAATGGCTCATCCATCCTTTGATTGTGTAGTAGCTAGTTGAGAATAATGTTAATTTTATGTATCAACTTTGCTAGATCATCAAACTTAAATAATTAATATGGTAGCCTAAATATTGCTGAATTTTGTTAAATATCACTTTTATTATAAAGAACTTGCAAATAAAAATCATCACTGAACAAGTTTAGTCAGAATCAAAGTCTACACATATAAATCAACTTCTATAGAGTTAGAATTGCCATTCTGATATTGCAGTATTTTTTAGATAATTAAGATTTACTACCATTTCCTATTTTCTTAAATTAACCAAACTGACCTAAGCATGCATTGCAGATCTAACTAATGAGACTAAAGGAATACAACAATTAAACACTGAATATTCTCCCTATGGTTTCTAAAATCCTGATGAGACAGAAATAATCATACACGAGTAATCATAAACTTACGTTGTGACAGTAATATGCTTTCAATTCCAAAGATCAACATTGGAGAAATTACCCAAAAGGAAAATGATGAAACAGCTTAGTACCATCTAGAGACAGAACACAAAGCTGCCATACACTGTATTTTCCCAGCATAACCTTGATCCTTCCATACTTAGAATTTTGACCACCCTCCTAGGACAAGTAAGCGGATTGTAACAGAGGCCTTATGAGTCAGAAAAGCTGTTGCCTCCTGGTCTGCTGTCAACATGGTACTAACTCATGAGACCCTTCTGACCCAGGCTTTCTCTTCCTTGTTTCTGAAAACCTCACCACAGAAGAGAGCAAAATAAATTGGATCCTTCCATGTAACCTTGGCCAAAAATCCAGGAACTTTCATATTGGTTATTTCAGAGTAGGCTCTTGGACCCTACGAGAATTCACAGCATGGAGGATGAATCTCAGGGACCTGATGATACTTCAGGTAATTTTGCTGAGCCAAATTTCTGGTGAGAAATTTGGTTCCCCTGGGTTCCCCACAGAAGAAGTGCCACTTACCAAAAAAAAATGTGTTGTGGATTGCTACTTAGTGACCTATTTTATTTATTTTAGTTCACCCTTCTATCTCATGAGCCATCCATTTCCCTCCAACTATCATTTCTGTCGGGGGGAAAAAAAATCTATTATAAAGGACCATTATCTTACATGTAAGTATTTCAAGTGAATTTAATTAAAAATATAAGAGATTAAATATAATTTAAGCTTATTCAGAGCAAACATTTTCAGTGACATTATACTTTGTTTTGTTTATTATTCTTTGAGAATTTAATGCATGTATACAATGTATTTTGATCATATGTGCTCCCTACCCCCTAAAATTAAAAAAGTGCTTAAATGAATACAACGAAGATCATAGTTTTATGATGAAGGAGAGAACACTGAGTGTTCCAAAACAAATCTGTGTCTGTTACTAGTTTATTCCTAATCCATTATGTAAATTAAATCTAACAGAGTTGTGTTTAAATGAAATTGTCTTTGTTAATAAAATACACTTTTTAGGCATATATGATTATAACCCTTTTGCTTAAAGTTCAGTGGGACTGTGGATCATTGATAGAATGGCTTAATGCAAAAAATATAAAATCCTGGATATTGAGAAAGCTCATGGCTTCTTCATTTGAGCATTTGTTGCTATTTAGCAATAAATTCTATGGAGAAAAAAAAAAAAAAAACTTCCAACCCTCAAAGAGCACTAGATCCCCTGCAGCTGGAACTACAGGCAGTTGTGAGTCACCTGAAATGGGTGCTATGAACTGAACTTGGCTCTCCTGTAGGAGGAGCTTGTCCTCTTACCCCCTGAGCCATTAATCTAGCCTATACATATACATTGTAACTAAGCATTGTTTTCAGAAGACTTGTGTATTCAAAGTAGCCCAAGACAAACTGATTCATGTTTGTAACAATGTTTGTAACATTGAAACAAGTTTGTAATTTGGTACTACCATCCATCCCTATAGCAACAGTTTATTTTGATGATGATGGTTATTCTCAGAGGTTCATCCTTGCTTTTGATGGTATTAGAAGTGTTTATCAACTTTTAGAAAACAGATTTTGGTGGTAACTTCGAATAACCCATGTTATACTGTGTTAAATTCTTTTACATCTGAGGCATATATCTCATTTAGTGAGGGAGCAGAGCAACAGAACATCTTCTTTGGAAAGATT
Organism: Cricetulus griseus; assembly: GCF_003668045.3. Classification (NCBI taxonomy): domain Eukaryota; kingdom Metazoa; phylum Chordata; class Mammalia; order Rodentia; family Cricetidae; genus Cricetulus; species Cricetulus griseus. Next base: position 336,328,016 of record NC_048595.1, on the reverse strand, counting down.
GAAATTGTCCTGGAGTTTGGTGAGTGGGGCATCTGAGCTCAATCAACAGCAGCCAGAATTTTGCTTTGTGTTGCTAATGGTAAGAAGTGAATGTGTGGCTGCAGTTCTTGACATCCTGCTCATTCCTAGGTCTATTGTTGGCAAAAGTTCTATCTATCTACTGTGTTTCACTCCAAACCAAAAGCACATAGGAATTCCCCAAGGGTTAATTTTCCGCTGTTGTTCAATAATCTATATAGAATGAATCATTGAAATTCTGAGGCATTTTGTTTGGCTCTTCAGTAAATGCATGTTTTGTTTTGTAACCAGTGCCTTCCTTTCATAGTTAAGTGTCTCATAAGTGCTATCATCAGGTTCTGGAACTTTACCATTTTCTTGGCCTCCAGAGCTATTACACCCCCTTTGAAACAAAAATACATAATTCATAAACTGGCAAATAGATGCATGCAAAATTTAGTTATTTACTTATGTTTGAATATATATTAGGAATAAGTTGACTGCATTCCATTTTAGGGTATCATTATGTTGTATATTTTAATGTATAAGATATGACTCAGTCACAGTTATTAGAGTTGGAGGCACAACTTATATATAAAAGGATGTCCTTCTCCTAAGATTCTTCTGAATGTTTGGCTCCAAACCACATCAGACTTTATCTGTCTAATCATGATGCACATTGATTAGCAATTTTTGTTTTATTAATGTTAAAATGGATAATTGAAGGCTCACAATAGAGTGTCTTCTGTCTAGCATTATTTAAAATGTATTCAATCTGTTTGGGATTAAGAAAACATTTCTAAAGTACAGTTATACATTCTAATTTCCTTAAGCTGCAAGTTATTTTTAAAGTATATGAATAAACACTGACCATTACAATCCAAATGAATATGCCTTTTCATCACATTGCAAGTTATTACTAATAATTAAGCTCATTTACATAATGTGTCCATATATGGGCTGTCCCTTTTCACCAAGCAGAATTCATAGGAAAACAAACACGCAAACATCTGGCACGTAAAGCACCCTGATGCAGAGGGTACAGTCTACCACAGGCAGATTCCCAGCATTGCAACAGTGTTCTTCAGCAGAGAGTAAGGCTTTCCTGGGACATGTTTCCAGTTACAAAGTGATGTGCCGGAACATAAAGAAGTAAGACTGGCACGTGTTCATTTCTGGGTTATGATCTTTATTGTGTGTGTAAATTCTTTTCAATATTTTGAAACCATAATAAAGCAAAAGTGTATTATTAATAGACGCATGAATTGTTTTTCATTAGAATGAAATGGGAAGAATCTCACTCGTGATCATCAGAATATCTTACAAAGCTTATTTAAAACATAGTTTCAAGTTTCCAATCATAAAATATTCTGTTCCTTTTTTGGAGCATGAGATGGGACAACCATGTTTCTAAAATGCTGCAGAGCCAAGGTTGATAGCTACTGGCTCAAATTATATATGGCGTGAATAATTTAAAAAGAGGTAAAAGAGGAATTTGGTTACAGGTTGTTGTTGTTTTTTTTAATAATGGAACATTTTCTTTCTTTTATTTTTTAAAAAATTTTTCCTTCCATACTTCCTGAGCCTAGACACACAGGGTGGGCCTAGGCCCTATCCCAAAGGATATGACAGATTCTGAAGACCCCTCCCAATGGAAGGCCTTGCCCTCCCTGGGAAGCAGAAAGGGTATGGTATAGGTAGGGTGTTAGTTGGGGGGGCGGGGGAAGGAGTGAAAGGGAACTGGGATTGACATGTAAAACAATCTTGTTTCTAATTCAAATAAAAAAAAAAAAGGAGTGTAGGGAGACACTGTAACCACGCTTCCTAAGGACTGGCTACAGGTGTGCCCCACCACGCCTATCAGGGTATGATCAAGGTGATATTAGGGTGACATGGGAGAAATTTTTAAGGAACAGACAAGGCACATGGGAGCTCTCTCACCTTGCTACTTTGGCATGCTCTGGCTTGCTGTTGGTTGGCATTTATATATTTTAAATTATCCTAACCTTACAGATTTCTTACCAGTTATTCACCACTATAATGGAGAGAAAAAAGAAAGAAAGAAAGAAAAGAAATGCAAGCCAGAGTACTAGAGAGCTCAACAATTAAAAGAAATTTCCTTCTCCTCTACCCTCTTTTCTTCCTTCTCTTATAGTCAGGATCTCATTATGTAGTCCAGGCTGGATTTGAACATGGAACTTGCATTCCTTCTACCTCAATCTCCCCAGTGCTGGCATTCCAGGAAGTGTGTGCCTCTATGTTAGTCTCTAAATTTAATTTGTATGTATGTGATGCTGGGGGGATGGGAGTGAAAATTAGCATTTCTCTTGTGCTATTATGCTGCTCTACTGCTGTGATACAGCCCCAGAGCAGAAAACAGTTTTCTTAGCTTTGGAAAAGGGTATTTTTATTTTTATTATTATTAATTGGGGGGGGGGTTGAGACAGGGTTTCTCTGTAGTTTTGGAGGCTGTGCTGGAACTAGCTCTTGTAGACCAGGCTGGTCTTGAACTCACAGAGATCCACCTGCCTCTGCCTCCCGAGTGCTGGGATTAAAGGCGTGAGCCACCAACGCCCAGCTTAGAAAAGGGTATTTTTAAAGGTAATGAAAAAGTTAATGGGTAGAACTGAAAAATATCACTTGAGTGAGGTAACCCAGATCTAGAAAGACTAACATGGTATGTACTCTCTTATAGGTGGATATTATCTGTAAACTAAAGGATAACCATACTATAATCCACAAACTCAAAGGAGCTAAGTAACAAGGAGTAACATGAATCTTACTGTGAAGGAGAAATAGAATAGACATAATGGGTGAAGGGGAGGTTCTAGATGGGGGAGTGGTTAGGGGAACAGGAGCAATCAGGTTGGGGGAGGATGGAGGGAAAGAGTATTGGGAAAGACAATTAGAATGAGGAGCATCCCTAGGATGAGCTAGAAACCTAAATGCAATGGAAACTCCCAGGAATCTAAGTGTGACCCTAGTTAAGATTCCTAGCAATGAGGATATAGAGCCTGAACTGGCCTATTTCCACAACTAGGCAAGACTTCCAGTGGAAGGATTGGAACTCCAACCCACCCACATAACCTTTGACCTACAATTTACCCTGCCTACAAGATATGCTGGGGTAAAGATGGTACAGAAATTATGGGAATGGTCAGGCAAGGACTGGTCCATCTGGAGACCCATACCATAAGAGGGAGCCCACCGCTGACCTACCTGGATGACCAGGACCCAGAGGCTGGATAGCCTAGAGACTTAGGATAGAACCAAACATGACTAGCAAACAAAAACAAAAACAAAAACAGTCAACAAAATAATTCCTAATGATATTCTGCTATATTCATAGATTGATGCCTATCCCTATTGCCATCAGAGAGGTTTCACCCAGCATCAAGTCAAAACAGATGCAGAGACAAAACCTTAGGTGGACGTGAGGGAATCCTGTGGAAGTGGGCTTGGGGAAGGGAGCCAGAGGGTCAAAGACACCACAAGAAATCCACAGAATCAACTAACCAGGGTTCATGAGTGTTCACAGAGACTGAACTGCCAACCAGAGAGCTTGCATGGAACTGACCTAGTCCCTCTGCATATATGTTATAGTTGTGTAGCTTGGTATTCTTGTAGGACTCTTAACAGAGGGAGCAGGGACTAAATCTGATACTGTTACCCGTTTTGGGGACCCTTTCCAATACTAGGCTACCTAATCCAAACTCAATAGGAGAGGAGGTGCCTAGCCTTACTGCAACTTGAAATACCATGGCTGACTGACATTGGAGGTTTACCCTTTCCTGAAGAGAGAAAAAGAGTGAATTGGTGGCGGGAGAGTGGAGGTTGGGATAAGGAACTGGGAGGAGAGGAGGGAGTGAGGGGAAGCTGATCAGGCTGGGAAAACATTAATTAATTAATTAATTAAAATAATTTTTAAAAAGAAAAAATTTAAAGGGCAAATGAAACACATTTACATATGCATTGCCACAAATTTAAGGGTGAATGAATTGAGTAAAATTGGTAAATTATGGATGGTTCACAATTCTTGGATTCCAGGACGTAGCAAGGAGAGATTATGGTAGTAGACAGGAGGCCGTAGGTAGTAAGTATTAGGTAGTAGATAGTAGGCAGTAGGTAGTAGGAAGTAGGCAGTAGACAGTAGACAGTAGGTAGTAGGTAGTAGGAAGTAGGCAGTAGGTAAAGTGCTTGGTATGCGTGCTCAAAGACTTAAATTTGGAAGCCCAGAACCACATAAAAGCCAGACAAAGTAACATCCAAACACTTCTGTGATAAGACAGAATATGGGTACAGGAGAATCTCTATATCTGGGCTGGCTAGACTGGCATATGCAATCCTATAAGCTTTACTGTTGCAATAGCTTCATAAATAGACCTTTGCATTCCTGTGCTGAATACTCTAGACCAGAATGCACATGCACATGCACACACACACATGTACACACACAATAACAAATAAAAAATAAAACAATTATAGAAGATGATTCAGGATGGCAATTTTGAAAATATTAGGAATGAGATCATATCACAGCATCTTATGCCAACTGAAATTATTAACACAATTCTAGTCTAAGAGAACTGAGAGATATTATAAAAGTATAAAGAACTCATTACACTGTGTAGTCAATGCTACAACTATGTACTAAACATATAATGTGTGTCTATCCGTTAAATCTCTTTAAACAACAGATGACAGAGAATTCTAAGATAACTGTTAAATGGTAGGTGTATTTATTGCAAAGGATGTCACTGTGTTGGCTAGCCCTGGCTTGTAAAAGTCAGATGCAGAGTAATTTTCCATTTTCAACTGACAGAATTTGATTAAAAACATCTATGACAATGACATCACTATGGACTTTTAGAATGAAAGGGGAAAACTGGGGACCCAAAAGCTAGACAGGGTATCGCCGTACAAATAAGACAGACTTCTTAGGAAGCCAGCCAAAGAGGAAACTAAAGAACCCAAAATGGGAGCTGGAGGTTTTCCTTTTTGAGGAGATGTTTTAGACTAGCCCAGAAAGGGTGGTGATTCTTTAGAACAGTGAAAAGCATTCACCCAGCTCAAGGCTGGCTCTTTGACTAAAGGAATAACTAGGAAAACAGGATTGAAACTTTCTCAGTGAAAAATGATACCCATGCTAAATGCTGCTTCCAGTGATGACCAAGGTAACATCTCTTACTTAAATGAACTTCTTTACATAAAGTCAGTCTTCATGAGAGCATTATAGCTTCGGCACGTTATTATGCCCATTTCATAGATTAAAGAGTCCAGGGACCAGACTTCCATTAAGCTACTAGTTTAATACTTATTGAGAAGGTAGGAGAGACTGGAAAACTACACCAATGAGAAGTAAAATAGAAGATAGAAAAAAAGTGATACTTTGGTTTGGGTTTCATTTGCACTAAAATTTAATTATCCCACAAATACTTGAATAATTACTATATACTAAGAAGGACAGTTTAGATAATAGCCCCAGAGTTGATGATTTCATTAAAGATATTTACAGTTTCATAAATATCAACATTTTTTCTTGCTACCTGCTCAAATGGGTCATAGCATATGAGTGACAGCTACTTAAAAGGATTGCTTAGTATGAGAAATTTACTAAGTGTCAGTGAATATGGATGTTCTGAATAGATATTATTTGACTTTGTAAGCAATAGTTTTTTGTCAGAATCTTCCGTGAAATCCAAAGTGTAAGGCCATGCCTACAACTAGTTGCAAAAATACACACCCTGTGACCTCTAAAGGGAGAAGGACAAATTATAGAAAACACTTAAAAGCTGTTTGAAGATTTATCCCAAAATACACCCACGTACACACATGCAGGGTTAGCTTATAACACCTCTGTGTCTAGCATAATATTTAAAACCCAACTGCCTTTTGTCTTTAGCCCTTCAGGTAGATCATTTTTCAATTATGTTATTTTAAACATATACACTGTGATTTCCCTATATCTATAAATGTAAACTTGGAAGAAAATGTATTTCTTCCTTATTAGTAGTAAATAAAGATAAATATTCATAAATTTCACTTAAATTTTCAATTCAGTTTGTTTTTCTTTACTAAGTTTTAGTTTCTAGATAAAATATCAGTTAGGCAGCTAAATTTTAAATCCAGATGAATTATACACATGTATGAAACTTTCAAAATATGGAGGGAGACAAACACCTTTCTTTTTATGGAAACCTGAAGTGATTTTCATGAAATAGCCTCATGTTCAATCTCTGCTACATGGCAGTTCATTCACTATTTCTTCATTTATTCAGCTTCTGCTTACTGAGCCTCAGTTATAAAATTGCATCTATACTAGATCCATGAGGTACGTTAAAAGCATGTTGAGTTAGAAAACCCCAATTTTCAGATGAGAGAGTATGATCACATTCCTTAAAAGCTATTTTGACCTCCAGTAGAATATTCTCACACACTCATTTTGATGGTAAGCAATAACTTACTGCCAGGCAGATAAAGAATTTACAATTACTTTTTGGCATGTGTTCAGACTAAGAGTAAACCAATATTTACATAGAAGCTTTAATGCACAAGGCTCAAGTCTGTGAATATGTTGTCATATTTAATCTTACTCATCTCACAGTGATATCAGCACTTGCTATTATAATTCCCATTTCACAGACAAAAAATTTGAAACAATTATACAGAGCTTAATCTCTTGTTCAGGGTCATGTCACAGAATCCTGTAGAATAGGATTCAAGTTAAATTATCTCATTCTAAAACCTGTGCTTTATCTGATCCTGTTAAACTGTTCGGTACCATAACAGATGAGACCTTTAACAGACTACAGGAAAGCAAAAGATTCCCAGCATCATTGTATTTGTTTTCCTTTGCAGGCTTCGGATCTCTGTGTCCTTTAAGCTGTTGACAATGCCACCTGTCAATTCCCACCCACGGTCACCTCTTGTGCACTAAACATTGCTTCCAAGGGTAATCCAAACACTCTGCTGCTCTCTGCCCACTGCTTTAATCATGAATCCCTTGTCGAAAACTTTTCCACAACATTCTATCTCCCTCTTAATCCTTCCAGTTTCTGACCGCTCCTGTTTCCTGCCTTGTCTTGATCTTTAAATCTACCATTCAGCACATTTTCTTTCAACTAAGATCTAGGTTCTTTCTCCAGCTACAAGGCCTCTAACTCTTTAGGTAAACAGTGTTCCCAATATGACCTTGCTCTGGCCGCCTATGTTAGGGCCATCTCCAGCCACAATTCCAGGATCCAAGCTTAATGTTAGTTCTAAGAGCAGGAACAAGGCCTTCTTTCAGTAAGCAAGCTACAGAACATTTTCTCGGCTGTTTCACTCTGTTCTCTCTCTTCTTTTTATCTCCACTGGGCTATTTTCTTTCATGCTATCAAAAGCAGAATTGATGAGTTCCACATAAACTTATATCTTCATGACATGTAGAATCTACTTACTCTTTCAAGTTCTTACTTGAACAAAGTACAAGTTTTCATTGTTATGATCATGTGTTTCGAGCAACAAATCTTAGTGTTTTACTATCTTGCATTATACTCCAAATGTTGCTCATGATCTGGGCTCTGATTACACAATTCTGGGTCCTCCTTTACTCTTTTTTAACTATAAATTCTCTTTTTCCTGTACTACTTGCATAACATGTTCGATTGTAATGGCTGATGTCTTTCATTACATCCAGTTTTATAGTTTTATCTGACAATGTTCTTTCTCTCCCTAAGATTGTGACTTTATAGCATAAATCTGGCAGGCTTCCAGATCATTCTGTGCTATACAGTCCAGGTGTTCATCAATCTTCTAGCAAGATCCTGGGGCAGCAACCAGATACTGTCCTGTATTTCTATTTATTCGGTGAACTATTCTGTTTTCTAATTCTCAATCTACAAAATCTCTAACTCTGAAATAGGAACAGGATAATACTGCATTATAACACACTAATTTCTTGCTCAGGACTTACAATTTCTTAGAGTTGTTTACCAAGTTTCTTGTGTTTATAGCTTTTGTGTCCATGCCATATGGTAAGTGATAATAAGCCAGAGGAATTACTACTGACTTTTTTTCCCTCCTCCTCAAACTATCTTAATTGCCTGGCTACTTATTTCTAGATACAGAGTTCCAAATCAATGATTTGGTAGGTCCCAGTTAACTCCCCATTAGTATCAAGTTGTCCTTTTGGGGAAGAGAGAACAAGTTTTGATGATCTAGTCAAATTCTACTCATAGCTGTATTTCTTCTTTGTAGGTATAGTAACTAGTGTTTACCATTTCTTAATGAAGGAAGAGTGTCTTAGAAAGGAAATCCAAGTTTTGTTGCTACCAAGCAGGCACTCTAACATGAAGCTACATTCCCAGTCTCTTTCATTCTATTTTGTTTGTCTTTAGTGTTTTTAATCTTACTTTTTATTGATTTATAAAATCTCAAGGAGAGAAGGATGAAAGACACCAAAATAGAGGGAGCCACTACAGATCTGAGGAGAGATCTGGCACTAGGGAGAACTCCATTTCATTCTATTTTTAAAATAGTTTTGAGACAGCATTTCACTCATTATTCCAAACTGGCCTGGCACTTGGTATATAACCCCAACAAGTTTTGAACTTGTGACTTTCCCACATTAGCTTCTTGCTAACTGAGATTAAAGGTCTAAATCACCAGGCCTGGCTAGAGCAACTTATATGCTTTCCAAAAAGCATATCTATCTATCTATCTATCTATCTATCTATCTATCTATCTATCTATCTTCTATCTATCATCTGTCTGTCTGTCTGTCTGTCTGTCTGTCTGTCTGTCTGTCTGTCTGTCTGTCTGTCTATATTTAACCAAAAGGTTCTCCCAGTGGGTCAGGTCTTGTCCTTCTCATTGTCTTTCTTTGTGGAATACTTTCTATTCTTCAAATTTTCTATGCCATCTTAATTCCTTTCACAGTTCTATACTTGCCTAGGCTGCTTTTCTATGTTATCTAAGCTGTTGTTTTGCTTCTTTGAAAATACAGCAGGGGATAAAAATTTGTAATTCTGCTCTTTCAGTTTTTTCTGAAGCATCTGTTACCCTGTAGCTACGAAGTCAATGTGTGATCAAAGTAGCTGCTTTTAGAGCAATTATCCCTGTCTCCTTCAGAAAACTACATGAATAATTTTTAGGATGTAGAACTCTTAGGTTCTCCTCATTCTTTGCTTTTCTGAGCATTTGCTATCTCCCTCCCACTGATATCAACCGCTTTAGAGTCTCAAGTACTAGGGGCAGACATGAGATATAGTCAGGAACAGAGGCAATAGCTATTTCAGCACCCAAACTCTTTACATTTTGAGGCACCTAGTATGTAAATAAATCTTTACTTAACACTGAAAATGTCTTCCAGCTCTCAAGTATGTGACACTTGCTTACAAATCAATTTAGCAACTCTGTGGTCAAATTATACACAATCCTAATCAAGCCTTCTGATACTTTGAAAGGGAATTTCACATAGTACAGTAGGTGGGGCATGATAAAAATCAGTAAATGTTTAATGATTTCAAGTCATGTATACAGTAGTATTTTGTTTCAAAATTAGAAAACTGTCACCTATCACACCTAAAATAATTACGAATATGTTTTGGAAGTAAATATTTTGCTTAAATTTCCAGTGGGAAGTAACTTTTCCCTTCTTTTAAGATACTTTTGTGAGGAAAAAAACGCAGTGAAAAATTTTATTATGTGGTAATACATAGATAGAGGCTGATGACAAATGATAGCCCTGGAGTGTCTGTATCACATCAGGTACACTTTGTGTTGTTTGTTTATAAAGGGAGTGCTATGCACAAACAGTGTTCAGACCGGACACATGTAATTTGTGAAGCTTTATGTCCATTATCCCCAATACAGCTCTCTCTTTTTTTTTTTTTTTACATGAAAGGAAACGGAAATTACAAAATACCTACATTTAAATGAAATTAAGTATGTAACACAAACTCAAATTAACAAAGGACTTTTTTTTTCATCAGTTGTGGTTTCAAAGAAGAACTGGACTGAATTTAGAGTTCTCTGGATCTTTTGTGACTTAATTTAAAATCTTTTCTTTATTTTAAATGGAATAGATTTCCTATGACGCTAAAGAAGTAGTTAGGGATGGAAAATTCTAAAGTGTAAGTCCCATGGTTTTACAAAATTGGAAGTGCTGTAAAACTGTCCTAATGGGGACCTACATGTTTGATCAGTATGGCAGGAGGTGCGGTTCATTTAATCACCAACGCCATTCTAAACCGAAGGCAGAAGTCTGGTGTTAATGTAAGTATGCTTTTCCAAAGAAGTACCAAATCTGCCCTTGATTTCTTATAATGTAAATAGATCAAAGATTAAAGTATCGCTCCCACCTCCTGATCTAACTACTTCATACTTGTCCTAATGGCTTTAAAAGTATTTGGTTAGTGTAGCACTCGATTTCCATTTGAGAAAGCAGAGACCTATGACGATGTGGTAACTTGTCTATGCTCATAAAAGTAGATATCTGTGTGTCTGTGTTGCATGTGAGTACAGAGAGTTGTTCAGTGTAGGGGAGATCAGCTTCATATGCTCAAGAGCTCCTGGGAGAGGCCAGCACTACTGGGAGGGTTGTAGAAAAAGGGAACTATGTTCCCCATCTTCCTCAAGATGACTCTGGCTACCTAAACAAAATATGAGAGTCCATTGAGAATGAGCTTATGTGTATCATGTGTTTCCTGTTTATCAGGGAGTAGAATAGCATCTCACCATATTTGCCTTTTCCTAGAAGAAGCAGTAGTTAGACAAAGGAGGATTCAAGAGAATTCATCAGAGGAATTGAAGCTTTCTTCAGTAAGAGCAATACCAGAACTCCATTCCTTGATAGGAGGCTTGTGGAGGATCAGAAACTTCGTGGCCTATTCCTTAGTGTACCAAAGCAGGTAATGATATGACAGTTGAGATAAACTGATATCTCTCAGGGATATCAACCAAACATGAAATACCAAGGGACAAGAGAATACGCAATAGACATCTTTGTTTTTGCTCACATGGCTGATTTTAGAACTGTGAATCAAGTTAAAACCATCCTCAATAATAAAGGGAGAAAAGGTAGTTGCAGAATAGTAAAGTTTCCCATTCTTTAACATGGTCAGTGTATATTTCCAGGCACATGGATGCTGTACACAGTATTGGAAGTCAGCAGATGTAGGTAAATATAGGCAGGTTGGAGCCATATTGAAATTTCTCTATGACCTGTCAGTGTGGCAGTATCTTTGTCACAAGTTAAGAGCTAGAATAGCAATGCCAAAGGGTAAGAGATCATAGAGAGTTGTTTTGTTTGTAGGGGATACTTCTTTTCCTTTATATGAGAGAATTGTACTTCATTTTATTTTTATTATAGTTGATTCTAAGCTTCTCTATATGATTTGTTTTGCCAACAGAGTATGAGCAGAAGAAGCAAAGCATATAACTCTAATTTAAAAGTGCCGACCAGTAGAAAAATGTAATGTGAATTAGATAAAAGTACTGCTGTGCCCACTGCTGTGATATGGGCTTGTTTGTTGTAACTACAGAATCTAGCAAAAACCAAGAGGTAGAGCCACTCTGGAAGGGCATGGGTGGGTAACTAGTATGAATGTTTTCTTTTTTCTTTTTTAGACAAGATAAGAAATAAAGTATTAAATCATTTTGAAATAAAAATATTTGGCAGTCCCCGTGGACCTCTCTGTTACTGAGTATTCACATTGGTTCTCCGGAACAAGAACATACACAAATTATGTTTAGGGGTGCAAGGACTAAGAAACTTTTTGCTTGTTTGCTTGCTTGTTTGTTTTATTCTTCTCTCATATATTACATCTTGGCTGCAGTTTCCCTCCTTTTCCCCTAGTTCCTCCCCGTTTCCCCTAGATCTATCCTCCTCTGTTTCCCTTCAGAAAAGAGCATGTCTCCAAGGGATATCAAGCAAACATGGCATATCAAGTGACAAGAAGTTGCTTGAACTAACCATTCTCATTATTCCTTCCAAGTATGAATTGAGCATGTATGTGTGAAGACCGTTATGACCTGTGAGGGTTATAAATGTTCTTGTCCTCAGCAAAATGAGAGAAATGAATACATTAATACTGAAGGGACCAGCTTCCCTTTTGGCAGCCATAACGGCCGAACATGTGCTTCTATGACCTTGTCCTAGACACTAGAAAGTCAGATGCCTGCCTTGTGACAAGGAACCAATCAGAAGTTAGCTGGTGGCACTATGCTTTATGACTCTGGGTGTGCTTTACGGACAAGCGCACAGCAATGACGTAGAGAGCATAGCAACCACCCTGGGAGGGCCTATGGACCATAACAACCAGTTGACCAATCAACACAGGGCAAGCCCTCCAAGCCTAGAGGCACACCAATCCTGAACCTGTGCGTACCCCTAGACACTCCCCTTACGCTGTCCTATAAGATCTCTTGGGAGGCCCTAGGAGCCGTCTTTTTCTAGCCATCTGCCATGGTGGATGGGGGAAGGACCCGAGCTAACATGGGGTTAGCTCGTTAAATTACAATAAAGCCTCGTGCAGTTTGCCTCAAGCTCTCGAATCCGCCTGGTGATTGGGGTGACCTCGAACGTGGCCTGGGACCCCGGATACCTGAGTTTTCCGGGGGTCTAACAATACCTGACACATGAAATTAATAGAGAAACACAAAAGGGACATAATTTAGATTTTACAGCATGGTAAATCTGTGAACATTTAGATTGTTGTCCTATATAAGAAAAAATGGCATGCATTTTTTATTTTTTTTTAGCTTACCACAATTTTAGTGATAACTTCATGCATGTATCTATGTTCTACAGTGATCAATTTTTGGGAAAGCAGGCCAATGAAATGTTTTGTCAGCCTCTACTTTCTACATAGATATTAATTGAGAGGAAAATGCTGTGATTCAAACAACTCTAAATATTTATAGAGACATGAGCCAATAAAAACGTGCTCCCTGTTTATTATGGCTAATATAATCTTAGACTCAAGAAGTGAACGACCTTGGACTGACATTTCCTGTAAGGTAGAAGTTTTATAGGACACTGTTGTCATTGGTATGATGCAAAAGTAGTGTGAATATTTTTAGCTTTGACGTTGTTGTTGGATTTTCTTTTAGCATGGGGAAGCAAAACAGAAATAATAGAGTAGGAAACAAATTCTTTCTGGTCAAGAGAATAGAAGTTCTAGTCTGGGAAGAGACCTAACATTCTTTTTGGGCGAGGTCAATTACCTGGACAAGGAATCACCTATAGGAAGGCCACAACAAAGAGATACGTGGGCTACTTTTCCATTAATGAGATTCTTTACTTTTCCCTCCAAAGTCCCTCGTGCTAGAGAAGTAGCTTTCCAAGCCATAAGCATCTAGCTTCGTATGTCTGCCCTCTTTTTGTAATTATTCAGAAAAAAATGTAACTTCTCCTTTTATTTTACCTTTTTAAAATATAGTTTAATTTAATTTGGTTCTCACTTATTTATCTTATGTTATGCATATGGTGCATGAGTGTTTTGACTCCATGTATGTACATGTATCATGTATGTAAGATTCACTGGAACTGGAGTTATGGGTGGATGGGAAACTACCATATGGGTGCTGGGAACCAAACGTGGGTCCTCTGCAAGAAAAAAAAAATGCCCTTCAGTGCTGCAGCATCAAATTTCCATCTCTTTTCTAAGCATGCTTTCCTTCACTCTTGGTATCTCCTCAGTGCTTTGAGCTTCCTGACTCTCTGCTAAGCTCCCTTTTCTGCCGTGTGGCTGCTTGTTTGCCAAGTGTCTATCTTCCAAGCCAGCTTCAGTCTATTTGGCTCCTCCAGGCAAGTGCTGAGGCTTTATAGTTTGCCTTCCCTGGGGTGGGGAGGGGTGTCTTTTAAACTCTAATAAAATGTCTTTCAGCTTCCATTTGAGTCTGTTTTAAAATTCTTTTGTTAATAAAATTGAGAACCCCAAGAGGGAACCCCAATTTCTCTTGTATCAGAAGACGTACTTCATATAAGGCCAGAAGACATGAGTTTCAGTCTTTTATCTCCACATAGATAATGAACTCAGACTGGTTAGTGAGCCTCTGGATGTTTGTATCTAATTTTTAAAAATTGGATTTTACCTAGGTAACCTGTGCTATACTTTCTATCTTAAAACTGTACGATCCTGACATAGCTCTTTGTGAAGTGCTGAAATCCAATATTCAGTAAAGATCCAGCTATTTTTTTAGAGAAAAATTCAGAAAACGGAGTTCAAAATTATTGACATGAACATATTTAATTTGTTTTTAAAGAAAAGATTAACATCTGTGTCCAGAATTATATGAATTCATTATCATATATATATATATATATATATATATATATATATATATTTACTAAGACAGTATTTGCTGAACACAATGAAATACAATGTTGTACTAGATAATCTGTCTCTTTTCCCCCATTTCCTCAGACAATGTTGTCTTCTACAGAAACATATGTGTAGCCAAGAACATTGTGTGGTTATTGAATTTCACTTAAAACTTCCAGGATTGCCCACTGCTGTGAGGGACATTTGGTATTTAGCTCTAAAACAAAGGTCTGAGTTGGAAAGACATTTGATAGGCTAAAACTATTTTATTTTATTTCCTTGGTTAATGATTTTTCTGTATTAAATGTTCTGAAGTTTGTAAATTTTGGCCAATAGGACTTTAAAAATATGTTTATAACATGTTCTTTTCCCAGCCTTGTAAATAAATATCTTCTGAAGAAACATGTCTGAGCAAAATGAAGTGATAACAAAAGTCTCACCTCTTGCCATAAAGTAGGAAAATTAAAAGTAATGTCAAATCAAGACCAAGGGGGTGGCCTTGAAAATATACACATACAAGTAGCAGATAGACTAAGCACATATATTTATAGATTTCAGAATGCATATCCATATACATAATTTTAATATATATACATATATATAATTAGAAGCCATGAATTTGAAAGAAGGCAAGAAGATACAGGGGAAGGATTAGAAGGGGGAAAAGGATCTGGGTAGAGGGTGGGGGGGTGGAATGATATAATTATTTTAACTCCAAAAAGAAATTTCTAAGCAATCCATACAACATGTAAGCAAACTGCTGAAAAAAAAATCCTTCTTCATAAAGGATAGAGAGAGGAATAAAGAGATGGTCTGGCCTCATTTACCTAATCAGAACATTTAACTTCTAGCAGTGTCATCTGAACAAGTCTAAAATCTCTTCCTTTAAAGAATTTGGTGTTTGACGGATGAATGAATAGCGAGGGAGGGCTAATGAGGGCTAAACAATGAAATGATAAGCATAGCAAAGAGGTTGGAGTGGGAAAGTGCCAATGGTACCAGAAGACAAGGATTTAATCTGGCCTTGTAGTAATTCACAGATGTTGAGACAGAAAAGAGGAGCCATTAATTATCATGATGGGCAGACTGAAGCTCCCAGGTGAACAAGGATACTGAAGGCCATCATGCATGAAAATATAAGAAAGAGAAAAAAAGGGGGCTATACAGGCCCAAGAACATGTTAAAAGTTTTATATTTCATGGTAAGAAATGTGTGTTTGATAACTATAGGTGCAACTGGATTAAAAATATCTTTTTTTTTTTTTTTTTTTTAGTTTGTAAAGCAGATATAACAAAGGACCATAAACTGGGTGCATTAAACAAGCTCAAGATGGTTTTAGGCCTAGTTTCTTCTGAAGGTCATAAGGAGTAATCTGTTCCATACCTTTCCCCGAGCTTCGATTTTGGATGCTGCTTATCGATAGATGCATCAGCTCATCCCTGACTTCATGTTCACATGCATTCTCCATGTGTGGTAGGTGCATGCCCCTTTACAGATTGCTCTTATGTATCTCAACATCAACCATAAGCGTCCAGAGGAGGTGCTTTGCTCTGATATAAACATAGTACTAAATGACACCTGTAGGAACTCAATTTCCAAGTAATTACATATTCTGGATATTTTGGCAAAGAGCAATTTAGAAGTATAATGCCATATTGAATGTTGCTGAAGGTTATCCACAAACTATTTTTGCCAGTGATATACAGAAAGCAAACTGATGTTAGGGTGACCAGTAAGGAATGCTCTGTGTTGTCAAAGAAAGACACATGCTTGAACAAAGAAGGGAACAGATTTTAGATATTCAAGAGAAGACACCAGTGTTTTTCTTTTTCTTTCTTTTTTTTTTTTTTTTTTTTTTTTTTTGGTTTTTCGAGACAGGGTTTCTCTGTGTAGCTTTGGAGCTTATCCTGGCACTTGCTCTGGAGACCAGGCTGGCCTTGAACTCACAGAGAGCCGCCTGCCTCTGCCTCCCTAGTGCTGGGATTAAAGGTGTGTGCCACCAACGCCCGGCACGAGTGTTTTTCTAGTTTGCTTTTTGTTGTTGAAATAAACACCATGACCAAAGCAACTGAGAGGTAAGAATTTACTTCAGTTTGAACTTTGCAGTCCATCACAGAAGGAAGCCGGGACAGGATCTCAAGACAAGAACCTGGTGGCAAAATCTGTATCACAGACCATGGAAGACTGCTGCTTACTGGCTTGCTCTCCATGTGTTACTCAGTTTACCTTCTTATCCCACCTGCCCAGGGGTGGCACCTCACACAGTGGGCTGGCCTCTCCGACATCAATCATTAATAATCCTCATGGAGTGGACCTCTCAACATTCAATTGGACATAATTATTCAAATGAGTTTCCTCTTCTCAGATATGTAGAGGTTTTGGTTAAGTACAAAAATCAACTAGTCAAGGTGTATAGGCAGAGCTTATGGTACAGTAGAAGACAAAAATGAAAAGGAAGTTGAAACAGCTAATAATAATAAAAAGGAAGACAGTGGCTCACAAATAGAAATAAATGTAGAGAGGGTTTAAGCAAAGACCATGTGCTTAGTTTTCAAATGTACCTCATAGACAATAAATTGTGAGTACAAAGCTCTAATTAGAGATTGTGTTTAAAAAGTGAGGCAATCAAGATCTGAAGTGGTACTGTGAGGAAACAGATATAAGGAAAATATCAAGCAGACAGTGTTGCCAATTCTGCAAGACATCCCACTCATTGAGGCTGTTCTTATGTCTAGCAATAAACATGAGGGATGTGGATTTTATCATTTTCCAATAAGTTTGATTCTGTATTGGTTCTGTAAGCTGAGAATCTTGGCATGCTCTCTAATTCTAGCTTCACACAATAAGATTTTCACTTTGCAACTGGTCTGGCAGAAAGGAAGCTATTCTAAAGAGACACCTTTATCTCTCAGTCTGACTATCAGACCTTTGAAAGAATGACTCGAAAGAAATGGGGATTTCCCCAGGAATCTCCTGCTGGGAGAAGGAAAGCACCAGCCGGAGGAGGGACTTGTCTCCTGGAGAGATTTCACACAGCCCAAACAACTTGTCAGGTCACCTTCAGGATAAGACTGTAGCATAGCCGGTGATGGGCGGGACTCACGCTATTTAGACCTTTAGCCTTGTATCCTTACCCCTTTACTTAAACTTTAATCTTACTTCAGGGCCGGAAGATGGACTTGAGAGGGTGCCTGGATCTCTTATCCTACTTTCCACGTTGAAGAAATCTCATTTCTGTGTCCTACTATCAATATGCTTCTTTTAAATGGTGGCCAAACCTGGCTTGGGGCACAAGCTATGACCCCACACCCTACGAAGTTTCATAACTATTGATGTAGGTCTCTAAGTCTAACTACTTAAGGACCAGTTGTTCAACCAAACAAAAAAAACAAAAAACAAACAAACAAACAAACAAAAAAAAAACTAAAGCAAAATGATGCGAATACACCCGTCCAGCATTTGTTAGTAGATGAGGTGGTTTTACACAAACACAATGGAGCAGATTGCAGTGAAGGTTTGCATACTAATTTAGAACAAATCCCCTCGCTGAGGTCTCTACTTTCTGTGTTAATTTAAAATCTTAATTACTGTATGTAAACATAACCCGTTTAACTTCAAATGGTGGTGCTTAGTGGGTCTTTACTGGTGTCAGACATCACCAAACAACTTGGGGCACTGGAGAAAATGCGAATAAAAACTGGGGGTGGGCGTAAATGCCACAAAACAAGTAAAACAACTAGTGCTGTTCACCGGATAAATTTGCTCCCCTTCTGACTATATTGTTTACAGGAGGAAAGTGGAGTTGTTCCAAAGGATACTGACCTATGGGGCACCCAGAGGTGTCCATCACAGTGCCCTTTGTTCTAAAACCAGTGCAGCACTGGAAGAGCCCTAGGACGGCAGAGCAGATAGCATTCATCACAGCCACATCTTTCCAGAGTCTGGCAACTGGAAAACTAAGTAGAAACTCAAATGGATCACTTGCTTTGTTTCAGATGAAAAGCATACAGGAGTTAATGTCGCTGGGCCCGCTTAATCCCAGAGACAAGAACACGGACAGCAGCATGGTGGCACAGAAGGCTGCTTTGCCCTCCTGATTCTGCAAGGGTGGATTCTCTAAGAGGGACAAACAATAGAAACTACTGAATATTCATGAGGGGAATTTGTTGTCATGTTGAAAGTGAACTTTAAATTAATTTCCTTAAAAGAAATATCTGAATGGTGGTTGGTAGCCAAAAGAGTAAAAAGTACAGGTCATATTATAGATTTTATACTTATTATTAAATAAGGGGTGAAGAGTGAGAGAACTAAGGACTAATTCTGAGTATGGAAACATGTTATAATGGTGTTCCTATGGGGACAATTGGGATCAAATAAGCTGAATATATTAAAAACATGAGAGTAGCAAAGGGGAAGAATTTGTTGATGACAAACTATTTAGTCAAACAAAGGGTAAAGAGAAAGAAATCCCAGAAGACTATAAAAAGTAATCATTGATGAACACAATAGCAGCTAAATTCAACACAGACGAGTACCATGGAAAAAAAATAACCAGAAGTAAATTGGATACTTTACATATGCCAAATGTTTCCTAATGGCTTGTAACCTTCCTGCACAAACATTTACAGTGTGTACCTTATCCTCGGTGTTCAAGGTTTGAGTTACTCGTGGCAAAGTTAAGATTCAAACATTCAATGGAAAATTCCACAAGTAAACAACTAAGAAGTTGTAACTACTCTTTTATAACTACATCTTGTATACTTATTCTGGTTTGCTGTTACTGGTTGTTGCTGATCTCCTAGTCTACTAGTTGATGAATAAAGCTTCACCACAGGTATAAAACAGCCCAGATTGACCATGATGACTAGGGTTCAGCACAGTCCATGGCTGTAGGCATTACGGTGTCTCCCAGGGCTACTAGCAAATAATGTAGGCTACTGAATGCCTTTTGTGGTCAATTCTATGAAAGCAACTACTTTTCAAGTGAACTTGTTGAAATAATGGATGAAATATTTGTAGAATAAGTGGAAAAGAGAAGCTATACTGGGGTTTGGTAACATTCTAATAAATTATTTGTGGGTTCCTAGCTTACGGAAAAAAATGGAGGAGAAATTTCACACTGATTTACAGAGTCTCCAAATGAAATGATTGCTCCTCTTAATTTTTTCCTTGTTCCCAAGGAGACATCAACAAAAAGAAAGGCTGAGAGAATCAACAAAGGAGTACATGATCTGCAAGAGAGGATTCCCTGGGGGAGAGAATTTGTACAGATGAAGGAGAAGAGGCTATGGAAAGAAGGGTCACTGGGTTTTCAGTTTCCCCAAATAATACCTTTCCTTCAGTTTGGGACTTACCTAGGCAGTAAACACAAACACAGCTGTACCTCAAACCGCATCCTTCCTGTCCCTCTGCTTGTGTTCAGTGTCCCCACAAATAAGCTCACACAGTCCTGGATAGTCATACACATGTCTAAGCTAGAGTTAAGTCAGGTCAAGTTCTTCCTGAGTCTTTGTGCACGGAGAAAGTAGAAAAGGCCACAGAGCCAGATTTCTGGACATACAGCACATGGAGGAACTAAAAGATGTGCTTCTTCACTAAGGGAACAATTGAAGATATGTGTTTATGCTATAACATGAGGGACAAAATCTCTCAAAACACTGTGATAGAAGTGTTACTCAGATATAACAGATGCCCAAGGCAATCAACTAATGAAGAGGAAGTTTATTTTGACTCTAATTTGGAAGGTTTTGTCCATGAGCAAAATGGTTCGTAGGTTTGAGCTTGTGCAGGCAGTATGTCATGGCAAGAACTGAGTGGAAGCTGATCACCTCTCTGGGGTAAGAAGAAGAATGTCTAGGGCAGGAGACTTTTGATCCTTCTCAAGGGTGACTCCCCTAAAGGACTTTCTTACAAGGCCTACCTCTTAAGAGGTTCTGCCAACTTCCAATCCTGCCATCCTAGTCAAACATGATATACATGGGCCTTTGGGGACCAGTTAAGTAAACACAGACAATGATGATGATGGGATGATGATGGAGTTGACACCTCCAACTCAGTTCAATCAACATCAGTAATTGTGTGTGTGTGGATGGAGTGGTGGATGCTACATTTCCATTGACTTATTGTCCATTTCAGTTTTACTTTTTTTTTTTTTTTTTTTTTTGCCTTTAGGTAGAAGTATGCTAAAAACACAAAAACAAAACAAACAAGAATAGACTATTATTTTGACACTAGTTGCAACTATATGGAAGCACAAGACAGAACTCATGGTCTGAAAGATAACTGGAAATTAGCTGTAGTAGACCCTTCTTTTGGGAGTCTGGCACTACAGACTCTAATATACATTAGGTGAGCCTAAGGGCCATCAGCAGCACCTGTCATTCCAGTCACTGGAGTTCTTAGCATTGCATAAATGTTTCCAAGTCTCTGTATTTTTTAAATTTCTTGTCACTCATCTCTGAATGTGACTTTTAACTCTCAGAGAAGGTTAAAATAAAGGAAAGAATAAAGAAGAAATGAAAGACAAAAGGGATTTGGAGGGATATGCACACAGAAACAAAACTTATCATTTGCAATCACATATCCAGTCCATTATGCAAAGGACAAATTCACAAATCTAAATTAATTATATCAGTGCAAAAACCTGCAGGAACTTATTACATACTATTTACTCCAAATTTGTAGGACCAGTTGTATTTCAGATATGCTATTTTTGTAATTAATTAATCATTTTTAGCTTTATACACAGAATTTAGCATGGGATTCCTCTAAATGCAATGTAGTATATTTATAATATATTTATTTATGACATTTCTTCAAAAAACACAATCTACAATTTTAATCTGAAATTGAAAATCCTAGCAAACACAACATTCTCAGCCTTTTTAAAAAGATAATCTTTTGAAGATGAGGAGCTTTAGCCCCAAACAGGGAGATAGTAAGCACAGAACACAGAACAGCAGACAGAAGGCTCAGAGGAAAACATGAAAGGTCCCAATGACGTTTTATGTGTAAGGACCCATTTGAGTCATCAGTCCATTGAAGCCCTCCCTGGTAGACCTCCCTGCTTGCTTTCTTCCCCAAGACTGATAAAAGGTGAGACTATTATTAGGTAACAGTTTGTGGAAGAAAAATATCGTGCTGCCTGAGGAATCTGAGTTACTAGATAAGAAGAAAATTGCTGAGATACTTAGCTTAGTCCATACCCCACGCTCCATAAATTTTGTTCCCGTAGAACAACAGGAAAAGGTAAAGGAATCCTAAGAATGGCTCGTCATCTCTATAGAAAATGCCTGCTCTTAATCCTCAGGATTTCAAAACATTAGGAGAATTTTGCCAACATGTCTCAACAGATCTAGAGAATGACACTGGAAAAAAGACAGGAGCCAGATCAGAAGACATGATCCTCATGGTACAAGGAATTGAATGCAGCTTCCCTACTGCTGCATTTAGAAGGTTCTCTCTATTCTGAGCTGGCTTGCAGCTGAGGAACAATAAGGTTTGTCGATTGGAATTTTGAAGCATTGGAAGATACTCACACAACTTCTCATTATTTCGGTTTCTAAGTCTCGAAACCAAACCACTATAACTCAAAGCCAGCTTAAGTCTTCAAATTAACATTTGCTACCAATTAGTTCATAACGAGGGTTTGTCTGAAACATTTAATGACCATAAGAAATCTTTCAAAACTGAATAACTTTTATGTTTGAGACTTATGTTACCCTGCCCGACTTCTTATTGCAAAAAGTTTGATCACCCAAAGAGTTCATAAGGTTTTTAACAAGAAGAGTTGGCCCTCAGACAGATGACAGGACCCTTTCCCCTCTTCAGCACCAGGCATAGGAAATCCTTCAAACAAAGCAAAGGAATCAATTGCTTGTTTTGTACTTAGCCCTCACATTAATCCCATTGCCTTCAATAGAAAGTCCTTGTATGGACTGAGTGTGGAAGACCATTCATAGAGCCACTGAGAAAAGGAAGTGCCTCTTTATTTCATCATTAAATCCAGTTTTCTTAACTTTTTTTTTTTTTTTGTCTAATTAGTACCTCAAAGAATCCTTCCTAACTTTATTGGGAGCACTTCTAAAGTTTCACTATTAAAAGCACTGTTTACTTTAAGTTTTTCTGTTCTTGGTTAACATTTTTTTAAAATCACAAATGAGTACTTTTATTGAATGTTAGATAGCACACTTTTACAAGGTTGTAGGATTTTTCCATCTTCTTCCACCTATGGATTTTACACTAATGGCGACTCTAAATTAAAATCATCCTTGCATTATTTGGGAAGCTCATTTGTTCACCATATTTTCTTGAAATACGTCTAAATTTTATTTTGTTTAGAATGTTCACATCAAGCTTAACATTTAGTTCTCTTTTGAATACCATTTCTGTCCGAAATACTTTGAATACTCTCAGAAACAAATTGAACTACCTTTCAAAATTATTAACATGAAGTTAATTGTAGAATTCCCTCATATTTTTTTAACCAGTAATCAAATTCTCTTTATCATGTACAATATCTATTGGCTCTTATCAATTTATCTTCCAATAAACATGTTCAAAAATGTGTTTTTCACTCTTTCAAAAGGTCAAACATACAAAATAAACTCCTATTACTTTGTACTCCCTCTTATGAATTTCCACCTCTGCTTCTTTTTGCTTGTGAGTTCAATCAGTCTACCTGTTCTAGCTTTAGAGTTGAATGTTACGTCATTGTTTTCCTTTCCCCAAACATATTGACTTAAGCCCATAAACATTCAAAGCAATATTTAGATGCATTTCACAAATTTTAATTTGTACTGATTATTTTAAATCTCCAACATTTATTTGTTTGTTACTTTTTAACCTATGGCATATTTGGAAGTCTTAAAACCATTTATCAGAGTTATTTATTTTTTTAAATACCCTTTGTGATAATAGTAATTTCATATGATCCATTTCAATGTCATTTTGTTAACTGCCTAAAGTTTATGATTACTGTATTTTTAGTGGATTGTTATACTTAGCATTACATAATATCTTAATTATATTTTTGTAATATTATTCTTACAAGTATGTATTTTTTATTATTATTATTTTTAAGATCCCTGCTGGTTATTGCTTATCCTGAAAACACAGTGGCGGAGGTCAGTGGGAAGAAGGGAGAGGGTGGGGCAGCTCTTCCCCAGCATCCTGGCTTTGTGCTCTCCTTATCTAGAAGATAGTCAAAGCTAACAGTCCCATTTCAACCTGAGATTCTGGATCTCTTGCTTGAAGCTCCCATGCGGCTGACAATGCATTCCTTTTCCTGGGTTTATGGGGCCTCCCACAGCTTCTGCCTTTACTGGTAATCTGGACCACACAAAACATACTATTGTAGTCCTCTTGTTTGTTACTTTTTTTTCTTTAAGTTACTTTTTTTCTGGAGCAGGAGTTAAAATGGCCATACTTCTACTCTGTCCATATGATCTATACTTGTTCCAAGACAAATATGTTTAAGACCCGTGGAAGCTGTTTGAGGACAGTCCAGCACAGGGCAGCAATTCACTGTGGCTTCACCACCAGCGATTGGCATAATTCCAACTATGAGATATTCCAAGTAGATCTCTTTACCCAGTCTATGAGCCAAAATGTTTGGTTGTTATTGAAGACAAAGACTTCTAGTATTAAGGGATTGAGGTTTAAGAATCCTATGTCACTAATCCATTACAAAACTCACCCCACAACACACACTGCACATACTTCCAGAGAAGGAATTCATATTCTCAGTACTGCATTTCTAAGGATATTCTCTTCAAATTGACTTCTTTAGCCACATGGGGACCACTGCTACTTACTAGGCATGTGAATATATTCAGACTTATGTGGATCACTGTATTTTCATTTATTCATTTGTCTAGTTTTTCTTTACACATACAATTTTATTGTTTTCTTTCATACCTTTGTTTCTTGTCCTTGTTCTGAAATTGTACACACTATTCCCTGTGCTTTCAAGTAGGTTTGCCTTTGAGTGAACATCATAACATATATTATACTGATTTAGATGGATGTGATGCTACTGGCTTTAATTCATAGACTGTTAGGATCTATGAGCTATCTAACAATTAATAGAATGCTATGGCATTATAGGTTGAGTTGGTTTAATTTAATGTGAACATGGCTCTGTTATGGGATGTCCAGAGAGATGATCAGCTATTACTTCTGGGTTTGCCTGTGAGGGTCTCTGGAATAGACCAGCATCTGAATTGGTGGATTGAGTAAAAAATGGCTTTCCTCATTCTGTGTGGGCATCATCTTATTCCCCAAGGGCACAGACAATATGAAAGCAGACAAAAGGAAAATGCGCTCCTTGGACAGTGGTATTTCTGGTTCTTAAGAATTTAGACAAGACTTGATTGAACTATATTTCCCACTATCTAGTTTTAAATGGCATATTGAGGGACTACTTGGTCTTCATCACTACATGGGTTAATTTCTTAAACAGAAAACTTCTCCTGAAAAGTCTGTGTCTATTCTATTGGTTCTGTTTCTATAAGAGAACCCTGACTCATAAATTGGTCCTTAGTAGTGATTTAACAGGATAAGAAAAGTAACTGGGCTATGTACCCAAATCTTTATCAGCTATATTCAAATCTTGTCACCACTGCTTACCTGCTAGCTGTATAATTTTGGGAAGATTACTTGATCTTTCTGTGTATTAATATTTGTCATCTATAAAACGGGAAAACAGAGCAACTACGTTATAATTTTTTTGTAGGTTCACTAGTTTGAGTCATAGTAAAACCTTAAACTAATTGGTTGTTATCAATATTACTAATACTCTTCTATTTCTAACATTAGATATATTACTTAATATCTATGAATAAATAATAGTATTTACATTCTGTATCTATTAGTCAGATATTATCCAAAACATGATGTAGGGTATTGTCTGTTTCATTAAATATTGGCTTACAATATAAGCTTCCAGATGATCCTAGAGCCTTAGGTTGTATTGTAGATATGTCCATTGGGCCTGGGTTCCAAAATTCTTCATTTTGATTGGTTGTGAAGCAAAGAGAAGCTTCCTTGATGTGAAGTAAGGACTTCAGTGATTTGTGGGCATAAGGATAGATATTTAGAATGTTGCTAGAATTATGCTCGTTTTGTAAAGTGGCAGCTTTAGGTTCTCTTCCAAGATCCATGACTTCAGTTGCCCTGAAAGATGGGGCAGAAACAGTGTAAGAGCCAGAGGAACAGGAGTTTACAGTGACAGTGTGACTCCTAGGAAAGTTAGAAGCTACACCCATAAAGTCTTACCAAGGTGACTACCTACAAATTCTCTGTATAAGAACAGCAATGACTGGCCACTCCCCCAAGTTCTGCTCCACCTTTATTCCAGTACTTCTTGTAGTCAGGACAAATTATAAGTTGAAGATTTTGTGGCAGGGTTGGTGTCCCAGTCCCTCTGGTAGAAACCTTATCTGGTTACAGAAGATGGTCAATTAAGGCTCCATATCCCCCGTTACTAGGAGTCTTTGATAGGGTTATCCTCTTAGATTCCAAGAAGTTTCCACTACATTAGGTTCCTACCTCACCTCTGAAACATCCCACAAATCCAGTTGTCTCTCCCAGCACTCTTTCCCTTCTTCCCCTGGACCTTGCATCTGGATTCCCCCATTGCCGTTCCCACCTGCCTTCAGTCCATCCATGATATCTATTTGATTTCCCCTACCCAGGGAGATTCATGTGTCCTTGAGCCCTCTTTGTTACTTAGCCTCTGTGGATTACAGCATGGTTATCCTTTACTAATATCCACTTAGGAGTGAGTACATACCATGTTTGTCTTTCTGAGTCTGGGTTGTCTCAGGATGATTTTTTTCTAGGTCCACCCACTTGATTGCAAATTTCATGATGTCATTAAAAATAGCTGCATACTACTCCATTGTATAAATGTACCACATTTTCTTTATAGATTCTTCGGCTGAGGAACATCTAAGATGTTTCCAGTTTCTAGCTACTCCACGAGAGGGAGCCAACAAATGACATTGCCTGGAGGGCTAGGAACCAGAGGCTGGGTGTGGATAGCCCAGAAATCTTGGCCCTATACAAAGAACTACAGGCAAATAAAGAATGCTGAGAACTGGAGGAATAGTCTTCCCCATGGAAGAACACAACAATTGATTATCCAATATTGGTCATCCCTGAAAACATGCATACTGATACAATTATATATACTGAGCAGATGTACTTCAGTGTTATATGCAACAACAACTAATGGGGAAAAAAAGAGGGCCATACATTTGACAAAGAGCAAGGAAGGATATATGGAAAGGTTTGGAGGGAGAGAAAGGAATGGGAAAATTAGGTTGTTATATTATACTCTCAAAAAAATAACAAGAAATAATGTAAAACCATGTATGCTTTGAGAGCTTGCTAGAAAGCTCAGTGGTCACAGACATTTGTAGCATCAGTCTGGCAAATGGTTTCTATCTCAAGAGCCTATAAAATGTGGAAGTAAACTTCACCTGGGAGCTTGAGTGGCATGGTCAAATGCTATTTTGCTAAGTGGTCATGTTGCCAAACTCCTTTCTCAACACTTATGTTTATACCCATAGATCAATGCCACACCAAGCCTTCATCAGAGAAGCTTCTTGTAGCAGGTGGCAGTTAATGCAGAAATCAGTAACTGACTGCAGTGCCAAGAGTGAGTGATAGTGAACTGCTGGGCCGTGAGTGAACTCTGTTCTTGAAGCGCTCTCTCATTTCCTGTACTAGATGTTGCAAGGATGTTGCAACATGTATTTCTACTAACTAAAGTCTACTAACTAAAGTCAATTTAACTTTATCAAAATTACATCACTTTTACTCTAGTGTATTTCCATTTAGTTTCCCTTTATTTGTGCTATTATATTACACTTAGTGCTGTTTAAAGCATAAAAATGTAGAACTACAATGTTTTCATTAAGAAACAGATTTAAAAAATATGAAAAGTGTGTTTTTTGATATTTATTTTCAGTCATATTTAGTATTATTTCAGGACTCTTTTTTTTTTCCTGTTCATTTGTCCTATTGTCTACTTTTAGAGGATTAAACAAATTGTTTCTTTTTGAAAAATTGTGGTTTTGGGGTAAAGAATTCATGTTTTGCAGTTTTCTTCTTTCATCTTTTCAACACACCATTTTGTTCTTTGGCATTCACTGTTTCTGAGGTAAAAGTCAACTTTTTTTTTTCTGAAGCTTACAAGTATGTTGCTACATTTCATTCTGTTTCTTCGCAGTTTTTAATTTTTCTTCAATTGCTTTTCTCTCTGTCTTGTAGGTTTATGGATTTTATGATGCTAACTTCATCCTTCTTCCTTATTTCTTCTGCTGCTTCAACTATGTTCTTGGATCCCATCAAGTGGATTGTTGTATCACTAAATGTACTAGTCTATTTTCTGTTGTCAAAACAGAATACTTGATGTCAAGTACTTTATAAAGAAAACAAACTTATTTTCTTGGCAGTTTTGGAAACTAAAGGTCCAGTTACAGGTGGTCTCATCCATTTGGACCCTGCTGAGAGCTTCAGTGCAGGTGACATCATAATGGAAAAAGCATGTAAAAAAATATCAAATGATGAGAAGGAAGGCTGTGATAGTCAGGGGTTAGGGTGTTTCTTTTTGTAGTAACTCACACTCATTTTCATGGAAGGCCAGCACCTTCAATGAGCTAAGCATTGTCTACTAAACACTAACTCTGGAAGGTTCCAACAACTACCAACCGTTCATCAGGGAACAAATTCTCAGCACAGGAAACTTCTGAGAAAACCCAAACTACATGAAAGCCATAGTATTAAACTATTATCTTCCAAAAAAAAATCACACTTTCACAGATTCTCTTGATCTACTGAAATTCTAATGTCTTTTTCATCTTCGCCATCATATTTGTCTTAAATTTTTTCCACAATTTTTGTATGAAGATATTTATAAAATTTCAATTGTAATTTTTCTTTGCTAAGTTTAACATCCAGGACCACTAAGAGTTGGAAGTTTTTATTTCTAAGCAATATGGTCATTCCCATTTGTTGTTTTGTTTCTTTCAATATTTGGTTGAAATACTTTGCCTATTTATTTATTACTGAGACAAGATCTTTGTTGCAGAAGTTGGACTTGCTTTTTTATTACTTTATTTTTGAGATTATAAGATACACCACTCTTTGCTCTTTTTTAAATGTATGGCCTTCTTTTTCATTAACTTGCTAAATGCATGCATGTATATACATATACATTCCTACATACAACCTGTTTAGTCTGCATAGTGTTACTTATAAGCCTGTTTTCCAGTCTGATCATTTGGTGTTGGATAAACAATTGGTGTGCTTTTCCCTGAGGAGGACTATTTCTCCCACTCTCGGCATTCCTCAGTTACTCATAGTTCTTTGTTGTTTTGCTTGTAGTGTGTTTGTGCAGCATGTACTCACCTGGTGTCCTCCCTAATGGACAAGAAGAGGGAATTGGACTCACTGAGACTGGAGTTACAGATGGTTGTGAGCCACCATGTGGATGCTGGGAACTAAGCCTGGGTCTTCTGCAAGGGCAGTAAGTACTCTTAACTGCTGAGCCATCTCACCACATAGACCCCACCCCTAAGGTTTATGACCCGGGATTAGATGAAGAAAGAAAATGGGAGAGAGAGAAAGAGGGAGAGGGAAAAAAGAGAGGAAGGAAGGGTCTAAAGTCTATGATCTTCATTTCTTCATCGTCACAAATGGATGACCTAAACTCTCCCATGGGGCCACCCATCTTCTAACGTTTCACTGCTAACGCATGGCACCCAGCTGAGGACAGAGCCTTTCCTCTAACACACCGTCCTTTTCAGACATTAGGATCCACACATATCAGTATATAGATCCTAGCGATTACTGCTTATTTTTATTGGTGGCATTTCAGGAGCTTGCTTGGAGTTACCTAAGAGCAAGCAAGCTGAATCCGGTTTTCCTTGCGCTTCTGATGTGTTTACTCAGAGTTTATTCAAATGTTATGTTTTGCTTGGTTTCTTGACTGGGAAATGGGTCATCCTTGCATCTATATAAGCCAGCACTGGGGTGAGGTATGCTCAAGTATAAGACCCCTGGGCTGATGAGCCTACAGGTAGTGGAGCTACAACCGCTGCTCAGGCAGCTGGAAACTGCCTTGCCTTTTATTTTCTAAAAGGATATTGTGACTTTTACAAAAGTGTAGTGTTTATTATTTACTTGTTTTTAAACTATTTTTTTCAGCCTAATTTTATTTAGTTCTTTATGGTATATTTGAATAAATTTCTAACTAGTCCACTACTGCCCCCTAAGTTGACTACAGTTTCATGTTGTAAAAGATGCTGGTCTCCAGTTTCTTTTTCTATTTTTAAAAATAGTTTTTATTTTATTTTTAAGATTATAATATAATCACAGTTTCTTCCTTCCCTTTCCTCCCTCCAAACCTTCCCATATAGTTCACTCTTCACTCTCCTTCAAACTGATGACCTCTTTTTATACTAATTGTATTGCATGCAGATATGTACATACATCTAGATATACACATATACATATATAGACATTTACATATGTATTCCTAAATATAACCATGTAATGCTATCTGTATGTATGTTTTCAGGGCTGACCATTAACACTGGGCAATCAGTGGTGTGCCTCTTGCCTGGGAAGACCATCTCTTCTGCTCCCAGCTTTCCTCAGTTGTGTGTGTAGGGTTCAGGCATCTTGGGTTTTCCAGTTCATTTCAGCATGTTTTGATAAAATTCGCTTCTCCAGTGTCCCCTTACCTTAGAATCTATGTTTCTAATAACTTTCTGCTACTGCTTGTGGTCACATTCTGTCACAACAACCAGTTTTGCAGATAGCTGCATCCCAGGCAAGAAACATCCAGTATCCTGTTTCTATTAACCAAAGCACTAGCCTAGTAGATTTTGCAGACAGCTTCCTGAAACATCCATACCATAGCCTAAAGTTCAAATCTTGACTACTTCAATATAATAATATTATTAAGTAAAATCTATTTTTCTATCTCAAAATAAATCTTTAATTATGAAAAATATGAGATCCTAAATTTTAGGGTATTTAAAAATGTTTTATTGCTGTTGTTCACATTAAAAAAAAAATTACTGCCAGGCATTGGTGGCACACGCCCAGCACTTGGGAGGCAGAGGAAGTCAGATCTCTGTGAGTTCGAGGCCAGCCTGGTCTCCAGAGTGAGTGCCAGGATAGGCTCCAAAGATACACAGAGAAACCCTGTCTCGAAAAACCAAAAAAAAAATATTTGTTTATACATTTGTATGTTTATTTATAATCTAGTTACTTGATGTCATGAGTGCATGTGTGTGTGCACATCCCATGGTGCACATGTAGAAGTCAGGAAAACATTTGCAGGAGTTAGTTCTCTCCTTTCACCATGGCCTTCCTGTGTGTTGAATTCAGGCCAGGTATGGCAGCAGGCATATTAGCTACTGAGCAGAATTGAAGGCTCTGGCTGTTTTTAAACTGTAGAGCAAAACCTTTCTTTCTCTTCTTCAGAGAGTTGGTAATTGAACTGTCAATGGACTGGCTAACAGGAGATGAGATACTCAAGTTTAGTATCTCAAATACATGGGCGACACAGGCTACTCATTAACCCATGGAGATTGAAAAGTGTGTACATCCTTCTTCATAAGCAAAAGGAAAGTAAAGGCTGGAGGCAATTTTAGTAAATGATTTTTAGTGGAGATGAATGAGTCCAAGGAACAGACATTGAGTAGGTACAAAGGTTACCTGAGTGGTGTGGTGTTTCACTGTTAGTCTCTTTCGTGGGAACTGTTACCATCTGAGGAGATTGTAGAAAGGAGGCTTGTGACTTCTGGAGACTTTTAGAAGAACTTAGTCAGGTAAAGGGATTTCAGAGGAACCCTTCTTGAGCTTTGGGAGAGCTTGTGTTCCAGCCCCGGGAGTCAAAGTGAAGTGTAGCTTTTTCTTCTAGTTCAAAGCACCCAGTTTGTTAAATGTCACACTGGGAGCATTTGTAAGCCCCAACACAGTATCATCTCAAATGAAACACTAGCTCTAGATTATTCTTAAGAAGATGACAAAAGAGCACTTTGTAGGGTGGAGGCAATTTTGAAGGACATGGAAAAAAATTAGAAGTTGCGCATAACAGCTGTCAGACAGCCCTGAGTGCTATTAGAGTTTTGGAAGGACTTTTGAACTTGGAGATTTAAGTGACCTAAATTGAATCTTAATTACTCTTCCTCCGGAGCAAGACAGTGACCTCCCAGGTGGGTGGTGATTCTAATGAGACAGTAAGGTAAACTGACCACTCCTTAAGAAAACAAACAAACAACAACAAAAAAAAAACCCATCCTGTTTTGGTTTTTAGCTGCCCCAGGCTCAAGTGGGTAAATTTGTTTCTGAGGGAATTTAATTTGAAAGTTCATTCTCATTTGTCTTTGAACACACACACACACACACACACACACACACACACACACACACACACACAGGACTTTCTATGAGTACATAATGATGAGGGGAAAGAGAGAGCTAACAGATGGTAAGACTCTCTCAACAAGGATTTAGCCTCTTCTGACTGGTAGATTTTAAATGCTGGCAGTTTTCAGCTTCTGAGGTGGGATAGTTTGGCCCTGGCATAGTAGAGCTGGCTGATGGAAGTAGCCTAAACATATTTTTTTAAATTTGAATTAGAAGATTGTTTTACATGTCAATCCCAGTTCCCTCTCCCTCCCCTCCTCCCCTGCCCCCCAACTAACACCCTACCTATCTATCCCATACCCTTTCTGCTCCCCAGGGAGGGTGAGGCCTTCCACAGGGGGTCTTCAGAGTCTGTCATGTCCTTTGGGATAGGGCCTAGGCCTATCCCCATATGTCTAGGCTCAAGAGTATCCCTCTATGTAGGATGGGCTCCCAAAGTCCATTCCTATGCTAGGGAAAAGTACTGATCCACTACAAGGGGCCCCATAGATTTCCGAGGTCTCCTCACTGGCACCCACATTCAGGGGGTCTGGATCAGTCCCATGCTGGTTTCCCAGATATCAGTCTGGGGACCAAAAGCTCCCCCTTCCCTTGTTCAGGGCAGCTGTTTCTGTGGGTTTCACCAGCCTGGTCTGGACCCCTTTGCTCATCACTCCTCCTTCTCTGCAACTGGATTCCAGTTCAGTTCAAGGTTTAGCTGTGGGTGTCTGCTTCTACTTCCACCAGCTGCTGGATGAAGGCTATAGGATGGCATATAAGTTAGTCCTTAATCTCATTATCAGGGGAGGGCATTTAAGGTAGCTTCTCCATTGTTGCTTAGATTGTTACTTGGTGTCATCTTTGTAGACATTTCCCTAGTGTGTGATTTCTCTTTAAACCTATAATGTCTCCCTGTATTATGGTATTTCTTATCTTGCTCTCTTCTGTTCTTCCCCCAACTCAACCTTCCTGCTCCCTTATGTCCTCCTCACCCCTCCTCTTCTCCCCTTCTCATTCTCCTAGTTCCCTCTCCCCTCCCCCCATGCTCCCAATTTGCTCAGGAGATCTTGTCCCTTTCCCCTTCTCCGGGGGACCATGTATGTCTCTCTTAGACTCCTCTAGCCTAAACATTATTAAGTGATTCTTTGATGTAAGAGGAATTTCCTTTGAGCACCTACACTGTGGAAATGACTTTATGGTTCTATAGTACCTTAATGCCTTTGAGAGAAGGAGAGGTTTCTGGGTTATGGAACAGTTTAAATCTGCATAAAGTTTTACAGCCAGTTTTTGTTCATTTTCATGTTCAAAGCGCAGGGCCTCTGGCTCACTCTTACCAAGATAGGTGAAGTCTCACTGAGGGCATGGATAAACTGTCAGCCATTGCATATTTGCTTACTGGGAATGCATTTATGGTTTGAATCAAATGACCATTTTAAACTGTTTGGGAAGCCCTTTGCAATGTTTTTGATATTAACTACATTTTTCATTTAAAATAATCAGAAATCCCATGACTCCTTTATTATAGCTTTTTAGAACAGGGCAGAATTGCCCAGGATCTTCCATAACATCTGCCCCCCTTACCTTTTAAAAGCCACACATGATGACATATGGTCCTTCAGCCCTCATACAAAGGTTTCCATGAAGAGCAGGCTCACCACACTTGGGCTCACAGCTCCACTTTTAATACCACCAAGCGGTTCTAGGAGTATCTTTGGGATCCAGAAGCTACATTAAATATAGAGACATTTTTAGTTGCCCCAGTTAAATACCTACTGGGGAGTGGATGTTTTGTCTACATCAAGTCCAGCTTCATTTTCCTACCCTCTTCAAGTGCAGAGAGATAGGACAATATCTTGACTTAGGAATGTAGATGTAGATCTGTGCATTTGTTGGCTGTGTGGCAATTATCTTATCCGTTATTTCCAAGTAGAGGTTTGCATTAGAAAGTTAATCATAGCACCAACGTTTACTGCTTGTTACTTACTTCTTAGACATTGCTTCAAGCTTTGAAATAGTTTAACTCTTTAGCCCTCACAATCACCTTAATGGAGTATCATGATCGTCACTTCACATAAATGGGAAGCATCAGCTGTTGAAAAGCCCTGTCCATTGACAAGATCAACTTCAGACAGAGGAGCAGGACCCACATGACTAAATACTTCTGGGCACACTGCTCCCAGGGCTATTGGGACAAAGCCTTCCTCTGGCCACACACACACACACACACACACACACACACACACACACACACACATATATATACAGATATATATATATGTATAATGTTTCCTCTTTATCATTGTGGTTTTCTTTTTCATTAATGGTGCTTATTCTGATGTTTTATCTAATTACAATAACTTTTTAGACGAGTGAGGAATGACTAATATTTATTAAGGACCTACTATATATATTACTTTAAAATATATAGGTTTTATAATAATAAGAAAAAACACTGTAAATAAATAAACACATTCCACACCAATATTCACCAGACACAAAGTCTACACAACTCAAGAATTTCTACATAATTAGAATTGGCATTCAGAATGAAGGCTGTGGAGCTACATATTAAATGTTACACTTTAAGTATCAAATATATTTTATGCCCTTACCTATAAACAACCCCCCCTAAAATAACTCATGGCACTAGAAAAACAATTAGTTTTCAGCTGGGCTGTGGTGGCGCATGCCTTTAATGCCAACACTCGGGAGGCAGAGACAGGTGTATCTATGCGAGCTGGAGGCCAGCCTGGTCTACAGAGTGGGTTCCAGGACAGCCAAGACTACACAGAGAAACCCAGTCTCAAAAAATCAAAAAGTAAAGTAATTAGTTTTCTATTGTCTTTAATAACCAGCATCTTTTACCTGCATTCATTTTTTCTTCTTGCCCTAATACTTAGTATTCTTATTCTCTTTTCTTCATGTTATAGCTGTACTAATGTGTGCATTTGTTACTTCACAAAACTAAGCTATAAAAAATTTTGTTCTATATCTGTATTTCTCTTACATTATTTTCATCTTCCTTTTCTTTCTTTACATCTTCTTGTTTGTTTACTCAATCTTTCTTTTCATAATAGAATCTGTTTCAGCTACTTAGCACAATGGTCATTAATTTCAATTCAGGGGGTATTACTAGTCCGCAAATAAAATTTTCATTCTTACAATATAATAAATCATTGCATGTAAGAAATATTTATAGATGGGTATTTATTCCTGACATTGAATTAAAATAGAATTCTGTAAGATAGAGGAAAGCTTTCCTAGTTTCTACTTTATTGATTTCAGCTCTCACGTTGATTATTTCCTGGCGTCTACTCCTCCTTGGTGAGTTTGCTTCTTTTTGCTCTAGTGTTTTCAGTTGTTCTGTCAGTTCTCTAATGTGACTTTTCTCTAGTTTCTTCATGTGGGCACTTAGTGCTATGAACTTCCCTCTTAGGACTGCTTTCAGAGTGTCCCATAAGTTTGGGTATGTTGTGTCTGCATTTTCATTAGAATCTAGGAAGTCTTTAATTTGTTTTTTTATTTCTTCCTCAACCCAGGAATGGTGCAATTGGGTGTTATTCATTTTCCAAAAGTTTGCAGGTTTTCTGCCATTTGTATTGTTGCTGAATTCTAGCTTTAATGCATGGTGGTCTGATAAGATACAGGGGGTTATTTCAATTCTTTTGTAATTGTGGAGGTTTGCTTTGTTGCCTACTATGTGGTCAATTTTGGAGAAGGTGCCATGTGGTGCTGAGAAGAAGGTATATTCTTTTGAGTTTGGATGGAATGCTCTATAGATATCCGTTAACCCCAGTTGGGCCATGACTTCTTTCAGATCCTCTGTTTCTTTGTTAAGTTTTTGTCTGGTGGTCCTGTCTAGTGGTGTAAGAGGGGAAAGTAAACTGACAAAATAGAAAAACCCATCTATGCTAGAGTTTGCATTTAATCACATATTATTACTTATTTAATGTATTCCTCTCAATGCCTCATTGGTTGGACTTTATTATAGAATATTTACAATCTGATAGACTTTGAAGATCATTTTCTCCTACATTTAAGTGAATAGTTAACTTTTCATTATTTCCAAAAGGAAATACTCCAAAGAGGAAGATATAGAGACAATGTCTTTTGGGTTGACTTAGATTTTTAAGGTACAGCATGTGTTGGAGTGGAGGGTGTTTATGCGATGGTTTGCCCATGTAAGGAAGAGGACAAATTGCAGGATTCAGTTCTCTCCTTCCACCACATGGGCACCAGGGGTCAAACTCAGGTTCTCAGGCTTGGCAGCAGGGGCTTTTACTCACTACATCATTTTGTTGACTCTAATTTAGACTTTTGTTTAAGGTGCTGAATTAGTTAAATATCTTAAAGACCGCACAGGTGGTATTGTTTTTAGAATGCATTGACAGAAGAAACTATTCTTTCTGTCTTTTCTATTTCAGTTTTCAGTAGGTGTTTCATAACTATTTGTTGTAGGAGAGATTCTCTTCCAGGCACAAAGGAGATGTAAAGAGCTGCAGGCTATAGCAAAATATTACATGGATCCTCTCTAGTGTTCCATCAGAATACAGTTTTATGCCAGACCTTTCCACACTTACCTTAAGTACATGAATGACCAAATTCCCTGGGCATCTTTATGGCTTTGAAACTATCATATCACTTTCAGGAACTTAGTGTCTTCGTTACAAAGAGTTGACATTGGATCTAACCAATGTGTCTCTACCATCTAGACTGTAGGGAAACAACACTCAGAGTTTACATTGTCTTTTTATTCAACTGTAAGAGGGTTGCTCAGGCACATCATTCTAGTCATTCTAGCTTTCTTTCCTGTATTTCTAGTGTCCACAAATAAAATTTCAGAAACATAGACAGTTTATGGAAAAAATAAATCTAGGTGGTTACATGGTTCCTTAAGTGTCTTATATCATAAAACATCCTGATATTTATACAATAGCCTGTGTGATGTGGTATACTATATTTATAATATCATTGAACTAAGTTTAACTTATAAAAATATCACTTAAGTAAAAACAAAATCAATTTCTAGGGAAAATTAAATAATGTGCAAATGGATTTTATGTAACTAACTCAATTATAAAACTTTCAAGAATAAGCCTTTATATATTTTAAACAGTTTACTTTCTTATTACTACATCATAAGTATTTGAGGAGAGCATTAGAAAATAAGAAAACAAACTACACCATCCTAGAAAATTACAAAATGTTATAAGACCAAATATGATCTTCAAATACTTTTAAAATGGAAATATTGGATGAAAGAATAACCTTTTATCCATTTTGAATCTAAGTGCATATAACACACAGGCAAACACATAGACCTAAACACAACAACACTCTTGTACATACTTCCTTGAAGAAATATATAAGAATCTGAAATTTAAAATTTTTATATCCATGAAAGAATAGGGCATTTATTATTGCCTTCAAAATTTTATTCAAATTATTATTATTAACCTTATCAAAATTATTTCCTATTGATATTTTGCTTCCTATGTAGTCTTCGTGAAAGTATTTATTTCAAGTATTTATCCATGTTTCCTGAAAGGTTAGGCCCATTCATCTTATTAACTGCACGATTTATCTTTGTAGTTCACATTTCCCATGGGAATACCTACTCTGCTTTTGAAGCCTTCCATACATCTTCATAGTATCTGTGGAGGGGACTGTCATGATGTAGTTGCTGGGGATGATAAAAAATAAACAAGATTTCAATCATAAATATGGTCATAGCTTCTGTGCTTAAAAGCTATATGATTATTTTTTATCTAAACCCAGTGTCTGATGATGTTTTTAGAAATGCTGATTGTTTCTTGTGAATTTAACTACATTCAGTTCAGAAAAACATGAACTATTCTTGTGCAAAGAACTAGTGTACTAAAACCAAAGTCTAGAAAACTTCTGAAATGTTTGTGTTTATCAAGGCAGATGTGAGATAAACCATATGTGGAAAATTGGTTCATAATATATTTGTTATTTTTAGATGGCTTGAACTAGAACAGGAATGCAGACTTTGAATTAAAATTTATATTTAGAACATAGTTATCCTTATTTTTGTGTGTAACATAAGATCAAGAATGCAGAAAAATGTAATCATGGATCAAATGACATTTTCCTTGACCTGCTAGATTGCATCCGATTTTACAAGTCTAGTGTTTCAAGCATCTTTATGCCTCTGTTTTTAGAGTCAAAGATGGAGAGCAGATGGACACCGTCTGTATCTGTCATCAATGAACCAATGTGTTTCTACAGTAGGCCATGAACTAAGAAGTCAGAAAGAAAAAAAAATCAGAAGTTTTTGCAATACTGTGAAGAAAATGAAACCTTTCTATTAGAGACCAACACAAGGATATGACTTCAAATTTGAACCAGTTGCTTAACTGTATACTGTTACACGTCGTAACCAAAAAGGACTTTGAGAAAGTAAGGAGTTCATCAGGTAATATAGTTTGATACTTCATTAACATGGCATCATTTGTAAGTACAATTGGTGAGTTTATTCTGAGGTAGTTGTCAAAAAATGGTCATTAAGGCTTTCTGTAAAAGAATCCAGTAAGTACAGAAGAGTCATGAAAACCTTGGAGATCTTCCCTCTGAAATAATTTGTATATGACTCTGTTACTCCTAAAAAAAAATTGTAGCCAACAAAAATAGCTGCCTCCAGACAGGTCTACTTAGCTAGTAAAATACACATGCAATGGGGTTTTTCCTCCTTTACTACTAGGCCCTTAATGCACTTACTCATTTCTTATAATTAAACCTTACTGTGAAGAAATTGCCAGTTAAAAATCTTCAGGCAGCCCTCATCCAGCAGCTGGTGGAAGCAGAAGCAGACACCCACAACTCATCACTGAACTGAACTGGAATCCAGATGCAGAGAAGGATGAGTGAAAAGCAAAGGGGTCCAGACCAGGCTGGTGAAACCCACAGAAACAGCTGACCTGAACATCGAGGTACTCTTGCTCTCCAGACTGATAGCTGTGATACCAGCACGGGACTGATTCAGACCCCAAGAACATGGGTTTCAGTGAGGAAACCTCGGAAGTTTACGGGACCTCCTGTAGTGGTTCGGTATTTATCCCTAGCATAGGTTTGGACTTTGGGAGCCCATTCCACAATGAGGAATACTCCCTGAGCCAAGACACACGGGGGTGGGCCTAGGCCCTATCCTAAAGGATGTGATAGATTCTGAGGACACCCTATGGAAGGCCTCACCATCC
The DNA here is from genome assembly GCF_003668045.3 of Cricetulus griseus. Taxonomy (NCBI): domain Eukaryota; kingdom Metazoa; phylum Chordata; class Mammalia; order Rodentia; family Cricetidae; genus Cricetulus; species Cricetulus griseus. Next base: position 336,289,060 of record NC_048595.1, on the reverse strand, counting down.
AGGGGGAGCAGAAAGGATATGTGATAGGTAGGGTTTTAGTTGGGGAGGGTGGTAGGGTAGGACGGGAGGGAGAAGGGAACTGGGATTGTAAAACAATCTTGTTTCTAATTCAAATAAACAAATCTGAAGAAAAAAAAATCTTCAGGCAGCAAGATTAGCCACAACCCAAATCTATAAAAGCTCAATGGACTTCTGTAAATTTAGAGTAGTCATGATGCCATTGTAGAGTCACATTGGATTTTACACTTTTGCTAGCAGATGTATTTTTATGCAATTACTCACCACAAAAAAGAAAAGAAAAACCCACGATAGAGTTAAAAATAGGAAAACGATTGGCTTTATCTCCTGTTTCATGACCCATGTCATTATTACATGAATCTGTCCTTGCTGGTCACCTAAACTTATCCCTTTCTCTTTTCCTTCATATCATATTGTACCCACAATATTTATTTATACACTGCATCACTCCAAAATAGAATAGGATTTCATATGAAAAAGATTGTGTGACCTCACTTAATATTATACCTCCCAACTCCATCAATTTTCCTGCAAATTTTGTGATTTCATTTTTATTTAGAGCTGAATAGTATTCCATTTTATATGGGTATCAGAGTTTTACTATCCACTCATCTGCTGATGGACATCTAGGTTGGTTCTATTCCTTGCTGTAATGAATAAGGCAGAAGCCACTATAAAAGTGCAAATAACTCTGGGGTAGGGTATTAAGTTCTATGGGTATATGCCCAGTAGTAAAATAGCTAATTTTTGTTTTTTGAGGTGTCTCTAAACTGTTTTCTAAAATGGTTCTATTTACAACTCAACCAGCAGAGAATAAAATTTCTCTCACCTGAAATCCTCTCAAAATTTGTTATCGGATTTCTTTATGATAGCCATTGTGTTTGGGGTAAGGTATATAGAATATAGAATAATTTTCCCTTTCTTTTTTTCTCCATTTTAAAAATTTATATTAGAAACAAGATTGTTTTACATGTCAATCCCAGTTCCCTCTCCCTCCCCTGCCACCCACTAACATCCTACCTATCCCATACCAATTCTGCACCCCAGGGAGAGTGAGGCCTTCCATGGGGGGGGTCTTCAGAGTCTGTCATAGCCTTTGGGATAGGGCCTAGGCCCTCCCCTGTGTGTCTAGGCTGAGGGAGTATCCCTCTATGTGGGATGGGCTCCCAAAGCCAATTCCTATGCTAGGGATAAGTACTGATCTACTACAAGAGGCCCCATAGATTTCCGAGGCCTCCACACTGACACCCACATTCATGGGGTCTGGATCAGTTCCATGCTGGTTTCCCATCTATCAGTCTGGGTTGGCCAAGAGCTCCCCCTTGTTCAGGTCAGCTGTTTCTGTGGGTTTTACCAGCCTGGTCTGGACCCCTTTGCTCTTCACTCCTTCTCTGCAACTGGATTCCAGTTCAGTTCAGTGTTTAGCTGTGGCTGTCTGCTTCTACATCCACCAGCTGCTGGATGAAGGCTATAGGATGTCATATAAGTTAGTCCTTAATCTAATTATCAGTGGAGGGCATTTAAGGGAACCTCTCCACTGTTGCTTAGATGGTTAGTTGGTGTCATTCTTGTAGATCTCCAGACAGTTCCCTAGTGCCTGATTTCTCCTTAAACTCATACTGGCTCCCTCTCTGACGGTATCTCTTATTTTGCTCTCCTCTATTCTTCCCTCTACACAAACTTCCTGTTCCCTTATGTCCTCCTCACCTTTCCTCTTCTCTCCTTCTCACTCTCCTAGCTCCTTCTCCCCTCCACCCTTGCTCCCAATGTGCTCAGGAGTTCTTGTCCCTTTCCCTTTCGACATGGGAGCATGTATGTCTCTCTTAGAGTCCTCCTTGCTTCCTAGCTTCTCTAGTGGTGTGGATTTTAGCCTGGTAATCCTTTGATCTATGTGTAAAATCCATATATGAGTGGGTGCATGCCATGTTTGTCTTTTTGTGACTGGGTTACCTCGCTCAGAATGGTTTCTTCTACCTCTACCCATTTGCCTGAGAATTTCAATATTCCATTGGTTTTTTCAACTGGGTAGTACTCCATTGTGTAAATGTACCACATTTTCTCTATCCATTCTTCAGTTGAGGAGCATCTAGGTTGTTTCCATGTTCTGGCTATTACAAATAGTGCTGCTATGAACATCATTGAACAGATGTCCTTATTGTATGAATGTCTTGTGGTAAACTGATTCCCATTTTCCTGAGGAATCACCATACTGATTTCCAAAGTGGCTGTAAAAGTTTGCATTCCCACCAGGAGTGGAGGAGATTTCCCCTTTCTCCACATCCTCTCCAGCATAAGTTGTCATTGGTGTTTTTGATTTTAGATATTCTGAGTGGAATAAGATGGTATGTCAGAGTTGTTTTCATTTGCATTTCCCTGATGGCTAAGGATGGTGAGCACTTTCTTATGTGTCTTTCAGCCATTTTAGACTCCTCTATTGAGAATTCTCTATTTAGTTCTGTACCCCACTTTTTAATTGGATTATTAGGTGTTTTCGAAACTAGCTTCTTGAGTTCTTTGTAAAATTTGGAGATCAGCTCTATGTCGGCTATTGGGTTGGTGAATATCTTTTCCCATTCTATGGGCTGCCATTTTGTCTTGCTGACTATGTTCTTTGCCTTACAGAAGCTTCTCAGTTTCAGGAGGTCCAATTTATTAATTTTTGATTTCAGTGTCTGTGCTACAGGTGTAATATTCAGGAAGCTGTCTCCTGCACCAATCCATTCAAGGGTACTTCCCATTTTCTCTTCTAAGAAGTTCAGTGTGGCTGGATTTATTTTGAGGCCTTTGATCCATTTGGACTTAAGTTTTGTGCATGGTGATAGACATGAATTTATCTTTAGTCTTCTGCATGCCAGCATCCAGATATGCCAGCACCATTTGTTGAAGATGCTTTCTTTATTCCATTGATTCAATCCCCATCAAAATACTGACACAATTCTTCACAGACTTGAAAGAACAACTTTATATGGAGAAATAAAAAACCCAGGGTAGCCAAAAAACAACCCTGTACAATAAAGGAACTTCCACAGGCATCACCATCCCTGACTTCAAACTCTATTATAGAGCTACAGTCCTGAAAACAGCTTGGTATTGGCACAAAAATAGACAGGTAGACCAATGGAATCAAATTGAAAACCCTGTTATTAATCCACATACTTATGACCACCTGATTTTTGACAAAGAAGCTAAAGATATACAATGGAATACAGAATATTTTTAAAACAGTGAATACAATTTGGTGTGGTGCTCATCATGCAATCCCAACTCTTGAAGGCTAAGGAAAAAGAATCATTGCAAGCTCAAGACTAGTCTGGGTTTTATACAACTGTCAAATAGAACTTCATATTTGAAGAAGCTTTTGAAATAGATTTATGTGATCTAAAGAGAAGCCACAGCAAAGCCTTTTAAAAAGAATGAGTTTTCAGGGAAGTTGTACAGCAGGACATTTAAAAGTTTTTTCAAAACTAAAATAGATCAATGAGTTAATGTTAACTTAAGAAAATGTTCAGCAACTGTTCTCAAACCTACATTGCTCCATTTGAAATGGTTTTGACTATGACATGAAAGCTTTAGTGATGATTAAGTAGTACAGCCTGGGATTGTGAACCCAGGGTGAATGATAGCAAACTTGGCTTGAATGAATAAGGATTTTTGAATTAGTTTAAAGAGCACTAGAGGAAACCTTAAAAAGCACTAGAGGAAACCTTAAAATATTAAACCTGAAAATGGGTTGATCTCCTACTGTTCCAAAAGCACAACTCTGTTAGCAATGCAAAACAGACACCAAAAAATCATTAGTGTGTAGCGATATGGAATGCTTCAAGGATGTAAAATAATCATTAGGAAAAGAGTATGCGTGATTTCTAATTTCCTCCTATTTTTCCATAAAAAGCTAAAATAGAAACATGTTCAGACTTCAAAAACATAGTAATTAAGAAGATGAATACTCATGAAATACATATTTTCAAGCCCTAAATAAAGTGTCCAGCATAAATAGCATCTTTACAATAAACTTTTGAATGAACTGTGTTTAGAAATCACGACAATTGTAATTTTGAAAACTTATACAATGAATGAACTTATATATCATTTGAGGTTTCTTTTTTTGTCAAGTAAACCTAAATTATTAGTAATTGCCATGACTTGCTTTGGATTTATATTGGCTTTTAATTTGCTTTAATGTGATAATTTATAATTTCCTTTAAAAGTCAAATATTTGATATATAGTCTATATATACACATATTTGTAGTCTCTCTCTCTCTCTCTCTCTCTCTCTCTCTATATATATATATATATATATATATATATTTACTATTGTTTGTGTGTATGTATGTGTACCATGTGGATGCTGAAAACAAAACTCTGGTCCTCTGCAGGAACATCAAGTGCTTGTAATTATTGAGCCACATCTCCATCTCCTTGATATTTTATTTATCTGTTATTTAGTTCCTTCTATTCAAAACCTTGAAAAGTTGCTATTAAATTTGTAATTTTATATGACTTGTTAAACAAATAAGACACCGTAACTGATTTATTGTGTAGTAATGTCCCTCATAAACATGTAGTGTGTACATAGAGAAAAATATATGTGAAGAAAAAAGCATACCAAGACAGATAAAAGTGGATTTTTCATATCTAGTCAATATTGATGCTTATCATAAGATGATATTAAATTATGTAATTTATGCCTTGCATGTTGGTGTTACGTCATTTTAAAACACTATATCTCTTAAGAAAATTGTTAACCCAAGAAAAGCCAAATTTTAAAAAATTATCAGTTTGACTTAAATTGCTTCAATTCTAAAAGATTGGCATTGAGTCTTGCATGATGAAAGTGGAAAGGGGTGAGCCATAGAAAGACATTACATGTTTGTAGCAAGGTGGGAACTATGAGGAAATGTTCCCACTTTGCAGTGCTTGAACAAACTACTTCCCAACTCCCTGACAAGAGTAACAGTTGTTTACTTCCATGTCTTTGAGAAGAGAGTGATGGCAGCAACAGAGACCAAGAAAGAATGGCAATCTGGAAACCACCATCCAAGGTAGAATCCTTTCCTTCCATGAGGCTGTAGAGTTTATATTTTCCCTGGGAAGGTGAAATGTGGGAGACAAGTCCTCTGAATATCCAGACATCAGCTGGGGTTCATCTAGCTTAGTGGGTTTTAGAATTAAGCTCTTGTCTGTGTTGACAAGAATATGCTTATGGCAATAGTGGAAGTTCCAAGTAGCAAAGTCACTAGTCACAGCAAGTCACTGATCTCAAGCCAAGTCATTGGGATGTAAAATTCTAGTGTCTTTAGTAAGGACCAACTGATTGCATTTTACTTTATTGCATATATGATTATTAATGAGAAAAGAATGTGGTAGAACATCATCACTTTATCTGGTAGGAACAAACAGACTCCTGTGATATTAGTGTTGTCTGTGCAGTTTGACTAGACTAGGAACTACGTGTTTGTGTATTGATAGTGGGTGGCTGAAATCTTACTCAAGCTTCACTGAAGCTGATAGAACTCTTATCTACAATCCTAGTCCCATCCAGACCAATCTTCAGACATGGGTTTCCATAGTAAAATAGCACATTTTTACAGATTACTGAGCTTACTGTGGGCATGCTAGTTGCTGTCCATTTATCACTACCCTCCACTAGATCTGAACATTCTCCATGTTGCCTGTTTTATGGAAGATACAAAAGAAGATACAGGTTCTCAGAAATGTTTTCTTATTTGCCTAACATAATAAAGATACCAAGGAAGAAAACCTCCAGAATCGAATATTTCTATTCCATCTTGCCGCTTAGATGGAGACTTAGGTTCTTGTTTGTTCGTTTGTTTGCTTATGCTACTGTTATAAAATACCCTGACAAAATCAACTTATGGAGAAAGGGTTTATTTTAACTTACAGTACAGTTTCTGGTTATAGTCCACAATTGTGGGAAAGTCAGTGAGAGAACTTAAAGTAGCTAGTCAAATAATATTCACATCTAAGAGAAGAGAGAAATGAGTGCAGACATGTTTGTGATCATCTCACTTTCTCTATTCATATACTCTTCAATATTCCTGCCTAGGAATTAGTGCCACTCACTATCTGGGCCTTCTCACATTAATTAATGTAAAAAAGACAATCCCCTATAGTCATATCTCCAGGCCAATCTGATCTAGACTATCTTTCATCGATTATCCTTTCTCAGGTAATTCTGGATTGTGACAACTCAAACCACCAAAGATGGCAAATTTCTTCAATTATTTTTGCTAAAGTCTAGTGTGTGACTTTAAAAGTCTCTAACCTGAAGATAAACTCTTATGTGATATATAAATATATATATATGATATAAATACATCTATATTATACAGATATTTCGGTTTTCTGAAAGTTAATTCCAGTTTTAATCTAATCCCATCAATAATCCTGCCTCAAATTCTTGAAAACCTGCCTGTTCCCTAAGAAGCTATTTTTCTTTGGAGTTCTACTCACTAGACTGCAAATATTTGGGCTTTCGTAACAGGAGCTGATGGTAGCTGTCATCTGTCACATTTGGCAGGACACTGCAGAAGAGTGAGGTCTGGAGTGTGACCTGTGTTTCAGAGTCCTCCCCTTTTCAGAGCAACTACTTACATTCTATAATACTTCACAGGAGAGTCTGACAGAATTCATACAAATGGATACACAGGTAAAATACTTGCACATAAAATAAAAATAAATAAATCTTTAAAAAAACATTTAAATATCAAGGCTGTGAACCACTTGCCTTCACGGTACAAATTAGGGCATAGTCAAATAGTTTGGCATATGAATATACTTTATATTCACTCAGATTCTAAAATAGTGTCTTAAATTGGATCAAAGATATAATGCATGATGGTTAGTGAACCAGAAACTGTACTTTATTGCTATTTTTCAAAATTACTTCTTTCTATATATTTGGTATATTGTGTCTAAAATTTGGTATGCTCATGCCTACACATTAATCATGTTTATTTATTTTCCTTGTAATGTGATAGATAAATGGACAATCCTACTGTGCAGAGCCATCAAACAATAGTGACTTTATAATGCAGGTGCTCTTACTAATCATGACGTGGTTTTTCACACCTGGTTTTTCTAGCCTAAACATCATAAATGTCATTTAACATAAAATTGAATGCTAAAATTTGAGAATTACACATCATTTTCATTAGCTTCCAGAGTAAACTTGATTTTGAAAGCTAAAATCTTTCAAATCAAGAGAATTACAAACTTAAATGGAAAACAGCATATATAAGAAAAAAGAGTGATACAACAAATATTTTGGGGTATAATCAATTAAAAAAACACGGGTGCATTTTTCTTTTTGGCTTTTGACAACATTCTTCAATGCACAGTACTCAGATTTTGTGAGAATGAGAAAAGACAATAACAGTTATAGAATTCAATGCTGTTTAGACACAATATCATCATTATTGTACAGAAAACATTCCTTTAGAATATTGTCAAGCACCCTTTATCCGAAATTTCACTCATTTAAAAAAGCTACAAATTTTGCAATGTTTGACCCTTTACTGAATACATTACTCTGTGTCGAGAAACTTGTATTGTTAAAGTTTATAAAAATTAGTATTTTCAGTGAAGGCATTAGGTTTATATCAAGGGCAACAGAAGATCTGGGACTGAGATTGACAGACCCTGAAGCTATTCCAATGTCATGTTAAGAACCGTGTCTCGAATACATCCACCCATTGTTACTCTGTTCCTTCCCTGTTTAGTTAGTATCAGATACCAGCCTTTTGTTTATTGTGTAGAGAGCTTACAAAGAAAAGGCAAATTCTCAGCCATTTTGGCAGACATTTGAATACCGTGTTTTAGCACGTGGATCATCCAAACGGAACTTTGGGCATTCCGACCATTAGCTGGGTCACCGACTAGGCACAGGGGGCCTCACCTGAGTAATTTGAGCAGTTCTTCAGCCTGGCTCTTTGATTTGCCTTTCACAGGCCAGTAGTTTTTATTTCTTCTCATCTGTCGGCTATCATGTTAACAAGCCAAGCAAATCTCAGCAGCTCATTGACAACATAATAAAACGAGATGAAAATTTCACCGGCTAAAGAAAGCCTTGTTTTTATGGCTTTTGGCATTGGGACAGGTTTCATGTGTGTCTCTGTGATCAAATAAGGGGGAAAAACCTCACACAAAACAAACAAACAAACAAAAACACAGTGGTTACCCAGGAGGACTAGTTGTCCCTCTGTGCCTGATTGAAAACCAAGATAAGTCCTAAACCAAAACAATACAGTATTGTTCATGTCACCGACAAATTACTGCCAGGTTCATCCCAATGTTGTTTTTGTAGCACTAGTAACTGTGACCTAATTTACATTTTTTAATATGAAGCCTGGTTCAAGACTAGTCAAGTGATGACGATTGGAACCACTGGAAGCCAGCTGCTTCCCATCAGACATTGAGAACAAGTAGGTGGAGTTATGGTCTTTGAGTTCCTGAGGTGAGTATTGTGTTAAGGATTTCATGACTACTGGAGATTTTGGCAGCATCTGAAATCAGTTCTAACGAATGAAAATAAAATTTAAAAAGAAAGAAAACAAATAAACAAACAGATCTCCAAACTGGAAGACAATGCTGCCTCTTGCACAACAGGAGTACTTGTTAGCATATTGTGACAATGAGCTGCAAATTAATATCTAATCCAAAATACATGCAAAATTTTTATTCTAAGTAAGCTGAAGAAAAACTAAAATGAATGGTTCTATTGTGTTTATATTATCAGCCACATTTTCCCATATATGTTATTTAAATTTTAATGTTTTCCATTAGAAGTTATTGATAGCACTTGCGTTTAATAATGTCTGAGCTTATTTGATGACAGTGTAACTTGGCATGGTTAGATGTCTAGTGTCTAATAAAGGAAACTGCAATGGCATCCTTGGTATTCGCCTCTGGACTAGCTGCTTAGTTTATCAGTTAGACATGACATGTTGAAGATTTTGAAAACCAGTTTACTACATCCTATCCTACACAATTCAAGTGATGGGAAGACACACCCCAAATATAAATAATGTGTGTAATAGCCTGCATATAATAGAAAGGCAAATCAAATGATTCTAAAGTGTCCTATTCTTTATTAATTAGTGCAATACAAGAACTCAAATAGCCCAGGCCATTTTAGTGGGAATAAAGACATATTAAAAATACATAAAATGGTGTTTTGTGGCAAATTCTCTTCCTCAGCTATATGAATTGCTTTCCTTACATTTAAATCTTTGCTAGTGCTGAAAGGTAAAATAAAGCCAGAAAGCTGCTAACCCAAACAATTCTTAAATTTTTCTTCTTTCCTAGCCCTATCCCTGTAGAATTCACCATCTGGATTACATACTGTGTTTGATGTTTTAGCTCTTGACACTTTTAAACAATAGCCTTGTGGTATTTTAGTATGTTGTTTTACGATAAAAATAAATGTGTTATGTATTAAAGTACACAGGTATATATGCATCTAAAGTGTATCTGAAGAATAGGCTTTTCCTTTTTCTGTTCTTGATACATTATCATGTAGGGTTGATTATGTGTAATGAATAAATTATCAACTTTAAATTCATTAGTATTAGGGGAGCATATTTCATAGACGAATATGTCAAATCTTGCTTTGCTTTGGTTAATTAGTATCAAAAAATGAAAATGCTTTCTTTTCTTCAATAGTTTCCTTCCCAGGGTGATATTTCTCGAGGTTGAACTGTTGCTGATGAACTGTATGTGATAATAAAAACTGTAAGAACAGCCTTGTGGGGGAGACCTTCTTCTTGATGTCAAATGTAAAACTGAGGAAGGCTTTCACCATTTCAAACTGAACATTTTTTGTCCCTTTGGGCACCTAAACATCATACTAATTATAGAAGTGTGAAAAACTAATATTCTGTTAAATCATTGTTCTTTTTGTAAGGTGTATGGAAGTGAGGAGTTCACATATCTTTTTGAGGTGAAGAAACAAATTCTTCTCAGGGTTCAAACCAATTTTGCATCCTTTAAAGATGGTCAGAGAATTATCGTATGTGGAATATTTGGGACAAATGGAATGTCACTCCTCTATCCCAGCTGTATAATTTATATTTGATTATTAATGACTATTGCTAATGGCTTCCTCCAAGTTCTGGATGTATGTTAGACAAAGAGTTGACTGGATAAATATGTCACAGTTATTTGGTTGACTGTGGCAGCACACTATCTTTCATCTCAGCACTTTGGAGTTAGAGGCAAGTGGGTCTCTGTGAGTTTTCGACCAGCCTAGTCTACATGGTGAGTTCTAGGACAGCCAGTGCCACATACATGATGAGACCCTGTCTCAAACAACCAAAGCAATTATTTGATCAGGATTTTAAATATATTTTTCCTCCAGAAAGGTGTGGTGGTTCACACCTGTGACTTCAACACTTAGGAGTCAAGGACCAGGTTTACTGGCTAGAAAGTCTGGACTAGATCATAGTTCAGCGAGAGATTCTGTCTCCAGAAAATCATAGAGCAACAGCCCTGGTGTCACCTTCTGGTCTCTTCATGAACAGACACAGGTGCGCACACACACACACACACACACACACACACACACACACACATATATATATATATATATACACAAATAGACACACATTGTGTTATTTGTGAGCTCATACTGATGCTGATTTGGGTTAAAATAAGTTATATAACAAGCCCAGTGCACCTATTAATCTGTTGGCATCATCACAATGAAGCTTCAATGTGTCTAGAGGCAGCCAAGTGTTTCTGACATGAATTGCACTTCTTTCAGTTGTGACTGTACCTGAAAAGAAAGATAACTTAAAACCATTCTATAACATTGTCATATTCTCACTAAATATAGCACTTTCTATTATGTCTAGTTTCTAGTATTCTATACTATTCACTGAAAAACTTAATTATGAGTGTTACATCCTATGGACTTGTGTTTGTTCTCTTTTCATGGGAATAAATTCAATATGCTTTTATAAATGGATGGCAAGGAAATGGCAAGGAAAGTCATTGAAGATGTCTCAAACATTTCAGTGGGGCATTACAGCTCTCAGTGAGAACAGCAAGACCTTTCACATGTAAATTTTTCAGTTTTTCAAATCTAGATTTCGGAGTGACCATCCTATTTATTCCATTGGCATTTCATATGAAAGTGTGTCCCCACTCCCAATCTCTTCCTTCCTCTTTTCCTTCTCTTTCCCTTTATGCACCCTTCTCAGAGTTGGTCTAACATGTTACAGATCACCTCCAGGGTAGATTTCAAAAAACAAAAAAAGGTCAGTTTTTTTCCTAGCCTGCTCAAAGGGTGGTTGCTTTGCCTGAATTCACTAGTCTATTCTAATTTGCTATATTCTAGGCAGTCACATAGTGTACTTTAAGAAAAGTAATTTAGGTATAACAAACTCTTAGCATGGCAGTAGTCCTAGGCAGTAATCCTAGTAATCCAATAATCTCACTAGGCTTTTGTAGAACTGGTATAAATTATGAGACCCGTCCATGTATTCAGATCATGGGAACGATCAATGCTTGCTTCTTGTTATTATTTGCTACCTGCATAGCTTGGACGTATAGTTAAGCAATGGTTTAAAAAGAAGTGAAATTATATATGTGCATTAAAACTGATTTGAAATTTAAGGCAACCTGAAAGTACCATGTGTCCTGCTCTCATCAGATGAGTGTTATGAAGTCCTTAGTTGATGAAAGGCTCTAACCCAAATTGACATAAGCCTGTATGGCTGTATCCCTTAATTTGTTTAGTACTTTTAAAAGAAGTTGAGTCATGACAGAATGGGCTAATTCTAGGAACTGTGTGAGTATTTAATGGACTACTTCCTACATGGTGCAACAAATGGAATGTTTTTTAAAAGGAAGAAATCACAAAATGTTTGCAGAAGCAAAAGAATAATAAAATTTTTAATTACAAAGTAAATAAAATAGATAGACTGGTGTCATACTAAGGAAATCCATCCAAGTCCATTAACGTCTCACATCTGAAAGCACTAAGTAGTCTGTCCCTTTCTATTATAATGTGACAAAGGTGCTGAGTTACATGCATCTGAGCAAGCTCTCATTCATTTACACTGACCATTGCTTTAACTTGTGCCAGCCGTGCTCAAAGAAGCTGTTCCCTTTGAACAATATCTGGGAAAGTTGTGATTATATTTACATGCATGCAAATGCTTTTACAGACAGCTTTTGTATGAGGCATTGACTTATGAGAGACATTAGATCCAACAGCTTTTAAGAGTTAAGAGTTGAAACCTCTGATCCCATTCATGAAACTCTGAGGGTTGATGGGTTAATGTTATTAACTATAATATAAAAACTTGCATTTTTTAGAAATTAAATTAGCTAGTCTATGTTGGGCTGTTTTGTGTAAAAAAACATTGTAAGAATTAGTCTTTTTAAACATAAGATACAATTTAATGCAGGAATTTTTAAAAATAAAACAATCAAGCAAATTAATTGGTATTTAGTTTTTCTGATATATTAATTTTAAATTAATAGTGGTAGTTTCATATATATGTATATATGTTTAATATAATTTATGTTTTAGAATATTCTGACTGAAAAAATATTATTTTTTGTTGCAATCTTGAAATTCAATGTTTTTTATGTTTTACTGATGTATCATTTTACAATTAATTAATCACTTAAACTTTGCTTCCACACATACAATGGGGAAGACATATGGATAAAACAAGTTGTTCAGTTTAAATTTGAGAAATATACACTTCAAAAATATTGTTTAGAAAATGCTTTGAAAATAATGACCAAAAGAAGCATGCTTTTCTTCTTATTGGAATTATATTTTCTTCTAAAAATATCATTCTCAGAACTGTTTTGACTTACAAGTAATGTTCCAGAATTTTTTTACAAGGATAGAAATGATTTATGCATATATGTCAGAGCACACTAGCATTTAACCAATTTTTGTTTTTGTGTTGAGCTTTAAATGCAACCAGCTTAACTGAGGAACTGTAGTTTTATATTTCTTTTTAATTGTTTAAAAATTTACTGCCATATGCTTGCTGACTATTAGACAGTTATAGTATAGAAAAAAGTATTACCTCAACTAAATGCATAGTTGTCTTAGCCATCTCATTGATTGTCACTAGGAAATTGGTAAACTACAGTGTGTCCCATCTATGAAGAAGCTTTTTTGTGCCCCTATAATTTGAGAGACATTGGACTTTGAACACTCTGTATTTTGTGTCAATGGACAACATTCACAACTACTGAAGTAGAAACTATATCTTTCATTTTTTTCTGGGATTTACTCTTAAACCATCTTCAGGAGCAAATTATTCTTAGAATGCAGGGACAATCTTTTGGAAATAAATAAATATTCAAAATAGGCCATTATGATGTGCAGTACCATAGGGATGATTTTTGGGTCACACATGCAGCTCCAAAGAACAAATTATTTTTTGAGAAAAATATATAACTCAAAATTATATTTTGAGAAAAAGACAAAAGTCAGAAGTATACCTAAATTATAAACAATCTTGCAAAATTAGACTTTCTAAGTAACAAAATTGTCATATCAATTCTTTAGCTTCAGGGTCTCCCAGTTTCAATACTTAGAGCCCCAGTGTCAAAATTTTGCAATTTAAAAATTATTTGTATTAGGTTTTACTTCTTCCATACCTCATCATGTCTCTTTTATTTCTGGAATGCTTATTTTGTGTGTAAGTCCTATTACTATGATTATTTTCTCGTAATATGTTACTGCTCCTGGCTTCTGTGTTTCCAATCCAGGTCTCCATTAAACAGTCACAGTGAATAGTGTTGTTTGTAGTTAGTAGCTCTCAGTTTTATCTACTTAGTGGTGGTTTACAAATTCCTGCTAATGCTAAATTAGAACTGTAATTTCTTGAGGCTTCTACTCCTATTTTCCTTTCCCCTTCCCTGCTGCAGATCAGAGATGGGGAGGAGGGGAAGCACTGAGGAGATGAAAAGGATCAACAAACTCACCCTGTGGGACCATGGATAAGGAAGATCACAGTTGTTTGGTCAGGGGATCTGGATCCTATTAATGTCACCAGGCTTCTCCAACCCTCGATGGCAGAAATTTGGACTCTTCCTGTTCTTTGGAGATCTTAACATGAACTGAAGTTCACTAAACTCTGTAACTAAATGAAGTCAGGATTTCTGAAGCCCCCCCTTCCTTTAGTAGTACAGCAAATGGGTTAGTATTGCTATTGCCACCAAACAGCTGCTTGCTATCCAAAACCTGATGGGCCAACCTCTATCACTTGGGCGGCCCCTTCTCTCAGACATTAGCCTGCTCCCTCAATTTGTGCTTCAAAACATGTAGTTTATGAAGTACTAGAAGGGAACATGCTGTGTTGGATTTACTGCACACTGCTGGCTCCTGAAGTCTGAGGTGAAGCAGACTTCGGATTTTGCAATTTAACTGGTGTTCATTTATTTCAAGGACAAATAAGTTAGAGTGAGAAGGTAAAAATGAGTGTTAAGACTACATATGGAGAAGGAGATTTTAATTATTCTCTTATGAAACACTCCCTACCACACTAAATCAGTTAATACTTTTATATACACATATATTTAGTGACATATCTGATTAAGCAAGATAATAAATGCATGTATTATGGAAAACTATATGATCTTTTGGTTTTAGCCATGATTTTATTGATAGCAGTTGACAGTGTTGCAAGCTTGTATGCTTGAAAAGGCAATAGTTAGATAACAAAATGTTTAAAAACAAGTTCTAATTTGCTCCATTTAATAGGACTAATATACGAGACGAATGTAATGTATTAGATTAAGTGGAAGGAAAAAAACCAAAGGTAGTGAAAAGTTTCATGGATTATACAATATTTTTTTCTTAGAATCTATAGTATTGTGTAAAGGAAAATGTTTTGTTTTCACACAAATGAAAGAATTTGGCTTATTTTCAAGTATTAAAAATAGACCGCAAATTTTGCCAAATTTGATTACTTAATGTATGGATGTATTAGCAAATAGGTAGCTCCCATTCCACACTTTCTGCTTTTCATTGGTTCGTGTAATGATGGACAAGCCATCATTGTGTCTGTTGAATCTTTGTGCGAATGCTATGATGTAGGTAGGAGTAATTATCTGCATTTTAAAGATGTTGACACTAAGACACCAAGCTGATAAACTCCAGTCTGGGATTTTAATCCAGAGTGTCTGGCCTAATGTCTGTTGCAGTGCTTTTAACTACGACACGGCATTCTCTCTATTTTATTTTCAATGCTGGGATCTAGCCTAACATCATGCGTACTTGAAACATGTTCTCATTTTTTTCTTATGCCCACCCCATTTGCTATATCTAAATAACTGTGTAATTCTCCGAACATTTTGGTTATCAAGGTTAGAACAGACTTTCCAGAGATTGTGACTCAGAAGGCTTAGAAGAGATGGACTGCTCTTCTCAGGGTAGACCGTGAACACTTGGTCTGTCTCTAGCTTGGGAATCATGTTGCTTGGTGTGACTTTTGCTTAGTGAGCTCCAAAGATCTTGTCCTTTTGCCATGTCAGTCATCTTTTATCAAAAGCCATGGGAACTCCAAAGGCTTTTTCTGTCTTCCAAGGGAAACAACGAGTACGAAAGAACATGGTTCATTATTTTTACTGGATTGAGATTCAACCTGTAAGTGATACAGCACAGAGGCAGCCACAAACACATAAGGTCTCACACTAAGCCCATCCTTCATGCTTGCTGTTAAAATTTGTAAATATTATGGAAGACATAGTGCTTATTATTGGTCTGGTTATTGGCCATAAGTCCTCTTCAAAAGGTTTTAGAGACATTTTATGGAGAGGGCTTTGTATGTAGTTGGTAACCAGTTTCCAGCTCTTTGAGTGTGGAGGTTTTATTGTAGAGGAAAAGGAATGTGTACCCAACAGAAACTATACTTGGACTTCTGCATTTTTCTAGACTGGTGATAAGCAGTGGGATGTTTCCTATTGGAGCTGGATAGCAGTGGGGGGTGCAGCCCCTGCTAGACCACAGCTTCTCAGAAGTCAATGACCAACATTCTGCAGTTTGTTGCTAAACTGTGACATGTGATCAACTAGCTTACTTATTTGTGATACTTTCGGTTTATGATGGGTTGTCAAAATGTGAGCCATGATGTGTCAAGGAGGACCTCTAATTAAATAGAAAATCATTTTTGACAATCTGTCTTTTTTGTTTTTGAGATAAGGTTCATTCCATAGCCTGAACTGGCTTAGAATTCATTACTATGCATTCAGGGCTTACTTTGAACTCCTCTTGATCTTTTGGCTCCAGCCTCTCAAGTGTTGGGATTATAGGCATGAGCTAAAATTGGGCAGTTTCAGGTTTTTTTCAAACACATTGATAAAAAATACTCATATTGCTGAATTATGATCCACATCTTCTTCTTAAAGCCAGATTTAAGTCAATTTATTCAGGCTCTGAGTTGACAAATGTGGTAAGTATTTCCATAGACACCTGAAAGAGTTAACATCTAACATGTAGGTTAGGTCCGTGCCAGTTTCTCTCCTATAGGCTGTAGAATTCAATGTTCACATGATCATTGAACCTGAAATGTCCCCACCAGATTCATATATTGAATAATTGGCTTGAAGCTTCTGGTGGTATTATGAAGGCTGTGGAGCCTTCAGAGGGTAGGGACTGGATGAAATCGTTCACTGGGGATAAGCCTCTGATTCTAGACTCCCCCTCTGGTCCCGCCTCCAGCGCTAGGCTGCTTTCTGTTTCTGAGTCACGCAAAGACTTGCTCCAGTGCATCTGCCCTGCGTAAACTCAGTCATGTATTCTCTGATATGATGGACTGAATCCCTGTGATGGCTCAACTTATTTGTCAGCTTGGTACACTTGTCAAGACATGTACCTTTCCACCTGCCAATTGAAACACAGTCTCTATCAGATTGGCCTGTTGGTGAGTATGTGTGTGGGCATGCTATTTTCCTGTTGCAAACTGACATGGAGGGTCCCAGCCCACTGTGGGCCATGACATCCCTAGGCTGTTGGGCCTGAGATCTATATAAAAGGTAGCTGAATGATATTTGCAGGGCAGTCCACAAGGTAGTATTACTCTATGGTCTCTGTGATTCCGTTCATACCTCCATGTTCTCACATGGCTTCAGTGACAGAATGCAAGCTATAAGCTGAAATTATTATCTCCTTAAATTCACAGCAGAGTGAGAGAGATGGGTCTGGAGTTTATTGACAGGAAATAAGGTAGCTATTTATTACTCAGGTCTGGGTTACGCTTTTTATTACTATGATAAATAAGCTATTTCTTATTTACTAGGGCTATAGCCAATTGAAAATCTTAATTTCTAGATAATTAGGGTGTAAAGATGGAAAAGACTGCTTTGTTGGGTAGTGGTGAACATATACAAAAATAGGAACAAATGTCTTGTTTTCTAGAGACTCACAGATAAGGGTGGAATGTAGTCTGGTGACCTTCCTTGGCCCTTATACCAATCTCTAAAATAGTTACTCAGAAATACTAAGCTTGTACAACATGCATGGTTTTCTTATTCTGTTTTTTTTTTTTTCATTATACCCTTTCTAAGTATTTTATTACTTACCTTATTCTGTAAATAATACCCTTGAAAATAGATTTTTTGCTTCTTGTTTGGGGTAGAGTGCTTTAAAAATGATGTATTTTCAAACATTTTCCAGGTTGAAAGGCTGCCATGATCTGTTCTTTGATCTTTCATACATCCTCTGCAAACATACTGGTTGTCTAAACTGGTGACACATATGTCTATTTGGAATTCAACCATGAGCTAATATTTGTTGTTTGTCTTTTTCCAGATTCATCTGTTTGTTTGTTTTGTTTTCCCCGTCTTGCTCTTTTTCATTGTCTGACTTAGATGCATTGTAATCTGTTCATGCTCAGCCTCCAGGTTGAAAGAGGAGGCCTCCTTGACTTTCTCCTCTTTATATTCACTTCTCAACGAATTACCAAGTCCTGAATACCTTGACACAACCCTAAATTTTGTCAAATGCATTTTCTTTTTTGTCAGCTAACATTACCATTTATCTTTAAAAAGTTTATTATTGTGTGTGCAAGCATATGGTGTGGGTGTGTGTTGTACATACATGTGTGTAGATGTCAAAGGACAATTGGGGGGCTGTTTTAACCCCTCTACCATGGGGATTGAACTCAAGTTGCTGGGCTTGCATTGCAAACTCTTGTCTTGGATAATTAGATAGGGATTAGTAGCCTTGGAGGCCATTGAGGATGAACATCTCCCTTGATATCCAATTTAGATACCACCTCTGGTTTCCCTGGTAGAATTAGAAAGTAAAAAAAAATCCATAAATGCAATTCATTAGGCCTCTGGGTCAAAAGAATGGAATACTTCTGCCTCTAGACCTGTCCTTTTCCAAAGCCTGCATACTTTTGCTTTCATCCTTAATAGTTAATTTAGCTGAGGCTGTCAATCTTCTGGCCAGGAGTCCAATTCCCCCACATCCCCACTCCAGAGAAACTATAGTAAAGATTGATATGATCAAGCCATGCTAAAGAGATAGGAGGAATAATTATCCCCTTAATGAAATAATATACTTACCCTTCCCAGAAACATTTTCCCCACCAATGCAGACACTTTGAAGCCTCTGCTGTGCAGTCTGCCCACTTTTCTGAATTCTAACCCAGAAAAGTTTAACTTCTTCCTCTTCTTCTACTTCTTCTTCTCCTCCCCCCTTCCTCCCCTCTCCTGTCTCATCTCCATCTCTCTCTTAGCATGATGACAAAAAAAAAAAAAACAATGTCTATTTTCCCTAACATCCTTTCTCTGAAGGCTCTGCTCCCTTTCTCCATACATCTGTTTGCTAACTTCCTTTACCGAACATACCGTCAAAAGAGGCACAACTTTGTCTCTTCCTGTTAAGATTTACAGATTGTTTGCACTGTGTTTCCCCCCTCAAATTCTATTAAAATTTAAAATTTTAAAGAGGAACTTTAAAAAAATCTTTTTTATTAATGAAACTAAGATTTGAAAGGGAATCGTAGTTTCCCTGGTGACACACTGCTGAGTCATCTTGTAGGCTTTATTTGTCATTTTTATATCACACATGGTTCTTACTCATTTTGATATTGTTTCAACCCTGCCCAACAATGAAAGCAACTCTCCACCCATACATGCACACACAACTCTGGTCCAGGGATACCAGATCATGTGCATTCTGCCCCTTTCACACCTGTACCGTTTTCCATGCAGCCTTTAGCCTGGGATTTTCTTGCCTTCTTCTATTTACCCAGATCTTTTTCTAGAAGACTAATCACAGCCGTGGGCTTTTCTAGGATATGTCTTCCCACATATCTCAGGTTGGATGACCTGTCCAATTAGTGCATATGTCATCCACACAATATGTCCAAACAGTTCCAATTTGTAATGGTTTCTGAACCTGTTGTCCCTTACTCCAGTGTGAACATTTTCTTCTAACTTGTCAAAGACTAAGAGGTAATTTTATAAGTTTGAATGAATACACGATTTCAAAGATACCTCTATAAAACACATTCACTTTTTTCCTCCTTAAAGATCATGTTGGCCAGTACCTTCGACTTCCTGCTAGCTATCTTTCCCAGAAATTTTTTTGAAAGGTATCCTCAAGTTGAAAACTCTGAGCTGGCAAGTCGAGGCTTCCATGGGCTCCTTCCTTTTCTCTGTTTGTACCAGGGGCCTTTCCTTGAGTCCTTCTCTTCCCTTTTAACTCTGGAGTCACTTCCATTGCATTCCCTGTTTGTTCCCCAGTACCAGGCTTTCCCAAAGTCACCTGGATCTTCTCAGGCACTCCTTCCCTTTTCTGATCTCTGAGGAGCAGCTCTACAGGTTTGAGCTCTGCAGGTTTGAGTTCTTATATCCTGGGGCTGGTAGTAGTGTCACAGTGTCTCTACAATTGACTTCATTCATTGAACAGCGAAGCTCCATGATCAAATTTCTGCTTACTAACCTTGAAAGGCAGAGCTGCCATACCACTGTTGCTGTCACTGTTCCCTGTACTAACTTCCACTTGTCCTTCTGAAGGCAACAAAAACAGAGCTGCGTCCTATCAAGCCTGTGAAATCGGTGGCCTATTTCCTCAGATTATATCTTCCCCATCCCCCTTTTTGAGAAGCACTGTCCCTGATTTGAGAAACCAAGGTTGTCCCCCTCCCTTCCCTCTGGCTCTTTCCTATAAAATCAGGGGCATCAAGGATATCTACTGTGCAAATAATCTATTCATTTCAGATTACCACCTGTATCCATTTCTATGTTATACACTTTCAGTTTTCATTGTCAAAGGATAGTTTTCCTCACTGCAGCTAGAGCTTGAGACCATAAACCTTATAAAACAGCCGAGAGGAGCAGCTAAGCCAAGTTTTGTTAAAGAACAAAGTAGAACAAGAAATTATACCAATCTAGCCTAGACTTTGCACCCTCTAATGAAGCTGCTAACAACATAGTCTGTACCCCATACCTTCCAGTCTGGCCATTGATAATGCCATTTTTAATACCTTGTTTACTTATTTTTCTTTCTTTCTTTCTTTCTATTTATTTATTTATTTATTTTTATTTCATTTTACATTCCAACCAAAGTTCTCCCACCTCTCCTCCCACCCACTCCCCCCTCAGCCCATCTTGCATCCACTCCACCCAATAGGCAAGGGCTCCCATAGGAAGTCAACAAAGTGTGGCACATTAAGTTGGGGCAAGAGCAAGCCCCTTTCCCCTGCTTTAGGGCTGAGCACGGCATCCCCTCATAGGGAATGGGCTCCAAAAACCTAGCACATGCACCAGGCATAGATATTGGTCCTACTGCCTCAGATAGCCCAGGATTCACAACTGTCTCTCCCTTATGGAGGGCCTTGTTCAGTACCATGGAGGCTCCATAGCTGTCAGTCCAGAATTCATGAGTTTTCATGAGCTTGATTCAGCTGTCTCTGTAGATTTCTTCATCATAATCTTCACGTCCCTTGCCCATGTATTCCTTCCTCCCTCTCTTGGACTGGATTCTCAGAGTTTGGCCTGGTGTTTGGTTGTGGCTCTCTGCATCTATGATTATAGTTGGGGCATTCATCAATTTGATTACAGTGGTAGGCCAATTTGGGTATCCTCACCACTATTGCTAGGAGTCTTAGCTGGGGTCATCCTTGTGGATTCTTTGGGACTTCCCTAGCCCCGGGTTTCTCCCTAACCCCACAGTGGCTCTCTCTGTCAAGATATCTCTTTCCTTGCTCTCCCTCTCCATCCCTCCCCCCTTTTGACCATCCTTTTCCCTCATGTTCTCATCCCTGATGCTCACCCCTTTGCCTACCCTCTTGCTCCCAGTTTACCCAGGAGATCTTATCTATTTCCCCTTCCCAGGGTGATCTATGTGTCCCTCTTAGGTTTCTCCATGTTACCTGGCTTCTCTGGAGTTATGGATTGTAGTCTTTGCAAATGGACTAGTCTTTCATTTTCTTTCCTAGAAAATACAGATGTTTGGAGGGGGGTGTTAATTTTTTGTCCCACTAGTTGCGAAGTTGTTAGTTAAAAACTAAGTGCTACTAAATGTGTTGTAAGATCACATTTATGCCAATACAAAGGTTCTAACCTTGCCAATTTGGAAGCCTTTTGGCCCTCTCTCCACCTTCCTTGCTAAATAAAACTACTGTGTTTCCCACAATCTCCTTTTTATATTCTCTCTCTCCTACTTTTCTCTTCTTTTTATAATAGACATTTTAATGGACATGAAGTACTATCTATTCATAATTGTTGTTTTCACTTCTGTAAAGATTACTGATGATAGGCATCTTTTTTATATTTATTGACTCTTTCTTTGTCACTGCCCTCCACAGACTTTTTTCTCTCTCATTTTCTCTTTCTTTCTTTCTTTCTTTCTTTCTTTCTTTCTTTCTTTCTTTCTTTCTTTCTTTCTTTCTCTTTCTCCCTTTCTTTCCTTCCTTTTCTCTCTATCTCTCTATCTCTTTCTTTGTCTATTTACTTCTGTAGGACTTTTAGCATTCACTATGCTAAGTACAAGTGATGAAAAGTGGGCTTCTCTGCCTTGTGCAAGATCTTAGACCAAAAGCTTTTAGTCTTTCATCATTGAGTTTGATGTTAATTGTGGACTTTGATTATTTTTCAATGTTATTGTTTCGTGTCTCAATCTCCTTCAGATTTGAAATACTACTATAGTATTTCTACTACCCACAAGACAGCTTTATACCCATAAAGTGACTTATTGGAATGTATATTCCATCTTTCTACAGATGTTCAGTAATATATGGCTCCAGGGTGTATTGAAAAGTGTATGCACCTGTTTAATTATGATGCTTCCTATGCCACGTCCCCAGGACTGATTAGCTGCCAGATGCCTTGGCTCACCATTCTCCCTGGGATTCAAGTGGGAGTCCAATAACATCCTTGAATTTATTTCACATTTTAATTGGTCACAATTCATACCTTTGTGTCTGTTTATATAGCATTTATTTCCTTTCACTGCAATGCTGGTAAAATAACTCACTTTCTATGGCTCTTCACATCCCTTAGTTTTGTCAGGGTGGTAAATTCAGTACCTTACAAAAAGTGAGTTTCAGCAAATGTGACTGGAGCCTACAGAGTTTCATTGTGATAGCAATCACATATCAACAGGCACCAACAAATGTTGCTACTTAGGACAGTAGCATTTCACAGCTGCTAATAAGTCCTGTGAGAAAGTCCAGCTGTTGTCTGCTGTGGTTGAGGATAACAAAAACATTCCAGGAGTTGCAGGGGCTGTGCAGGAGCAGCAGCAGGAGACAGGGCAGCCCTTGACTTTAGAAACATGCCGAGGAAGCTTGAAGTGCATAGCACTATGCTTGATTCAAGTCAGCAAGCATAACTAAGTAAACCTGAAAACAAAAATTAAGACTTAATTATTTTAATGGATTGAAATAATTTCTGGTGTGCTTATGCTTTAAATAGAAGTTATTTTTAAATAGTGAAATAATTTAAATTAGAGCTGAAAAAGTAACTTAAGCATAATTATATTAATATTGCCTAAGTGAAAGGATCATAATACTATAAGCAATGTATTTTCTTTTTAAAAATCAAAACCTGTTTGCAAGTCATCATTGAAAATTAAATTACTGTGGCCTGGCTAGACTTTTGACTATAGTCACTAATGTAACAAATATTTAGATTCTTTAAGAGGAAGATAAAGTAATGCACATGGAACAAGTTAATTTAAAAGAAGTAAAATGAATAGCTGTGAAACGATGGTAATTGTTCTCTGATAGAGTTATATTTAATAAAGTCCCAAGCATATGTTTCTAAGGAAAATAAATGGCTAATAGTCTAATGATAGCATGGTAGGAGTAATTTAGATTCCCAGAATGATCTTATTTACAATAGATTGTTCTGAGGTTACGGTAATGTAGTGAAAGAAATATTTGGAAGTGTGTTGGCCAACTGGATATTCTAACTGCTTATCATGTTGTTGGTAAAGATTGGTAGGTATATGCTGTATTTGTAATGACAGAAACAAGGGATCACAGAAGTTTCAGTATTTGTTGTACTCAGTTTGGCCAGATTGGGAAGAATTTGCCTCATACCAAATTGGTTGAAGAAAGGAGAAAAGGACCAGTACACTTACTAACAGGTGACATCTTGATGATGTCAGAATACTCCCATGGTAAGGGGTGGAGTGTTTCTACTCATCACAATTTCTCTCTTTCATGGTGAGAAGTGAACAGAATTAACCACAGGTTTGTCACAAAGGCAGACGCCACCTGCCAATATCTCAAAGATGGTTTTACAGAGAACAGGACTTGTGTGAAACAGAATTAAGTCATTCACAGTCTAAAATCATTTACACATATGATGTCCCCCAAAAATCCCATGCATAATGAATAAATGGCATCATGATCAATTTTGGTACTTTTAGCAATGAGTACTTCAGATTTTCACAGGCAAATTGGACATCTGTTGTTATGCTTTCAGAATGAAATTTAAGCCAATAACACACCTCAAATGGCTTTTTTCCCCCTGGAGTAGCATTTTGGAAAGTATTTATTTTTGTGTTTTTCTCATGTTATTAAAAGCAGGAGACAAAGAATGCTAGAACTCTGGGAGGAGTGTGGACTTAGTCTTGGGCCTCACCACTTTATTACAAATGATTTTCTCCAACTACCCACTGCTATTCTCCCATCTCAGATTCTTCTCATTTAAAATGAGAATAAAAGACACTGTACTCTTTTGAAAACTAAGTAAACGAAATCACCATGTTTAATACCATAAGTAAGTATGTGAGAATGTATAATTTCTTCTTCTAATTTCGGTTATTGGTTTTTGATAGAATTGCACATGAACAATAGTAACTGGGTCTTACATTATGAGTTAGATACACTAGAGACACAGAATGCCACCCACATGAATTCAAGCATGTTATGGAGGCCAAAATTGAGGAATAAAGACTTAAGAAATTGAGCAGAAAATGCTTGCATTAAGACAATTAGCAATGTTAAAAGTATTATGTGGTTTGAGTTGGAAAATATTGCCACCCGTGTCTAAAAACTTGGCTGAACCTGATCGAGGCAACAATATTCATCTGTGTGGCCAGTAAGGGTTTCGCTGTGTCACTTAAATGTCAAGCCAGCAATAAGCGTTTCTCCTCCATAATAACTGAAGACAGCAAGCTATGGCAGCCCAGTATTTCAGTTCTTCTCTTGTCTAGTCACTAAGTGTTTAATGTGTCTGAATGTTTTTTGGATTCCAACTCATATACCTATTAACAGCTGTTTAACAGATAAGTGCTGCATCTGAAATTATCATCCTGCTTCTATTGCTTCTCCTAGATCTCACTTGGTTCCCCCTTCCACTACTGGATCTTTGACAGGGCAGCTCTGAACTGCTATGGCATATTTTGAGAGTTCCATGGAGCTATGTAGTCTTTTCAGTGATTTAAGCAATCCTTTAGCTTAATATTTTTCACTTTTGTGGGGGGAGGTGGTTTATTTTCCATTGTCAGCTATTTATTTAGCTAGATCTAAGTGCTTTGAACAAAAAGGTAAAGTGATTGACAAGCATTATGAAGAAAAATGGGGTTATTCAACATAGTTAGAGCTGCAGGATCCCGCCCATGATCCTAAGGTATTGAAGAAGCAAGAACCGTAGCTTCTATTTGACTTAGTGCTGTACATTCTGTTGAGTCACATATTGTTGCTGCTAGGTTTTGTTTATTTTCATTCATCTATTTATTTTTGTGGTACTGTAGTTTGAAAATAAGGCCTCATGCTCGATAGGAAAGTAACTTACGATTCTATTACATTTACAACCTTTTAATACTTTTATTTTGAGACAGGGACTTGCTGTGCTGCTCAGCAAGGTGTTCTGTGGCCCAGACTGACCTGGAGTTTGTAGTCTTTCTGACTCAGCCTCCTCAGGGTCTAGGATGACAGATACCCCATGGCTACTAGTGAGACTTTACAGTGATCACTAAGAAAAATTGCACAAAATGTCCTCTCTCTCTTTCTCGCTAAAACTCCAGCCACAAGTTTCTAACTACATGCAAGGAGTTGTAATAAATGGCCACAGAAAGGCCACTGTCCCTACTTGGCTGGCACATTCTTCCTGAAATCACACTTTGGGTCTTGCTGATCTCTTTACTGGACCACATATTTAGCCCTTTAGAACTTGAAGTGCTTAGCAAATCTGTAAGTAATATCATTGATCTGCTCCAGAAAGGAGGAGACAAAGGCATCAAGTATTTTACTACTTTTGCTTTTCTTCTTCAAGTTTCTAAAGACTTCTCTGAACGTTCGTCTCTCTGTCTACCCAGATGTTCTCTTCTAGGGTCTCTGTCTCCTCCCGTGGCCAATTGGAGCACGGAAGCCTTTTTTTTTCAGGATTTGCAGGGTTCTAAATGCCAAAATGCAAGGTCATACCCAGTGCACGCACTGGGCCTAAGTACATCTGAAAGCAAGGAGGGAGTTGGCAGAGACCTCAGTGATTGAGGTCAAGTTTAAAGGCAGCGGCAGCAACTGTTCAGCCTCAGCAGATTTGCGTTAAGGAAACGCAGGCTCCATTATAGCAGATCTTTGGGGATTTTCAAGAGAAACCAGAAACCCTAGATTTTTTTTTTTAATTATGAAATCATCCGCTTTCTAAAAGCTGTCATATGTATTATGTAAAATTCTGCCATGGGCCAAAGAA
This sequence comes from Cricetulus griseus, assembly GCF_003668045.3. Classification (NCBI taxonomy): domain Eukaryota; kingdom Metazoa; phylum Chordata; class Mammalia; order Rodentia; family Cricetidae; genus Cricetulus; species Cricetulus griseus. The sequence continues at coordinate 336,262,887 of NC_048595.1, read as the reverse complement.
AACATGTGTGTGGCCTTGATTTGCCCAATGGGCCATAAGTCTGTGGCCTCTGCTGTAAGAAGCATCATTTATTATCTGCATGATGATAGCTCAAACTTTCTGTGCTCAATCATTTGTAATACTTATCCTAAAAATGCTACTCCTCTTCTATTTATTTGATTGCATTATCTTGAGCATTTTGTATTAGTTTACCAGGTATGATGCGCAGAATTCCCCAAAATGGACATTTCCAGACTCTGAAATCTATTTACATATACTGAGTATCCCACTTATCTGTATTTTTTATTTAGCAAACACTATTTTAAGGCATCTCTTACAATTACTACTTTATTATTGTTCAATTTTTCTTGACTATTAGCTTCTTTCCTGGGCTAGATTATAAGTAACTGTAAGATAGTTAAGTTAAAGGAACATAGAGATATCTTTCTTAGTCTCCTCTAGTTAGCTATGTATACACAAGATAGACATTAAATATTTGGACAATTATATTTAAAGTTAGGAATCCCTTTCTGAGTTATTAACATAATAATATTTAAGATATAATTAAGTATATTTAAAAATATTAATTGTTAAATAAATATTTATAAGTATATTTAATTTAAAGGCTATTTATTAGGTTATCATTAGGCATCATGGGCTTTAAATTCTTGTTATTTGGGTATTATTAACTCTATTTAATAGAGGTAAATTAAAAATCCCTTAAGTACTTGAGCTAGAGGCTTAGTCTAGTGGCATAACAGTTGTCTAACATTGAATCCTAGAAGTCAATCTTTACTGCCACAAGACGGAGAGGAAAATGCAGACAAATATCAAAGATTTTTTCTTCAAGTCACATATAGAGTACATATCTGGTGTATACTTTAATATTAAAGGTACCAATAATAGGTTATAAAATGAATTGAAATGAATAACTGAAAAGATAAAAAGTAGGCTAACACAGGATAGTAAGTCACCCATAACTCAGCAAGATTATATAGAGTATTATTTAAATATATTTTCTTCCTCATTTCAATATGAATCTTAATAAATATTCAGAGTATTGACACCATGCTATAGTTAGTCTTACCTTCTAAAATATAGTCTTCTTCCTTTCCAGTTACTTATCTTCAAAGGATTAATTAATTATTTTAAAAATTAGTTGGTCTGAAAAATTAATTGGTTCAGTATTTCCATTATCAAATGAGAAATGTAGATAGGAAGAGATTTCCTCAAGTTTATCTGACCTAGAAACCAGGAGTCAGAAAGAGTAAGGAGTCAGAAAGCACAGAAAAAAGTAAGAACTTAACATTAGCATTGTTTGTTTTAGATAATCAGTACAAGCCTGCTGGGAACTCATTTCTAGATTGACAGAGAATAGGTGCATGGGAGTCATAGGCTGATACTATACTTTGACTACTGTGAGCATCCTAGCTCACAGAAGGTAGCTATCGATGAGGAGTTTATGTTTACAAAAACAGTTGATAAAGATTTTCATGCCAATGTCACCTCACTGGGAGAGGGCACTATGCAGAAAAGTAAGACCTTTAAGTTAGCAACAAGACAAATCATAGATTTACTTCAGAGAAAGAGAGAGAGAGAGAGAGAGAGAGAGAGAGAGAGAGAGATTTACAAAGACATGTAGAAAAGCATCAAGTGACATAATGTAACAAGGGACTCTATAATTAACATGTATGGAAATATTTAATGCTGAGAGAAAAAATAATAGCCCAGTCTCTGGCATAGGAAGTATTATGTTCCCTTTATCCCTATAATACCAACAATATGGTATATACTCAAGACATTGGTGGATGAATTTTTGATCTAATTGCAAAAACCAAAGACTAAAGCAATGATTAAATTAATTATGTCCTTTTCCTAACCCTAAGTAGGTAGTCATATATAATGACAAGGTCTTTAATTCAATGTTTTCATATTTTAGTTTTAGCTTATAAATCATCAGATTTTGTGATACTCTAAATGTACTCTTGTTTTTAAAAAACACCATTTTAAAAATAACTTTATTTAGTGCTCTCTAAAAAAGGCTTAGGAAAGAAAGTGATTCTTGTCTTATCGAACAATAAAAAAGTAATCCAATATTCATTAAAGCATGCAGCTGACTCAACTTTTCTGTCATTGGCTTGGCTTTGTATGCATTGATAAATGAATTACTGTTAATCTTGTCTTTGTGTCACTGAGATATTTTAGTAAATTTGAATACTAGTGAGTATAACTTGGTTAGACAACTGTTGGGGTCTCTGTTGCATCCTGAGCAGACCTCTTTTTGAGAGCAGATATAAAGAGAGTACAAACTGGGTTAATTTAAACTCAAACACAAGGTCAGTTGGCAGAAAGCGAAGACCTCTATGACCTCTTGTTCAAATCCTGGAAGCTATAAATTCTACCAAACTACTCAGGGCCTTATTAAGCAAGTCCAACAAAAGATAATCAGCATTGTAATTATTGTTCACTTAGGGACTGAACAATAAGCCTGGTTTTTATTTGTCAAAACAACTGGCCTTAAGTCATTTGTAAAAACAGTCTCATGAATAGTAGAAGGCTGTAGGTTACATAAGTAATTAAAGGAAAATCATAAAATCCAAACACTTAAGACTACAGCTTTTTGAAAGTCTAGGTTATAAAGGTAATGAAACTGCAAAAAAGTGAGGATAAAATCCACTGAGTTTTCACAGTCTGTAGTATCTCATATTTTTCAAAAAGTTCAGCCAAAGAAAGAAGGAAAATGGAAAAGCCCCAAGTGACAAATTTAAGTGGCCTTGATTTCCCTTGCAATATGTGCAAGAGCAAGATGTAGGATGTTCCTAAACCAAACATTTAAAATTAAGGTAACACTTCATGGTGTCCTTCTAAGTACTTAAAAAAATTACCAAGTAACTGGAGGAAAATCCCTCCTTAAATATTCTAAGGTGTATTTTTATTTCTTTGCCCATGCAACACATAAAGCAATGTGTTTTATAGGCCATTACAATTGAATATTAAGTTATTTTAAAGTGTTATATTTCCTGAAAGTATGCTATTGTTATTTGTAATCACAGAGACAAGTTAATTTCAAAATTAAATTTTCTTTGAATTCTAACAATTTATACTATGTCAGTTTTGATAGTATTCATTTGTAAATGAAAATGACAGAGGATTTATCAAATAAAAATGGCCACTTTTAAATACAGTTGATAAATTGATAGAAAATAAAACATAGGGTAATAATATGACACATTTTGTATATAATTGCAGCTACTTTTGATATGTAAGTCACTTTTTAAAATCTATACTTGTGCCTTAATTTTCAAAAGTTAGGAATTTTAACTTTGCTTTGTAATGTATATGAGCATATGACCAATACCCAAGGTTACAAAGACTTTGCAGAATAATCCACATTTCATAAACACAGGCAAAGCTGAAAGCTTGCCTCACATTGCCACAACAGACTGAAGAGCATGGGGATGCCATAGCAGACTGAGCAGCGGCAGCCTACCATGACATTTCATTTTTGTTCTATGATGATGAGTGAATGAGGAAGCTTCCTCTGGTAAATGTGAAACTCACCATCTTGGCATTTTGACTAAGACTCAAACCTTTGGCAAAACACACATTCTGTTTCTAAGAAAAGAGGGTTCACAGAGCTCAGAAAACCTTGGACATCAAATACCTCTTACAAAACAACATTTTGATGATTTAAGTGTAGATGAATGAAAAACATATGGATTAAATTTCTCTTAAAATACTCATGGGTTTAAAAATTAAGGACAAAAGTGCTAGTCAAAATGAATTTTTTAGTTTTCCTGACTCCAAAAAGTTTGAAAAATAGTTGAAGTTTTTTAACAAATCCAAGGCACAACTGGGTTCTTCAATTTCTCCTTGGTAGAACCAACCACCTGAACTCAGACTCTATGAATTTCTGCCCTGTTCTACAGATGCAGCCTTGACATGGTGGTATAATTGCCAGCAATATGGGCTTACCAATTACACAGTTGTAATCCCTAGGTTTAGATGTTAAATCATGGACTGTTCTTCTTGGACCTATATCTTTCAACCATTGTTTAATTATTACAGGAAAGCAGCAAAAGTTTTCAGAACTTCACAGTAAAATCTAATGTCTTTCTGCTTAAAAAGAAAAGAAAAACCAAACACAAACAAACAAACAAACAAAAAACAGAAGAATTGATTATATTCAAGTATTCAAATGGTGGAATGCAGACCATCTCTATCAGAAATAATATTTACATAGAGACTACTAGACTCATTTTTCCTAACTGGAAAGTTATTATGACACAAACATTCTCATTATTATGCCTTCTTGAAATTCTGAGAATTACCTTTCCAATACTTGAAACAAATAATGTTAGATGTCTACTTTCTGAATGGCTGAACTCAATGCTACTCTTGTTCAACTTTGCAAAAACGGGCTTTGAAGTATTTCTTTTTGAGAGGCTTTACAGGTTTTAAATGCTGTTCTAGTCAATGGTCTTTCTTCTATGTATTTATTATTGTCTACTAAAATACAAGTGAGAGAACAGTTAAATAACTTCACACGACTGAGAAACAGTTTGACATATTGTAGTCTCCATCTTGGTAATATTAATCTGCCTAAATTGATCCTCTCTCCTAACTCTCATGAATAATGTCAGGGGAGTAAATCTTAAGTTGAGGATACAGTATCTTCATAGTCAGTTGCTTAATGACTCTCTGTCTGTATCTGGTGTCGCAAGAACAAGCAGAAAGTTTATCCATGTAAGGTGATACTGTGAAAGAAAAATAAGCGATGAATCAGAATGACATAAAATATTCATGCTGCAAGATACAAAGAAATGTAATGACAAGAGACAAATACTTTTATGCTTATAGTTATCGACAGCATTCATTTTTAGGATTAAAAGCTTTGCATGTATCTGTCATTTTCTACATTCAGCTTTTCATATTTTATAATTGTGAGAAAAAACAAAATATGACGAAAATGTCTTCTTACCTTTCAAAAATCAATGAGAATGTCACTCATCTAAAAACACTCTCCCCCATTAGACCACCTCAGATTTTCATTTTTGCATTTACAAATGCACATATAAATACCATATGTAAGTATAATACATGAGTGTATGTTTCAAAAACATTAAAATTCATAATTATGACCAAAAATTAATGCTTTAAATTAATCCAACAGTAATAATTTTGTTAGCAATTACTTCTAATTTTAATGATTATAAATTTAGCTTAGCAAATTTGTTTACCTATATCCCTAAATTCAGAAATCTACACTATTATAGAAAAAAATGATCATTATCTAAATGGGTTTTCTAGCACATCCCTGCATGGTCACCTAATGGTAGAAGTTTAATACCTAATTGATTGTGATGGTGAATGTTGATTGGACACTTTTATGTGGCTGACCTGGAGCTACTTCTCCTAAGCATACATACTTTTCAAAATACGTGCCAAACACAGGTACTAATTTCCTATTTAACATTCCCAGGGCCAAAAATCTAGAACAAGAGGAAACCAGGCCTTAAACCCAAAACGGGCTCTTTCCAAGGACTGTGCTCTATACCTGGATCAAATAATGCACTGAAATGTTTCTCTATTGTAAGGCTTGATATCAAGTTACTACAAGAAAGTTAAATTTGAATATACTATAATAGCTGAACAAGGTTAATTTGTTTGACAAAAAAAAGAGGTTTATCTTAAATTTTTAGCTTAATTTTTCTCTTTTTCTGGTAAGGAGGCTAGATATTCCATACATGTTTATTTCCACATACATTCTTGGCCATTTTTTAAAAAGAACATATTCCCCTTCTATTGATTTGTGAAAACCAAAAGCTGGTTTAATTCATTTTCTCATTTTGGTGTTTGCCCTTGAATTTGCACTGCTATTTTTTGACTCATAGAATTGATTTATTTGAGAGATAGAAAAACCAACACCTTTGTGTTATTGCTAATTACCCCCTTTCACATGTGCTCCCAAAGTCCCATTTTCCATTTTTTCTCAATTTTCACATTAATTTATCAATATTTTACAAATAAGTAGGATATCGTTCCAATTCATCTTAAGTCAGTATTCATATCTAAGAAGGTTTTTTAACATATGGATTTATTCCTTATTGTATAGTATTAACTCAGACAGTTAATAGAACATTTTCTGTGAATAGTTTTCATGTGCAAAGCGGCTTCCTCTCATCTCCACGTCTCACGATTTGGTTTTGGCTTTCCCCTTTCTGGCTGCAGTTGCCAAGTCCTTTATTAATGCCCAAATGAAACAAGAATAGCAAGTAGTTCAAGGATCTCAAATTGTGTTGCTGTTTACAGGGAATTCCAGCAACAGCGGGGCTCTAGAATTTTCCCATTTATTTGCTTGTTATTTAAACAACATTCACTGGGTGACAGTTATTTGCTGATCTTCATTTGAAATATTTGGGCTAGACCTATAATAACATAATAACTTTGAAGCCCTTAGTCTAGAATTATCATGTTTAGGTTAAAGGAATTACCTTGAATCAATAATGTAAATTACTTAAGAAAAACATTAATGTGTTGAATTTTGCAAATTGTCTTTTTTTCCCCCTGATTCTATTGGGACAACTTTTCTAGTGTGTTAAGATGGACAACAGTACTGATGATATCAGAGGTTTGCCAAAGTAGCAGGTTAGACATACTCTTTATGTGACCCCCTCAATCTAGAAGTCCAGGAAACAGCTGGGCAGTGGTGGCGCACGCCTTTAATCCCAGCACTCAGGAGGCAGTGACAGGCAGATCTCTGTGAGTTCGAGGCAAGCCTAGTCTACAGAACAAGTTCCAAGACAGGCTCTGAAGCTATAGAAAAACCATGCCTGGAAAAAAAACAAAATAAAAAAGCAAGGAAAGAGAGAGAGAGAGAGAGAGAGAGAGAGAGAGAGAGAGAGAGAGAGAGAGAGAGAAAGAGAGACACACAGAGAGACAGAGAGACAGAAAGAGAGACAGAGAGAAACTAGGAAATAAACACTTAACTGGAAGAGAGAAAGAAAGACCATCCAAAATCACAGATGAGACTGGGTAGAAAAGCCCAGAGACATAGAAAGACTAAATAGTATAATAAACAAAGACAAATGAACAAACAACAAAAACTTGGAGGAACCAGTTGAGACTTTGTGGTAGAAAAACAGAGCTGGGGTGTTCCTCAGGTTAGTAGTAGGTGGAATTGCATTTAAAAAGAGACTACAGTTCTGCCAAACCTCAAATTCAGTTTGGACATTCGGTCTGAGGGAAAGTGACTCCTGTGAGAGAAGTCAGCACTAGAGAAGTTCATTTGGGCATGTGCCATACCAGGGACTGGGTTACACTGGTGCCATTATGATGGTGGACTTATGGCTTGAGATTGAGTTACCTGGAGACCTGAGGACAAGGTAGTCAAGCACCCCATTGCCCGCTAAGAGGTAACTGCAGTAGGCAGTCATGGATGAGACAGAGCTGAGCAAGGATGCTCTGAGAAGGCCTGGCCTCAGTGTGCTCTGGCACTGACGAAGTCTGTGGGAGCACTGAATTCCAGGGTGAAGGACAGCATTAACTGCAGAGGATGAAAGCCCTGAGGCACAGGAACAGGGGGAATTTCCATGTCTACTTACTACTCTAAAAATGATATTTTCATTATTCGTGAGACTTTCGTATATGTATACAATGAAACATAATCAAGCCCACCTCTCCTTCAAATGTCTCCCAAGCAAGCCAACCCTCTTCCAGCTTCATGTGCCTGTATCCCATTAACTTCAATTAGTGTTGTCCAATTGTGACTGATGTGGGGCATCCATAGTGTGCACGAAATATATTAGTGACTTCACATTAAAAAAAAAAATTCTTCCTCCTCTAGCAACTGTCAACTGCTCTTCAATAGGGGCTAGAACCTGGAGATCCCCTTCCTCCATCTACAACATGGCTATTTCTTTGTCTCTTGGTAGTTTACAAACGGGGGAACTTAGGTCTCTGAAACTCAGATCCTGTGGACTCTGCACAGCTTCCCTCTGTCCAAAAAGGCACTTAATAATTAGTAGAACCATAAGGTACTGAGTCGGGTTCCCTAGTAACAGCTCAGTGCTCCACCTGTCTTCCTCTTCTCCAGCACACTTGAGAGAAAACTCTTTCCTTAGGCAGTAGCAACAGAAACGTCTATAAACTGCGGAGCGAGTTACAAGTGGCTGAGTTCACGGGCTACAAAACTAGAGTAGTAAGTCAGAAACGTACAAAATGTGGGGAGGTTCCATCAATGATTGCAGCACTGTGGACAGACTGACTCTTGACCACCGTTGGCTTAGCACCAGGACAAAACAAGTCTCCAACTTGCTGACCACCCCGCCCTCTTGGCAGGCTCCCCTGTTACAGAGCAGAAAAAGAATGTGCTCAATACATTGGTTTCGTGCCCCCCTTCCCCTTTTCTCCATGTATTTTTCTTTTGTCTTTTTATAATATTCTTACTCTTTATGTGTCAAAAATGACATAGGATTTCCACTCTTCATTCCACTTGTTCTGTCTATGTGATTTTGCTAACACATTTTTGCTGTTGTTTAACTTTTAATATCTTGTTATTTTCCCTCCCTCCCAACCTTCTTTTCCTGTCTTTACCTTATATGTTCTCTTATGTAGCCTAGATCATTATTGTTCCCCTTACTTTTTCCTCTCTTTATCTCCTTCAATAGTTACTTTTCCCCTAAATGATTTTTAACTTTGTAGCTTACTCTAATATTTTTGTTCTTTTCTTTTCTATGGTCAATGATGCATAATAGTTAAGAGTCAACTAGTTTAAAATGTTTTCTGTATGTGTTTTGGTTCAGTGTCCCTCCTATTACGGTGGTTTATTTTCTCCCTCCTAGTGGTACTGAGGACTGAGCACTTAAGATAGAACTGCTCAACCAGAAGATTTCCAAGTAAAACCAGAGAGATGCTCTCACCCAACAGATGTGCACATTGCAACACAGGACAGACATGAAAAGCAAGGCAATAATGCTCTTTCAAAAGGTCATAATTTCTCAATTACAAATGCAAAGATAATTAAGTGGGTGAAGTGCCGGCTCCTTAAAGAATACGAAGATTAGTTTGTAAAAATCATAGACTTCGAAGAAAGAATCAGCAAGCAGAGAGGCATGAAGATAATCAGTTAGGAACCCAGATAAGAAAGTAATACTGAGGAAAAAGTTGGTGATGAAACTCAAAGCAATTCCACTAAAATCAGGAACAAGCCAGACAAGGCTGTTCACTCACTCCATATCTATTTAATTTAGTACTCAAATTTCTAGCTGGAACAATAAGACAACTAAAGGAAACCAAAAGGATACAAATTAGAAAGGAAAAAGTCAAAGTATTACTATTTGTAGATGATATGACAGTATACATAAGCAACCCCCAAAATTCTAATATTTATGATCTTCTAATATTAAATATTAGTATTTTTAATGGAAGCAGAAGTTTGGTTACATTTCTTACATAAGTTTGCCAACTTTATTCATAAGTTCTGTGTACATTAAATTTTGATATCTAATTTTGTTATTGATACTATACTAGATTTAGAGAAGGAAATAGGTTTTTCCTCCTATTTTTTTTTGTAAGAAATTATATCACTTTGGAACTTACTGTATTCAGAATTTGATAGACCTCACATGCCAAGCAATTTGGACATAGTTGTTTTGGGAATTTATACTTGTGGATCTGCTTTCATAATGAAGTACAAAAGTTCTCACCATTTAAAAAAAAAAACTAAACTAATTGGCCATTTAATTTTTTCTTTTACTCAAAATAGATTTTTTTCCCTCACATAATATAAACTGCTTATGGCTTCCCCTCCCTCTACTCCTCCCAGTTCCTCCCAACCTCCCCTCTCATCCACATGTACTTCCTTCTGTCTCTCATTGGGAGACAAACAGGCATCTAAGGAATAAAAAGAATTAAATACAATATAATAAGCTAAAACAAAAAATAACACGCAAGAATAGGACAAAACAAACGGAGGGAAAAAAGCCCAATGGAAGGCACAAGTAAGGAATTCACAATTAATTCACACAATTAAGGGATCCCACAAAACACAGTAAACTGAAAGCCATAACATATACACAAAAGATCTATAGGGTAAAAAGAGAGAAGGAAAATGTATAAAGTAGCAATAAAAAATAATAAATTCTTTTAAAGGGCAGTGGGGTAGTGTTCAGGGGCAAGTTCAGACAAGGAACCCCCGAAGATGCTGTTGAGGTCATTTTCTGTTGGCCATCTACTGCTGAGCATGCTGCCTACCCATCACAAGTAGTTTATATCCACAGTGAGACTCCCTTGGAGAAAAAAAATTCATTTGTAAGTAGTTATCAATTGGAGTTATCCATTGGAGATCGCTTCATGGGGGCATGCGTCTACTCTTTCTTTTAGCTCTCAGATTCCATCTGGTGCATACCTATACAGGTACTGCTTATGCTGGCACAGGCTTCATGAGTTCATATATGCCATCTATGCAATGATTTACTCTCTTGGTGTCCTCCATTCCTTTGGCTCCTACCCTTTTGCTGCCTGCCTCCTCTTCCCCAGGGTTCCCTGAACACTGAAGGAAGGGATCATTTGATAAAAGCATCCTATTTAGGTCAGAGTGTTCCTGGGTTTCTCACTCTCAGCATGTTTTCTGGCTGTGGGTCTCTGTATTTATTCCCATCTACTTCAGGAAGAAGCTTTTCTGATGATCCTTGAAGATTAGAATAGCAGAATGTCACTAGGAATCATTTATTGCTACAATTGTCTTAACAGTAGTGTTTGGTGTTTATTCTAGGTCCCTGGGCTATCTTCTCTGAGGTTCTTGGTCACCCAAGCAGTGTTGGAGTGTCGGGTATGGGTTACATCTCATGGTGTGGACCTTAAGTGAAATCAGATATTAGTTATTTACTCCCACAAACTTTGTGCCACCTTTGCATTAGCATATCTTGCAGGAAGAACACCATTGTAGATCAGAAGATTTGTGGCTGGCTTGGTGTTTACTTTTCTCCTTTAGTAGTGTTCAGATTACCTTCCTGAAACAAAGATGCTAGTTTTTAAGGGTGAAGGCTCCATATAGGCACCATCTCAACTTCTCCATGTTCAATGAGCTGTGTATGTGGCCCTGCTGTCAGTTTGGGGAGAGCAACCTACAGTTTTGACAAGATCTTGATTTTTGTGATTAATATTTTAGCCAGATACTTTGCTGAAAATGTTTGTCAGCTGAACAGGATTTTTCCAGTTGAATTTTCATGGTCACATATGCATATTATTATGTCACTTGCAAACAAAGATACTTAGCCTTCTTCTCTTCCAATTTGTATCCCCTTGATGTCCTTCAGTTGTCTTGCTGCTTTAGCCAGACCTTTAAGTACTATATTGAAGGTATGGAGAGAGTGGGTAGCCTTATTATGCTCCTGACTTTACTGGAATTGCTTTGAGTTTCTATGTCAGTTGATGCTGGCTATGGGCTTGTGTAAACTGCCTTTTTTATGTTTATGCATGTCCCTTGTATCCATAATCTCCCCTTGATTTTTATCATGAAGGGGTGTTGGATTTTGTCAAAGACATTTTTTTTTTTTGTATCTAATGAGATGATCTTTTGGATTTGTCTTTCAGTTTGTTCATAGGGTGGATTACATTTTTATGATTTATGCATGTAGAGCTATCGGGGCATCTCTCAGATAAAGCCTAACTTATTTATAGTGTATGGCTTTTTGATGTGTTCTTGGATTTGTCTTGCAAGTATTTTATTAAGAATTATTGCATTTATGTTCATAAGGGTAATTGGTCTATAATTCTCTTTCTTTATTGGATCTTTATGTTTCTTGGTTATCAGGGCAATCATGGCCTCTTAAAATGAATTGGGCAACATTACTTCTGTTTCTCTTTTGTGGGATTATTTGAGAAGTATTGACATTAACTATTTCCTGAAAATCTGGTACAAATATGCATTAAAAATATTTGGCCCTGGGCTTTTTTGATAGGTAGACTTTTAATTACTGATTCTATTTCACTAGAGATTATAGATCTGTTTAAATAGCTTATGTAATTGTTTTATTTATGGTAGGTGGTATATGTCAAGAAAACCATTTATTTTTTAGAATTTACAATTTGTTGAAGTATAGGTTTTTAAAGTATGTCCTTATGATTCTCTGAATTTCATCCATCTTGTTATAGTGGCCTTTTCATTTCTAACTTTCTTAATTTGGATCTTCTCTCTCTACCTGTTAGTTAATTTGGATAAGGGCTTGTCATTATTGGTTTTCTCAAAGAACCAATTCTGTGTTTCATTGATTCTTTGTATTGATATGTTGCTGTTTCTATGTTATTGGTTTCAGCCCTGAGTTTGATTATATCCTGCCATCTACTTCTTTGGGATTTCTTTTACTTTCAGAGCTTCCGAGTGTGCTGTTAAGTTACTAGTATGAGATCTCTCCAGTTTTTTTTTTTTTTTTTTTTTTTTTTTTTTTTTTTTTAACATTAGCCGTAGTTGTATAAACTTGCCTCTTAGAAAAGCTTTTGTTATGTCCCTTAAGTTTAGGTATGTTGTGTTTTTATTTTTATTCAATTCTACAAAGACTGTAATTTCTTTTTTGAACCACTTTTTGTTCAGTAGTGAGTTGTTCAGTTTCTACAAGTTTGTAAGGTATCTACTGTTTCTGTTGTTATTGATATCCAGCTTTAATCTGGGGTTATTAGAGAAAATGAAAGGAATCATTACAATTTTCTTGTATCTGTTGAGACTTGCTTTGTGTCTGAGTAGTGGTTAATTTTGAAGAAAGTTCCATGAGGTGCTGAGAAAAAGGTGTATTCTTTTGTGTTAGGGTGAAATGTTCTATAATTATGTGTTAGGTCCATTTATTTTATAATACCAGTTAGCTCCAGCATTTCTCTGTTTAGATTTATCTGAATGATCTGTCTATTGGCCAGGGTAAGGTATTGAAGTCTCCCACTATCAGTGTGTAAAGGCCAACATGTGATTTAATGTGCTTCTTTTGTGAATTTGGTGAGTGGTTGTTTGGGGGTATATATGTAAAGAATTGCAATGTCCTTTTGGTGGATTTTTCTTTGATAGTATGTTGTTTCTTTCCCTACCTCTTCTGATGAGTTCTGGTTAGAAATTGTTCTTGTCAGAGATTAAATTGTGTATACAATCTTTTATCTTAGATTCATTTGCTTGGGATATCTTTTTCTATTTTATTTTATTTTTTTTGGAGGTGACATTTATCCTTGATGTTAAAGTCTATTTCTTGTATGCAGAAGAAAGATGGATCTTGTTCATTGCATCCATTCTGTTAGTCTCTATATTTTTATTGAGGAATTGAGATTATTGATGTTGAGAGATTTCAGTGAATAGCATTTGTTGATTCCTGTTATTTTGTTGTTGGGGTGGTGATGCTCATGGAGTGTGTTCTGTTTCCCTCTTTTTGATTTCCTGGTCTGGGATTATTTTCATTCCTTGTATTTTCATGGGTTTGACTAACTTCTTCAGGTTGGAATTTTCCTTCTAGTTCCTTCTGCAGTGTATTTGTCCATAGATAGTGCCTAAATTTGGTTTAATCATGGAATATCTTGTTTTCTTCATCAGTGGTGATTGAAAGTTTTGCTGATTATAGTTTAGGCTATCACCTGTGGTTTCTTAGAGTTTTAAAATATCTATACAGGCCCTTCTTTTAAAAAAATTCCATTTTTTTATTTGAATTAGAAACAAAATTGTTTTACATGTCAATCCCAGTTCCTTCTCCCTCTCCTCCTCTCCTACCACCCCCCCACACACACACACTAAAACCCTATCTATCACTTTTCTTTTCTGCTCCCCAGGGAGGGTGAGGCCTTCCACAGGGGGTCTTCAGAGTCTGTCATATACTTTGGGATAGGGCCTAGGCCCACCCCCGTGTGTCTTGGCTCAGGGAGTATCCCTCTATGTGGAATGGGCTCCCAACGTCCCACACCTATGCTTGGGGTAAGTACTGATCTACTACAGGAGGCCCCATGGATTTCCAAGGTCTCCTCACTGAAACCCATGTTCCTGGGGTCTGGATCAGTCCTATGCTGGTTTCCCAGCTATCAGTCTAGGGATCAAGAGCTCCAGGTTGTTCAGGTCAGCTGTTTCTGTGGGTTTCACCAGCCTGGTCTGGACCCCTTTGCTCTTCACTAGTCCTTCTCTGCATCTGGATTCCAGTTCAGTTCAGTGATTAGCTGTGGGTGTCTGCTTCTACTTCCACCAGCTGCTGGATGAAGGCTATATAGGATAGCATATAAGCCAGTCATCAATCTCATTATCAGGGGAGGGCATTTAAGGTAGCCTCTCCTCTGTTGCTTAGATTGTTAGTTGTAGTCATCTTTGTAGAGCTCCAAACATTTTATCCTGGACCTTCTTGCTTTTAGAGTTTTCATTGAATAATCAGGTGTTATTCTAATAGGTCCGTCCTTTTTATGTTAATTGGTCATTTTACCTTTTAGCTTTAATATTTATTTGTTTTGTATGTTTAGTGTTTTCATTATTATGTACTAAGAGGAATTTCTGCTCTGGTCCCAGTCTATTTGGTGTTCTGTAAGTTTCTTGTAGCTTGCTAGGCATCTCCTTCATTAGGTTATGGAAATTTTCCATAATTGTGTTGAAAAATATAGCCTGTGCCTTTGACTTGGGTTATTTCTCCTTCCCCTGTTCTTATTATTCATAGATTTGTTTTTTTTCATAGTATCCCAGATTTCCTGACTGATTTGTGCCAGGATTTTTTGGAGGGGAGATTTAATATTTTCTTTGACCAAAATATTCATTTATCTTATTGTGTCTTCAGTGCTTGAGATTCCTTCTTCCATCTCATGATTCTGTTGGTGAGGCTTGCCTCTGAGATTCCTGTTCATTTATTCATTTATGAATAAATTATTCTAAATTATTCATTTCTAGATTGTCCTTAGTTTGGGTTTTCTTTATTGATTCTATTTCCACTTTTAGGTCTTGAATGATTTTATTCATTTCCTACTATTTGTTTTTGTTTTCATAGAGTTCTTTAAGGGACTTATTCATGTCTTATTTAGGGACCACTAACATAGTTATAAAAACTATTTTACAGTATTTGTCTTGTGCTTCAGCTTTATTACAATATTCAGGACCTACTGTGTTAGGGTTTTGGGGCTTTAGTTGAGAAATATTGTCCTGGCTATTATTTACTATGTGTTTTAAACTCATGTCTAGGCATTTGTGTTGAGTTTGTGATCATTGTATAAGTTTAGGTGCTGGTATTTGTTTGGTCTTGCCTTTGTTGTGTGGGTTTTTGTCCCTTGCTTTCTGTTGTCCTCTCTGGTTCTCACAAGAGTCTGGTGGTTGTGTGTTGTTTTGTAGGGAATTCTTCTGGGATCCTGCCAATTGTGACCACTAGACATTCCAGGTAAAATGTGTTTATAGTTATTGGAAGCTGACACTTAGAAATGGGAATAGACTAGGAGAGTGTGGTGAGGGGGTCCAAGGGAGGGAGGAAAGCAGGGTGTTCCACAAAAATTTGCTTAGTTCTCTGGGTATAGGGCCAGAACATGTAAAAAGGTAAACAACAGTTTTTAGTCAATATTCACAAACATGTCGTTTTTGAAATGTAATCACCAAGAGTTTGTCTAAAGAGCAATTTAAAACATCAACTCTTGTTACTAAACTTGATTCTTATTTTTATTTTCTTTCCTATTTGTATTAGCTTTGATATGATTTTTTTTCCTGATTTGGGGGGATTTTACTTTAATCGAGTATATAATTCCAGTATTTTGAAATTTCTCTTATGATTTTGTCAAAGCAATGCCATTTCTCACTTTTAAAATTATAAAAAGTTAGTGTGTACACTACCTTTTCTTTGAAATTTGTTGCAACCTTAGCTTACAGTGTATAAAGATATATAATCTTTGAGAATAATGTATATTTTCTAGTTGTTTGATACAGAATTTTTCTATATATACTCTAGATTTTCCTTCTTGATTGTTCAGATTATATCTTTGTTGACTTTATATTTAACATAAAGATAATTAGTCATCAATTATTGAAATTAATTTCTTTGTTTCTCATCATAATTCTGTCAAGTTTGTTCATAGATCCAGAGTATGACGTATTGTGTAGTAGATATCTTAAATTATTTTAATTTTCTGAACACTTTTTTATCATTTGTATTTCTAATTATGTTTTTCAATAAAAATAATATACCCTCCTTCATAATAATGGTATATAGTAAAGAATTAGGGCTTGCCCAAGGACAAGTGTAACCATTGTCTTGGTTCCTGGGATGCAATCTCTTATACCCTTGAGGTTATTGTGAGGGTGTTTTTGCTTTTTATGTGAATTCTGTGAACAGCACCTCATTCTTTATTCTAATAAGACGTTTGTTGTGTTCACTTAACCAAGTCCTAGATGGAGCCGGGATGGAGCCGGTATGGGATTTAATTTAAGATATGGACAATTAATCAAAGAACCATGCCTATGCAATGAAGCCCCTTTAGAACTTCTGGACATTGAGGCTGTGGTAAAAATTCCTATGTTTGTCACATATTAATGTTGCAGGGTCACTTGTATTTGGAACTGTGTATCTTTCCTGTAACAACTCTAACTATGGGCATAATGATGAGGGTACAAATGCTTTGGGTAAGTTTGCATCTTCTAGCAACTTATGAAAACTGTGTGTGCTTTGGGAAACTCTTAAAACTTGTTGGTTTTTAGAAGACTTAAAGATTTGGCAGTCTAGGAGACTGTATCTTCATATAGTTTGACAATTAAAAGTTTCTACTCTGCCTTGTTGTTACTCTACCTGGTTTTATTCTTTTTATTTTATAATGATTTGATTCATTTTAACTATGACTTTTTAACTTTACTGGTTTCAATTTATATACTCATTTTAAATTCCCATATTTTAATTCCTTTCAATTATTTATCTATCTTATAAAATTTCCCAATCATTCTTTAAAAAAACAATAGGACTTCTACTGCAGCAGGGATTTCTACTTTCTCATATCTGATGTGGCTAATCATTTTTCTTAATTTGTTCAATTATAGTTTCATCAATTTTAATTTTTCTTTCAAAGAATTACTTTTTGTTTATTTGGTCCGTTTTATATTTTTTCTGAAATTATCTATATCATTCCTTTCATTTTCCTTGATTTAAGTTGATTTTCTGTTTTCTCACTATTTTCTGTTTTTCTAGCTATTTTCCTAAGATGGTAGCTTAGATCATTAATTTAAGTATTTTTAAAACTAATAGCAATATACAATGCTATAAACATACCTCTAAAGGAGTACTTATCACAGTCCAGAAAATTCCATCTGTTGCATTTTAGTCAAACATTATTAATATTGTTGATTCTTCTTTGACTCACAAATCCTTTAGGAGAGACTCATTTGTAAATTGCTGTCATTTATTTCTAATTAAATTATGCTGTGTTTTAAGATCATATTTTTATAATTTAATTTTAAATATAATATTGTAATTAACTTGAGAACTTCATACAGACATACAAATATACTTTAATAATATTCCCTCTTTACTCTCCCTAAATCCTACCAAATTCACCCCCCATTCTCTCAACTTCATGTTCTCTCTGTCTTTGGCTTTGGTTTCTGTAACCCACTGAGTCCAATTTGTGCTGGCATATGTCCATGGGAGTGAGACCATCCATGGGAGCAAAATTAACTTAACACAAACTGCATCGCTAAAGAAAACTGACTCTCCAGTCCACAGAAGCCATCTACTCTCAGTCTCTCCTTAGCTGGGAATGGAGGCTTGCGAACCCCTTTTTGCTCCATACAGGGGTGTTGTGTGACTTGACCTGGTATAGATCTTGTGTTAGCAACCGCAGTTGCTGTGAGTTCATGAGTGTTATGTCCAGATGTTACTATTTCTCAATAGTGCCCTCCCAACATCTGGCTCTTACATTCTTTCAGTTTCTTCTTCCATAATAGATTTCTGTATGTCCTTTTCCAGAACCTTGTGGAAAGGAGTGTGATACAGATTTCCCATTGACTAAGCACTCCAAAGATGTTTGTTTTCTGCAATTTGTCCAGTTCTAAGGCTACTGAGGTGGATGGAAGGACAGCTCTTAATGGAGACAGCACAGGTGATTTGAAAGAAGAAGGAAAGTGGGAGAGTAAGAAGAAGAGGGATGGGGAAAGGACTAACTAACACTAAGGATGTTTGCATAGAACTAACAGAAACTTATTATATAAACTTGTTAAATATGTACATACACACACTGTGTATAATTGGCATTCTGCTACACAGGTGATTATGCTACTCCAAGAAGCCATAGTTGCCCAAAACAAAATGAAACAAAAACAAATAAGCAAACAAACAACCCCTAATACCAGGTATGGGATACCTCTCCTTGAGTTGATGGTAAGAGATGCTCTGGAGACTCCCCAAACAATACAGATTACTTGTCTTGTTCTTGTCTGTTCACTAAAAATTGATGGTAAGGCCCTATTGCTGAAGATATCATACACTTTAGTCACAGGATATGGGGAATCCACGCTAGCACTGATCAGGAATTGTCCTTTCTGTGGTTATCTACCGTAATATCAGAAAGTATTATAAAGCTGTTAGGAAAGAGCCATCACCCACCAACAGTCTTACCAGTTGTAAATACCATGTGGTACAGTAAAGACCCAGCCTGGTAAGATATGCTCATTGGAGCAATAGTGACATGAATGCTATGGGGAACCCAACCACCTTCTGATTAGATTCAAGGTCCACTCCACATGAGGAAATGCATATCTGAACAAAAACTCATGGCTGGGAAGCTCATAGTCCCCAAGCATGACCTTAAACTATTATTTTGCTAAATGCACGCTCTATTAAATATCTTCCAAATGTATATCTCTTTACTAAGAGATTAGTGAAGCTCTCACTCTTCCTCATGGATGCTCCTTTGTGCAGTGTATGGGAGTTAATTCAGAAACTCAGAACTGGAAAAAAAAAAGCTTTTGTTCTTTTAGATCAATTTAGAAAATTTATTGTACCTTTGATACTTGCTTTGCATTTTATTGAGCTTTGAATTTCTTATCTATTATATTTTTCTCCTCCATGTGTAACTCTTTTTAACATTTCAAGCACCACATGTCTGGCATGTCAGTGACAATGAATTGCCTCAGTGTCTACATATCCAAGAAAGTATCTGTTCTCTGACACTTTGAAGGATAAATTTCAATAGCTCCAGCTTTATGGTTTTAAGCTTTTTTTCTATGAACATTTCACTCTTCCGTTCTTGTGTGGATGGTTCCTGTATGAAGTCACTTATTTTGCTTCTGCCTCTTCCTCTTCCCTTTTCCTCCTCTTTTTTACTTCTCCTTAAGATACTACCCCATTTTGTTTTCTTTGATATTTTTCAGTTTATTTTTCTTTTTACATGTATATGAGTTTCCCAGGACCACTGGAACAAACCACCATAAACTGGACAAGTTAAAGCAACAGAAACATATTTCCTCACAGTTATGGCCACCAAAAGTCCCAAATCAAGGAGTCAGCAAGACTGTATTCTGTGCAAAGGCCTCGGGGAGGCGTTTTCCCTTTTGTCTGCCAGCTTATGGGGGCTGCTGGCAATCTGTGGTCCCTTGGCTTATGTGCACGTTGCTCTAATTTCTGCTTCTCTGTTCATTTTTCTTTCCCCCTCTGTTTCTGTTCTCAAATCAGCCCTTTTCTTATCAGGAAAAGATTTAGGGGCCACTCTAAGTCCAAGATGATCTCAGCCTGTGATCCTTAATTTAATTACTCATGCAAAGACAAGTTCCAGGAGTTCGGATTTGGATATGGCTTTTGAGTGGCCACTATTCAGTGCACAAGAACATTCCAGTTTGGGACATTTCTTTTGGTATTTCTCTATGATCGCAGATACTTCCTTCAGTCCATTACTAGGCCATCAAAAGCATTCTTTTTTAGTTTGCTTTCCAGTGCTTTATTTTAATTTTAAATTAAGTTTTTATCTCTCTGATTATATTACCATTTGTTCTTGTGCATTGTCTACTTGTTCCATTTTCCCTTAACATATTAGCTTATTACCCTGCATATTAATCATTTTAAACTCCCTGACAACTTAAAATCTGTGTCATTTGAGGCCAGTTCCAATGTTTGCCTTGTACACTCATGTTGTGTGTTTTTTTTTCTTTTTAGTGTTTTCTTTTTTGCCTTTCAGTACACCTTATGGATTTATCTTTATGAAAGCCAGGCATGATGTCCCAGACAATTTGAATTGAGGTATATGGGCTTTAGTGAGAGGTTTTATTTTAATCTGGCCTCAAAACAGGCCATGTTTGATATTTGCCGTAGTTGAAGGGACCAAATTTTGTAAGTTCTCTCATGTCATTGTTCACAATCTTCTTTGGGTTTCCTTGAGTAGTCCTTGTCCCAGAGTCTACACTTCTTAAATCTGTTTCATTGGAGCCCTGTTGCTGTAGGGTGCTGTGGGAGGTAAGGAAGAAAATCTATAATTTTATGATTTATCATCTAGATTTGCTCTGTAATCTCAGATGCCTCTCTGTCTGTCTTCAGGTGAGACAAGAACACTAGAGGATGCAGAGTTGGAGAAAAGCCTTCCCTCTAGGTGGTATATACACTGGTGAAATTATTCCCTGGCAAGTAAGACTTGACTATAAAGAAGGGTCTTAGCATATTTCACAATGATTACTCTATCCTTTGGTCACAGCTGGGTCTCCAAAATGCATTTTCATCTCATTATTGTGAGAAACTGGCTTTCAAAAATGTCTCACTCTCAAGCTGTTCCAAATCTTGTCTTCAGAAAATCATCACAGTGGCCATTTAACTATCTATACCTGCTGTGGATTTCATTTTTAGATGATGGATCTCAGGTTGGGCTCTGTAGATTTTCTCTCCAGTTTGGAGTTAGTAATCTTCCTGAGCAACGGCTATCTGAAGCTAGGGAGGTTTGACACTTCTCATTGTTTAGCATTTTCTTGATGTGGGGACATTTGTAAAATACTATTTTATGTGGACTGTTTATGTTTTATGTTGCCTTTTGCTCTACACCATTCTGAGTCCCCTAGTATTCATGTTACTTTCCTTCTTTTTCAGAGTTCTCTCAAATGGAGCATTTCTGATAGTTTTCAGTGTGAGTTGCCTCATATAGCTGGACTAACTGAAACAGAAAGTCCAATATTGTTCGTCTAAAATTCATTGCATGGTTTCACTATGAGACCCTGTGCTTACTGGGAGAGAGTGTCTTTCTCCTGTTAGAGTCTTCTAGTCCATCAACTTAACCACTTGGCCACAACTACATGTGTTAGAGTCTTCTAATTGCCATTAAAAGATGGTCAGGTCATTGGTTGGCAATGCCTTGGGAGTTTTTCATGATACTATTATTTTCCCCCATGTTTCAATTAGTGAGAGAAATCCCAAGGTGAATGCAGAGCCTTAGTATTAGTGTCTTGTTTGTTTTCTGCTACCTCTTCATTTCTTGGCTCTGTCTTCTTCTACAATCTTTTTGTTTACCAATCCATTTGACTTATTACTTGTGCTTTTTGCAATACGCTTTTTTATTTTGCAACATCTGTCAGATTTCATACACTTCCAGCGGTCTTCTGCTGCCTTCTTGTGTAAAGATTTGACTAGTAAATGTTGTCTCAGCATCCCTAATTCATCTCAACCTTCAGAAAGCCTTGCCTGTTTAGACAACAGAAGGGTTCTCTCATACTTCTTCTCTCAGAAAAGTTCTTTGGGGTCCTGGAGGGACGGATCAACCATTAAAAGCACTTGCTGCTCTTCCAGAGCACATGGGTGCAGTACCCAGCATATGCCTGGTGTTAGATTTCTGCTTAAATTAAAGGCGTGCTCTATGGAACATGAACCATGGAGAGTACATTAAACAAAGTTTATTACAGATGGGGGAGGGGGAGAAATGGAAGAACAGAGCGGAGCAGAGAATAAGAGAGAAGAGAGAGAGGAAGGCAGAAGAGGGAATAGGTGGAAGAAGAGGAGAAGAGTGCATAAGTGGACAAGGGTCTGTCTTTTAAAGGGGTCCTTTACACCTGCGTGCAGACTTAGCTCCCATGGAACCCTGGGCTGACCAGGGTACTGCCTGAGTGGATTCTGCCAGGTAACAACGGCAGGTCAGCATAATGCCTGAACCTTTCATCTGGGGTCTCACAACCATTTGTAACTCCATTTCCAGGGTAACACCCTCTTTTGGTGTGTGTATGGTCCACATACTACAAGCTGGCACACCGTCTTATGCATGAAATAAAGGTTTTGATTATTTGTCTGCTATTCAGTGCTTGGCTTATGATCTGGCCAGAGGATCTCTAATTCTCTTAGTCTGCTATACTCACAGAAATTTACCTTGCTCTTGGGACTGAGTTTGCTCTAATTGCCACTCACTCGAATGCAGCATCCAAAGCTTGACTGTCATTCTTGAAGTTTTTGGTGTAATAACATCCTGAAATTCTCCCTATAGTAACTGGTAACTGGTCCCTGTACTGATGTAGAATCTTACATTTCGGAGTTTTCTCGTACCCTTTCAAGAGCTACTTGTTTTTACTCTCTAACTCTCTACTTTTTTTTTTTTTTTTTTTTTTTTTTTTTTTTTTTTTTTTTTTACACAAACAGGTTTTGCATCTACCTTATAGTGAATGGAGGGAACACTTGAGTTTTCTTTGGGCTGGGGAAATAGAAAGCTTCCTGTCCACAACTTCAGAATTCCAAGGCTTTTACCCTGCAAGAGGAGAGGGAGGGGTCCTCCCAAATTTTATAGATAGCCTTTTGCTAATGTGCTTCCTCTCTGGTCCACTTTGTTTTGTTTTCAGTTTTTTTTTTTTTTTTTTCCCATGAGTAATCAGTCATCTAGTTGAATCTCATGGAAGAATATTTGCAAATGAAGTTCTTTAGACCCAGTGACATTTTATACTTATGTTAAAGAGACAAGTTAGTTGAAGTTAATTTTTCAACTGGTATGTAATTTCTCTCTTGGAAACTCTGAAAGCAGGGTTCCACCGTGTTTTTGCTGCCACGGTGCTGTGGATGAGAGAGCCCTCGTCCTCTGCAATGAATACATTTTTCTCTACGTTGTTTAAAGTGGGCTGTCTCTGTTCTCCAGCAGTGTATTTACTTCCTGTTTCACAGCATGTGTTTGGCATGGACTTCATTCCTCTGTCCTTGCCTTGCTTTTTTCTTGTTCCCTGTATCTTGTCTCTGGAATTCCCAACAGACACAATTGGATCTTGTCTCGGATCCTTTTCATCACTAAATCTTGAAGTCCTCCTTTCAAGTTTTATTCTCCAGATTTTTTTTTACAAATGCCCAAATATTTGCTGTTCATGACTTTGTGTTCAACAATGACTTATCTTTCAAATGTGATACCATGAACCTGCTCTTTGAACATCATATGAAAGGTGCAGGCATTACGATGGCCTGCCCCTGTTACCTGGTGGAACAGGCAGTACCCTGGTCAGCCCAAGGTTCCATGGGAACTAAGTCTGCACGCAAGTGCAGAGGACCCCTTTAAAAGACAGGTCCCTGCCCATTTACGCTCTCTGTTTCCTTACTGCTTCCTCTCCCTGCTTTCTCTCTACTCTGTCTCCCACCTATGCTCTCTCTCTGCCTGCCTATGGTGACCGACCATGATGGTCAGCCATTACCCTGTTCCTTTCCTCTTCTTAGTCTCCCTACTCTGCAGGCCCTTATAATAAACTTATAGTCAACATGTCTCATGTCTCAGCATTTCTCTTTTCTTCTTTTTAAGTAAAAGAATAACATATTTTTTTCATTTCTTAAGATTTTTCTTCCAAGGACTGAATAATGCACACAAGTTATGAAAGAGGATACGAAGTTAATTGTCTTTCTAGTTTTCATTCTGTCAAAGAGCTTTCATTTTTGGTGGTGGATGACGTCATGAAAATATATTTGATAGTGAAAGTTTAAACTCCAGTGTGAAGTTCCACAGCTTCAGAATGGCTCCTCTTACTTTATAGAAGTTCGTTGAGACGTATAAACCATGAGTTTGATAATTTTGGCATCTGATGTTTATTTTATTTGTTTTTTTAATGCAATAATTTTAGAAATTCTTCTTTAAAGGTGAGTTTCAGACTTCTAATATTTTAGTTGAATTTTCGACTTTTTGATTATCTACAGTACTAACATACCCATAGTATATTCACATGATATAGTGTCCATTTTCAGTCTCTGTATAACATATGTGTTATGTCCATCTTCTTGGTCTTCCCATGGCATCATAGAATTAGCAGCTTGAGCAGCAGGCATTTATCTTCTCAGAGTTCTGGAGGCCAGACATCTGAGACCACAGCACCAGATGGCCCAGGCTCTTAGTTGGATTTCCAGGTACTGACCTTCCCATTGTTTCTCTTGACTTTACATAGAGATAGAGGCATCTCCATATAATCAGAATTATCATTTCTGGTACTGATAAGACTAGTACTCACAGGCTGTCATTTAAAATAAATTACCTATTAAAGCCCTAACTCCAGAAAAACAGCCCCTGGGGTTCAGATTGGGGCTCCAGTGTACAGATTTTAAGAAATATTATTAGGTCCTTAACTTGTGTTTTTCTTTTTTCCTTTCTTACTTGCAGTGCTTGCCTTTGGAAAGCCCATTCCAGAGACTTGTGCTGGAGTTAGGGCCACTCTTAAATAGGATTCCTCTACTCTTCTCCAGGCAAAACCAGTTCTCTTCAAGCCTGTTGTTCAGCGTTACCCATAGTCCTGAGATAAACAATGGAGACAAAGACCCGGGACTCTGGATGCCTTTGGGTCCAAACAGGCTTCCTACTGTGATGCAGGTTCCCAGTGTTTTGGCTACTTGCTGAGATTCACATTCCCAGCATGTGATGCCGCTCCTGTTAACACTGACGGTATTCTCATCTAGGAAAAACAAGTCGAAAACACCAAATTGTTTACGTGATAATCTCGCTTAGATTTGTATGTGCACATTTTTTTTTTTTTTTAAGTGTTCGGGATGTTCCGGATTCTTTCCCAGTGTGTTGACTTCTTGGTGAGGTCCTTCTTATAAATTAAGACAGAAAAATTCATGATATTAACCTGTTTCTTTAGAACCTTTGTGAGACAAAGGTGCGGTTGGAGATAGATAAACTACTATCAGGTGTTTCTTATAAAATAGAGGAAGTGAAGGTTTTGGATAAAGTGTACTTTGATAATGCTTTTGTGAATGCAGCCTGAGAATAACATGAGCTTAATGTTTAAAAAAAAAAAAAAAAGCCCAAACAAGTTTTTTCTCACTGGAACTTAAGCCTATCTTGTTTAGTCTGAAGTGACCTTAGAACTTTGTGATTTGGCAAAATGATAGAGAAGATAGAGAACGCAAACATATATAGGAAACAGAGAATGTTTAATTTACAGCTTACACTCAGCACATTTTCTCTCTGATGAACTGAAATTAACCAGGGCTTTTTGATGTTTCTGTATTGTTTTATGTACTTACATAGTTATAAATGCAACTTTTTTTTTTACTTCTACATTTTTATGTTTACAAAAGAATTTTAACAACAGGAGTAAATAATATTTGACATAAAATAATGGGATATTGGAGGATACAAAGTTTGAGGCTCTAGTATATAAAACTCAATTATGTTTTTATCCGGTAATTCTCAATTTTTCTCTAAAAATATGTATAGTAAAGTAGATACACATGTAAATTTTACTTAAATATTTCACCAAATCTGTTTGTTCCCTGCTTGTCCCTCTGCACATGTACACACACTTTTTTTTTTTTTTTTGATTTTTCAAGACAGGGTTTCTCTGTGTATCTTTGGCTGTCGTGGAACTCACTCTGTAGATCAGGCTGGCCTTGAACTCACAGAGATCCACCTGTCATTGTCTCCTGAGTGCTGGGAGTAAAGGTCTGTACCACCATGCCTGGCAATTATTTATTAATGTGACACCATTTGAAAATTAGTGGCAGAGGTACTGATGGTCCACCTCTAAGTAAAATGTGCATTTTCTAAAACAAGAGCATTCTCGTTAGAAAGTAAACAATTTCCAATAAAAAATCATGCATTGTCCTTAACGGTGCTTTATTGATTTTTTTAAAAAAAAAAACTTTTATTTTCTATTAAGGACCCCACTAGTAAACACACATTGTACTTAGCAATTCTGTCTTTTGGATAAATTTTCTTTTCCTATGATGCTGTTTTTGACAGTTGCTCAGCTGGAGTTCTCTTGTAGTTTCATCTTATTTAATTTTTTTCCTGCCCCTACTATTTAACTGGCTTCTCTGTTTCCTGCAATGGAGTTGGAGGGTTTTGATTAGATTCAGGTTAAGCATTTTTGATAGTGATACTTTAGGAACAGTTTTTATCTCATACTGCATAATATCACTTAGAAAACACTAAGGTGTCTACCATTAAGGATGCTAAGTGGTCATGGAGTTAAGAAGATACATTTTCATCATTTTTTAAAGTGTTTCTGGGTGGTTTTACTTAGGACTCGTTTGTTCTTCCCCAGTATGTTTTTCTTGGAGATTATAGAATGCTTTGATGATTCTTGCCTAAATAATGAACCAACTTCTAATCCTAATTAGGATCAGAATCAAGTCCTATGTCCCTTAATGGATAAAACTAGGCCGTCTCCTGGTCAATAGCAAGGACATTTGATGCCTTCTTCTGTTCCTAGTCTTATACACTAAAGAGATGCAAAAACAACTTACCTACTTAAGAACCTTGATGTGTGTATCTGCACGCTTTTCGATTTCTTTTTATTGGAGCTAGGAAGTCAATGCAGATTTATTTGGTCTTATTATTAGGTCTGCATATATAAAGTCAGGAGACACATAAGAGGAGAAGTGGAAGAAAATAAAGTAGAATAGGAAGAAACAAATCAATCTTATTAAGAAGAACTCTGGATTGGAAACAAAAGTTCTTATCAACAGTTGTTACTTTTTGCTTGACAAGGACAGTGTTCTTATGGAGAGTTAAATTTTCAGATTCAGAAAGCCCATTTACGAAATGATTTTGATAGAAGCATCTGATTGGGCAAGGAGCTAAGCAGAAACAGTTTTTAAGTGCCTCTCAGGCTTCTGTCTTGCAAATTCAAGCTAAGTCATCTTGAAATGATTAGCTCTTTTAATAAAAGTCATGACTATAAAAATGGTATTTCTTTTATTTTCATAAATTGAATCTAAATTATTTACACAAACGAGTTTTGATTTCTCTACCGTTTTGAACCTCTTCAACATTGAAACATTTTCATTGTTTTGAAGATGAACTTTATTTTTGAAAAACAATTGGAATTTGTGAACTAAGCTTGGTGACTAAGAACCATGAAATAAACAAAATAATAACCAATTTGGTAACAACAGAATATTTTCGCTAAAAGTACACAAAATATGGCAGCGGATAAAGGACCAATTATTGTGTCATAGTTCACAACTATTTACAAATATCAAATGCTCATGATTTATATAATTTATTGGTTTACTATTTACTTAATAATCATATAAGACAAGCATTATATTTTCATTATGACTGTTGGAAAAGTTGAAAAAGCTTTGCTGTATCTTGCCATTGGAAACTAAATAGGTCTCCCTCAGTTCTCTTTCCTGTCTGTTCCTGTTCATATCATCTTTGTCTCTTTAATTCTGTTATCCTTGCTCACAAACATCCTGTTTGTGGGCATGACTCATGGCTTAAGCCCAACTTGTATCCATGAGAGCATTATATAATGGGTGCCCAGGATTTAACATTTCACATTGGCTTTCTTCTGCCAATCAGGACCACAGTCTTATTTTTCCCTTCTTTGTAGAGTAGTCACTGATCCATTAATTATACTTTTATTAAATATCGGTTACACACAAGACGATGTACTAAAATATGAAAATGATGGTGAGATCTTTCTTAATTGAAAGGAGTATAGGCTAATTGTCATGGCTTCCAAGTAATAAGCAGTAATTTAATAAAATATGATAAAGTATAATTATATTTTAGTTTCTTAGACAACTCCATAGCTGACAAATGTTCATTCCACTGCTTTTTGTTAATGCTATTTCCTCTTTCCATTCTAAAAATAAAATAAAGTTGATGCTGTGTGGTGTCATCAATCACTCTCCACCTTCTGTTCTGTCATTAAAGTAGGGTCTCTCATTTAAACCCAGAGCTCACTCATTGAGCTAGTTAACCTAGCCAGCTTGCCCCTGGTATTCCCTGCCTTCACCTCCAGAGCATTGGTATTATAGGGGGCTGCTAGCCACACCTGACATTCCTATAGGTACTCAAGATTCAAACTCTGGTCCTCATACTCATGTGGAAAGTGCTTTACCCATTCTCAATTCTGTATTTCTATAGTTTGTTTAAAAATTAGACATCTTAGACTACTTGACTCCCTCAGCTGACCATTACCCAACTTAAAAAAAAAAAAATCTAAACATTTTCTCTCTCTGGATTATAAGGGTATCATGTGAAGGCAGTGGGGTCATTTTCATTTTTCTTTGGTAACTGTGCGAACTAGAGATGTCACTTTCCATGTGAGAATCCACTTATTGTGGGAAGTGTCAAAATATTCAGAAGTGAATAGAAATTTGTTTTATCTGAGAGAGCAAAGAAACTATCCCTGAGCTGTTCGTTTATTTGGGGATATGATTTGAGTTACAAGTCCTAAGGGAATTATTTGCTTAGTTTTTTGTTGTTGTTTGTTTGTTTGCTTGTTTGTTTGTTTGTTTGTTTTTCTTGTTTGGTTTTCTATTAGATTGTATTTTGATATTTTTAACTTGTGGTTTGAGTAGATTCTATGAGATTACAAGGTACATACACTTTTTTTTCTTACTCTTTGGTAAAATATCAAGCATACTATTAGAACATTAGAAACATTATTAGTTCTTAAAACATCTTTAGAAATGGGTGTTCAATTTTTTTTCCACTGTGGCCTCTGAGCATTATCTCTTAACTTTCTTTGGTATATGTTAAAGATACACATGATGTATTGATAACTATTTGTTCCAAACCTACCTGATTCCTGGATGTTTAAAAACTTACTGGTCTGGAGACCCTGATGTGCTCCCCCCCCCCCCCCCCCCCCGACCCCCAGGAGCAGCTGCCTCCTCCTTTGCCTGTTTGTCTTTGTGTCTGTCTGACAGTTAAGAGAGTTTGTCTTCACCCCAGAACTCAGCCTCCTGAGGACACAGAACCCAATACCGCCACCCCCCCATTACCCATGGCAGGTTACTTGCCCCTCCCAAAGGCTATGTCTCTCACCTCCTTAACTTGTGACAGCTGGGTATCCAGAGCCAACCCTGCATCCTAAACCCTGATAAGTTCCAGGATACCTGCCCATGTACCTGCTTCTGAGCCTGTCTTCATTCTCTTCCCCTCCCTGGGCCCCATAGCCCCAGGGTCTCCTGTTCCCATCATGTGACTGCCAGGGTTGCCCTCTGTTCAATTCCTAGGGTAGATTAATTAATCTATCAAGATTAAATTTCTAGTCATCAGAAGGTTGAATGAGTGAAACTTTCCTAGCATGGAAGACCTATAATGGGTTTGAACTAGACTCTGGGACTGGACAGCATGTGGGGTCAGGCTATTGAAGAGAACAACTATTTTGACTGTCTGTGCATCTGTGCTGTGGTGCCTGCCGGCAGCTTCCTGTCCACCTCATAAACCCTGGGACCAGAAGGTGCTCCATGTCCTCCACCCACCACTGTGGTTGCACCTGCTGTCCATCTGGCCTTTGGGAGATGGCAGTACAGGCTACACCTGGGTTAGTGGCCATGTGCTACAGACCTGGCCTCCCGTCTTCCTTTATGAATTCTCCATCCTGGATGCCAATCTCCAGACTGTCCTTTGAGTGGTAGTAGGGCTTTGCTGGACTTTGTGGCTGTGGTAGAGACACCAACTGAGGCGAAGACTAAGGAAGAATCTTGAAGTGTGGGCTATATTATCAAGCAGTAGCCCTCACAGATACTCTAGACATGAGAGTGAAGGCTGTGAGGTAGGGAGCTACATTTCTCATTGATTATATGTTCTTGAAGAAGCAAAGAGGCGATGGGCCCTCTCCCATGACCAGTTGGAAGCCACCTCAGGATGAGGAGACCATCACCTCAAACAGAATTCAAGATGCTCACCAGCCCTGTGCTTTTGTTCCTAAGGCAACCCCTTCTTTGAAAAACAGTGCAGCAGACAGACAGGGGTGACTGAGTGGTTGGGAGCTATTGTGCCCCTCCCTTCCTTCTCTTCTCTCGCCTTCACCTGTGGCCTTGTAGAGGAGTATATATGAGAACCCTCCTCACTGTGTTTTACCGTTTACCAACAGTTCCTATGCACACACTAATACTAGCTTTTGAACTTTCCTACCCACTGCTTCCTCCAGTCCTCCAGGGCCTCTGCACAGGAGGAGGCCTTTGAAATCCAGGACTAGAGTTTTTCAATTGGGTTAGTCGCTAAAAGGCAAGTGGATTCAAATATGGCTGACACACCACTCTTCCATTATGTCCCTTTGGCCTGTTAGTTTAGCTTCAGAATGTGGCATTTTGAAGGGTCTCTGCCTCCTCACTAACAGTTGTAGAGGTTGAGACCTGGTGGTTACATCCTAATTCCCTAGGCCCTGCTGGTGCTTTTTGCAGTGTCCTATGCCTTCCTCTCCCCACTGTAGGAAGGA
This sequence comes from Cricetulus griseus, assembly GCF_003668045.3. Taxonomy (NCBI): domain Eukaryota; kingdom Metazoa; phylum Chordata; class Mammalia; order Rodentia; family Cricetidae; genus Cricetulus; species Cricetulus griseus. Next base: position 336,232,340 of record NC_048595.1, on the reverse strand, counting down.
GACTGTGGTTTTGTACTCATAAACTTTGAAACTTTTTAAACACTGGGAGATACATGTGATGGGAGAGGTTAGAAGAAAGAACTGATGTGGGATAAAACAAAGGCAACGGCAGCAGCTGGGTTCGAGTTGGCCATCGCTTAATCTATTCTATTTGTATTAAAGAAAAAATTCCTTGAGTCAAAAAGAAAGAAAGATTATTGAAGTAAAGGTAGAATCAGCACTGACCTATCACTGTCATCTGAATAATGGTCCACATATAAGGGGAACGAAGCATCCTCTATCCCAGTTTCCTCAGCTGTCAAACACAAGCACATAAAAATTTAGCACTGATATCAAAGATCCCCCTAGTCTCCAGACTTTTGCTGTTTTATAGATGTTGATTTTTTTCACTTAAAAAAAAATCTTTCCTTCATCTTTATTATTAAGATCAACATCCAACTCTCTTACCACGATGAGCAAGATAAATGCAGGCAGCATCATTACTGTCATATTCACTGAAGAGATGCAACATGGTTATCTACATGTCAACATCAGTTTCACAAAAGCACAGAAGGATTAGAGTTGGGTAGTTATTCTCAAAGCAGACTTCTGGTCTTATGGGGTAAGAACAGGAAGAAAAACAAGTCAAGGGACAATAGGATGGCGATTTCAGGAACCATGTTCTCAACATATTCCAGAGTAGTAAATCAAAGAAGTCGGGGCCATTTCCTCATTGGAATCACTGATCCTTTCTTTAAGATCCAGCCCCCTACAGGAGCCAGGGTCACTCCCACAGGTATTCAAACCCAAGCAGGAAATTGTCACCAGGTGGCGCCAAACTTCAGCTAAGGTTGAGCTGAATTTGAGTCGTGTGTGTGTGTGTGTGTGTGTGTGTGTGTGTGTGTGTGTGTGTGTGTGTGTGTGTTTCTCAGTTCTCTAGGTCGTTTTTGGAGATTTTAAAATTTTTTTTATTTTGTTATCTGTCACATTATGAGCAAATGTTGAAAGTATTGACAACTCCTCTTGGGTCCAGTAGGGTAAAATTGAGAAAGTTCAGTGTTGTTCAAATAAGCCTTTCTACTATTTTTTTTTTTTTTTGTCTTGTTTTCTTCTGAGCACTCACATTCATTCACTTGGAAAGACCAACTATTTGTTAAGTTTCCATCTCCCCATGCCTTTGCCAATCCTCTTCTTTTGTCTGGGATGCATTTCCGGCCACAGTCTTTGTGTTCTAGATCTAATTAAAAGCTTTTTCTCTGGAAAAGGTCAAACCTGTAGTCATCGACCCCCGGAAGTGTCACCTTCTGTGAACCTCCTTGGATCACTTCCACCTTTTCAAAAGGCAAAGTTAATAGTCTGTGTTTTCTAGTCTTCCAAAGCACTTTGCTCATGTTTGTTATAGTTATCACATTAAGATTTCTTCATTGCATTTGTCAGTTCTCTACTTAGTAGGAAGGCCATCCAAGCATAGGAACAAGCCAGACTCTCCCTCTTTGCATCATCATTGACTGATGTCACACTCATCTCACACTATGCCTTTCAACATCGGAAGTGGTAGTCTAAGAGAATATGTATGTTCAACGTCTAAGATGCAGTAAATTTAAATAAATGAAAGCAGGTAGGCACCAAAAGAAGATAAAGATCATCTTCCTATAAAGGAAATGATGTTTTGCAAATATGGATGAGCACTGTGTTCTTTGTATTGTCTGACTGCACCCTAGCAAAATATTCGTAAGTGTTACAACATGTTCATATACTAATGGTTCACAATGGTGTGTGTGTGTGTGTGTGTGTGTGTGTGTTCTGTTTAGATGTGGGAGACTAATAGGACAAAATAGTTATGTTTGAAAAATAATATTTCTCTCTTAAGTGATGGTCTTCACATATGAGGGAATAACTTGTAAGTATTTCTGGATCTATATTCCTCCTAGTTCTCTTATCTACATAGAGTATCATTAAATAACAACTGGTATACAGTTTTTCATTGACACCTAAAATACTGCAGTTAAGGTCCAGATCAAGATGCAGTTTATTTAATGAGCCAATAAGGACTATAATCCTGACTTTGAGTTTTACAGGTAGGGAAACATAATATAGAAACTTTAGGTGAACCTCGTGCTAATTACTGGCAAAATAGTAAACAGAATCCCACTCTTTCCACTGTTGATGAGTGGCTCTGACACACAGAGTAACAGGTCATCTTGATTTACTCACTTTATGAGATTCGTTAACAAATATGAAAAATAGAGGAAAAAAAAAAACCAAGTGGCACATATGATTATAAACCATAAACTGAAAAAATCCGTTCACAGGAATGCAAGCTGAACTTATAATTCCACATCAGTGCCTTGGTTCTTAGACCTCCACTATGCTCCTGTGAAATGCTTTGGAGATGCTCTCAAATCCCTTCTGCTTTTGATCTGGTCTGGGATCCTATTTTGGCAGTTAGAGGACTTGGAGTATCCCACGGGGACTGTTTGCTTTCTTATCTAATCTTTAGTGCATCTAGCAGCAAAACAGGCCACTTGGTGATATCACACTGCCAGAAGAAGGTTGTCTGAGGATACACCACTCCTGTCGCTTTTAGTATGCAGTTGGGTAAATAACTGGAGGCATCTCCAGCAATTGACTGCACTGTGTATTTATAATCTCTCTGCAGCTCCATTTTACATCACTCCTGTAATGATAGAGTCCAGCTCAGGATCCAACAAGTGAATAGGATTGGCCTTCTGTTTGGGCAGCACAAATTAAGAAGCCTAACAAAAGCAAACTCAATGTTTTTTTGTTTTGTTTTGTTTTTTAATTCTCCACTACCTCCTCACTTGTGAAGAAATACTTGGCACAGTTCACTTGGCCCAAACTTTTCACCTGTTTCTTCTTTTCTCATTGCCTTAGTCCCTTGTAAAAGTCACTCTAAAGCAAAAAGACCCATTGCCATGCTGTATCCCCCTTTGTTCACACATGAGTTGTTTGATTAAAGCTTCAGACCCCACTAGCCTGTGTTAAATAAGCATTAAAGTACCCATGAGGCCCCTAATTTGTAAAAGGGCTGATACCAATTTGGGAACTGGTGGGTTCCCTGGGTTACTTCAAACAGGAGTTCCTTCTTGGCAGGCTCAGCCACCTGCTAACAAACCAGAAACACTCAGTAGGATGCAAGCAATGCTCAGAAAGAAAATTAATTTGTCGTCTATGCCAGAAGCTTTAGAGACCATTGCACAATCTCAAGAAAGGAGGAATGAAGCAGTGGGTAGACACTGATGGCTGCAGGAGCACCTGGCTCCAATAACAAACCAGAGCATTTTCAATTGAAGGAAATGTGGACATGGCAGAAGAACAATGGCTTGATTTACCTTTGGTCAATGGACAAATTATAATGCTCTATGGTGCTGCAGAACAGTTTGATGCCAGTCTCATGTGCTCACTGACCCCCCCCCCCCCGCTGGGAGGGCAGCAGGTATCCCAGGGACAAGGTAGAGGTGTCTTCTGAGTCTTCTTGTCACAGTTCAGGGGTGATCCCAGATACAGATGCTCAGCCAGGATTAATTTAGGGTTAGGTTTCTGCCAATCACTGGTAACACAAAGTGAGAAACCCCATAACCTCTGTATACAAGGAAGGATAATCCATCTAAAGGGCTGTATAGTCTTCTGAGAGTAGTCATTTAAAATGCGGATGAAATGCCCATATCTTTATGGCATCACAGAGAAAACAGAATGTAGACAGCAGCCTTTCTTTATTGAGCAAAAAGTCCTTGCTGCTTTCAGATGAGTCTTTGTCAAATTAGATGGATTTCAAATAACTGAGACTATAATGTCAAATTTCTTTAATTTCTCAATGATTGGTTTAAGTTTCTGTCAGCCCTCTGTTATAAGTGTTTTCAAGCATTTGTTGAAAATGGTCTTCAGTTACATGCTTCAGGGACACATAGACACAGAAAAATTTCAGCACACGTAAAGTCCCTTGCCCCAGCACCTTTTCCAACCCAGGGGTGTGCACTTGTATGATCAAGTACATCTGTTCTTTATAGGCAGAACCACATCTTTTTTTTTCTCTCTCTAAATTTGGTTTACTGATCAAAACTTATTGTTATATCTTTGGCTTCTTTGAGTATACGGATGCTGGTGGTACATGTATGTGTATGTAGTATATGAGTTCTTTAGGGTTGGGGCAGAGGTTGAGGTCTGTTACTCACCAGCACACCCAAGGTCTGCATCTCCTGCACACTGGGTTTGTAGACAATACTCCTAACTTTTGAAATATTTGATGGGATTCTGGACTTGGGTCCTCATGCTTGTATGCTAAGCATGTTACCAAGTGCACTATCTCCCTGGTCTCTTTATTTATGTTTTAGCATTAGTTCTTTTGTATAAAATTAATTCATGTTTATATCTTCTTGCAATTAATATAATATAGAAAACTATCCATTCAAGCACTTATCTATGGAAGATAATGTCTTAAACTTGTAATCCCCTCTGTTTCTGGTGTAACTCATATTTGTCATTGGCCAGGAAATGAAGAAAAATTATAACTTAATATATGAGAAAGATAAAATGGGGGAAACTAAGGGATTGGGGAATGTAAACATAAGGCAGGATAAGTCATGAAGGAGAACATTTTTCTCACTCAATGAATAACTTAATTTTCAGGACACATGGCAGTCTGCTGTCCCAGTGAACAGGCCTTCTGATATTAACTCCTTATATGATTTTTAGTTCTGTTTCTGCTTAGGTATCTTCAGTGAGCTAATGGCTTGAAGATAACTACCCTATTTTCCAGAGCAGCAAATCTTAGTCCATAGATACAGTTATATTATGTTCAATATATCTACCCATATTTTACCTGTTTCTTGCTATTATCTTCTATATCAGTGTAACATAGATCTCATACTTCTTTGATATGTTTCTTCAAGTAGATTCAAATCCAAATTTCATGTTCCCTCTAAACTATTTCTACATATTTCAAATATATTTGGATCTTTTTAACTCTTGGAAAATGTTTTAATGAGTTCTAAATAGACTACTTGATATGAGTTAGCAACTATATTTTGGTAGTAATAAATAATGTATGTCATCAAAAGAGATGAAATTTTCTGTGGGTGTCAAACGTATTGAAAATGGATAATGTTAGAGGCTTTCTGGCTAACGACACAGGTCTTCTCACTCAACTTGTTAAAGTCTTTACTTATATACACCTGCTTGCATTTATTGTGGGACGACCACAGACAAACGATTAAACTTGAGATGTTTCAGGCAAACTATGCTGGTTCTTACTGTAAAAAAAAAGGGACATTTCTGAGTCATTGCAGTCTTGGAATGTAATACCAAACAAATGAGAACCAGACCACAAATAGTGGGGCCAAGTACATCATTACTGAGTGAGTAATGTGAACAACTTGCATAAACTGTGGCCGAAACTGAGTTTTTAGCAGACAACCATAACCTTTGATTGCACCAAGAACAGTTAAAAGCCCTTTAATCTGCATGGTGTTCTTCAGGAAAGAAAAATTCATCAATCCAATTCATAATCTCAGAGATCTGTGATTCTTCAATAGGAGTCAACCCTCCTTTTCAGATTTTTTTCCTAGTTAGCAACAAAAGCTATCATAGAAAATTAGTTGAGGCCCATGTATGTTTCTTCTATCTGTCAAAAGAGGGGAGGCATGTAACAGGTAACAGGGCCTGCCCCTTCCTTCCCAGTGCCAGGTGATGGACTCCTCCAAGTGTTAGATAACAGAACACTGTATGTTTTACTTTTGAGTCGTTGTGTGATAGACTATGTTCTCAACTTTTAGGATTTCATTTACGTCAAGATCATTTCTTAATTCTGATGAGTCACGTGTGCCGAAATCCCATTTCCTTGGGGTCTTTCAGCTTCTTCCAATAAGCAAAAGGCCAAAACGTTTTTCTCTAGAACACATCCCTCTGCTTTAGCTTCCCAACCACCATGCATAGATTTGTTTTTCCTTTTGGGCAGTCTGTGCTTTGCAAGCAAACTATATTAAAAGCATCTTCTGTGGCAAAGAATAAAACTCTTTCCTGCTTGGTTGCATACACTTTCGTATTCCCTGACAGCTACTTGCTAAGGATTCCATAATTTATTTTGTTATTTTTTTTTGGCTGTCCACAATTGTTTACTGGGTATGAATTTTACAAACATTGCATGCATTAGCGGTAATGGTGGTGCTGCAGTGTGTAGTGCCTTCTCCAGGCCGCAGGGCAAGAGCCACTTACAATATGGAGGAACTTGGGGCCCTTTCCAAAGCGCTCTTGAGGCTAGTAGACCTCAGACCACACATCTCTCTGTGTTTGTGGATTGGTTTGGTAATCCCCTGGGTTCCAGGATTTCTTCTGATAGCTTTATGGAAGGGATCAATGAGGATAACCTCAAAAAATGTATGTGGGATCTTTACCAACCCAGTAAAACTGCAGGACTCTCCAAGTTCCCCAGTGGCGTTCAGCTCTCTACTCAGCAGCCGACTGAAGGCTTTGGGCAAACTATAGCTGGTTGACACCATGATGGACAGGCTTACTGTGAGTTGAACCCTGAGGAAATGGGTGTTTGCGACACCAGGCAGACACGAATCCTGTATATGACATAACTTTGTTTTTCCTTGTACTCCACCGCTCCTGTTTCATCAGTCCGGGTGGTACAGGGAACTCTTTGCTGTACAGAGAGCTGACAGTATTGGCAGCAGGGGACCCCAAAAGAAAGCACATCAAGTCGGACTTTTCTTTCTCCATAGCTCCTGGATGTATTGATATGCACCAATCTTGGCTCACCTGATAGCTGCCGCCAGAGGAAAGGGAGAAAGCATTCTACATACATGTATTTTTATCTTGAAAAAAATGTCATATATTATTTACTACCTAAATAAATATTTATGTTCGAAGTACTGATATATTCAGAACACCTGTGTATGTACTAAGCATCACTAAAACCTGTCTTCTAGTTGGGATGGGTTTAATATTTCGGATACCATATTTATCTTAATTCATGTTTGAATGAGAATGTAATTTAGCTCTATGATGTTTAGAAAGAAGTTTCCTCTAAAGAAAGAAAGTTAGCAATTTTCTTGAGTAGCATCTAATATGTTTTAAAATGAAATTTGTATATTCTTTTTGACTCTCTCCTTGTTAAATGCATTTTTCCACTGCTGTTATGGGAACTATGCATCTACTCCAGACTCTGCCTCTCCAGAGAAGAATCTTGATTTTAATAAGCTTGATGTTAATAAGGCAATCTGTAGACACATTTATATGTAATCAATCTATTTGCTCAATATCTAACACTGAAATGATTAAAGTAAATTATTCTGACCTGGTAACTCCTATTACCCTGGCCAACTTACCTAATTTTTAAAAGCTCAATCCTTCCCAATGTTAAGGTCCCTCTGTTCTCAACTCTTGAAGAAGAAACAAACAGAACTCAACATAATTTCAATATCCATGAATGGAATCTTTAAAATAGTTTTCGTTTTTATGACTTGACTTTCTGATTTACAGTTTGTCTTGCTCTATCCTCACTGGTAATTATATATTAGTCTGCAATTTATTTAAAACAGAGCATCTAGATTGGCAGAATGGCTCAGTGGGCAACACTGCCTCTTGCCAAGCCTGATGACCTGAGTTTCTTTCACACACAATGGAAGGAGAAAACCAACAACTCAAAGTTGTCCTCCAATCTCTGCACTTCAGCTGTGGAGCATATAAGTAAGTCTACACACGCAAATTCACCTCCACATCAATAAATAAATGTAATTTAAAATTAACAACATTCTTATCTTTTAAGTGGTCCCTTTCTTTAATCATTGCCATAAAATACATGACTTAACAACTTAAGGAAAGTAGGGCTTCAGGCTCATGGCTCCAGAGATTTTATTCTAGCATGGTGTGAAGGGCCTGATGGTGGACAGCATCTTACATCATGTCGGTTAGGATTTAGAGAGAGAATTTGAGCATAAGTCTTTTCTTTAGTCCTTCAATCACATCAGAGCCCTTAGCCTATGGGATAGTATTACTCATATCCAGGATGGATTTACCAGTTACTTAATCCTCCCAGGAACAATCTCAAAGACACATGCAGTGGTGTTTTCTAACATGCTTTTGGGAATTTTTAATCTACTCAATTTCCAATCTGTATCAACCATCAAAGCTGTAACATCAGTCTTTAACATCCTAGTCATCACCAATATTTTATCTCTGGTTTTTAAACTTTAGCAGACCCTCTAGAGGCTGCAATCCATCTGATTTTCATCCCCCCCCATTCTTCTAATCACAGGTAACTTTTCTCCTTACTTGGCCTGTTTTCTATTGTCAATCAATAATCGCTCTTTTTCACCCATCTTCAAAGCATTTCACTTTGAAATGTCTTGTATTGTTAGTCTCACATTACCAATGTTTTTTTTTGTAATTGGCTAAGCCAAACTCCCCATCTATTTGTGCATCAGTATAGCTGTAGGAAAAAGAAAATAAAAAGAAAAGAATCATTTTGCTGACCAAATTTTAAAGATCACCAACTTTCCATGAAAGTCTGGATTGCCTGATAATTCCATTTTGTGTTCTTTTCTAGAACTAATTTTCTTCCATTCCTTCTCTACCCAAATCTATAAATAATAGCCACTACACATTTTTTTTTTCTTCCAGTGCTCATGTGTTCCTGTTCTGACTCCTAGTTGATGACTTCACTTCTTACTTCTAGATTGAGTCTAGAACCAATGAGAAGAGGTCTCTTCCATTTGCAAGTATATTTACTTTCCAACAAATTGGGGCTTGCTTTCCAATTAGAATTCGAGAGTAGTACTACTAGAAAATGAGATTCTTTTACTAAAAATGTTACCTCTGCAGCATCTCCTTTCTCCACTGTCTCTCATTATAAATTAGTACCCATGTTTTAAAGCTACTGTTGTGTTGCTAGCCTCCCATTTGTTGAAAGTCTGTTTTAAAGAGTTACCTATATTTGCTTCCAACTTTGTTTTTGTTACATCCATAGCAATGATCGATGCTTATGCTTTTTTCCTCCCTACTAAAATTTTGTGGGTTTTTTTTTGTCAAAGTCTTCAATGATCTCTCTAATTATACACTATTTATCAATGTTCGACTGCATTTGCTTGATCTATCAGTGGTGTTGGGTAAAAATCTTCCTGCTATTTCTTGAAGCCACTCTTTAAAGACATTTCAGGGTACCACTTTCCCCTGTGTTGCATACTTATTGTTTTTTTCTCATCCAGTCTGCGTTTTACTTGTTCCTTTTTCTTTTTTTGTGCCTTTAAATCTGGTGTCTTTCAGAGCTCAGTCCCTGACCCTATATTTTCTGTTTTTTCCTCTTGACAGTATCTTTCATTTTTAATTTTCTATCTTCAGTCCTGACTCCTCTTATATGCAGCTGTCTACTCCACTTCTCCAGGTTGGTGCTGAACAGTACATTCAAACTTAGTACACACACACACACACACACACACACACACACACACACACACACACACACACTCTAAGCATTCTTCAACCTACAGCTTTCCACATTCCATTAGATGGCAATTACACTTGTTGAGCTCCCAAATTAGATTAAGTCACTATTGGCTTCCTCACCAGCAAGTCCTGTCAGCACTATTTTCAAAAGGTACCCTAATTCTGACTTCTTTTTACTGTTATGTATGGTCTTCTTTCAACTCTCCAGTTTCTCATGTGCCATGGCAAAGGCTCCTGCCTACATTACCTTTGTCTGCCCTTGTTAACACACCTTCCAGTTTCTCAATAATAGCCAAAGATATTCTATAATCATGTTGAAATTAATTTCTCTACTCTTCAAAAACCTCCAAGGTGCATACCACACTCAAAATTAAAGCCATTCTCATTGCAATGGCCACACATTATCTACATCTGATTTTTTCCCCACACAATTTCTACAGCTTCCTTTGGTTATTCATTCTAACTTAGCTACAGAAGTGCCTACCATAGGGCTTGGGCACCTCCTGCTTTTTCTCTAGAAATATTTTTCTTCCCAATTCTTTGAATGCTTTGATATCTCTATTTGCTTAATTACTTTCCATCGACTTCATCACACAGATATCCAATCTCTTCTTATTACCTCTATTAACAGAGTTCAACCCTTACAAGAAAAAGAATATGAGGAAATTTTGCTCATTGTTGTATCTCTGTGCTTGCTTAGCGTTAAGACACTTTACTTGTACTAAACATGTCTTTAGACTGTCTGATTGGATGGATATATGAGTTTTTATTAACACTTTCGAACAAGTACATTACAATATCATCTCAAATGATGGGATACTTAAAGACTTCTTTCTTTATGGTCTCTTGAGTATAATTATTTAATGCTCTTTTGTAAGACTCAGCAGAGATGAGCCATAGAGATCACTATTTTTATTCAGACTCTCATGTGAATTGCACATTACTGTGTCATGAAAAAAATCCTGTCATTAATATAATTAGGGATTTTTACAAGAACCTCACAAATAGCCTTTTACCCAATGGGTACTTATTAAATACTTGAGCAGTGACTGACTACAGTAATTGAATCCACTTGAAATTATTTATTTTTTATCTTGATCATTTATCCTCCAGTTTGACAGCAAGGCAAGGCCATTGTAATTTGTTTTTGGTTGTTATATACAAGTGTAGTGCCCCCTAGAGATCCCACATATATGCTAATTGATGATAAAGTGGATAGTGCTCTTTCTGGCATCTGTTATAGATTTTCAAAGAAATCTCCCTAGTATATTATCATAGAATTTATTAAATCTAGAAACATTTCCAAAACATATGTTTATAGTTTTGTATTTTGAACTGTTCCAAGAATGAATTCTCCTCACTGGTGTTCCAGCCTCCTGCCTATCTCCCCTCTAAACTATCTTTCATAAACGCTGAATTACAATTCCTCATCACAGCTCTAATCAGTCCATTTTCTTCTGGAATACTGATGCTGATTTCCTACTTAATTCCAATTACAGTTCAAAATTATGAACATACATGTGAAAAGACAGACCCAGTGTCCACTTTATAGCTTCTGTTCAATTATTGCATAAAGTATTTTATGAACTACTTGGTTAGCATGGGGTATCAATTGTTTTCCAGTGAAAACAGAATAACTAGAATTTAGGTGAAATTAAAATTGCTTAGTAAACATGGAATTGGCTTGAATTCAAGATTTTTTGTAGACTTTAAAATTCTAAATGTGAATGCCTGAAATGTTTTGACTATAAAACTATATATTTTTTAAAAGAAGTAGTTATATTTTACACAATTATAGAATTCTTTTGCAGCATAGTTTGCAACATGCTAACTACAACTTTACTCTCATATATTGCCAGCCATTAGAAGGTTCTTACCACTTAACTGAATGGCCCCAGTCCTTGACATTTTCTATACATTTTGGTGTTTCTAAGAGCACATACAATGTACCCCTGTTTAGAATATTCCAGTGACAGTATCTATTTAACTTATTACAGTTCTTTAATATTTTGGCCATGTAAGCATGAAAGTCATTCCTATACTCTCAATAAACATAGCACTACCTCATACCAGAGATTTACCTCATGATATTAATGTAATAGTTTTAGATATCCTTTATTTCCTTTTCTACCTTCATCAAAATGATAACAGAGAATGTGATTTATTCATTATTACATATCTAATGCCAAATAATAAAATAATATTACAACAGTGAGAGTTACACTTATCTATATGGATGAGCATTTGGAATACAGTAGAATACAGTTAGAAATTGTACTGGCTCAGGAAAGTAGGTTTTCCTTTAGGGCCTACGAGTTTAACAGCCTTACATGTACTTAGATAGATGTACAGTCCCAGACATGAGTGCTCCCTCGCAACTGAGTGGGTTTTAAGTTCAATTAAACAGCTGGGTTAGAGTAAAAGCATAAGTACCACTATTGCACACTTGGCAGTATCTTGCCATGTATTGCTGTGGTTCAGAAGATTTACATCTGGATTGAGCTATTGATTGCTGTTGTATCTTGGCATTTTGCATAACATCTATTGCTACTATAAGAGCTAGTTTTCAGAGAGGAGGCTTCTGGGTCATTTCTTGCTAAATTCTTCCAAATCCTGAGTACAGAATGTGTTTATCTTCAGATACAGGGTCTTATCTTTCTTTTAAAGCACACATTACAGATATTAGCAAAAGATCTCTAATTATTGAAAATGTTTTGAAATGTCTTAGAAGATTTACACAAACTTGTATTCCTAGTAATCTAAGGAACTTGTAGATTTTCATTGCTTTGGTTGTAGTGAGCCCTAAGATGACTTTGCAGATGGCAGTGGAGATAGAAGCAAGTTATACCTAAAGAAATCTTTCTTTTTGATTTCCAGAGCTTTGATAAGTTGAAATACGAATAAAAGAGAGTCCCTACCTACATTTCTTCTCGACCTATCACTGGGTGGCAGGAGTGACTGTCAATGTGCCTAAACTAAGAACATTTTTCCTGGAATTATATTTTGCTAACATTTATGAATAATCCTGTATTTTATAATATGCGACATTAAAAAATCAGTTACTTATACTCTCATTAAGAAACTCATGATATAATTGAGTAGGTAGGATCAATCTTCACATAACTATAAAGAAACATGACAGTAGAAAACCAGAATTTTGAATAGCACAAAAATGTTTAAAAATGCATGAGAATTTCTTCCATGTGGGGTCTTCTGGGAGGTCTGTGTGGAAGAACATGTAACCCAGACTTTGATTCAGAGTCATTATAGAAATTTGAAGGCTGAAAAGGGAATTCAAATGCACTGAAGGGACACGGGTGCATAGATAGCAACGAGGACATTCAGGAAAGAGTCCTATAATCCAGTTCAAGTGAAGAGTGTGGTTTAGGTTGGGTCATAGAAATACATCAGATTGGGAGATGTTTTTTATTAACAGTGATTTCAGTTTCAAATGTCAAACTAAGCTTGCTCTGAAAAAGAATAGAATAGAATAGAAAAAAGAAAATAAAAACAGAAAAGCAGAAGCCACTGAAGGCGCAAGATAATTTCATCTCAAGAGTGGATACCAGAGTCTGCCTTGTTGGAATTCTGAAGTAGGTTGCAGGAGGAATAAATGATAAAATTAACTTTTTAAAGTAGAGATATAAGACAATTAATATAGGCACAGGGAAAAGGAAGTGGTAGCTGAAAGTATTTCTCCATGTTTGTCTTTTTTATTAATAGTAGAGATACTGACTTTATAAAAACATGAATTTAAATCTTATGTTGAGAATATAAAAATGATGACTAGTCTTTTAGAGGCTTATCAATAGAATAAGATCTAGTGAATATAATGGATATTGTGAAAGGGTTGAAAGGCAAATTTGAAATATGTCAAGTCATCATAAGTTAGAAAAGAAAGTTAAAATTCATCACAAACCACACTGTCCCTAAAACACTAAATTTCCTAAGTTATGGATTAAATTGTTTGAGAAACTTAAGAAGTCTGTGTACATTTTATGAGTCATATATAAAATCTCAATATAGAAATGTTGGAAATTAAATATTTTCATTTGCAGAAGCATTATCGTTTCTATGTTAGAACCTGGTATAACATGGTTTCTGAGTGGCCATTCTAAGTGTATAGAAGTTTACTGAGATGTAGAGACTTTCAGTGTGGCAAATTTGACTGTGTGGTGCTTTTTATTTGAAAGTTATTTTATAATAAAATGTTTTTATTTAAAACATAAAATAAATATAAACCATCATAGCCTTTTAGCTTTGAAACTATATTGATCTCAATATTTATATTCATGCTAGTGTTGCTATAGGTTTCTAACTTAAACATTACTTCTGCAAGATGACATCCTGAACTTACATTATCCATGAACATGCATTAAGTGACAGTGTACTTTAGAACTTCTGTTTTATTTCTTCTTACACATAGATAATACTAATAAGAATGATAATTTCATCATTATGTGGATTTAATTAAGTCATAAAAATACAACCACTGATTAGAAACAAAAAATTTATTGAGAACCTCAAAGAAATTTTGATTATTTTATATGATTTATATCGCTGGTTTTGCTCTTATTAAAATGAAAATGGGGGTTTAAAAGCAGTTCTTATTACTGCCTTCAAAGTAACAATGATAAATTTATTGTATGCCAATATAAATACCTATTTTAAAACAATTTTTCAAAAACAAAACTAAGTTATTACAACTGTGTTGATTTGCATTTTTGCACAACTTTACTGTGGTGATTAATAGAGGGTGTTGTATTGTTAGTTCCTTGTCATATTGTTTTTCAGTTAGTCTCTGGGAAATTCCACTGGCACTCATGAAATATTGAGAGTGAAAAGGGACATGCTAGTATTCTGAAAAAAGAAAGCTTGTCCTCACAGATCTCCTGACAGGGTATCTGTGGCCAGAACGCTTCCAAGATGCCACTGTGAGAACTGCTAGCATTGAAAAACACAAAAACACTAATATGAAGAAAAAGAAATGTAATGTGAAAAAAAATTGACAAAGAACAGAAAGGGAAAATTTTGTGCAGATGGCAACCCCCCATCAAGAAGGTGTAATTACAGATTTTCACAGATTAACATCAGAAACTTGAACCGTATCAATCAGAATTTGACAGAATTACTTAGAACTTCATAACCACTAGAAGAGATGAAGAACTTGCATAGCAAGCAGTTAAATAATTAATAAGGAAATTGTCTAACAATATAAATATTAAGGTGGTGCTTTCAAGTACACAGGGATATATGCAGATAAAGACAAGGCACAAATTGTGCAGAAACAGGAAAATGACTGAAAAACACGTTGCTTTTGTATTTCAAGTAATATGAAATCAACAATACATGACTACAGTTGATTGACGTGAATAAAAACATAAATAATGGCACTTTCTGACGACCCATCAGAGACCAGGTGAGGGATCCCCTGCTTTTACCCAACTCCTGTCCAAAGCGCCATTCACCCAGATCCCCCCAGGCTTGTCCCTGCTTGAAATAGACACGCCCAGGCAGGGAGGAGCTCCCTGAATCTGGGTACAGGCCACTCTTCCTTCCGTTCCCGGCGACCGATCCACCAGGAGGTGAGTGATCCACCGCTCTTACCCAACTCCCTATGAAGCCCCATCCAACCCGATCTCCCTGGGGCCTGCTCCTGCTTGGGGTTGACCTGCCCAGGCAGTGAGGAACCCCCAGAGCCTGGAAACACCCCACTCTTACTTCCTGTCCCGCCCCCACACACCCGATCCCTATGGAGGCCTAACTCCTTTAGAGTGAGGAGACTATGAGGAGGGGCAAGACCATCCAGAGCTTCGGACATTGAATTCCTGGCCCATATACACTACAGCGTAACAAGAGGAGATAGAGAGATCCTACCTGCACTCACTGGAAAAAGATATGGGAAGAAGACAGAATAAGAACTCGCTCAACAACAGAAAGACCAATATGACACCACCAGAATCTAGGGACTCCACTCCAGCAAGACCTGAAAAGCCCAACATAGTGCATGAAGAAGAGATGGACCTCAAAAATTATCTCAGCAAGATGATAGAGACCTTCAAAGAGGAATCAAGAAAATCCCTTAAAGAAATAGAAGAAAAAGCAAGCAAAAAATTACACGAAATGGAGGAAAAGACAAACCAAAGAATTCAAGAAATAAACAAATCTCTTAAAGAAGCCAAAGAAACCCAAGATAAAACAACCAAACAAGTGAAGTACACTCTTGAAACAGTTCAAAGCATGAAAGCTGAATTAGACACAATAAAGAAAACACAGAATGAGGCGATGCTGGAAATGGAAAGACTGGATAAACGTTCAGGATCTAAAGACGTGAGTATAACTAATAGAATCCAAGAGACAGAAGAGAGAATCTCAGCTATTGAAGTCTCACTGGAGGATATACATTCATCAACCAAAGAAAACCTCAAGTCCAACAAATCCCTAACACAAAATATCCAGGAAATATGGGACACCGTGAAAAGACCAAACCTAAGAATAATAGGTGTAGAAGAAGGTGAAGAAACACTGCTCAAAGGTACAGAAAACATATTCAACAAAATCATAGAAGAAAACTTCCCCAACCTACAGAAAGATATGCCTATGAAAGTACAAGAAGCTTATAGGACACCAAACAGACTGGACCACAAAAAGAAGTCCCCCCGACACATAATAATCAAAACTCCAAATCTACAGAATAAAGAGAAAATATTAAGAGCTGCAAAGGAAAAAGGCCAAGTAACATATAAAGGCAAACCAATTAGAATCACACCCGACTTCTCAATGGAAACTCTGAAAGCCAGAAGGTCTTGGATAGATACCCTACAAGCACTAAGGGAGCATGGATGTCAACCCAGAATACTATACCCAGCAAAACTTTCAATCATTATAGATGGAGAAAACATGATATTCCATGACAAAAACAAATTTAAACAATACATATCCACAAATCCAGCACTACAGAAGGTTCTGGAAGGAAAACTCCAACCCAAAAAACATAACTACATGCACAAAAACACAGGCAATAGATAATCTAATTTTGCCAAACACAAAAAGAAGCAGGAGGGCAAAATCCACACACAATGACACCACCAACAATAAATCCAAAACAAACAAGAACCAATGAACAATGGACATTAATATCCCTAAATGTCAATGGTCTTAACTTACCCATAAAAAGATATAGGCTAACAGAATGGATACGAAGACAGAATCCATCCTTCTGCTGTTTACAAGAAACACACCTCAACTTCAAAGACAGGCAATACCTCAGAGTAAAAGGATGGGAAAAGATTTTCCAATCAAATGGGCTCAAGAAACAAGCTGGTGTAGCAATCCTAATATCTAACAAATTGGACTTTAAACTAAAATCAATCAAAAGAGATGAAGAAGGGCATTTCATACTCATCACAGGAAAAGTCCATCAAGATGAAATCTCAATCCTGAACATCTATGCTCCAAATACGAAGGCACCCACATTTGTGAAAGAAACATTACTAAAGCTCAAACCACACATAAAACCACACACACTTATAGTAGGAGACTTCAACACCCCCCTTACGCCACTAGACAGGACCACCAGACAGAAACTTAACAAAGAAACAAAGGATCTGAAAGAAGTTATGACCCAACTGGGGTTAACGGATATCTATAGAGCATTCCATCCAAACTCAAAAGAATATACCTTTTTCTCAGCACCACATGGCACCTTCTCTAAAATTGACCACATAGTAGGCAACAAAGCAAACCTCCATAGTTACAAAAGAATTGAAATAACCCCCTGTATCTTATCAGACCACCATGCATTAAAGCTAGAATTCAGCAACAATACAAATGGCAGAAAACCTGCAAACTTTTGGAAAATGAATAACACCCAATTGCACCATTCCTGGGTTGAGGAAGAAATAAAAAACAAATTAAAGACTTCCTAGAATCTAATGAGAATGCAGACACAACATACCCAAACTTATGGGACACTCTGAAAGCAGTGCTAAGAGGGAAGTTCATAGCACTAAGTGCCCACATGAAGAAACTAGAGAAAAGTCACATTAGAGAACTGACAGAACAACTGAAAGCACTAGAGCAAAATGAAGCAAACTCACCAAGGAGGAGTAGACACCAGGAAATAATCAACCTGAGAGCTGAAATCAATAAAGTAGAAACTAGGAATACATTACAAAGAATCAATGAAACAAAGATTTGGTTCTTTAAGAAGATCAACAAGATAGACAAACCGGTAGCCAAACTAACCAAAAGGCAGAGAGAGAGCATGCTAATTAACAAAATCAGAAACGAAAAGGGGGATATAACAACGGACACTGTGGAAAGCAGGAGAATCTTTAGGTCATACTTTGAAAATCTGTACTCCACAAAATTCGAAAATCTAATGGAAATGGACAGTTTCCTGGATAAATATCACTTACCAAAATTAAACCAAGATCAGATAAACAGTTTAAATCGACCCATAACCCCTAATGAAATAGAAGCAGTCATCAAAAGCCTCCCAACCAAAAAAAGCCCAGGTCCAGATGGCTTCACTGCAGAATTCTACCAGAAATTCAAACAAGAGCTGATACCAGTACTCCTCAAACTGTTCCGCACAATAGAAGCAGATGGGATATTGCCAAACTCTTTCCACCACGAGGCTAAATCACTTTGATACCCAAGCCACACAAAGATAAGACTAAGAAAGAGAACTACAGATCGATATCCCTCATGAACATCGATGCTAAAATATTCAATAAAATATTGGCTAATCGAATCCAAGAACATATCAGAAAAATCATCCACCATGATCAAGTAGGCTTCATCCCAGGGATGCAAGGATGGTTCAACATACGAAAAACCATCAATGTAATCCACCATATAAACAAACTGAAAAAGAAAAACCACATGATCATCTCACTAGATGCTGAAAAAGCCTTTGACAAAATCCAACATCCCTTCATGATAAAGATCTTGGAGAGAACAGGAATAACAGGAACATATCTAAAAATGATAAACGCAATATATACCAAACCAATAGCGAACATCAAACTAAATGGAGAGAAACTGGAAGCTTTTCCTCTAAAATCAGGAACAAGACAAGGCTGTCCACTCTCTCCATACCTCTTCAATATTGTACTTGAAGTTCTAGCTAGAGCAATAAGACAAGAAAAGGGGATCAAAGTGATACAAATTGGAAAGGACAAAGTCAAACTTTCACTATTTGCAGATGACACGATAGTCTACATAAGTGACCCGTAAAACTCTACCAGGAAACTCCTACAGCTGATAAACACCTTCAGCAAGGTAGCAGGATACAAAATTAACTCAAAAAAATCTGTAGCCCTACTGTATACAGATGATAAACTCAATGAGAAAGAAATCATGGAAACATCACCTTTCACAATATCCACAAGCAACATAAATATCTGGGGGTAACACTAACCAAAAAAGTGAAAGACCTGTACAATAAGAACTTTGAGACTTTAAAGAAAGAAATTAAAGAAGATACCAGAAAGTGGAAAGATCTCCCATGCTCTTGGATAGGCAGAATTAACATAGTAAAAATGGCAATCCTACCAAAAGCAATCTACAGATTCAACGCAATCCCCATCAAAATCCCAACACAGTTTTTCACAGACACTGAAAGAACAATACTCAACTTTATATGGAAAAATAAAAAAACCCAGCCAAAACAACTCTTTACAATAAAAGATCTTCTGGAGGCATCACCATCCCTGACTTCAAGCTCTACTATAGAGCCATAGTTCTGAAAACAGCTTGTTATTGACACAAGAATAGACAGACCAATGGAATCGACTTGAAGACCCTGATATTAACCCATGCACCTATGAACACCTTATTTTTGACAAAGGTGCTAAATCTATACACTGAAAAAAGATAGCATCTTCAACAAATGGTGCTGGCACAATTGGATTCGGACATGCAGAAAATTGCAGATTGATCCATACCTGTCACCATGCACGAAACTTAAGTGCAAATGGATCAAAGATCTCTCCATAAATCCAGCCACACTGAATCTTCTAGAAGAGAAAGTGGGAATAACCCTTGAACAAATTGGCACAGGAGAACGATTCCTGAACATCACGCCAGAAGCACAGACACTGAGGTCTGCAATCAATAAATGGGACCTCCTGAAACTGAGAAGCTTCTGTAAGGCAAAGGACACAGTCAGTAAGACAAAACGACCACCCACAGAATGGGAAAAGATCTTCACCAGCCCCACATCTGACAGAGGACTGATTTCCAAAATATACAAGGAGCTCAAGAAGCTAGCCACCAAAACACCATACAATGAAATTAAAAAGTGGGGTGCAGAACTAAACAGAGATTTTTCAACAGAGGAATCTGAAATGGCTGAAAGACACTTAAGAAAGTGCTCAAAATCCTTGGCCATCAGAGAAATGCAACTCAAAACAACTCTGAGATACCACCTCACACCTGTCAGAATGGCTAAAATCAAAAATACCAATGACAACCTATGCTGGAGAGGATGAGGAGAAGAAGGAACACTCCTCCATTGCTGGTGGGAGTGTGAACTTGGAAGACCATTCTGGAAATCAGTATGGCGATTGCTCAGAAAAATGGGAATCAATCTACCTCAAGATCCAGCTATTCCTCTCTTGGATATATACACAAATAGTGCATGTTCATACAACAAGGACATATGTTCAACCATGTTCATAGCAGCATTGTTTGTAATAGCCAGAACCTGGAAGCAACCTAGATGCCCCTCAACTGAAGAATGGATAGAGAAAATGTGGTACATTTATACAATGGAGTACTACTCAGCAGAAAAATGCAATGGAATCTTGAAATTCGCAGGCAAATGGATGGAACTAGAAGAAACCATCCTGAGTGAGGTAACCCAATCACAAAAAGACAAACATGGTATGTACTCACTCATATATGATTTTTAGACATAGAGCAAAGGTTTACCAGCCTATAATCCTCTTCCCCAAAGAAACTAGAAATCATGAAGGACTCTAAGGGATAAATAGACCCCAGGAATGGGAAGTGGCATGAACTCCTGAGCTAATTGAGAGCATGAGGGTAAGGAAGTGGGTGCTGCCACAATAAGAGCACAAGAAGAAGAGTAGAGGAGAAGAAATGGAGGAGCAGAGATATTGAGTTGGGGGAAGAATAGAGGAGAGAGAGCAGGATGAGAGATACCATATCAGAGGGAGCCACTATAGGTCCGAGAAGAGATCTGGAACTAGGGAGATCTCCAGAGACCTACAAGGGTGACACGATCTGACAGTCCGTGCAGTGGAGGAGAGGATGGCCTAGAAACCCTTCCCCTAGAATGAGATCGATGACTACTCTCTATGCTATCCTAGAGTCCTCATCCAGTGGCTGATGGAAGCAGAGACAGACATCCACAGAAATACACTGAGCTGAAATCTGGAACCTAGTTGAAGAGAGGGAGGAATGAAGAACGAAGGGGTCTGTACCAGGTTGGAGAAACCCACAGAAACAGTTGGCCTGAAAAAGGGAAAGCATATCGACCCCAGACGCTCTTTGGGAGGCCAGTACGGGACTGATCCAGCCCCCTGATCATGGATTCCAATGGGGAGGCCCCTGCACTCCTGGGAGCCTCCGGAGGTGGACTGGCCCTGGTGTGTGTGTGTGGGACTTTGGAAACCCATCCCATTTGAAGGGATGTGCTCTGTCCCTGGACACATGGGGAGGGGCCTAGGCCCAGCACAGGAAGATTGGTGGACTTGGTGGAGCCCCTGTTGGGGGCCCTACCCTGCCTGGGGAGTGGTGGGTGGATGGGGTGCGGGGTAGGTTGGAGGTGGGGGAGAAGGAATGGAGGGGAGGGGAGGGAGAGGGAGAGGGGACTTACATGTGAAACAAGCCTGTTCCCTAACTTGAATTAATAATAATAATAATAATAATAATAATAAACATAAATAATTATGGTATAGTAAGAGAATCTCAACAAATTTGTTATATAGACCATCCAAAAATTATGACTAAACTTATGATGTTCAGACTTTCTGATGGTATGAAAATGATTCATATTCAGGAAACAATAGTTTGAGATGGTGGACTATAGCAGAGAGATAATATTTCCATCTGAACACAAAAACATGAAAGTAAAACTGATAAATTCAGCACATGATGTAGTGAGCAGTTTGTATTACAAAATAGACTATGTGTAGTTTGACTTCAGTGAATGTTAAGAGTTATGACTATTGGCCAGGTGTTGGTTGTGAATGCTTTAATCCCAGCACTCATGAGGCAGAGGCAGGCAGATCTCTGTGAGTTCAAGGCCAGCCTAGGCTCCAAAGCTACACAGAGAAACTCTGTCATGAAAAACCAAACCAAAGAGAAAGAGAGGAGAGAGAGAGAGAGAGAGAGAGAGAGAGAGAGAGAGAGAGAGAGAGAGAGAGAGAGAGAGGAATATCTCTGGACAGTGGTGGAACATGCCTTTAATCCCAGCACTCGGGAGGCAGAGGCAGGCAGATATCTGTGAGTTTGAGGAACCCTGGTCTACAAAGTGAGTTCTAAGACAGTCAGGATTATTAACTAGAGAAACCTTGCCTCAAAACAACAACAAAAAGTTATGAATATTTTTGAAGCAGATTAGGCTAACTATAATACTGATATTCTGTAGTATAGGTACATACAAAACACCTTTGACTTATGATACTTGTAGCTTCTAATAGACTTATTAGAACACAATATACTGTAAGTTGAGGAACACCTATGTATAATTTATGTGTCAAATTTGCAGATCACAATGCTTTAAAGTCAAATGCCAACTGCTATAACGACAAAATTTTCCATGGATTAAGAATTTTGTATGTAGCTCTCTCAGTAGGTATAAAAATGATCTTTACATAATTTTCATCAAACTATTGCTTTAAATAGTGATATCAAGTGGATTAATCAGTCAACTCAAGAAACTAGATGAGATAGCTAATAGAAAGAAAATACTAGATGAAATTAAGAAGTTAGGGCCAAGAGAGATGGCTCAGAGGTTAAAATGCTTGTTTCCTTTCTTTCAGAGGACCGGAGATTAGTTCCTAGCATCTAGATTGGGTAGCCCCAAAATACCTGTATCTCAGCTCCAGATGATCAGATACTTTCCTCTGATCTCCATTCACATACATATACATAGACACACATACTCATGTGTAGAGGAGACTTTTCTCTATCTAACCTAGTCCCATTTGATCTGTTTCTCTCCACCTTTCTGGTTCCCGCAGCCCCTTATAGGATACCCACTCAGAGACTTAGTATGTGTTTAGGATCATTTGCCCGGGAGCTTAGGCTTATGACTGGTTAGATTTCTCTCTTATAAATTAACCCATTTCTACTAATCTGAGTATCACCATATGGCTGTGGCTTACCAGTGATGCCCTGGCATTTTGCCTCCCTGGCTGGCTACAAGATATCTCTTGACTCTGCCTTCTCTCTACGTATCTCCATTCAGAATTCCTTTCTGGCTTTACTCTGCTTAGCTATTGGCTGAAAAAGCTTTATTCATCAACCAATAAAAGCAACACATATTTGTAGCATACAGAAGGACATACCATATATCTCATATTAATAAATATTAATAAATAATAAAATAAATCCTGTTTTAGAAAATAAGTCTGAGTTAAATGATAGATTGCTTGCTTAGCATTTATGAGTTTCTGGATTAATGAATTTGGCAGCAAATACAAAAAACCAGATGTGAACAGAATCAGTTTTTTTTCTTTAATAATAAGATAAAACTCTGGCAAGATTGCAAAAATAACAATAAAAAGAAGAGAGTTATTATTATGAATGAAAAGGTTAAATAAGAACTTTTTGTAAGGTGAATGTGATGTACAATTTTATACATAAATTTTATTAAAGGGAAAACTAAATTATTGAAAGATATAAATTGCACAATTGATAACTGTGATCAAAACAAAATCTAAATGGATAAAACAATAAAAAGGGAATCAGTAGGTGAATCCTCTTCATGAATTTGCTGCCAAGCTCAAATACTGTTATGGGTTAAATTTTAGAAAAATTAAAGTTGTTATATTTTTCTCTCATATGAATCTTATTTTTAAGATTAGGAAGAAGAAGGCAGATATAGAAGTCACTTTAATCTTGATACCTAAGTAGGACAAACAAAATTACCACCTAATTTTATTTAACAAATCTCTAAATAAAATTGTTAAATCCAATGATTGTTGACATGTTCACACTGCTTCATATAAACATGAGTATACCTTCATTATTATGGTTGCCATAGTATAGATCATGTCCTACAAATACATGACTAAGATGTTATAAATGGAATATCAATATAATTAGCCATATTAAAAGACTTAGGGAAAAACTGGTAATTTCAATAGGCATAGAGGTAAGACGTCAAAATATCCTATAATTACTCCTTGTAAAAGCTATTAATAGGAAAGAAATATTAAAGGAGCACTTCCACTATTATAAAAGATAACAGTGGTTAGAATGTAGAAAAGTTATGCATTATGGTGAATGAAACCTTAGCATTCCAACTGAACTCCAGAATAGCAAAGACGATTTCCCAATGACATCTCCAAGACAAGGAGAAATAATTGAAAAAACTGAATAATGTTATTTTGATAAGATCATCTGCAAAGAAATTCCAATATTATTAATGAGCAAAGCTATAAAAATTACAAGAACACTCAAAAAAATGACCAGATTCATTCAGATTTTCTATTTGAATTTTACTACTCACTTAATGCTCACTGCTTTTTATTTCCTTCTTCAGTCAATGTAGCAAAATGTATTTCCCAGGTTCCTCAGATTTCTGAAGATCTCAGAGATAAATATTACAGTTGCCTGAAATTTTTCTCAAAAGCCAGACTTGTTTATTTTTAAATGTCAGCTGTCACTTTTTATTGTATTTATACATTGTCTTGGAGATCAATATCATCTCCTGTACTTGGTTCATATCTGAGACAATTCTTACCTGTGAAGTGTGTTAGCCTAACAAAAAGAAAATTTGTATGCTTTGGTGGGGACATCAATAAATGTCTAGATACAAAACCCTAGTAATTTTCATAATGACTTATTTCATGATATCCATCTAAAATAGAGCTAAATATAGATTCTAAATAAAGGTGATAGCTAAACCAGAAACTTCTGTCAAGTGCCTTGCTGACATGCACTCTTATGACATGATTGAAATTTCTATTGTAAGAACAGCAAACTGTCCCACATGTTTAAATGGAAGACCCATAATCACCTGTGGTAAACATAAGTGACCATGGCATAATGTAAACCACAACCAAAGATGATTTTTAAAATATTGTCATTGATGACATCAAATATTTATATTGTGTACTGATGTACTTCAGTTCCAGTTTTAATTGCCTATTTCCATATTGTGTAGCTTTTCAAGGTGTTTGGTTGCACAAGGTCATCAAGAGTCCTTAGTGGTGCCACAGCAAAGTTAAATCTTACCTCCTCAATCACTGTGAAAAAAGGTTATTTTCTTTTGTATATTATTATTGCTGTATGATTTTTAGACTTTATTGCTGGTGATGTGGCCTCTAAACAATGTGTGGGCAGAATGTAAAAAAAAGAGTCTTCAATATAAGACTCTTGTCCCCTGGTCATACAAATACTAAACTAGGTAGCATTATGAAAGGCCTTTACAAATTTCATTAAGATAATCAATACTGAGTATCCCAGTAAGCTCAAACAAACAACAAAATAAAACAAAACAAGATGAAAGAAGCCAATGGGATATCTGTTATTGACATGTGGTTAAAAGGGAAGTCAGGAGTATTCCAAATATGAGAAAGAGGGAGTCAGTGTCTCTTGGGATAAAAGATAAGGATGATCCAAAGCTGACAGCCAACCCTACAACTGCAGAGAATAAGATTTTGTGAATTATCTGAATGAGTTTGGAAGCAGATCTCTTTTAGAGATTCACAATAAGATGCCAGTGAGTTGAAAAACTGACTTATTCTTGTAGCACCCTGAGCCAAAATGCTAAAGGAACCAATGAGCATCTTAATGGAATCATGATATTTTTACCCCTTAACCTTATTTCTTAAAGCAGTTAAGACACAAGAAAACTAGGAGGAAGACCTAGAACATTCTTATTTATGTCTCTCTTTAACCCAAAATGTGACCTGTCCATTATCAAACTCACCCCATGTCTTAGTGTTCTCACACTGTGAATAGAGTCCATGACCACAGCAACTCTTCTAAAAGGAAGCATGTAATTGAGACTGTAAAACTCCAGACAAACCTGGTTCAGCCCCTTGGGTACCTGACAGTTCATCACCCCTCTGAGCAAGGCAGGCAGTACCCTGGCTTGACTCTGTATGCAGGTGTAGAAGTCCCTTTAAGATGCAAACTCCACACCCTTCTCACCCTAGTTCCCTCTCCCCTCCCCCCATGCACCCAATTTGGGACATGAGGGAGCAGAAAGGTTGAGTTGGGATAAGAACAGAAGAGAGCAAGATAAGAGATAATATAATGGAGGGAGGCATTGTAGGTTTAAAGAGAAATCAGGCACTAGGGAAAAGTCTAGAGAGCTACAAAGATGACACCAACTAACAATCTAAGCAACAGAGGAGAGGCTACCTTAAATGCCCTCCCTTGATAATGAGATTGATGACTGACTTATATGCCATCCTATAGCCTTCATCCAGCAGCTGGTGGAAGTAGAAGCAGACACCCACAGCTAATCACTGAACTGAACTGAATCCAGTTGCATAGAAGGAGTGATGAGCAAAGGTGTCCAGATCAGGCTGGTGAAACCCACAGAAACAGCTGACCTGAACAACCTGGAGCTCTTGATCCCCAGACTGATAGCAGGGAAACCAGCTGGGGACAGATCCAGCCCCCAGGAACATGGGTGTCAGTGAGGAGACCTTGGAAATCCATGGGGCCTCCTGTAGTAGATCAGTACTTATCCCAAGCATAGATGTGGACTTTGGGAACCCATTCCACATAGAGGGTTACTTCCTGAGCCAAGACACATGGGTGGGGTGGGGTGGGCTAGGCCCTATCCCAAAGGATATGACAGACTCTGAAAACCCCCCTGTGGAAGGCCTCACCCTCCCTGGGGAGCAGAAAGGTTATGCATTAGGTAGGGTTTTAATTGGGGGGGGGGTAGGGGAAGAGGGGATGGGAGGAAACTGGGATTGACATGTAAAACAATCTTGTTTCTAATTCAAATTAAAAAATGGAGAAAAAAAATGCAAACTCCACCCACTTCCACTTTCTTTCCACCATCTCTCTGAGGAGGCAGAAAGATATGTCTGTTTCTCTGTCTCTTTTCTCTCTCTCTTTCTTCTCAGCCCCCTTCATTTCCCCATGCCTCTCTCTTGCGCAGTAAAACTTCCTTCCCATGTAAGCTCTGCCTGATGTCGTGTTTGTCCCCTGACTTGGGTTCTGCCACGGTCCCACCTTACTTCATACTTCTAACAGAGACTTGCTTACAGTTTCAGAGGTTTAGTTCATTACAATCATAGAATATGTGGTGGCACACAGGCAGACATGTGTACATACATATGTTTGCCTTTCTGAAGTCATGAAGTGAAATGTTGTATCTCTAAACCTTATTTTTATGGTAGAGCATTTTTTCAATGTGCTTCATTCCATCTTCCATAACACATATACACATATAAACATATACACATATAAACCTTATTTTTATGGTGACATGTAGTAGAGCATTTTTTCAATGTGCTTCATTCCATCTTCCATAACAGTATGTCTGTTAAAGTCTTTGGAACTTTAAAAATTGATTTTTTAATTGATTAAAATAGCTTCTTCAAGTCTTTTGCTTATATTTTCACTCTCATGTTTCTATCTTTGGTCAAAAAATCAAAGAAGATACCAGAAAATGGAAGGATCTCCCATGTTCTTGGATAGGTAGGATCAACATAGTAAAAATAGCAATCATGCCAAAAGCAATCTATAGATTCAATGCAATTCCCATCAAAATCCCAGCACAATTCTTCACAGACCTTGAAAGAACAATTCTCAACTTCATATGGAAAGACAAAGACCCAGGATAGCCAAAATAATCCTGTACATTAAAGGAACTTCTGGAGGCATCACCATCCCTGACTTCAAGCTCTATTACAGAGCTATAGTCCTGAAAACAGCTTGGTATTGGCACAAAAATAGACAGGTAGACCATTGGAATAGAGTTGAAAATGTTGATATTAAATTAACCCACACACCTATGAACACCTGATTTTTGACAAAGAAGCTAAAGATATACAATGGAATAAAGAAAGCATCTTCAACAAATGGTGCTGGCATAACTGGATGCTGGCATGTAGAAGACTGAAGATAGATCCATGTTTATCTCCATGCACAAAACGTAAGTCCAAATGGATCAAAGACCTCAACATAAATCCAGCCACACTGAACCTATTAGAAGACAAAGTGGAAAATACCCTTGAATTAATTGGTACAGGAGACCGCTTCCTGAACATTACACCAGTAGCACAGACACTGAGATCAACAATTGATAAATGGTACCTCTTGAAACTGAGAAGCTTCTGTAAGGCAAAGGACACTGTCAGCAAGACAAAACGGCAGCCCACAGTCTGGGAAAAGATATTCACCAACCCCACATCTGACAGAGGGCTGATCTCCAAAATATACAAAGAACTCAAGAAACTATTCTCCAAAACACCAAACAATCCAATTAAAAAATGGGGTACAGTGCTAAATAGACAATTCTCAATAGAGGAATCTAAAATGGCTGAAAGACACATAAGAAAGTGTTCAACATCCTTAGCCATCAGGGAAATGCAAAATCAAAACAACTCTGAGATACCACCTCACACCTCTCAGAATGGCTAAAAAATCAAAAACACCAATGACAGTTTATGCTGGAGAGGATGTGGAGAAAGGGGAACACTCCTCCACTGCTGGTGGGAGTGTGAACTTGTACAGTCACTTTGGAAATCAGTATGGCGACTCCTCAAGAAAATGGGAACCAGTCTACCACAAGATCCAGCAATTCCACTCTTAGGCATATACCTCAAAAGAAGCACATTTATACAACAAGGACATCTGTTCAATGATGTTTATAGCAGCACTATTTGTAATAGCCAGAACCTGGAAGCAGCACAGTTTTTAATTTTAATATGTTTCAGTTTATTAATTGTTTCTTTTGTTGGTTGTTCATCTGGGTTTGTATTTAAAATACAAATTTAAATACCCAAGATCATTTAGTTTTACACTCACATTTTCTTCTAGGGGTATTTAAAATCAATATTTGTTTTATATTTAAGTCTATGGTAATTTTATGTTGACTTTTATAAGAGAAGTACATTCTTTATCTACTTTTCTTTTGCATGTGATTGCTCAATTATTCTAGCACTCACTATTGAGATGATGAATAGTTTTGCTCTATTGTTGCATGGTAATTATTGTTTTGTCAGTGACAAAATGACTAGTTGATGTGAATTTTTTCTAAACACTCTACCACACTGTCCCCTTGATGTGTTCAATGATTCTGTAGCCCATTTTACTGTCTTAAGTATGGAATTCCATTTTCGGATCACTAAGATGAGGGTAGTAGCATCAGTTACTTCAACTGTGTTCCTTTTCTTTCACTACATCATTAGCTATTTTGTGTCTTTGGCTTATTCATTTAAATTTTGAAATCATCTTCAGTCTCAAACACAGTGTACTGGAATTTTGACTGAAATTGTTTTGAATCTATATCCTATTTAACATCATGACAATATTAATTTTATGCACATATTAATACATGTAATATTTTTCCATTCACTTAGGTTATTGATTCATCTTACTGATAAAATATTCAGCAAAGTGTTAAAGGATTATGATCTTTACTCAAAAAATTGTAATTAACTTCTGCAAATATGTAATTTATGCAGTTAACATATATCATTAGATTGTATGAGTACAGATCAATTTTTCATGAAATTGAGAACTCAGATACAAAAAAGAATTTGGAGTTTTTCTTCTCTCTCTTGCTCTCAGTGTTCTTTTGTTTTTGATTTTTGTTCATGACAAACATCTTTTACATTTTTGGTGGGGAGCCTAGGCTTTAATGACTGAGCCATCTCTCTAGCCCTCTATTAGCTTTCTCTAAGGCTTATTTTGATGGCCTGTACAAGTGAAAATTATTAATATATTTGATTTGTTACTTTTTAAACACATGTCTGCTCACTGGGTCCTGAACTATCCCTACTGAATTGAATATACCAGCTAATCTGCAGAGTATCTAGTTTCAAAGCTTCATTATATTTTAAATGAGCAGAATTTTGGAAGTTAGAAATTAGTTAACACCATTGTTAGAAAAATAAACTGTAAAGAGAAGAAAGTCAGTGATTTTTACTGAATCGATGCTATGGCATTACTCCAGGAATTTTTGGTTGAAATAAAGCTCAAATGTCCATGGTTTCATTGTATCTAAAGGACAATAGATGCTTTATGTTATAAACTTGTATTAACTATTTGTGAACTGTTTGGTTAAGAGCCTACATAAATCTCTTTTGATAAAAGTACAAATGAAGGAGAGGGCATTTGTCCATTTTGTTTGATGACAGTCTTAGTAGGTAGTTGAATCAACTTGGCTGAGGCAAATGCCCGTGTCACTAGTAATTATGTGCACTGACTCTTTCAACTGTGATGAACTACCCCAGGGAGCAATTGGCATAGTTGTTTGTTAGCCTGGGGGGTAACCTGTACTTTCAGAAGTTTCTCTGTTTTCTGTACCGCCAAAGGAAATATGATCTGGCATCCTTGGAAACCATGTCTACTGACTCTGACCTTGTTCAACGTGAGCTTGCTGGACCCACTTTGAAGAGGGGGCCCGACTGAACAAATCCTCTTCCTTAAAAAAGGAAAGCTAATTAGGCACTAAGAAAAGTCTCATTCTTCTGAGACTGAAAGCATTCCATTTTGTTTTGTTCACAATCAAACAGTCTGAACGAGCTAATAGCTTGAAAACAGAATGTCCCATCCAAAAGTAATTAGGGCTTTGTATTTATTTGAGTTATTAGAGGAAATAACTTTACAATTTATTTTCCTAACATATATTCAAATTTTAGGACAGCTATCTTGACATCAATTATTTTCTTATTAAGTAAGAGTTTTTTCCCTATAATTTGAACTAAAATTTAATTTAATTGCTGATTAAATTAACCATTGATTAAAGTGGTTGCATACTAAAGACTTTAGAAAAATTAATAAAATTCTCTGCTTAGTGGCATAGGCTTAGGAGAGCTTTTCAGACTCTGTGTTATAAAAGCAGATATAGAACAAGCAATTTTTGATGTTAACAATGCTTTCCATTTCCTTCTGTTTTTCTTCAGAAGAATCTCGCAGATTTTATAGGCAGCTTCTTATTAAAATACCCCTATAAGAAAAGTAAAAGCAGAAAATCATTTTACCCAATTAAAAAAAGCAGGGACTAGAAAGTTTCTGTCATATAAAATATATTTTTTTATAGTTTCTTGGCAGACTTGCAAGAGTAAAAACTCTTGGTCCAGTTGTAAACTTTATCCTTCTTTTCCAGGAGATGACCCAACAGCATGTGATCCAAGATTCTCACTTGACAAGTCAGTCTGTCCCTCTCTCTACAATTCTGTTTACATCTAGTTTAAACTGGTGTCAAACTCTCCCTGGCTGACCAACCAGATGTACCTACACTGAATAATTCTGTCTAAAAGGGATGAGAATGAAGTATCTATTGTTTCTTAGCCATTTTCCTGATCAGTGATGGATTTGGTTCTAATTTGCCCTGAGGTCCTCTGACTTTACACATGCACCTTAGGCACAGTGCCCAGACCCACAGACCCAGGAGCATTTATTCTTTGATTGATTTTTCAACTTTCTATATATGTATCATTGTTCCCCATTTTTCTCCTCTTCTATGAAATAATGGAAGTTGCTTGTTAGCATTTCTGTGGATCCATGTAGCGCATTACTGACTGAACTGAACGAAGAGTTACCTGGAGAGGTGACTTAAGTTTCAGGAACACAATTTAGATTTCTTGTGAACAATTAATCATAATGCAAACTGGTGGTGGTTTAGGCATGTCACAGTAACTTATATCTTACATTGTGGCAAATTTCTGTGGCACATTAAGACAAGAGACTTGTGTAATAACTATATTATTGTCTTGGGTCAGGCACCAACACGCAATCCTGGAGAACGGTTTGTCCTTCTTTCTGTTCAGATGGGAACCGTGCATGTCAATGGATACAGAGACTGCTATATGGCACAATGTAAGAGACTTCTCTGGATGATATGTCTCTCTTATAAGCTGTATAACAAGATGCTTAGTCTCAGTCCACAGTTCACACTGACACATGGAGACAATTCTGCATGATAGCTGTGTTAATCAAGATGAAGGTTTTGAAACTTGTATCTGAGTCTATTTGAGTCACACTGTGACACAGAGTATTTCCATTCATGAAGTTTGTAGGCCTGTAAAGTAACTAATTGGTGCTTGAATACTCATTCCTTTGTAACACATTTGGCTTCCATCTGTGATTTTATTGGAATGCATCATAGATGAAGAGCTTTTGGGCTGAGCAATTGTTATAGGACTATATTCTTGTAGAAAATATTTTCATAGTATCATCATGTGCTCCTGTTCAGAGCATCACATTCAGCAGGGTGAGGTTCCATGTGGACAGAACCAACAGTGTATTTGGAAAACCAATAGGAAGCAACATATATAACCAAATTGTCATTGAACTGCAAGGTCAGACTTCCCTGGGTTACTTCGAATTTTTGATGTCTATACATTAACTGGCTAAGAAAGGAATAATAGAATTATCAGGAGTGGTTACCAGACTACCTACTAGTGAGAAAGTGGATGGTTTCTCCACAATGGCAGAATGGAATATTGTGTCTGTAGTACAGGAGAGCCTTTGGGGTCTCTTGGAGTTACCATGACCTGTGATTTAGGTTAATGGGAAATTGCAATGCAACCCAGGAGGATGGCAAGGGGTCCAGACTTTTCATGATAAAAGTATGCTCAGCACCCTAGGTAAAGAATGAAGAGCTACTGAGGTGCTTGAGAGAGCAAAGGCAATAGTGATTGAGTAGTAGACAAAGTTAGTAATAAACACCAGCTAATTCTGCAACATAGCCAGTTGCAGAAGTGAGGACTGTAAAAGACATGACAGTTTCTGTTCATCTTGTTAAGAGCATGTTTGTGTTCTTACACACACATATATTAAGGAAACATTTGTGTTTTCATCCCTCTGTTTCTTTGTCATGTAATATGACATGGATTAAGAAAATATCAGTGGCTAAGTACTGTGAATCTATATTATCACATTGAAGTTGTGAGACACTAAAAGACATTCTTCAGGAGACTTTGCCACACATTCTAAAACACAAAGCAGTTGTATTTGGGTAGTCGTATCATGGTAGGTGTAATTACAACCCAGTTATTGTTTTCATTTGAAAATTAGGCATGACATAAGAAGATGTGCTTGTGTCAAATTGAGGGCTTATGATTGCCAATCTTAGTTGCCAATTTGACTTAATCTGGAATCAATCAAAACAAAGATGTTGGGCACTCCTGTGGAGGATTTTCTTGATCAGATTATCTGAGGCATGTGGACCCACCCTAAATGTGGACAGAACTTTCTTATGTTAGCCCAGATAGAAGCACACAGGAGAAGAAAACTTAGCTGTTTTTTTGTTTTGTTTTGTTTTGTTTTGCCTATGTACTTTCCCTCTTGATAACAAGTTCAAGTTCATGTATTCTCTACTGCAGGATTCCCTCACTGTTATTCAGGACTCCAGTATAGACTAAAGACAAGGAGCTCTCCAGTATTTCTCCAAGCTTTCAGCACCCACTGGGGCTTCTGAGACACCTACTCTCATAAACTAATTAGGGCCGAATGTGAGATAGCTGAGATAGCCAGTCTTTTACTATTTGGACCACATTCTGTAAGCCAATTTAATAAACCCACTATATTAGTTGTGTTTCTTTAGAGAATCTTGCCTAATATGTCATTATTTTCGAAGAAAGCAGAAGACAGGAAGATGTGAATTAGCAGCTGTCCAAGGTCTCCAGTGTTTGTCTCTTTGTCAATACCCTACATTGCCCTTATGATTTAGATACAGAATTACTTACAAATAAAATTGAAATCTTGAACTCAGAGGTGGCAGTGAAAGCCCTCAGATCCCTAAATGAGGATGAAATTGTCTCAACATTGGGTTACCAGCATTCAGACTGGATGCTAGCCATCAATAACCATTGCAGCCAAGCTGACACTTGTTGGCTAGTGACCAACTAAGTGAGTGACAGCTCTCATTTTGTTCCACTACTCTATTCTCTTCCAAGCAAACACAAAAAAATTAAAATCAGATTCTTCCTTCAGACCGTCTATGATACAAGGCAAGATTGGGGGAAGTTTTGTTAATTTTTGTAAAAACAACTTCTGTCTTCACATAACAGAGGGTAGACTTTGGCAATGAGTGTCCTGATTCCCCATTTATGCACTATCAGCAGCTGTCTGCTACCAATCTTGATGAATATTTGATGAAGCAATATTCATAAACAAGGCAGACTTCCCACATGCAAAATGCTTCTTGTTTCACAAATTCCAAACATAAATTAAATAAGAAAACTTAAAAGAGATTAAAGATCTGGATAGCAAAACAGTTTATATTAGAAGCAGAGAATATTACAAAATTCCAGGCTGGTTCTGAATAATAAGAAAACACATTCACACACATATACACTTAAACACATACTCTCACACACAGAAGTCTATCTGTTATTTACTAAGTTCTGTGAATCACACAAATTCTCATATGTGATTAAAATGCTGATAGCTGCATGTATGTGTATACATATGTATACTGATAGCTGCATGTATATATAT
Organism: Cricetulus griseus; assembly: GCF_003668045.3. Taxonomy (NCBI): domain Eukaryota; kingdom Metazoa; phylum Chordata; class Mammalia; order Rodentia; family Cricetidae; genus Cricetulus; species Cricetulus griseus. The sequence goes on along the minus strand of NC_048595.1, from coordinate 336,198,050 downwards.
ATATATATTTATTGATAGCTGCATATATGTATATGTATGATACTAATAGCTGCATGATGTATATATATATATATATATATACTGATAGCTGCATGTATGTATGTATATATATACATACATACATGCATATATATACATACATACATGCAGCTATCAGTGTCTTAATCACATATGAATATTTGTATGATATCTATATCTATAAATCTTAAAACTCTATGAGTTAGAATATTGCCTCTGAAAATATGCATATGCCTGTCTTTATAACTACATTTATATGTAGACAGTACTGACATCAATATCTATTTCTTTATCCATGTCTACACTAAAACTAAGATATTCTGAAGCAATTGCAATTCTCAATTATTCTGTAGTAATCAGGTTCCTGTCACTGTGGCACATACTCCAGGCAGTCAAACTCAGATAGAGAAAAGGTTTACTATTTTTGAGGTTTTAGATTTTAGTCTTTGATTGGTTGGCCCTTTCTTTCTTTCTTTCTTTCTTTCTTTCTTTCTTTCTTTCTTTCTTTCTTTCTTTCTTTCTTCCTTTCTTCCTTTCTTTCTTTTTGTTTTTCCGAGACAGGATTTCTTTGTGTAACAGCCCTAGCTGTGTTGGAACTAGCTCTGTAGAGCAGGCTGGTTTCAAACTCAGAGATCCACCTGCCTCTGCCTCCCCAGTACTGGAATGAAAGGAGTGGGTCACCACTCTTTGCCCCTTTCACTTTTCCGCCTTAACTCAGTATGTGTTGTCCAACAGTGCCATTGATTTCATGGTGGAGAGGTGGGGAAAGCGAGGAGTAATTGGAGCTGCGTCCTATTATTCTCTTCAAACATGTAACCCCAGTGAACAAAGGATGCCACTTTACATCCTTCTCCAATTTTCTCCTCAGCACTAATAACTTCACTCTGTGAGTGAGTTCTTAAAACGTAAGCCTTTTTGGGGTAGGCGAAAAGTGAGTCCAAACTTTAGCAGGTTCAATTGTTGAGCCATGCCTATGCATTCATGAAACTAAGGACAGTCTTTGCTCTCACAGCCCAGGAATGTAACCTTTGACCTATCCACAAATTCAGCTCATTGTCTCTCAATTTTAAATCGAAAAGAAAAAAAATAGAGAGGAGTAAACATAATAAACAGATACCAGTTTCTTTTTTATGTACAAAATTATTTTTTTAATTTTTGCCTCTTTAGTTGCTTTGCCTGCACATATGTCTGTGCATCACATGTGTGCAGTGCCTGCGGAGACCAGAAGAGGAAAGATCTCCTGGGACTAGAGTTACAGACAGTTGTGAGTTACCATTTGGGTGCTGGGACTTGAACCCCTGTCCTTCCTGTCCTCTGAAAGAGCAACCAGTGCTCTTCACTGCTGAGTCATCTCCCCAGCAGCAATTTTACTAATTTTATGTGGATAAGAGTTAGGCCTGATTGTATATATGTGCACCACATGTGTCCCTGTTGCATTGGAGGCCAGAAAGAGGCAAGAAATCTCTGGGAACTAGAGTGCAGATATTTGTGATCTGTGTGTGCTGGCAACCCAATCTAGGTTCTCCACAAGAGCAGCAAACACTCTTAGCAGCCGGGTCAGATCTCCAGTGTTAACATGCGCCAGTTTCATTTCATTTATACAATGAACATTGAAAACATAACAGACCAAGTCAGCTTCCTGGTTTGAGCCTCTAAAGCAGTGGTTCTCAACCTTCCTCATGCTGTGGTGACCCCTAACCATAAAATTCTTTTTGTTTCTACTTATTAATGTAATTTTGTTAGTGTTATGAATCATAATGTAAATATCTGTCTTTTCTGATGGTCTTAGACAATACCTATGAAAGTGTCATTTCATCTCCAAAAGGGGTTGTGACCCACAGTTAGAGAGCCATTGCTCTAAAGGCTTGCCATCTCATTCAGAGTAAAGTGATGTCCTGTAATGACTTGTATTATTTTCGAGTGTGCCTCCTCTTCCCCAGTAATCTGACCTCAAATACTATTCTTCCTCTAAACACCTTCCTGCAAACACACTGACTTCCTTGCTTTCCTGAAACAGGTCAAGGTGAGTCATATACCTGAGGCCTTTGCCTCCGCTGGTTCACCTCCCCCACCCCCAAAAATGTGCTTCTGGGGTCTGTGTCCCATTTCTCTCTGGTCTTAATTCCATGACAGTCTCTCTAAGAAGCCTTTCTAGATTATCAACATCTACATAACTTCCCATTCCTATATTCCTTTAAACCAATAAAGTGTTTTCTACCTGACAAAATAACTAACATCTAATGAATTTTATTTATTTTGTCAGAGAGCAGTGCCATTCTGTTTTGTTCACTGCTATATTCTCTGTGCAGAGAAAAGTGCATACCATATAGTAACCAAGAAGCAGGGAATCACAAATACTTTCTCCTGTCTCTAATGATTTATTTCTCAGGGCATTTCTTGCTATGCTAAACGTAGAAATAATACAGGTTTATTGTATCTTAATTTTCTGGTAATTTTAGTATGCTTGTACTTTTATATAAAATCTATCTGTATGGATTACCAAGTATTACTCATCTGTTTATGATTCCTTGTACATTTGCTATTGGCCCTCCCTCCCTCTCTCCATGCCTGCCTCCCTTCCTTCCTTCCTCTCTCTCTCTCACTATATTTCTTTCTTCTTTCTTTTTGGTATCTATCTATCTATCTATCTATCTATCTATCTATCTATCTATCTATCTGTCTATCATCTAATCTATTTATTTATTTTACATCCCTGATGCAGTTTGACCTCCCTCCTCTCTTCCCAGTCCCCCCCCTGCTAATTCCCCTCTCAACACCCCACTCTCCTCCATTTTTATTCAGAAAAGGGCAGGCATCCCATGGATATCAACCAGCCTTGCTATATCAAGTTGCAGTGAGACTAGGCAGCTCCTCTACTATAAAGGCTGGACAAGACAACCCTGTAGGAGGAAAGGGTTCCAACAGCAGGAAACAGAGTCAGAGACAGCCTCTGTTCCCACTGTTAAGAGCCCTACAAGATGACCAAGCTACACAACTGTAACATAGATGTAGAGTGGCCATTTATTTCTAAAAAGAAAAAGGAAAACTTGCTTTACTTCTGGCTTTCATGAGCCAGTTTTCTTTATGAAGATTGTATAGCATTTTCAATATGTCAAACTGGTGAGTTCTAAAGTTGAGGTGAAGTTATGGACCATTTCCCCAACTTGTTTGAACCTAGAAGTTTCCCTCAAAGCAGTAGTGCTAGGACATCCTGAACTTTAGAACAACTTTCTTCTGTTTGTAGTCTAGATCTTTTATAGTGTTTTTATGAAAATAGAAACCTGCTTTGGAGAAAGGAGTGGGACACAAATATAAAGAATAACAGATTCAGAAACGATAACAGTTGTTCTAGTATATTAATGACAGTTGTGACATAATTTTTATGATTTCACATATGTTGAAACACAGAGTTATGCATGCATGAAAATCCCAGAATAACTAAGTACTTCTACCATCCTAGAATTGGTGACTTCTTTATGTTAATACCTTTTTCTTTCATAGTGCTGTATCTTTATTCTTTTTATTTTAGTTTTTAATTCTTTGAGTTTATAATAAACCATTTCCCCTTTCCTTTCTCTCCTCAAAACCCTCCAATGTATATATCAATTCTTTATATATTATGAATGCAACTTTTCATACTATATATATTATATATTTTCATATATAATATATATCTGAACAATTCATATTTACAAGACACTAATAATAACCAGAGATCAAACATACATTTGAAAGAAATTAAGTGTCAATTGAAACCAAGAGGAGTCAAAGTAAACAACATAATATATTCATCTAAAAGGATGAGAAGAATCATAAATATCTATTCCCTTCAGTTAGGTTACTAATGTAGGACCCAAAAGCAAAAATCTAGCTTGGTGACACATTGGTTAGTTAGGGTTACTTATAGAAACATGGAAAGCTTCAGGAGCTATGCCACTGAAGAACAGAAATCTTTCTCCTTAGGCAACTGTTAAGGGTCTCTTTCTCTCAATCTCTTTCTCTCTTTCTACACACACACACACACACACACACACACACACACACACACACACACACACACACACCTTTAGAACTGGATATGACCTTGGAACCCCATCCCCCTGTTTATAAATCTTGTGGAGGAGTAGGCCTTGCTGTTCAACAGGGTAAAGATGGTGTCATGACCAGAGGGCAGACTTCTTTGAGGGGGATGACTTTTTTTATTCTTTAATTGCTACTCATATTTACATATCCATCCCTCCCATTCTCCCTCAATCTCGAACCCTCCCATGTTTCCCACCAACCACCTCCAACCCACCCGACTCTTCCCCAGGGATAGTGAGGCCTCCCACCAGGGACCTTCAAAGTCGGTCAAAAAGTTTGGGGGAGGGCCTAGGCCCTCCTTGCTGTATCTGGGCTAAATAGTATTCCTCCAAAGGGAATGGACACCCAAAGTCCATTGTGCTCTAGGGATAAAGACTGGCTCCATCGTTAATGGTCCCATAGATTGTCTTGTCCTCCTCGCTGGCACCCACATTCAGAGGGCCTGGTTTGGTCCAATGTTGTTTCCCCATCTTTATGACAAGGGTCTCCATGCTATCAGTAGGTAAAGTCCACTGTTTCTTCGGGTTTCTCCAGCCCAGTCTTGGCTTCTTTGCTCATCCTTCCTCCCTCTTCACAACTGAATTCCAGTAGTGTAGTTCAATGCTTAGCTGTGGGTGTCTGTTTCTGCTTCCAACAGCAATAGGATGAAGGCTCTCCTTCCTCGCTCTCTGTGCCAGGGCTCCCACTTTGGTCAAGGGTTCTTGTCCCCATCCCCTTCATCGAGGGACTATGAAAGCTTCTTTTGGGGTCCAGGGACAGACTTTTATACCATGACCTGAGAGAGGACAATTACTGTGTATCCTTAAGAAAAAAAAATAAGTGGCAACAAACCAAAACTTGCGTTGTGAGAATGAGTGAAGGTTTTAACTTTTGGGAAACCGGGCATGAAATTCTCTTGGTTACAAAGGAGCTGACTTCCTTTATCACCATCTCTTAGGTAGACAAGTTATCAGTTTATGACTACAATGAAAAACATACTTGGGGTAAGTAGGTGTGGTTATCTGGGAAAGAGACTTATCTGGGAAAGAGACTTTCTTTTCCAGGCATCTAAGTGAGGTGGTCTCATGATTTCTGTTAATCATGGGGGGCTAGCAAGGTTGTTCTGGCTAGAGTTGTACAAGGAAGAACCCAAAGCCATTTTGGAGTCTCTGAGAGAGAGTCAGTCCCAGTGCATCACTGGGGGCTAAGGGCTATTTCCACTTAAAGAGCACTCTTTGGCCTGGGGTTCACTCCCTTTTATCTTCAAAGGCAGTCATGGATGTTCACATCCTCCTAGATTATCTATCACCTCTTCTGGGACATCTCTTACTTCTGATGGGGAAAGTGCTCAGTTGGCATTGAAAAGCTAACAAAGGCTTCTTAGTAAATTACTATTTATACTCTGTGAAGAAACTATGTGTGTGTGTGTGTGTTGCTTATGTTAAGTACACACATCAATCATCATCAGACATGTATCATATATATATTCCTACATATATATATATATATATATATATATATATATATATATATATTCCTAATTATGTAGTAGAATAAATCCTACAAGTATATTTTAAATATTCTGGAAAAGTCTGAAAGGTTTTACAGTGTTGGCAATGAGAAAAAGGTTTGATGTCTTAAGTTAGAAAACAAATCAATACTCTAAATAACCCTTTCCCCTCAAAGCTCTCCTAGAATTACAGCCAAAGTCTATAAATGCTCTAGCACTGGTCACTCAAGTCACCTTTTATACTCTCTAAATATTTCCTTCTGAAATCAAGTCCAAAACACACTCTTTATGAAACTGTAAAAATAATATATTTTAGGCCAATAAGTACAAAGTAATTTGATATTGCAGCAACAAAGAAGTAACACAAGGTCAGCAATAAAGTTTGTATGCTTGTATTTATAACATTTTATTTATTTCAAGACAGACTTCTCATTCACATTGGATATCTATGAGGCTAGATGATATCTTACAACTCTTTAATACAAAGAAACATCTATGATGTGTTGAAATTTTCATTGCCTTTACATTAAGATCCAGAGAGTATGGATGTCCATAGCTGAAAATCAAATCTTGAGATACGGTTGACTGTATTTAGAAGCACTCTATGACCCTCTTTATTGACAGAAAAGACATTATATCAAAATTTTTCTTTTTTATGTAGCAGGTTAACAGGTTCTGTAAATTTTTATAGGCTTTCTTTTTATTTTTGAGATTATAATATAATTACATTTCCATTTTTCCTTTTGTTTTCTGAAATTATAATATAATCACAGTATTTCTTCCTTCCAATAACACTTACACACCTAAGGCTCAGGAACATTGCTGAAGAGGGAGCAAAAAGAGCCAGAAGATCATAGAGGCTCAAGCCCACCCTCAGTGGCACACCTCTTTCAACAAGGGCCATACCTGCTCCAATAAGTCTGTTCCTAATCTTCCCCTAACAGTTCTACTAGCTAGGCACCATGTATTCAACCATTAGAACCTTGGGGCGCCATTCTCATTCAAACTATCACCACAGTTGCTATACAAATGACCCTTTGCTATGGTTTGGATCATATCTTTGTCTTTCCTGCCACTTGATTCATAAGTTGTAAGTCTAAACTTCAATAGCCTGGAATGTCATCTTATTTAGGACTACAGTTGTAGGAAGAATGAGTTAAAGATGTGGTCAGGTCAGACTGTAAAGCCATTATCTGGTATGCAAAAGATCCTGGCTTCTATCTCCTTCATTACAAAAACAAAATAACAAAGGAAAGAACAGGAAAAAAGGAAATTAGATTAGAGCAGGGCATACATTCAACTCAACATGTCTAATGTCTTTGTGGAAGAGGAGATTTTGTACAGACCATGAACACAAGGAGTATGGCACTGGACTAGAATGTGCTGTGTGATCCAGAGAAGCCAGGAAAGCCTTCCCTAGGGCTATCAGAGGGGGCAAGAATCAGAAAGCACATTTTATACTCTAGAATAAATCTTTTTTGTTGCTAGCCATCTTGTTTATGGTTGTGTTGTGGTGGCCAAAGCAAATGAACATCCTCTCTATTTCATGAGATAGCATCAAAACAAATTTACAACAAATCTTTTCATGCTTAATTGTAAAAAAGTTGAATGGATTATCACCTCCTTTCAACGAAAGATTTTGGGCTTCTGTTGGTGTCCTATATTCTTTAGTATATCAGATTCCAGAGCTCCCCTACCTAGAGTTATCATTACTGATACTGTCTTGCTATAAAGATTGTGGAGAATTTGTGACACAAAATGCTCCAGGCCAAAAATAAAAGTTGTTCTTTGCTTTTGACATGCTTTTTTTTTTTTTTTTTTTTGAAGAATGTAGTTTATTATTTGGAAAAGGACTATAAAGATGGCTCCAAGTTAAGAGGGCCCTGGTTCAGTTCCCTGCAGCTATAATGTGGCTCACAGCTATCTGTAACTCCAGTCCCAGGATATATGATGGTCTGTTATAGCCTCCATGGACATCAGGTATGCATGTGGTACATATACATACATACATGCAGGCAAACCACTCATATACATAAAGTAAAACTAAGTGATTCCTTTTTTCCATTTTTAAAATTAGAAACAAGCTTCTTTTCCATGTCAATTCCAGTTCCCTCTCCCTCCCCTCCTCCCCTTCCCTTAATCCCTTTCTGCTCCTCAGGGAGAGGGAGGCCTTCCATGAGGGATCTTCAAAGTCTGTCATATCATTTGGAGCAGGGCCTAGACCCTCCCCTTTATGTTAGGCTGAGAGAGTATCCCTCCATGTGGAATGGGCTCCCAAAGTCCATTTGTGTACTAGGGATAAATACTGATCCACTACCAGAGGCCCCATAGATTGCCCATACCTCCAAACTAACATCCTCGATCAGGGGGTCTGGAACAGTCCTATGCTGGTTTCCCAGCTATCAGTCTGAGGTTCATGAGCAACCCCTTCTTCAGATCAGCAGTCCCTATGGGTTTCTCCAGTTTGGTTCTGACCCCTTTGCTCATCATTCCTCCCTCTCTGCAACTGGATTTCAGAGTACAGCTCAGTGTTTAGCTATGGGTGTCTGCCTCTGTTTCCATCAGCTACTGAATGAAGGCTATAGTATGGTGTATAAGGCGGTCATCAATCTCATTATCAGAGAAAGGCATTTAAGGTAGCTTCTCAACCACTGCTTAGATTGTCAGTTGGGGTCAAACGCTGGACGTTTCCCTACTGCCAGAATTCTCCTTAAACCTATAATGGCTCCCTCTATTGTGGTATCTCTTTTCTTGCTCTCCTCAATTCTTCCTCTGACTAAATCTTCCTGCTCTTTCATGTCTTCCTTTCCCCTCCTGTTCTCACCCTCTCTTTCTTCTAGCTCCCTCTCCCCTCCCCTGATGCTCACAATTGTCTCAGGAGATCTTGTCACTTTCCCATTCTCTGGGGGACCATACATGTCCTCCTTGTTTCCTAGCTTTTCTGGCAGTATGGATTGTAGGCTTGCACTCATTTACTTTATTACTAAAATCCATATATGAGTGAGTACATACCATGCTTGTCTTTTTGTGACCAGGCTACCTCACTCAGGATGGTTTCTTCTAGTTCCATCCATTTGCCTGTGAATTTTCAAGATTCCATTGTGTAAATGTACCACATTTTCTTTATACATTCTTCAGTTGAGGGGCATCTAGGTTGCTTCCAGGTTCTGGCTATTACAAATGATGCTGCTATGAACATAGCTGAAGAGGTCCTTGTTGTATGAATGTGCATCTTTTAGGTATATGCCTAAGAGTGGAATTGCTGGATCTTGTGGTAGACTGATTCCCATTTCCCTGAGGAACCACCATACTTATTTCCAAAGTGGCTGCATGAGTTGGCACACCCACCAGCAGTGGAGGAGTATTCCCCTTTCTCCACATGCTCTCCATGATAAACTATCATTGGTGTTTTTGATTATAGCCATTCTGACAGGAGTAAGATGATATCACAGAGTTGCTTTGATTTGCATTTCTCTAATGGCTAAGGATGTTGAGTATTTTCTTATGTGTCTTTCAGTCATTTTAGATTCCTCTATTGAGAATTCTCTATGAGTTCTGTACTCCACTTTTTAATTGGATTAGTTGGGTTTTTTGTGACTAGCTTCTTGAGATCTTTGTATATTTTGGAAATCAGTCCTCTGTCAGATGTGGGGTTGGTGAATATCTTTTCCCATTCTTTGGGCTGGGTTATCTCACTCGTTTTGTTTTGTTGATTGTTCTTTGCCTTACAAAAGCTTCTCAGTTTCAGGAGGTCCCATTTATTAACTGTCAATCTTAGTGTCTGTGCTACTGGTGTGATGTTCTGGAAGTGGTCTCTTGTACCAATTAGTTTAAGGGTACCACCTACTTTCTCTTCTAGGAGGTTCAGTGTGGCTGAATTTATGTTGAGGTCTTTGATCCATTTGGACTTAAGTTTTGTGCATGGTGATAGATACGGATCTATCTTCAGTCTTCTACATGCCAGCATCCAGATATGCCAGTACCATTTGTTGAAGATGCTTTCTTTTTTCCATTATATAATTTTAGCTTCTTTGTTAAAATCAGATGTTCGTAGGTGTGTCGGGTAATATCAGGGTTTTCAGTTCAATTCCATTGGTCTATTTGTCTAATTTTCTGCCAATACCAAACTGTTTTCAGGACTATAGCTCTTGAGCTTGAAGTCAGGGATGGTAATGCCTCCAGAAGTTTCTTTATGGTACAGTGTTGTTTTGGTTATCCTGGGTCTTTGTTTTTCCATATAAAGTTGAGAATTGTTCTTTCAAGGTCTGTGATGAATTGTACTGGGATTTTTATGGGCATTGCATTGAATCTGTAGATTGCTTTCGGCAAGCTTGCCATTTTTACTATGTTGATCCTACCTATCCAAGAGCATGGGAGATCTTTCCATTTTTTGCTATCTTCTTTGGTTTCTTTCTTTAAAGACTCAAAGTTCTTTGGTACAGGTCTTTCACTTGTTTAGTTAGTGTTACCCCAAGGTATTTTATGTTGTTTGTGGCAATTGTAAAATTATAAAGAATTACCACAGTTATCCAAGTAGGAGAGGAGTGAACAACCAAAGGAACCATAACTGATTTAATGAGTCATTTGTATTTAGACATGCGTGGTTTAATCTTTGAGACAAGTATATGCTACTGGCAGGATCAACCAGGTAAAAAAAAATAAGTAATTCTTAAAAAACAAAAAGAGAGCCATATAATAAAATGTCTCTTTCTAATAGGGTAGCTCCTCTCCCCCAACCACCTCTTTCTGCAAGTGGACACAGCTACAAACATTATGAAAGATTTAAAATTAGAACAAAACACGATATGAAATAGGTGACAATAATGAACAAAACCATTTGACATTCTTCTGTGGGATCATCATCTGATCACCTTATAAAATGTTTCCCAGTATCAAGTCACAACTTGTATTTGGAAGAAAGTAATTTCATTTGACTCAAATGAGATTGATTTTCTCTTAACAATCTTTCTCAGACATAACTATTCCTTTCTCTTCCTTGAGTGATTATCAAGATTCTTGGCCATATAGTTAGTTTACTGTGCATAACACTGTTGTATGTATTGTCCAGCTTCATTTTGCTCATTATGGTGCTATAATAAGAATGCATTGTTAATTTTAGAGGATTAAGAAATAACAGTATCCTGTTCATTCTCACCAAGCTTTGCATTGGACTCTTTTACTCTACCTCAGACTTGATCTTCCTTCTACCTCAAGGCCTGCCCTCAAGCTATTTTGCTTGCCCCCAAATGGTACTGATCTTCCTACTTCAGCTATATAAAGTTGTATTAGATATCTCACAAAGTCCTTCATGACCTGACCACAACTATCTCAATTCTGTCTCCTCTTACTTTCCCCACTTCCTTTTATGCTGCAAGCATGTAGCCCTCTGTCGTGGCCCAGCAAGTCTCAGCCCCAAACCACAGTAGCCATGAGGTTTGGCCTGAGTGGGGGAGCATGGACTTGGAAACTCCTAGCAACCATGCTTCCCTAACCATGAGGCTATTATTCTGTCCTGTCATCCACCCCTCAGCCTGGTCATTCCTAACTCTCTCTGTGCCCTCACTTGTCACCTACATACCTAGCCCTCCACCCAGGTACAGGCCTATTCAAATGCTTAGTCCTATAGAGATGCAAACTAGGGGACATTCTCCACTGAGGCCATGTCATTCAATAGCTGATTTAGCTCGAATCTGCAATACAATTGTAGGCTGGAGCTGAACCGAGATATTTCTTAATGATATTTTCTGGCCCCCCAACAGCCCTCCTTGCCCATGTTTCAACTCTAATTCATTTTCCCGTTAGGCTATTCTTTCACTTTCTGTATTCTTCTGTTAGTCTTACCTTTGTCTTTGATCAAAATAATATTTTGTGTGAGGTCTAAATTCCTCACTATTTCTGAAGTACCCTGCATGAACTCTCACATATTTTATCCTCCTTTTACCAGATGTTAGATGCTTTACTTATGATAAAATACCATGACCAGAGCAATTCCAGGAAGGAAGAGTTTGTTGTGTCTAACAGTTCATAAGTACAGTTCATCCTGGTATGGAAATGACAGTGGTAGGAGCATAAAATACCTGGTCACATTGCATCCTTAGTCAGGAAGCTTAGGGCAGTGAGTGTATATATTCTCAATTGTCTTTTTTTTTTTTTTTTTTTTTTTTTAATTGTAAGCCACCATGTGGTTGCTGGGAATTGAACTCAGGACCTCTGGAAGAGCAGTTCTTAACCCCTGAGCTATCTCTCCAGCCCCTCAGTTGTCTTTTTATAGTCTGGGAATTCATCCCAGAGAAAGATGTTGCCCACAGTGGGCAGGTCTTCATACCTAAATGAACATTGGCTTGTCTGGAGGCCCATTTCCCAGGTAATTGTACATTTTATTGGTTAACAATTGGGTTGAACCACCTCATTCTATCTACTTTTTCTCTATCTATACTTTCTTGCTGTAAAATTATGTGGTTGTTTGGCTTTTTATGTCTTTTTATCACTTATTTGCCTACACTAGGAATAAGCCCTAATATTAAGGGAATCTTTGTTTTGTTTCAATAGTTTCCAAATGCCAGATTAGCACATAGGACAGAGAAGATGAATAATAAATATTTGTTGAATAATGAAAATAAATTCCCTTTTCAAATTAGTAATTTATTTCCACTTTTCTAGAAAACATGAATAAATGTGGCTTTCTGTACATCTCCAGTTTTACATAATCAGTGATAATTTTACATTTGCCTCAGTCACTAAAATTTACCCAGAACACTTTAACTATTTTATATTTCATACAAAACAGTATTTTTTACTAGAAAAGATATGGGAACTAGCAGCTACATGTGATGACTTGAAGTGACTCTGAAAGACCCCCTGGAAGCTCAGGCCTCCAGTATCTCAGCCCAGGACTGCGGCCACCCCAATCACCAGGCAGAGTTGAAAGCTTGATGCAAACAGCATGGGGCTTTATTGCAGTTGTTTAATGAGCTAACCCCATGTTAGCTCGGGGCTTTCATTCACCCGCCAGGGCAGATGGCTAGGAAAGATGGCTTGAAGGGTCTGCAATAGAGATCTTATAGGGCAGTGTAAGGGGAGTGTCTAGGGGTATGTACAGACTCAGGATTGGTGTGCCTCCATGGTTGGAGTGTTTGCCCTGTGTTGATTGGTCAACTGGTTGTTAAGGTCCATAGGCCCTCCCAGGGTGGTTGCTATGCTCTGCGAGTCATTGCTGTGCACTTGTCTGTAAAGCACACCCAGAGCCGTAAAGCATAGCACCACCAGCTAACTTTTGATTGGTTCTTTGCCACGAGGCAGGCATCTGACCTCCTAGTGACCAAGACAAGGTCAGACAAGCACATATTACTGTCATGGCTGCCGAAATGGGGAGCTGGCCCCTTCAACTCAATCATACATTCACTCATTTACATATGTAAAATGACAACTTGTGCTTAGAACTGATAGATGGTTTTGGTTTTGTTTCAAGATGCTGTTTGCTAGATAATTCCAAAACATAGCAACTGGAAAAAGTACATGTGTGATCTCATAGCCTTGTTAGTTCAGGAATAAAGAGCTGCTTAGCTGGTAGCTCTGGCTGAGAGTCTCCATTTGTTTGGAGTCAGGGTGTCAACAATAGCTGATGTCTCTGATGTCTTCATTGGAACTGGTGGATCCATTTACATGTTGGATCACTCAAATGGCTATTGGCCAGAGGCCTTCATTTGTCTGTGTGGATCTTGATTTTTGTCTTTAAAGGCACACTAATTTAAGGAAAACAGAGTGGAGGAGACAGACAGACAGACAGACACAAAACATACACACACACACACACACACACACACACACACACACACACACAGAGAGAGAGAGAGAGAGAGAGAGAGAGAGAGAGAGAGAGAGGGACAGACAGACAGAGACACAGAGACAGAGAGAAAGTTCCCTTTCTGTTTGTTACAATATTTTCTACACCCTCTCAAGAAAGGATTCAGCTCCTGGATCTGGCAGGGAAGGGTAGGGTGGACATTGTTTAAAACTAACCCATAGGGTAATCTTCTTTCCCTTGTTTCAAATGTTCACTAGAGAGTGATTCCTGGTTTGTCTTCTTCCTCCTCTTCCCAATCCTTCCAGAATTCCCAAGGAATAAGAATTATTAACTTGATTTGTGGACATAGAAGAAATTTGTGGGGTCTTGTATTCTCTTTCCTTCCTCATACATTCTTGTTTACAGATTTCTATCTGTTTCTGAGAAGTGGTAAGCCTCTCAGTCATGCTGTGTCCTTACCTCAGCTAGTTCTCTGTGACTAAGTACAAACATCTAGTAGAGAAATGCAATGTTAAAAATCCACCTGGCTGAAGGCCTACATTTTATTCTCTGCTATCTTTTTTAAGTAAAGAGACAATATTTTGACCTCTGTGTTTTTGACTTCTCTGTTTTTTAATTGCCTTTGGCAGGCAGGAAAAGTGATACTATTTATTGACCTTATTGATCTTCAATATGACTCTTAAGTGAAACATACAAAAACACACACACACATACACAGAGAATATAATACAAAACAGACATATGTTAAAAGGCTAAAGTAAGTATGAATTATGGTGGATGTAATGTATCTAGAGGAGGATTTTCTAGATGAACTGAAAATTGGTACTAAAATGATGACTCATATAGAGTCAGTCTAGGAGAAAGGGATACAATATAAAGAAACAGCAATACATACATACAAACAAACATGCATAAACACACACACACACACACACACACACACACACACACACACACACACACCTACACATGCAAGGTAAGTATGTTCAGAAGATATGGTGATATTTTCTATGAGAAACTTTGGTTTGATAAGATTGTTATGGATGGGAGGAAACAGAAACGGTGTACCTGAAAAACTATTATTAATTAAACACATATGTACCTGAAAAGCTATTATTAATTAAACACATAGATATGTACCCAGAAAACTCAAGCAGCAGAATGCTGCAGTTTAGGAGATAGGTAGCAAGACTGGAACATTTACTGCTGACAAATTTCTATGCACAGGACAGGAGGTGGTGTCAGGTGGGTGACACCTCAGACATTCACAATCATTTGATTGCCTTAATGATTTTAAATCAATACAAGAGAAAGTTAGATGAGATGAACATATAGTGGATTGATAAGACAGTAGGTTTAAGACCCCCAGAGTTGGGTCACTATAAATAAGGTATGTATGAGAAGGTATCATAGTAGGCATAATGCTCTAGTGGAGACATGCTGAAAAATTTAAATCCAGGGGAAAAACTGCCTTTTATAATGGGAAAATGTTTTCCTCAAGGGAAAAAGAATAGTTCTTTTATCTTTCTAAATTTCCCATTTGAAGATGGTTGAACAAGAGTGGCCTAGGTGATAGAACTCTTTACTTGAATGAGAAAATTATGAAAATTTGAGACTGGCATGGAGTTGGTAAGCACTCCATGACATTGTAGGCAAAAAGAGAAAACAAGATGTCAGATTTCCACATTCCATGAAAGTTCAGATTACCAGGATGGAATTTACATGTAAAGATCTGTGAGAGGCTACTAAAGCAGGTTAAAGTACACAACTCAAAGACAATATGAGAGAAGGCAGGCATTGGAGAATTGAGAGTGAATTTGGCCACTGAGGGGAAAAGGAAATGAAATGGAGGAAGGCACATATAGAGAGGAAATTCAAATTCACACTGCTGCCTGCCCATGTTTTATTGAGTAAAGCTGTCACATTGCCAAGTCAGAAAGTCATTTATATACCTTATAGAATCCAATGACTTCTTGCCGAAGTAACAGTGAGCTTATTTTAATGTTCTCTCTGGGACTATCAACCACTTGGCCATGTTGAATTTATGATCGCTTCATAACTAATTGTATTTCAAAAGAGTTTATGTTTGTCAGCTAAGAATAATAATATCACTTTTAGAACAAAGTGAGACATTCATCCATTGGTTTTGGCTTATGCTTTGGTTAATCACATTTGCCTTTTCAGGAATTTATTTAATTTCTTTTATATGCTATTTCTCTAAAGCAGTAAATTAAGTAAGCTTCAATCTTTTCCCCCCATTTAAAAAAATTGCTTATACACCAAGAGGTTCAATCTCAAAATGAAAAGTCTAATAACCTTTTAGTGTCTGTAACTATGTTAACACCAAAGCATTTGCTATGTTAATCACCATGGTTTCTAGGACAAAACCATGAAACTTAATTGATCCAATTGTTTAATTTGAAATAGCTGGTTAAAACAAATTCACATTTTTTAGGCGCATGTTTAACATTTCAGTGGGACTTGCCCCAGTCAACTATAACTATCCCAACTGTTCATTATATGAATATTATAAGGTTATCCCATGTATTTGTGTATCTTCAAGTGTATATACATGCACATGTAAGTATATACACATATGTATGAGGTCAGAGGTTAACCTTGGATGTCTTTCCTCAAGTACCACACACATTTTCTTAAGACACGGTCTCTCACTGGACTAGGACTTTCCACATATGCTGTGATGGCAAGTCAGGCCTCAGAGATCTGACTGTCTTCGTCTCCCTAGCACTGGATAACAATTGCACATCACCACCCCTGACTTTTTGTGGGAGTCATAGGGATTGAACTCAGGACCCCATCCTTACAAGGTAAGCACTTACCAACAAACCATTTCCCCAACTCCCCACATCTCAGAATTTTAAAAGAATGACAACTGCAGTAGGTGAAATATTATCATTTATTTAGTCGTCACAAAATTCTCTGAAAGGAAGTTGCCAAGATGCTTTCAGTCAGTTCTTTTAACAATAATTGCCCACAGCACTATTGTATTCTAAGTTCTTACTAGAACTGTCAGTCCTCTAAGCTCTGCTTACAGATTTCAACTTTTTAGTTTTTGTTCAGAATTTCAGAATCTTTAAGATTTCTCTTAAAAACAGCATGGTCAGGTTCTTGACAGTAACACCCCACTTTGTAGAACTAACTTCTGTATTAGTGATTTGTCTGCCACTGCGACAAAGCACAAAAAGGCAATTCATGGAAGAGTTTATTTGGGCTAATGGTTCCAGAGGAATGAGTACATTATGGCACAGTGAAAACATGGCAACAAATGGTAGACATGACAACTGGAACAAGGAACCTGAGAGCCCACATTTTCTACTTCTAGAGAGGTTGCACTTCCTGAAACTTTTGACCTGAGCCTCCATATGCAGTGAAGTTGACAACCATCAGCCATCACAGCAATGAAGTCAATTGTAGTACTTCAATCATTTAAGGGGCATCTTATAATAATCAATAAACAATTGCTTCCTTTTTGTTAAATGAGTTTGGGGATCAATGGCTATGATGTACTTGGAAACCTGTAAAGCTCACTGATATACTATCAAGTATAAGAAGCCCCACAGGAGATTGTGTTTAGATTGTTTAAACCCACCACTTCATAAACCTATTGGTTGTTTGAGAACTGTTCTTATGTCACCTGTACAAACGTCTTCTATGACCCAGTTTGAGGAAAACCAATATGGTCACCTGTTTCTGTGGGTTTCTCTAGCCTGGTCTTTACCCCATTGCTCATCACTCCTTTCTCTCTGCAACTGGATTCCAGGAGTTCAGCTCAGTGTTTAGCTGTGGGTGTCTGCTTTCTGCTTCCATAAGCTACTGGCTGAAGGCTCTAGGATGGTATATAAAGTAGTCATTTAAGCTTGGTGCAGTCATCAGTGGGTAGACAACTGCAGGCAATGGTTCTTTCTCCCTTTGAATCTACAATAGGTAATAGTTCACAAATGAGGGGTAGGGACCTCTGAGCCCTTCCTTCATTCCTGTTTGCTTGTTGCTGAGACCATTCTTACCCAAACTCAATGCAGGTTTCTGCAGCTTTTGAAAACTCATGACTGCAAAGGCTGTTTCTTGCCCAGATGATGTCATTTCACATCACATTCCTTATCTAGCTTCTACGGGTGCTCCAAGTTTAACATACAAAATCAGAAAATTGAAGCTAAAGTCCACATATGAGAGGGAACATAAAGTGGTGTTTTGTTTTTTTTGTGAGGGAATATCACTCAATATAATTTGTTTCAGTCCCATCCATTTACCTGCAAATTTTATAATATTATTTTTAAACTGCCAAATAGAATTCCATAATATTTAAAATGCACAACATTTTCATTATCTGCTTATCAGTTGATGGATATCTAGGGTAATGCTCTTTTATAGTTGTGATTACAATTACAATGTATATAAATAACAACATTTTTCTGTAGTAGGATGAACAGTCCTTTATAGGTCTAAGAGTGGGATAATGGGTCATATACAAATATTTCATTGAGTACTTTTGTATCTATCTTCATAAGAGATATTTTGGTTTTCACCTTCCTTGTCTTTTGCTCTAACACTATCTGATTTGGGTACTACATTAATACTTGCTTCATAGGAGACTGAGAGTATTACTTCCATTTCTAGTTTGTGGAGCAATTTGAATAACATTTGTTGTAGCTTTGCTTTAAAGGTCTGGTAGAATTCCAACGTGGCTCCATCTGAACTTTTTTATAATTACTTCTTTAATCTCCTTTCTTATTTCAGTACATCTATTTGCATTATTAATCCTTGCTATTTCTAATTACTTTTAATGTAGGCACTTAGAACTATATATTTTCCTCTTAGGATTGCTTTCATTGATTTTCTGAGGCTTTGGTATGTTGTATTTTCATTTTTATTTAATTCCAAGAATTATAAAACTTCTTTATTGGTTTCTTCAATGGCCCATTTTAAATATAATGTGGTTTAATATCCATGAATTTGTGAATTTTCTGGAATTTCTTTTAGTTTAACCACATTTCACTTGTGGTCAAATAGAGTGCATGAAATTATTTCAATTTTCTTAAATTTATTGAAATTTTCTTTGTGTCACAATGTGTGATCTATTTTACAGGAATATCTGTGTGTTCTGAGAAGAATGTATATTAGGGTGAAATATTCTTTACATGTCTATTACATCTATTTCGTGGATGGTTCATTTATTGCCAATATTTCCTTGTTTATTTTCACCTGTACAATCTATCTATTAGTAAAAATGGGATATATAAGTCACTTCATATTCTTGTTAGGGTAAATCTGCAGTTTCATGCATACAGAAGCTTGTTCTTTGAAATTAGGTGTACCTGTTTCTCATGTACACACATTTAGAATTTCAGTGTCTTCTTGGTAGATTATATCCTTGATCAGAATGAGGTGGCCCTTTTTATATCTATTTTGATTAATTGGATTTCAAGTATATTTTGTCATATATTAGAATATCACCACCCACTTGTTTCCTGGTTCTATTGCTTGAAATAATTTTTCCATCATTTTACTCCAAAGTAATGTCTCTCCTTGAAGGTGAAATGTGTTTGTTACAAAAGCAAAGTGATGAATCCAGTGTGTTAATCTTTATCTTATGAGGGGGAAACTGAAGCAACCAATATCCAATTATTATTGAAAAGTGTATTATTTCAATTGCTGTCATATAGTTGATTTTGTGATGTTTGTCTTATTGGTCCAAATTTATATAACCACTCTCCAAGCATCATTTATATTTGTCCCTGTCGTCTCAGGGATATGCTTATCATTCCTTTCAGAATGAAGCATTCTTTTCAGTATTCTTTTTAGTGTTTATTTCGTGGCTATGAATCACTTTGACCTGTTTTTGTCATGGAAAGTTTTCCTTTCTCTTTTAGTTATGACAGGCAGTTTTACCAGATAAAATATTCAGGGTTGACTTCTGTGTAATTTCAAAACTTGAATCACTTTGCTCCAACTTTTCTGGCTTTTGACGTTTCCATTGAAAAAACTCATGTGTTATTCTGATGGTGCTGGGTCTATATGTAATTTGGACCTACTATCTTACAGCTTTATGTGCATGAATGTTTTATTTGCACGTATGTTTGTACACCCCTGTTCGCCTGATGCCTTCAGAGGCCAAAAGAAGGCATTGGATCTCCTGGGATTGGAATTACAGACATTTTTGTTCTGTCATATGGGTGCTGGGAATAGAACCCCGGTCTTCTGGAAGTGGTTTTAACCATGTAGCTACTTCTCCAGTCCCAGGGTTTTAATTGTAATATAAAACAAGGAGTTTCTTATGTATGTAGGATATGTGTGCCTCTTGTTCATGGATGGGCACTACTTTTCCCAGATTGGGAAGTTTTATTTTATGAGTTCATTGAAGGTATGATCTATACCTTTGACCTTAAGGTTTCTTCTCCTTCTCCTTCTCCTTCTCCTTCTCCTTCTCCTTCTCCTTCTCCTTCTCCTTCTCCTTCTCCTCCTCCTTCTCCTCCTCTTCCTCCTCCTCCTCCTCCTCCACCTCCTTCTCCTCCTCCTTCTCCTTCTCCTTCTAGTTTTCTTCTACAATTATAATTGGTAGATTTGGACTTTCCATGGTATCCCAAAGTACCTGCATAATCTATTTATGAACTTTAAAATCATACCACTTTATTTTATTGAGTGATCCATTCTTCTACCTTGCCTTACATGCCTGATATTCTATCTTCTACATGATCCAATCTGTTGGTAAAGTTTTCCACTGAGTTTTATTAGGCTTGTTGAATATTTCATTTCCAGTTTCCTTTATGTTTGGGTTTTATTCAATATTTCTCTTTATTGGATTCAGTTTTCATATCCTGAAAAATCATTATTTCATTCAGACGTTTATTTGTATTATACTTCAATATCTAATTTATTCTTGTCTTGTTTAAATTAATTTGGATATTTATTGGTATCCTCTTTTAATTTCTTGAATTCTTTGAACATTTTTATGATTATTCTTTTGAAAGCTGTGTCTTGAAGTTCATCTAAGCTCTTCTTCACAGGGACAATTATCATAGGACTGGGATAACTGCAGGAGACATTCTGACTTAGTTTTTCACAATTTGTGTTGCTCTTTCATTTTGCTGCAGGACCTTGGGCCTCTGAAGTTTGGTTGTTGTTGTTGTTGTTGTTGTTGGTGGTGGTGGTGGTGGTGTGTGTGTGTGTGTGTGTGTGTGTGTGTGCATTTTAATATGAGTTGTTATCCCATCATGTTGGAGAACTCAGGTACAGTGGCAGGCTGATTGGCTTGGAGACCCCCAAGACCTGGAACCAAGGGTAGAGGTCTCTTAGTAGTTAGCATAGCCTGGTGGGGAGTATCCAAATGCAGGGAACTGGATTATGTACATTTGGAGGATCACAAGGAGGTGAGGATAGGGAAAGGGTTCTCTTCATTGCTTAGGCTATGTGCCTTAAGAGGCACCAGGTAGAAGATGGAAGAGTTGAACTTGAAGGTGGGTATGGTCTCTAATCTGGGACTAACCCTGTCTGGTTGAGGATGCCATAGGTAAATTGAGGCATGATCTGCAAAGAATCCTGAGGAAGGAGGTAGGTTTGTATAGACTAAGAGAGAGAAATATGTCTGCCTATTCATCACTGCAGTCTGTGTGGGTCTCAGGCAAGATAGGTAGGGTTTTAGGCAACCTAGGTGGGAGGAAGGACAGGGCTCTACCCATGATTAACATTGGCTTAGGGTGTTAGAAATGTCAGGTGAGGCGCAGGGCTGCTTATGTGTGATAAAAATACAGTACCTAACTGGTAATTTGATTTTCTGAGAAAGGTGGGCAGAGAGGTGGGCTTATAATCACTTAAAACTACCAAGGAAGATTCTGAGAATATGAGAATGAAGCCAACAAAACTTAAAATGGATTAAAATAAAATTATATCCTTTTTCCTTTTAGTATCTTTGAGCATATTTCACACAACGATGGAAAGCTTTAACTGTGCATATTGCTTATTCTGTCACTGAATACGTAATTGTGCCACGATAGGGTCTTTAGGCCCCTTTAGGTTGTATTGTGTTTAAAATGAAGAAACAAAATGTTTCTGATCCTCTTCCATTTGTTGTATTCTACGAATTTCCATGGGTTCATAATTTTTCCTTAAAATATTTTATCTTGACTGATTTTTTTACTTGTATGTGTAGGGTGTTTTGTTTGAATGTATTTCTGTAAACTATGTGTGTACCTGATGCAGTGAAGCCAGAAAATGGTATCAGATTCCCTGAGATTGGAGTTCCATTTGGCTGTGAGTTGCCATGTGGGTGCTAGGAATCAAAGCCTGCTCCTCTGGAATAACGCCCAGCCATCTCTCCAACCTGCTTGAAAATGTTTAAGGTTACAAGAAAGATGGTTTAATGATAAAAATTACACAAAGTCCAGGTTACACAGTGGACTTTGAGATTAGAGAACTTGGATTAATCAATGCCTATGTGGTAAACAATGTGTTTATTTGCAAATGTGACCTTAGGCTTGTTCAACTCAGCCTTAGTCCTGTATAAATCTTGAGAAAAATGAAACCAAGAAAATATTTTTCTTTTTACTAACACTTAATCTGTGTTCTAATTTTCAGATTTCATTGGTTCATTTAACGATGAACATATGTACCCCAAGAGATGAAACAAAGCAAAACAAAATGATGAATTCTGGGCAAGTGAGTGGATGTTTCACAGCTCTGCTGACTGCTTTCTTTTCTCCTTTCTTTCCTTGCATGTTGATGGCAGGCATTCTGTACATGTGACCAACACCAATAGCATCAAACAAAGGAATCATCATCGACATTTAGAATAAATCAAGGAAAACAGAAACAAACTCCAAATGTAGTGAATGGTTACATAAATATCATACCTTGTTGGAAAGGTGTTGTGAATGGGTTGATGCATGTGTGAAATGCTAGAAACTTACCCAATAGAGAAGAAGATGTCCAAGGGAGAATGGTCATTGAACTCAGATGCATAGAAACATTTAGAAAAATCTAAAGGAAAGTTGAAAAGAAAAAGCATGTATGTGGTTCTGAGACAGAGCAGTATATAGCATACTGGGTGAAAATAGATGTGATCTTGGCATGGTGACATATGCCTGTGATTTCAGGATTTGAGAGGGTTCAGGATTATAAATTTGAGCCATCCTTAGGCTCAAAGGAGGACACTGTCTAAATAAATGAATGACTAAATAAATGACTAAATGACTAAATAAATAAATAAATAAATAAATAGATGGCAAAAGTAAAAATCAAAACAGAGCAGGCCACCGTGCCTGCCATGCAGACACCAAAAACAAACAGAAGAAAAAAATGGAGAGAGACTGTGGTAGCTGGTCATGCCAAATTGTGCCATCTATACTAAAGGTTGTTCTTAACATATAAATAAAAATAAATTATCAAAAGTAGAAACTGGAAGAGATGCCGGCAACTTGGCATTGTTAAATTTTGTAGTGTGAAAAAGAACAATTTAAGGGAATATAGGGAAGCTATAATTGTAGCCTAGCACTAGTTCAGGGCAGAGATAATGCCAGTTTGGAAGTGATAGTACAGGGTGAATAGAAAGAAAAGAAACCAAATTGAAGGTGTCATTGGAGAGCAACCTACAATTTCTGTGATGTACCCAACCCTTGGAACTTCAGAACCTAGGGAGATCTTGAATTTTAAAGAATTAAATAAATAGTTTTAATTTAAATGACTTGGGTGCAATTTGACTCGAGTAAATTTACTTAATAGAGATAGCTATCAAATACGTACTGGAGTAAATTAGCTTTATCTTTTAAGAAATGTTATCAGGCTCAGAAGCTTAGAAGTCTGATATTATGATGTATAAACATCAAATATGAAGTATTTAGACTGAGGTCCATGCATTTGCACTTTTACTATGTGGACACTCATTGGCTGTGGTTTTCAGTGTAGTACTTAGGAATTCTTCTTGAGGGTATGCTAACTTCATTTAAACACAAGGCATCATTTCTGAAAAAAAAATAATTGAGTCTTTTTGGCAAAAAATTTTATCCTCAGAAACTCAACCATTTTACAGAATGTAATATTGTATTTTCAAAGGGCTTTTGACTTTCAGTTAGCTGCTTCCCTTGCTTTTTTTAAAGAGAAATCTTGTTAAAAATGTCAGCTCCCTTTAAGATGGTTGCAATTTTAGGGGGAAAACCTGTGACAAGGGCTACATGCAACATCTCAAGAGCAACAAATGAGGCAAAGATCAGTGAACAGTGCCTTAGAGCCAGAAGTGTTCTGAGGTATTTTGATGATGACAATCATTACTTTTATTTATCTGTAAGATTAGCTTAAAAGACACTGCTTTTCCAAAATTACACTAAAGCTTAAGTGAATTCTTTAGGCATTTAAGGTGTATCAAGTAATATAGTACCCCTGGTGAATGAAATGGAAAGAGAATTTCAGATTACCATTGCTATATAAACAGCTTTCGGTCCTATACCTTTTTTGTTTGTTCTTTTTTGCTAACATATTGTAAGAAACTTATTTGTAAATCCTTCTAATTTTGGTTTTTCCCAACAAAATATTCCTTTACCGTATGACAAGCATCCACAAAGCCCACTACTTGTATGATGTTGTTTTTCCACCAAAGGAAAACAAATATCTATCCATCCGCTCACTTCAGGCAGGGTGCCAATGAGAGACCAAGGGAATTATTTCACTTAAATGTAGCTTTATGGCAATAATGAGTTTAATAATGGTTACTTACCAGAACATAGGTATGGGGTTAATTGT
Source organism: Cricetulus griseus (assembly GCF_003668045.3). Taxonomy (NCBI): domain Eukaryota; kingdom Metazoa; phylum Chordata; class Mammalia; order Rodentia; family Cricetidae; genus Cricetulus; species Cricetulus griseus. Next base: position 336,173,910 of record NC_048595.1, on the reverse strand, counting down.
AGAAGCCCAGGTATTTCTCTCACCCAACAATTGCTAACTCTCTATAAACCCATCAAGAGGGGCATAGCCCTATGAGATCCTTCTCTGTTTCATGACAGAAAGTTAACTGATTCAATCTTTTTTAAAAACAATTTTAAATTATTTTTCAATTTATGTGTGTATGTGACTGTGATGGGAACTGCGTGCAGGTGCCTGTGGAGGCCAGAAGAGGGCTTTGGATCCCTCTGAGTAGAAGTTACAAGCAGTTAGGTGCCAGCTGCCCAAATGGGTGCTGGAAACTGAGCCCAGGTGTTCCGGAAGAGCAGCAAGTGCTCTTAACTTCCAAGCCATCTTTCCAGCCCCAGTGGGCCCAATCTTATGCAGGATTCCCATTATCTTCTTGTTCTTCTTTTAGTTAGTTAGGGGGTATAGACCTGTTCAGATTTAACACCTCAGAGACTTGCTTTACCCCACTGTACATGTTAGACTCAACTGTGGAAGACTAAGGGCAATGATGGGAAGGTCACACTCCTGGATATTATTAAGCAGTGTAAAGTCTAATGCCACAAAGTAATCTTAACTTGACACACGAACTACACAATTTAATCATAGGTATCAAGGTAATCTTACTTAAAATTAGTCTATGAAGCAAAGATCATAAATAGTATATGTTTTATTAAAAGAAAAAAATTAATAAAAGTCAAGATGATTAACTGTTTAAAGATGCCTTGAAACATTTTGTAAATTAAAAATATATATTATTATGAATGTTTTCTATCTGCAAATAATAAAATAAATATTAGAAATGCTTTTCGAAGAAAAGTAATTACAGAGGGAAATACTTTGATCAACATTCTCATTTTTGCCAGCCTCAGTTCTTTGCTCTACCTTTTAGATAATACATTAAATGTAGAAATTTAACATTTCACAGCTATCTATTACATGCTATTATACCTTAGCATTGTTTCTTCAGTTTAGCAGAATAATTGGGAAGATTGTTACCTTGAAGTTAAGAATGTATAGAAAGTAAAGTAAGAAATTCCAAAACTAGTGCTAGAATATCACTTAGCAGTTCACGATATGGCAGAAAATTAGGTCTTTATTGAGAAGTCATTTCTTGTTCTCTTCAATTTTCTTGTGATTAGATAATTCCACACTCATAAATTATGTTTTGCCATTGTGGATTCTGCAATAAAAGATTTGTTTGCTGTATAATTTTTAAAATTGGGTAACTTTTCTTACTCTATACTAAACTCAGCTCCATTTCTGAATGGATTTGTGAAGTAACACAGTTCCCTGGGAAAAGCTCCTTTCCCATTAAAGCTAGTTTCTAGTCTGGTTTTAGGTTTACCAGAAAGGGTACCATGTGAAAAATTTCCCAGAAATAAAAAGAAAGTGCTCAACATTTCCAAGGGATCTCTACCAACTGGGTTGTGACTTTCAACAAAGTTTTGGCATCACTGATGTCTGCTGGACAAAGGAACATCCATGACCTGTGATATCATTTATCAAGGATAACCAAGGCACAAAGAAAGCAAATTTCAGTGTCAAGTGAAGCATGAATACTGGAGCATCCATTGAGCAACTGAACCAGCCTAAAATTATGCCATATTTTATCCAAAGTTCTTTATGCTAATATGGGTACATATTGTTTCTGTTATGCTAGTTCAATAGTCCTTTAGCTTTCCCTCCAGGCCCAACATACTATATTTTGTTTGAAGTAAGATTGTCATAAATCCTCCTGCAGGCTCACTTACATATTCCCTAATCACCCTTTGCTAAGTGCTGTTAAAATGTTCATATATTCGATGACACTAATATGAAACAGGAATGAGGCCAAAGGATATTTTGCTTGAGAATGTTGAGCTTTGGCATATTTTTATATTCCCAAATGTTATTTATTTGTTTAGAGATTATTATCTTTTAAAAGCTTGTAGGGCAAGTCTGTGGAATTCTATTGGATTTCATGTTTAACTCTACCAGTTTGAAAAAGGAAAGTTGTTGAAGAGCATTCTTCTCAGTCTCCTTCTAGCATCTAGCAATACAGGGCAAATATCTTAGCATCTCTAAGCTTCAGTCACCTTACTTAGCAATTATTACAAATCCTCGCTCTGTGATAGGATGCATGCTGTCACCTACATCTCTGTACATACTCGTACAGTAAATATGTACATACTCTGTACTGTAAATATGGAAATCTAAAAGTCATTTATATGATTACTTAATTGAAAAGTCCTCATCTGAAATGAAAAAATTATAAATCTAAATATGGTAATAATATGTGTATTTTATACATAGAAGAAACCAAAAGCATTTCAAGAATATTTCATTCAATATAGACCTCTATTGTTAAGATAACCCACATCCCTTAAACTGTTTGTATCATATTTCATCATTAATGCCAACCCTTTCTTGCCTTTCCATCATACACCAATTGCTGTTTAAGAAATCACATTTTTTTTCTGCAAATGCCATGGGGGTGGTGATGTTCTACATGAAAAAGAAAATAAAAAAATTCACTTCTGAGATTCAGTCCTATTTTGACCTACTGTCATTATTTATTTATTTACATTTTTATATTCTCAATTTTCTAAAAAAAATTTATTGCTTGGTAATTACATATACAAATACAATGTACGTAGAGTGCCAACTCCTCCAGAACCTCTTTATCTCCTTAATATCTCCATGTCTTTTTCTTCCTTCTCCTCCTTCTATAACTTAGTTCAAGTAGTGATGCCCATAAAGCACCCTGGTTTGGGTTTTCCACTGGAGCATGGACAACCTCCCATAAGGCCACACTAACTGAAGTAAACCATGTCTCTTTAGCAGTCAAAACTGCTAATAGCTCATCATGTAGGTGTGGTCCTCATGAGCCCCTCCTTTCTTGTGCTGGACTGTTGAGTGGATTGATCTTGTGCCAGTTTTATGTTGACAACTATGGCATTGTGTGTTCCTTAGTCGATTATGTGCTGAAGACATTATTTTTCTGCAATATTCTCTGACCCCGGTTTCCTAGGGTTTTGCTGTCCTTTGTTCTGCAATGTTTCCTGAGTCTTGGTGATAAGCAGGTGTGATACAGGTATCAAACTAAGGATTGAGCAGTCCATATTCACTTATCCTCTGTACTTCCATCATTTCTGGTCTCTGTATCAATTATCTTCTGCATAAATAACTTTTTCTGATGAAAGATACACCCTGGCCTATGGGTGTAAGTGGGAATATTTATAAGGTTGTCTGATACTATGTTCCTTTAGAAAAATAATAGTAGTAGGACTTATGACCTCCCTATCTATAGTAATTAACCAGGTTTACATGGCCGGGCATGAGCTTCCTTTTATGAAGCAGGCCGTAAGTATAATTAGATACCTTTTTAGTTGGGGAGGATTAGTTATTGTTTTTTCTTCCCTTGGCAGCCTGCAAAACACAATCCGAAACAGCCGCAGGAAGGAAGCCTCCAATTCAATGATAGCTTGGTTTCTTCATATCCTATGACCCAAGTGTGGCATCAATAACAATAAGTTATTACCATCAAGTTCTAATGGGTAGCCAAAAGAACTGGCAATACGTTGAATTGTTTTGGGGATTTTGAGAAGTCTTCATCCAACAACTTGAAAGGCGGTATTCCATACCTGAAACTGGACTTTCTGTTTGAAAACCTACATGGCATAGCATTATTCCTCCATGTGGAGCAACTCCAATTTAACTATATAATATATTAGGAAGTGTGATGTGTAATCTCAGTTATCAACTTGGATGGATCTGGAGTCAATTAAAATGCAAGTCACTAGGCACTCTAGTGAGAGACTTCCTCTCTTTCCTTTTTTCATTCTTGGTCCAGGCTGTTATCAAACTCATACCAACTCTTCTACTTGAGCCTCCCAAGTGTTGGAACTAAAAGCATGAGTTACCATGCCTTGCTGTCTCTCCCATATTTTAAGAAGAGTTGAGTTTGTGGTGGGTGAGTGATAAGTAGTTTCATTCTTCTGCATGAAGCTATCCAGCTTGTCCATTTATTGAAGATACTCTCTTCTCGCTAGTGTGCTTTTTCCTCATTGTCAAAAATCTATTGGCTTCAGAAGCATGGAGTTTAAATAGCTAAGCATCCAGGAGGACATCACATGTTTGTTTTGTGAAATGGTTACACATACTAAACAAAAGGGTCAAAACTCAGTATTTCATCAATGCATACAAATTAAATTATATATTTATAATAGAAACACATGACTCGGAAATAACACTAATGTGAAATACCCACATGGAAGGCCTCTGTATTACCTCCTCACCGGTACCTACTCTAGGATGCCCTTTCATATCATAAGAAGTTCTGGACATACACTCACCTAGTAGGTACCAAAACCCACCCTGGAAAATTGTGAAACATTACTCAAAGAATTAAAAACAAGGATTTTGTAAGGTTAAAGTGCTTAAGAATCATTTGGAAAACCCAGTGACACTAAAAATGAGTCCTCCATAGTCTCAAGATTACTATATGAGAGAACCACTCTTCATTCTATTATAGGTTAATGTCAATGTGTTAACTTATAACATATAATCATTGCATATCTACAGTTAAACTGTTTTGGGCTGTCTTTGTTTAACCTATTCTCTTGGAAAATTTCTGGCCTATAGATCTTGGAACATATCTAGAAAATTAATACCTTATCTCTCTCAGTAATCTCTTTTTAGAATGAACACTTCCATCTTGGTTATAAAGTCTATATTCTCTGGTTTTCTAAACAAACTGGAAAAAATCTTTGTAAAATCATTTGTAATTAACTCCCAAGACCACTACTGTTTCAGGGCTATTCTGTTTGATAAGTTAACTCGTTCTACACATATATGTATCATGTAATTTCTGCATAGTCTGCTATGCCTTATGCATAGATTTTGTGCAGTTATTTCCAAAGAATAACAAAATCCACACTAAATTCAATATGGAATGTTGTTCAGGGATGAAGATATATCCTAGGGTAGAGTGCTTGCCTTAAAGAGGCAAGGTCATGAATTTAGTTACCAGAACTGCAGAAAAAGTGTGTTAAAGGGTGTCTTGTTTCTTTTGACAAAGAAAAGTGAAAGTCAATTAACAAATTTCCTTTGACTCCTGCTTTTACAATACCATGTAAAGGCACATTTACAAAAAGCAAAACAATTTTCTGTGTTAATCCTTAATAGAAGGGTGTTAGCCTTTCTATTCCTGTTGATACTCTGCACAAAACATCAGTTCTTGGGGCCATTTATTGGACAGAGCATCGATCTTTTCTACCACTTTCTACTTTTTAATAGAAACATTTTGTACATTTTAATTAACTATGTATATGGCAAACATGTTTTTTTATACTCCCTCATATTTAATTTTGTTTTTGTAGTAGTAGGTGATCAGTAAATACTTGTGACATAGTTGAATTAGTTGTAATGAAAATAAGAATCTAAAGGGTCAACAATGTAGGACTAGAACTAAAGTGCTCAGCCGTTTGGGAGATGAATGCCATTCTTTTAAAATGTTGATGGTATATTTGTTATCATGGTTTCAGGAAGTTAAGTTTTATGGAATAATATAATTATTGTAAGACATTGTATTTAACTTTTGTTGTTAAAGATACAGATATTATAAGAACTCGGCTTGATGGGACACTTGGGAGAGTGAGGTAGAGGGTCTCTTCAGTTCTAATGGCATCAGGTTATATAGTGCATCATTGTCTCAAAAATAAAATTTAACAAAAGAAAAGGAAAGGAAATCCATTTATATACCTATTGAGGCAAATTTTTTCATTCAGTATATTATATTTTCTAGGAAAAAATACCTATTTGAAGAACTTACAAGGCAGAGTGTTGGAGTATTGTATATCCACAGCTAAACTGTCTTGGACTATCTTTAGGCACCTTAATGTTTTATTGCCCACCTCTGTTCTTGACTTACCATATCTTCCACCATCAGGTAAAATACTTGGGATGTACTAAGACTGATTTTCTTCAATCCAAAAGCCAAGAATGCAATCAGATAACTTTTAAAACCTCCATAGTGGTTATTTTGCTTTACAGTAATCCATCTAATTTCTGTCTCCAACAATTTATGTGGCCATGCCCTGATTTATGTCTTTCTTTTGTTTTGTAAATATAAAGTGTTTGTGAAATGTCTTCCATGTTGGAAAATGTTATTTTCAGCAATCTGAGCCCATGTTCTAAGGTCATGGTCACTCATTTACATTAGAATAAACACACTCACTGAAACTTGAACTGTGTTTGTATCAACAATTTTATGAATCAATTACTTTAATTTGAAACTAGTATTTCTTCTCTATAATCTGCGATTTAATCAAATCAATAAATATATTAATGGATTGGTCAGAAATATGTGTGATTTGATTGTACAAAATTAAAAATAACCACTGATTCAAAGTATATAAAATTGTGTCTTATTTTACTAATACATCAAAGGATTTGGGGTACTATTACTTTATATCATAATTTTTCTTGTTGAAAGCACTTTCTAATCTACATACTTGACACAGTAAATGAAAATCCATATTTATTAATTTAAACTTAAAAGCATAGTATTAGACAATTAAAATAATTTTATGTAGCTTATTCTTTAGAGTTTTTCTCAACTATTGCATTCTAATGGAGGTTATTAACTAACTTTTTAACATGAATATTTAATGCTGTAATTTGCAATTCTTTGAACCTGCAAGTCATGGGAATACACATTAAAAAATCAGTGATCTGTCTTACTTGTTTTTTTTTTTTCCCCAGAGAAAGAAAACACACACACATACACACACTGCTTATGAATAGACACATATAATTTAGTTTCCATATATTTTTGGTCTTTTTTGTTTTTTTTTTGAGACAGGGTTTCTCTGTATTGCTTTGGAGGTTTTCCCAGAACTTGCCTTGTAGACTAGGCTGGCCTCAAACTCACAGAGATCTGCCTGCCTCTGCCTCTCGACTGCATGCACCACTAACACCCGGCCATATTTGTTTTTTTACAAGGAAGAAATCAGTCATAAATTTAACTGGAACTTAAGTACCAATGGCAATTCCCTAAATTATCAATGAGTAAGCTTATGTTTCTGTATTTATGTATATTGCTATATGCAGAAAATTATATTGCTCATGTTATAATTACTCAGAAATGTTATTCATTTCTTGTGTAAAGGATAGAAGTTATGCTGTTATAATTTTTAAAAAAATTATTGTGTATATTATGTTACAAAATTCTGAGTCTTCTTTAGCACTTTTTAAATTTTAGTAGTTGACGGTCTTGTAAGTTAATTTAAGCATAGGGTGGCAACATTTATTTCTTAATGTGCTCTAGGTAGGCAAAAAAAACTTTATGATGCTTGTTTGTAGTGAGTGGGCTTATCAAAGTTGCTATAATTACACAGGACTACGTTCTTCATAGAAAACACACATTCACACAGAGATTATACAAAAGCCCAAAACACAAATTTGATTTAGATGAGGTAAGTCATTTGCAAGTTCTCCAATAGTTTGGGATGGCCATGATCAAACCTGAACTAGATTTATGCACCTAAAATCTGCCCCTGCCTGTCCTTTACTATTACCACAGAGGATTAGGGATGGGTGAACCCAGCCATGTTTTGGGTTCGTCAAACATCTTGAACTACTTTTCCAATGTTCTGGGTTAGGCAAAACCCAAAATGTGTTTTGCCAAGCACAGTTTCTCTTAATTCCAAAACCCAGGAGTATTTTAAGGTAAATTTAATCCATATGCTTCTGATTCATTTACACTAAACTCATCAAAATGTTCTGTCTTAAGAGCTATTTGATGTGCAAGAAACTTTTTGAATACTTTATAAGCCATTTAAAGTCCTATGCATTGGCCAAGAGCAAGTGAACTCAAATTCTAAAGTGACGAAGTTTGGTTGCAGAATTGAAACACCAAGGTTGTACAAAGGTTCTAAACTTGGCTACACAGTTCAGCCCATGGTAAGAACATACATTAACTTTTTTTTCCAGAACGTAGATTGTGTAATACAATGAGTAGTGAACAAAATGCAAAATAGGGCATGGAAATATAAAGAAGCCAAGTGACAAATAATTCGAAGCAGATTGAATGTCTGTTCTTTAGCAAGAAGCATGCATGAGCTAACATAATGGAGGATGACACCACATCTGTTTTCATTTTTCTCTCTTTTGGGAGGACTTTCTTCTTTTTTGGACGGGATTTGGTTTTATTCTGCAAGGTTCTCTCCCACTTGTATCTTTGAGGTAATTAGAGAACTTACAGCTAGCATTTCAATCCTGACACTAAGGGAAAAAAAGGATGTTTAATACTATAAATAAAAGGGATACTCTTTTGTCATAAAAAGCCATAGTAGATCACTCACTATATTTATGAAAATTTCAGTGTAATATTTTACATAACCTTTAGGTTTCTTCCAAGGAATGGTTGCTAATTGAGATTCACTATACTCAATTCACAGCTCAAATTGACCATCAAAATCCCATCACTTATATATTTAGACTCACTAGGACTTAATGAAATTTGCTACAAACTATTGAATATATATCTAAATATTTTTATCTCCCACCATTATTTCTTTTGATATGACTGAGAGGATATGATTATATTAAAATGTATTTGGAAACAATAATTAGGGATCATCTATATAAATATGAAAACTAAGAAGTAAGACATAAAAACAGAGTGCAAAATAAAACATTGCCACAGAGGAACAATTTATCACATAATAAAAGATTAGCATTTTGTTCTTACTTTGCAGTTAAGCAAATGTCTAAATGCCAGACCCAGATATTGAATGAAGTTGAATAAACATTAATAATGAGTTTTGCATAAACTTTGACAGTGCTTTTGACAAAAGCTTGTTTTTCCTACTGTTGTTGGCTTAAGAAACATTTTAGTGGCTTTCAAAATATTACTCTGTAATAGAACACAAATAATAATAAATATCTTTATCCTTATTATCCCAATTATTCTATCTATAGTCCTTCTTTGAACTTTCCCAAGAACATTAGGTTGACAAAGAGGATGCCAATGAAGATGCTGGGGTAAGAACAGTGTAATACAATGATACTGATTCTTGAGTAAAATGACACACTCAAATACTTCTGTTGTATGTTCTTTCATTTTACTTAAATCCAACATCCATTTTAACATGCTATGCAAATATAATAGCTTTTAAGGGTAAGGTCTCTAATTCATTATTTAGTAAGTAACCAAAATATTATACATATATATGTATATAAAAGTGTTAAAAGTTTTTCAACCTTTCTTTAAATTTAGTTTTACCCTCTGAAAAATGAGGACAACAGTATCAAAGTCTCTCAGATTTTATTTTTTTTGAAAATACAATGCAATGTTAGCCCAATTCATGTGTTGACTGGAGTTTGGAGACAGGTCTTTTGTTGTAGGTGACTGGCTTATCCATTCATTGCGATGAATGGACTACAGAGAGAAAGTCTTTGTTATCAAGGTTATCGCCTTCTGAAGACCTGACCAGATGCTGGCCATATGCTCTCCTAGTCCCTCCAGATCACATAACTGTGAACTAAAGCTGTTTTCTTTATAAATTATCCAATCTTAGGTATCTTGTTATAGTATCAGAAAAATGAACTAAAACACTTGAAAAGCTAGAAGTTGAATAAACTTTAGTTGCTAAACAAATGGTACCAGTAAGATTCAAAGCATGCTTATGTTGAACTTGTCATTGATGGACTCTCTCACCTGCACATCCAGTGAGCATTCCATTATGTTCAGGTCTTTGATATGGAAACTGTCTGCTTTTGTTGAACTTCTCAGTGATGGACTTTGTCACCTGAATACCCAGTGAACATTCCATTATGTTCAGGTCTTTGCTATGGAAACAGCCTTTGGTTGTTCCTTCAAACTTACTGTTTCTGAGGTGATATTTTTCAGATACAGTTATAGACTATAATTCATTGCTTTGGATAAGAAAAGTACCCTAGATTTACAATTGGGCTAGAACTAATCCTTTGGAAGAAGAAAAGAGCATGGCTTAGGGCTCTCTGAAAAGGGAGAAATTCTTCTTGTGGAAAACAATATCCCCTCTAACTATGACTTCAGCCTGCCATACCTGCCCACCCACCCTGTGGATTTTAGACATGCCTACCAGACCCCATCAGTGCATCTGTCAAGTAGGATGGTGTCTATTTTATTACTATCCTCTACTCTCTGTATACAGTGTCCTTGTATAATATGTGCCACATATTCACTTGTATAATATTTAATTGTATCTGCTTGTATGTAATATACAGTCCATATTCATTCATCAATTATTTACTAAGGAAATCTGTCTGTTAAGCATTGTTCTAAGTATCTGCAAAGAACAAATTGTTAGTCTCTCTCATCAATGAAGTAATAGCTTCTCCCTTAAAATTTTATGAGTAAAAGTATATTTGCATCAAAAGGTTAAAGTGTTTTCAAGAAGAAGGAAAACATTGTAGAGCTTTATTTTAATATTAGTCTTTGGAGATTATATATGAAAAACAGATTTTGTCTAGTAATTTTAAAACAGGCTTATGTCTTAACTCAGTGACTTCCCATGAATCTTTATTTCTTATTAAAAATGCAAATATATTTTCTTCTGCCAAAGTGAAATATATTTAGTTTTATTCTTCCTGGGATAATAAATTAATTGAGTTCATCTAGTTTCCTGTGAAACTGAGATAAATGAGTTAGAGATGGGGCATCTTACTTTCCCTGGCTTCTGTTACTCCTGCCTTATTGATTCTTATTACATATTGTTTTAGTTGTATTATCATGTAACTAATATGGTATTATCATTCATGTGACCTTAATTCAGAGTTCTTAATATATTTAATGGGAAACTCTCATTCAATGTGCTCCTGAGAACAAAAAAGAGGATTTTTAAAATATGAGTATTTTTTCTCCATTTTTTATTTGGATTAGAAACAAGATTGTTTTACATTTCAATCCCAGTTCCCTCTCCCCCCTTCCTCCCCTGACCTCCCCAACTAACACCCTACCTATCCCATACCCTTTCTGCTCTCCAGGCTTTCCATAGGGGGTCTTCAGAGTCTGTCATGTCCTTTGGGATAGGGCCTAAGCCAACCCCATGTGTCTAGGCACAGGGAGTATCCCTCTATGTGAAATGGGCTCCCAAAGTCCATCCCTATGCTAAGGATGAGTACTGATCTGCTACAAGAGGCCCCATAGATTTCCAAGGCCTCCTCACTGACACCCACGTTCATGGGGTCTGGATCAGTCCCATGCTGGTTTCCCAACTATCTGTCTGGGGACCAAGAGCTCTCACTTGTTCAGGTCAGCTGTTTCTGTGGGTTTCACCAGCCTGGTCTTGACCCCTTTGCTCATTAGTCCTCCTTCTCTGCAACTGGATTCCAGTTCAGTTCAAGGTTCAGCTGTGGGTGTCTGCTTCTACTTCCACCAGCTGCTTGATGAAGGCTAATCGATGTCATATGAATTAATCATCAATCTCATTATCAGGAGAGGGCATTTAAGGTAGCCTCTCCTCTGTTGCTTAGATTGTTAGTTGGTGTCATCTTTGTAGCTCTCCAGACATTTCCCTAGTTCCTGATTTCTCTTTAAACCTATAAAGTCTCCCTCTATTATATTATTTCTTATCTTGCTCTCTTCTGTTCTTCCCTCAACACAACCTCTGCCCCAACATATCTTCCTCACCCCTCCTCTTCTCCCCTTCTCATTCTCTTGTTCCCTCTCCCCTCCCCCCATGCTCCCAATTTGCTCAGGAGATCTTGTCCCTTTCTCCTGAGGGGACCATGTATGTCTTCTCTTAGGGTCCTCCTTGTTTCCTAGCTTCTCTAGCAGTGTCGATTGTAGCCTGGTAATTCTTTACTCCATGTCTAAAATCCATATATGAGTGAGTACATACCATGTTTGTCTTTTTGTGACTGGGTTACCTCACTCATAATGGTTTCTTCTAGTTCCATCCATTTGCCTGCGATTTTCAAGATTGCATTTTTTCCCCACTGAGTAGTACTCCATTATGTAAATATATCACATTTTCTCTATCCATTCTTCAGTTGAGGGCCATCAAGACAAAACGACAGCCCACAGATTGGGAAAAGATATTCACCAACCCCACATCTGACAGAAGGCTAATCTCCAAAATTTACAAAGAACTCAAGAAGCTAATCTCCAAAACACCAAATAATCCAAATAAAAAATGGGCGACAGAACTAAATAGACAATTAGAGGAATCTAAAATCACTGAAAGACATATAAGAAAGTGTTCAACATCCTTAGCCATCAGGGAAATGCAAATCAAAACTCTGAGATACCATCTCACACCTGTCAGAATGGCTAAAATCAAAAATACCAATGACAGTTTATGCTGAGAGGATGTGGAGAAAGGGGAACACTTCTTCACTGCTTGTGGGAGTGCCAACTCATAAGCCACTTTGGAAATAAGTATGGCAATTTCTCAGGAAAATGGGAATCAGTCTACCACAAGATCCAGCAATTCCACTCTTAGGCATATATCCAAAAGAAGCACATTTATACAACAAGGACATCTGTTGAACGATGTTCATAGCAGCATTATTTGTAATAGCCAGAAGCTGTGGATTCTTGTAACAGTCTCCATCTGCTGCAAAAAAGAAGCTAGAATAACAAAGGGTGAGAGCTACTCTTGTCTGTGTATATAGGGATAATTATTGAGGAATTTGGTTAAGAAATATACCATTAGGAAAGTGGCAACAAGAGGGTCTTCTCTAAGGTCTATGACCTCACCAGCCGTAGGTAAAAGCTTGATTTTATAGTATTAGGCATTAATTTCCCTCCACATCTCAACAGAGTGGCCTATAAGTTCAATACACATCTATTTGTTAACCTCATGATAAAAGTATCACTCTGCACCTTGAAGGGTATCACGTCCTGCTGCAGGTTTTTGTGATTCATAGTCTTTACACTTAAGGCTCAGGGAACATTGCAGAAGAGAGTTAAAGAGATGACAAGAGGTAGAAGTCAAGGGCATCCTCTGTGAGATAGTGTCTTCTCTATACCACAGGGAAGCTCCTCTCAGGAAATCCCTGTAACATGGCTGTCTAACAAGATGAGCACAGCAACATTGATTTACATGCCGATGTGGATGGGAAAAATCTCCCAAGGCTGAACTATAGGAAGTTAATGGCTGCTATGGGAGGGTTTCTATAGAGACAAGGTTCCTGATAGGTTGCCAGATCCTAAGTGGTCACTTTACATACACATTTAAACACACACACACACACACACACACACACACACGCACGCACACGAACAACACTAAATGGACTTAGCTGCACGTGTGTGTGTGTGTGTGTGTGTGTGTGTGTGTGTGTGTGTGTGTGTAGATATGTGTGTAGCCAAGGACACAGATTTTTAAAGGGCAGGTAAGAAAGACAAAATGAATTGGATGGGGTGATGAAAGGAAGGAAACTATGGAAATATGGTACTTACGCATGAACTTTTCTTTACAAGATAAAAACATTAAATATGAGAAAAGAAACAATTTGTAGCAGATACTAAGATACAGACTCTAAGAAGACTTTGGAGAATGGGGGGCTGGATATAATCAAAATAAATCTTAGTTGCATCTACTGTGAGAATGAGGACCATTCTCAGCAGTCAGACTGCCCACATTCTAGAAAATGTCACTCTGAAGGGGAGCACTTATGTGAAAGGCCCCAAGGGAGGGAATTCAATAACATGAATGTCAAGCTATGTCTACTTGGAACAAAAGGAAGAGGCTCTGGGTAGACACATGGTGGAGAACAGAAAGAATTTGGCTATTGTGTAAACTATCTGTAGTCATGGTCTGAACATGATCAAGATTTCTACACTGGATTACAAGATGGAGTCTAGACTGACGTGCCCACCACTAACATCGTTATTCAGGAGAATGGGGTTTCCGTTGAAACAGAAGTTTCTTGCAAAATACATCCACAGGGTTCAGATGAGGACAGGTGTCTCTAGTTTTGTTTTCAAGCCCAGAAGGATGAATTAATCCTTGAAGGATATGATATTGAACTTGTTTCAAATTCATTGGCTTTGATTCATCAAGCCACAACAGTTCGAAACAAGGATACCAGAGAGGTTTCGGACAGCATCAGCGTGCAGGAAAAGGAACAGTACAACGTGTGATGAGTAAGACTGAAGTCACCTAGCTCCAGCAATAAGATACCAGATTATACGTATGATTCGGGATGTCTTTGGGGACAATAAAAGACTTACAAGTAACTTTTCATGAATGTTTTTAAATTGGCCTAAACTCAAGGGAAATATAATTGGAGCAAAGATGTGCCTAATTTCCTAGCCTTCACGAAACTGAAGGTTAGAACAAAAGGGCCCTATGTTGAATTTCTACTGTTCTAGAAAGTTATTTGCGATGTGAACAGGTTTCGAGAAAGAGTAGCTATGTGAACAACATTCTATGACCATCCTTGAAGAACTAATTTGTTTGCTTCAGAAATAGCCATTGGCAATTGATGTCAAGAAATGAGTACTTCCTGCTGATCTTGTGAAGAATAGCCATGAGCAGTACACAAATGTGTCAGGGAATCCTCTAGGTTGTGAATGCCTGGGTTGTAATGAGTCTATTTATTTATTTATTTATTTATTTATTTATTTATTTATTTTGGTTTTTCGAGACAGGGTTTCTCTGTGTAGCTTTGGAGCCTATCCTGCACTAGCTCTGGAGACCAGGCTGGCCTCGAACTCATAGAGATCTGCTTGCCTCTGCCTCCCGAGTGCTGGGATTAAAGGTGTATGCCACCAAGCCAACTGTAATGAGTTTATATTATAGCTGTTTACATAGTTTTAGCAGTTTACATATTATAATTTAATTGAATTTTTTAAACGCTTGAATATTGGGCACCCACCACTTAAGCTTCTATAGTTCTATACATCTTTACTATTTATTATTACATATTTACTATTTTTCTACCTAAGATCAAATGGGACCCATCCGTTTATGCTACAAATTCTCTGGGCAACAAATATTTCTAATTTTCTTTTTCCTTTGAAAATTTAATTGTTTACTATTAAACAATGCTTGGATCTTTATTTCTTCTCATGAAAAGGATTGTACATTGGAAATAAAAAAGAAGAACAACTGGGCATGGTGGCTCAGGCTTTTAATCCCAGGACTAAAGAGGTAGAAGCAGTAGGATCTCTGTAAGGCCAGTCTGGTCTACAAAGTGAGTTCCAGGACAGCCAGGGCTGTTACACAGAGAAACCCTGTTTCAAAAAACTAAAACTAAAATAAATAAATAAATGAATAAAAGAAGAACAAAGACTTTCAAAATACATCTTTTGATTTTCTGATTACAACACACACACACACACACACACACACACACACACACACACACTTTAAGTAAGCTTTAAAATAATCTATTTCCTTATGACTCTCATAGAAATCATTAGTGTTATTTCTCTCTCCTCTCTTACTCTGTGTTCTCCCCCACCCACTCCCCAAGTAGAGTCCCCTTCCTATTTTCAGCTCCCCACTTCATAGCACCAGTGTCATATTGTCCCAGTCTATAGAGCTCATTGTCCCCTATAACATGGTCTTTTTCTAAATTTTTAGCTGCTGTAGTTACTTCAGGATATATACCCAAATATGATTCAGAGAGAACATGTGGTGTTTGTCTTTCTGGTCTGAGTTACCTCACTCCACTTAATGTTTCCCAGTTTTATCTATTCACCTGAAAGTTTCATGGTTTCATTTTTCTTCACAGTTGAATATAATTCCACTACATATGACATTTTCATTACCCAATCATCAGTTGAAGGACATTCAGCTTGTTTCCATTTCCTTGCTATTGTGAATAGAGTGGCAATAAATATGTGTTTGTAGTAGACTATCAGGTCCTTTGGATGTATGTAAAGGAGTGGAATGCTTGTGTTAGATGGTAGAACTACTTTCAGCTTTTTCATCATTCTCCATACCAAATTCTATAATAGCTACACATCAATTTGCAATCCTGACAGCAAATGAGGATTCCCCTTTCCCTTCATCCTTGCCAGCATTTAGTGCCAGTTATTTTCTTGATCCTAGCCATTTTGACTGGGTAAGTTGAAATCTCAAATAAGTCTCAATTCACACTTCTCTGATTGGTAAGAATGCTGAACACTTTAAAAGGTATTTGTTAACGATTTAATCATTTTGAGAATTCTCTTCATAAGTATAACACTCATAAAAGCATATATATGAGAGAAACAGAATACAAGAGTATTCAAAGAAGAGATTTTGAAAGGGGATGAAGTAGGGCTGGACTGTGGAGAATGGGGGATGAGATACTGTAAAGTATTTGTGTACAAAAGTCTCAAAATTTTAAAAAATCAAATAAATTTCACAAAAATCAATAAATAAAAACAGATTAAAATGATTTTGCAATCTATTTTCTTCTGGGGTTTGTTCTTCCTAAGTGTGTTCCTAACAGGTAAAATGTTCACAAATAATTAATAAAATTTTTTACTAGGAATGAAGTAAGAAAGGAAAATCTGTAAACAGTTAGAAAACAATGGAATCCCAAGTCTTCAACAGCATGTTCCATAATGAAAAAATCATCGCAGATCATCACCATAAACTTGTTTGATAAGGTTACGCAACATCTAATTATATTCTTCATCTTACTGGCTGAAGAAGCTACACAGACGTCATGGATTTATTCTCCAGTGAAGCATTTGAAACAGTGGATCATGAACTTTTACTTACAAATTAATTATAATTGCCTTGGATGAGAACAGAGTCACATGGATTGGGAACTGGCTGAACGATCATAAACAAAAATCCAACATGCCAATTTCAACCCCGTTGAAAATACTGCAGAAGGGTTTCATAATGGTCAGAACTTTATAAATGTCTACTGGTCTTAAAAGTAGAAAAGCTTTTGGAAGTACAAACACTTTCAGAAGTACTGCATGAAACAAATATAGTAACGTCTTAGACATAACATGAGATGCCATGCAAATTCACATTTAATTTAGAATTTGAGTTGAAAATGCTTGACACTGAAAAATTATGCATGCATACTGTTCAGAAAAAGGCCAATGCCGCTAAACATGAGTATTTTAAATTTTCTCTAGATACTAGTAAATACAATTCTGCCAGGATTATTAATTTTAGTAGCATTTTTATTAGAAACATAGCAAAGAAATAAACTGCAATTTTAATTTTATACATTTATGCTAGCAATTTGTTCAATTTAAAAAAAAAAGTCATAATGGATTTACATTAAGTATAATGGATTGAAACCATAGTACTCAAAATGCAGATGTGTAGCACATGCATAACTATGAGACTATTGCTCTGAGGCTGAAGTTTCCATTAAGAAAAAACTCTAGATTTATGATGAAATATTAAGAGTTTAAAAATGTATGCTGCAAGACATTATGTTGTTATGTAGTAGTGTTTTAAAATTTTACATATTAGGGAATATAAGCAGCCAATTTTATAACATAAATATTGTTAAAACATGTTTAGATGACAAAATGTAAATTACCAGGTAATAAGTGGTTCAATGTGTAAAAAAGAATGAATGAGTTTTCTTTATTTTAATTTGAAGAGAAATGGACAATATTTGCCAGGCAGTAGTGGTGCAATGGCACATGCCTTTAATCCCAGCACTCAGGAGGCAAAGGCAGGAGGATCTCTTCGAGTTTGAGACCAGCGTGGTCTCCAGACCAGTTCCAGGACAACAATGGTTACACAAAGAAAGCCTGTGTAGATAAACAAAACAAACAAAAAAGAAAAAGAAAAGAAAAAAAGGCCAATATTGCTTTTTCTATTGAACAGGATACATTTTTAGTGACCTGAAAAGATGGTATACTGCAATGACATAGGAGAAATCACACTGAACAATATGATTCAAATGGCAAAACATGATAATTTGTAATGCAATCCAAAAATTTCCCAGTCCTGGGAAGTTTATTTAAGCAATATTTTTATTAGGTTTTGTTTTATAAATGAAACAAAAGATACTAATGGATTTCTTAAAATTTTAGTTTACTGGGTTTTATTTATTATTTCTATTTATGTGGAGTGGTGGTAGGTGTGTGAGTGTTTCTCTCTCTCTCTGCTGTGTGTGTGTGTGTGTGTGTGTGTGTGTGTGTGTGTGTGTGTGTGTGTGTGTGTGTATTTGAATGAAGTGCAGGTTTCAAGGAGGCCAGAACACATTGGATCCTTTGGAACTGGAGTTCGAGGCCTTTGTGAGGCACCCAATGTTGATATGGAGAAACTTTGGCCTTCTGCAAGTGTAGTACATGTCCTTAACCATTGAATAATATCCCTAGCCCCTTTACTAGGATTTATACTACTGAATCGATACATTCTAATTAATTGCCTGTGCCCATTTTTGTATAAGAATGGGATAAAATAAAAGAATTCTAAGTCCCGAACAGAAGGAATTTTATCAGTATGAGGTATCCCTTTAGAGGGAAAGGACAAATTTGTTGCTTAGAACCCAACTCTAAGTTGAATGAATATCCCTTATAACAGTTTCTTTTCATTTATAAAAGCTAAAAGGATGAAGATATGACATGTGATGTAGTATCCTCTGAGGGAAAGGCAAATTAAAAATATTTCATCCAAGCAGAAGCAATGGAAAGCATGTTTGCACAACAGCATCTCAAGGGAGAAGGTGGGATTTCCATCATTGATTGCTCTTAGAATTCACACTGCGAGTACTGAGGCCAGCATTCTATTCACAGGGGATATTACTTGACCTGTCATGGCTTTTTCATTCATTTCTATTTACATGATTTTGTTGTCCTAATAATCATTGTTTTGGAGAACATTTTGCAGGCAACTCAAATGTTTTTAGTGATATCCTTGGGGTTTTGTTTGGCTGTGTTTTTGGCTAGGACTGAGCTGTCATACCCTAACATGGTGAAGTTAGGAAAGCGCCTGCCATTGAAGCCCACCTGTTTTTTTTTTTTTTTTTTTTTTTTTTTGTTTTGTTTTGTTTTGGCTTGAGCAGGCAGTTTCAGTTGGTTCCTGATCTTGGAGAAGATGTGTGAGCATTATAGCTTACCTATTGTTTGCAAATGAAGAGTGCTACTGCTTTTATCAGATGACTCATTATAATTCCTGAGGAGCTAGTAATTCATTTACTCTTTGTGTTTCCTAAGCATTTGTTGTAATGGTGGGTGGATATTGAGGACAATGATGAAATGTACACATGCTTGATGACATTAAAGAGCAAAATTGGGAAAAAAGAGTCCTACAGTCTAAATGTTCACATCCATTGCCTAATCTATATATTGACATCCTAATCCCCAAGGTGAGGTTTCCTGGTCATGATTAGATAGCAAGAAAACAGTCTCATGGATGTGATTGATGAATGTCATGTCTTAAACCAGTGTCTCTTAATAGTGCATGTACAAAGACTAGGTCCCCAAACTGGCAGCATTAATAGGTATTCTAGATCTTTAACAGGCACAGCTCTGTGAAAAGTTCAGGATTGTGGAACTTCCGCCTCTTCCTCTCAGTATCTCTGGATGGTAATTTGTTTTAGCAACCCAAAACAGACTGATATGCAGTAGTTAAACAAAAAAAATAACTTTTCTGTTTATAATGTAACATGTTTTGTGGATCATATTGGAGAAAATACTAAATCCATCCTTACTGGTGATCATAGGGTGATTAATGATTGCATCATAGAGCTGATTATATCTCATATAATTTGTGAATATCAATGTTTGTGAGGCATATTTGTATGTGTGTACAGAATCTAAAATGCAGTTGGTACAGTCTGACTGAAGGCAGAGTGGGGGAGAAATACATGAAATGTTCAAGGCATTGAGCTATTTAGTGTCATGGAGAGTAGTTTATAAGAATAGCAAGATACTGTTGACAGAAGGCCAGGCTATTAGCCATTCCCTGTGGTAGCACTATACATTCAAAATGTTGATCAGGAGTCCAGGGCATGACCCTTAAGGGGGGGGCGCTAGTTCCATCCTTTTATTTATCTTGCTCAAATCTTGGAGCATGCATCAAGCCTTGGATGCCCTTTGAATTACAAAAATCAGGGTGTTCCATGGGCTCATAGAAGGGTGAATATACCCCAGCCTTAATTGTTCCTCCACTAGCTGGTAGAGTGCTAGTAGCTTAGGTTTCGTCAGTGGCCACTGCTCCACCCATATGGGTTTTCTAGGTGTCCATCTGATAGGCAGCACTGGGGGGCAGTGGCCCTTATGATTGGGGGTATGCCCTGATAGTCCTCTCAGACCCCCCCAGTAGTTGTGGGTTGAAAAACTCCTCTGTGAACCCCTTTAGTTCCTTTCCCACCCTTTGTGCCTCTTTCTCTTCCAGGATATCCTCATAAAAAGCCTGATGATCTATGGTCACAAAAGTGTCCAGCATGCCCTGTCCTACCAAATTGGCAGTAAGGCCTTTGACCACTAAGGGGTTTCTCTTTCCTTGGTCCTCATCTGGGCTAGTCCTGTCTGCCCCTGTGCCTACCAAACAGTGAAACTTCTTACCACCTGTAAAAACAGTCATTTTTGGATGAAGTTCTTCAATCAAGGGGACAGTCCAGTAGGCTTGTGTTATCTGGGTATGAGACCTTCCAATCCTACTTTTAGAGAGGCTTCCTCCCTTTTTTAACTGGGCTGGAGTCTGCCCCTTCTCTAGTTTAAAGGCTTACCTTCTAGTCAAATTTTGATCTATAGTCCTTCTTCCAATGGTATCTCTTCCTGCACCGAGGGCGTGGGGTAGAGGGGCCCAGGTGTTCAACCCAGCAGCCTTACCTGATCCTGATACAGCCCAGAGATCCCTTCTTGCTGAATGAACCCCAGTGGAGTAACCATCTCCCATTCCCTACAGCATAGCATAGATAATAGTGATGGCAGGGTTAGCTCGCCTATTTGCCTCAGCTTGTACCCTACATTCCTCCTTATAAAAGGCACGTCATTTGATAAATTGAGAATTAGGGAGGACTGCCTTAGCCACATCTAGCCAGTCCTTGGGAATGCATGGATTGGTAGGCGATGTCATGCAACAGGCTGTGTGACCAAAGGGAATTAGGGCCATCTTCAGCCATGGCCTTGAGGAGCTCTTTAAGATCCTTAGCCTCCTAAGGATACCAGTCTAGACGCCTGCCTGGCCCTGGTAGGCTTGGGGGGCCCTAGTTGCATCCTCCCATCCCTATTTGATTGGGTAGGCCTCTGTCTAAACTGGCTTTCCAGGTGTCAACCTGCTGATGTCTGGTTGATCATAGGGGTCTAGGTCCTGTGGGTTTTCCCTGAGTGCAGTATAGGGAGACCCAACCTCTTCACTCCTGGGAGTGTAAGGCTGGGGTCTGGAGCTATCTGTGGCAGATGGTTTGGCCCATTCCTCCTCCACCTCATCTTTGGCAGACCTCCCTGGTCCTAGTCCGTCTCCCTTCTGAAAATAGAGTTACCCATACTAAGGGTCTCACTTACCCTGAAAGACTGCTTGGGCTCGGCCATGATTTAGGTCCTTCATGCCCCATGTTGGGAACTAGATGCAGGGTCTTAACCCAACCACAGAAGGCTGAGCTGGGTCTGAGGAAGGGTAAGTGCTCTGCTCACCTGTTTCTCAGCCTCCCAAGATCCTGGAGACAATCAGACACAGCAAGAAATCTAGTCAAGGAGGAACTCATTTATTGTCCCACAGCAAGCATCTTTTAAAGCAATAAACCTCAGAGAGGGAAAACAGTCAGCCAATGGTTTTAAAGGTCAACCTATTATGTGCCTAGGCACCCTATGCTTTACCTAGTGAAAACGAGCTGTTCATGCAGTAACCTCATCTGGTTCAATCTAGGCAATCAATCATCTTTTTTTTTGTAAACTCAGGACTTCCCCACAGTGACATCTTTGACAGTCTGAGGAGGTAGTTTGAGGGCAGGATCACCCCTTTGGTCTGAGCATTGGTAAAGGTAAGAACTCTAGTGACTAGCTGCTCTGCTTCTCTGATCCTTCAGCTTTCACCCCCTAATAGCTGGCTCCAAGTTTTTATTATTAACAACAAAGAGAATTTGTGATACAGTAAGTTGTCTAAGTTAGGCTTTTTAATGCTATGATATACACCAATACCAAAAGTAATTTGAGAGGAAAGGGTTTATGCCATATTATAACTCTGCAACTGCATCACTGGGGGAGATCAAGGCAGGAATTCAGAGGCAAAACCTAGAAGTAGGAACAGAATCCAAGACCAAAACCACTATTTATCGGCCTAAGTATCTTGCTTAGCCTGTCTTTCATAAAACCCAGGACCACTTGCCCTAGGATGGCACAGCCTCCAATAGACTGGTTTCTCCTGCACATCAACCATGCCCCACAAGACAATCTGATGGAGCCAGTCTCTCAGTTGAGGTTCTGTCTTCCCAAGTAATTCTAGTTTCTGTCATGTTGAGAAAACACCCACAAGGATCTGAGTAAATACAAGTAAATATATGTCTAGGCTATTAGTGGAAGAGATGGATAAAAACTAGTTCACCTTTCTCAGTTGAAATAGTGTTAATTCCCCAAGAAAATAAATTAAAAGATGGGAAATAGGAAATGTATGATGATATTAAATTTCTTTAGTCAATATGTAGAAATTTTCTTCATTTTAACCATTCAGAAAACTTGAGAAATATGAATAATATGCTCTTTTTCTCAGGCATGGCCAAGTATAAATATCAATAAGTAGTAAAATGTCATACTACTTACAGAAGGAAGTAAAACAAATAAGCCAAAAATTATGGGGAAGGTTTTATTCATATTCCATGTATTGTTAATTATTTATGTCCTAGTGTAATTTTTCATTACACTGGTAAATGAGAAGAGGTGGAGACTTTGCTAGATGTATACGTTTTTGCAGCTTTTTTTAAACTTAGGTTACCGGGAGCAATAGATAAGAGTCCTGTACATTGCTCTGGATTTTAAGAAGGTGTGTGTGTGTGTGTGTGTGTGTGTGTGTGTGTGTGTGTGTGATCACTGACATATGGCTATGTATATAGAAATCCAAAACAAGGAAAGCAGTCAGTCCATCAATTGGTTATTTTGTTTACTTGAAACCAAAAAAGTTAGTTTGACTGTTTCCCTCTCTCTAGATGTTTGGACATTAAATATATAACCCAGATGTCAGTTGGGGCCACCTTGTCCTCCTTGAGATATATAGATAAGATTGGCTTGAATCACAATACCCACAACATGAAAAGCCAAAACTCATTTCAAAAATGTTAGTGAAACAAGGAAGCTAGAGTTCTGACTTTCATGGCTCCTCTAGTTTCTGCTGCTGCTTCTCTCTTACTTCTTGTTTCTTGTATCGACTATGTTGTCCCAATTTTAGATTATGCACTTTTAATAAAAGTTTGACAAAGCAAAATTCTGGCTCACTCACATGAAGTTTAAAAGGAATATAGGGATAGTTTTGAAACTTGCTATCAAAGGGGACAAAGGAGCCCAAATGTTTGCATTGCACAAAAGAAGAAGCAAAATTTCATACTTACACAGACATTGGCTATAGCCTTTCAACCCCAATAGAATTGGGTCAAGAGGTAAATTAGTATACTTATTTAAGGCATTTCATCTAACAAATTAAGTGAGCATGGATATATAAAATTAGATATACACACATGTAGACAACAGCCTTGTAGACTACAGCCTTGCTTTAAAAACAAAAATTCAAAGTTGTTTCCTTGTGAATAACATAGTTAAATTGTCAGGACACAATGTGATATTGAACAATCATGTAAAATGAATGAAACTTTGTGTATCCTCCAAAAGGAAAAATTTCCATGTTATACAGTAGTCGCATATCAGATATTTACATTATGATTCCTAACAGTAGCAAAATTACAGTTATGAAGTAGCAACAAAAATAATTTTATGGTTGGGGAACTATATTACAAGGTTGCAAGTTGCATTAGAAAGGTTGAGAACCACTGACTGAGTTAGTACCTGGAATAACGTCTTACTAGGCTTATATTCAGATTTTTAGTCTCATAAGGCTTTCTGTATCTCTTGACCTGATTCAATACTCACTCTTCCCTGGTATTTAAGTTCTCCCATTGAACTCAGTAGACCTCATAATGAGGCTAGAAAAACATCCTATCACATTAAACCCTTTTCTATATATTTCTTTATTTATTTTACACTCACTAAATCCTTTGGAGCCACTGAAGGATGCTTTTCTCTGTATTTGTACCATAAGTCAGTCAATGAGTACGAAGTAAGGTAGGTATTCTGGTAGGCAGGATAATTGCTTGTTTTGCCACCCACTGTAATAATGTCAATATCTAATTTGAAGAACCTATGTAGATGATCCCTATATCTTCCAAAAGGAGCACTGCAGATATGATTAGTTTCAAGATATGGAAACTGGAAGATAGCGTTGAGTTACTTAGCTACATCTTTCACATCATAAAGATCTTTAGAAGAGAGAAATAAAAATGTGAAATCTACCCTACCTTCTGACTGTGAATTCAAAGATGATAGAGGAGATGACGAGTGCAAGAATGTGGCCAGCCTCTGGGAGCTCAAAAGAACAAGAGAGCAGATTTCATCCTGGAGCTTACAGGAAAAAGTTTATCTCTGCGGACATTTTGATTTTAGCCAATGTAACACATTTGAGAACGTTAGCTTCCAAAAACTGTAGAATAATAATGCATGTTAATTTGAGCCATTAATTCGATGGTCATTTGGAAAGCTAATGTAAATGTCTTCTTTTTTTTTACTAGTTGGTGTTATTTCCACACCATATTCTTCTCCTGGCTTAAGGGTTTCAATCTCCTATAGGTATACACTATCAGACTGAGCCACTCACCACTTATTTCTGTCATCTAATGATGTTATTCTTATCACACCTCACATATGAAACATATTCACACTTTACTCACTGCCATTCTCTTCATTGTATTTTATCATCATTTATGGTGACCTTTACATCAGTGTCTAAGATCTAGTTTCCACCATAAAACTCAACTCTTGGCCTTTGTGTAGTTAATAATCTTTACTTCTATTTCATCTCCACTCTTAGGATCTTACTGCAAGTCTTCTTGGAAATAGCAACAGAATTGCTTCCATTGTTTGAATTTTAATCTTTCTACTCTGAGGTATCCTCATTTCCCCCATTCTCTTTCTATTAATCCCCTTCCCATAAGTCACTAACTGGCTCAGATTTAGTTAATTAGCCCAATTTAGTCTCTGCTGCCTAACTTTTCCCCCTTTGGGCTTACTCTTTTAGGCTCAATGTTCACATAATTGTTCCATTATATAACCCTTCAAATTCTCTCTCTTTTTTTCTTTTCTATGCTACTGGCATTTCAAAACTAGAAGCCACTTAAATTTTCATCACTTGGTTTACCCTTGTCACTTGAGAAAAGCACACCATCATGTAGATAAAATTTACTTCAGGTTCGCATCTATTATCTATTGGAATTTTAGCACCACCAGTATTTTTGCTACATTACAAAGTAAATTGTTCCTTTCCCTCTATGTATGAGTTCTCTTTTGTGTTTTTCACTCTGGACTGGTTAACTAAATTATTTTTCAATTTAAAAATCTGAAAAAAGAACTTGCAGACGTAGCAAGCATCTTCCCTTGTGCAGCCATGTTCTCTGTGTCTCCAGTATAAAGAACACGAGCTGTTATTGTTCCTGAATAGTACCAAACACTATATTGCTTATTACTCAAGGTTTTGTTCATAAAATCATCCACTTCCTTTCCTCTCATACAATTAACATCATAATAGTTTTGTTTTCTCCTTTATCAGGTGGTATTTTAATCCAAATCATATCATGGAAATTTTCATTTTCTGGACTGGGGAGATAGATAGTTTGCTTTGTGAATTTCTGCCTGTGTAATCATTAATACCTGAGTTTAGTCCTCAGAATCTATGTAATAAAGTACCAGGGATTATAATCCATGGAAATAGATGAACAAGGATCCCTTGAGTTCATTGGCTCACCATTCTAGTCAATGGTGAGCTCCGTACAAGTTCCAAGTTCTGTCTCAAAATCAAGTGGACTGTGTTGCTGAAGATGGCACCCTAAATTATCCTTTAGCCACCATATGCACAAGCACATGTGTTTACAAACATATGAATTTTAACTAAAAAAAAACCTCTAGTCTTAGAATTCCTTGCTTTCTAGTTCTTCCTTAAAGAAAATTGCTCAAATAATTACACATGTTGATTATTTGACCTTCTCACCTTAACAGCAGATACTTAATCCTTTATTCCAACAACACTTTCAATTGTTCTCCATATGATATGTCCCCCCCCACACACACACCTAGCTTTCTTTTTATGTTAATATCTCCTCTTGACTTCCAAAGCTTGGAGTGCCTTCATGCCCAACTTTCAGAATTTTCTTCTGTCCCAAATATTCTCAGATTCTAATGTGTATAATTCTTTAAACAAATGATTTTTTATGCATTTGTGTCTATGCTGATTACAGGTTTTTTTTTATCAAAACAGAAAATATAATAAACACATTGACTAACACATTCTTTATTGAGCATAGAGCATATTCATTTAAAATAAAGATATCACAAATGAGATAAATTTACAATTTTTAATGCCTTTATGAGGCTATATCTTATTACAAAAACATAAAATGACAAAATAAGTATTGGCAAATTCACAATACAAAAAGCATTTCATAGTTTTGTAGTGATTTTATTAAAAGAAAATAATCAAGAGTGTCTCCACCTTGACATTTAAAATTATTCATCTCAAAATTAAGATTTTATTATTAACAGAAAACTCATAAATATAAAAATCATTCCTGTTATAATCCTGATTTCCTTTGGGAAATAGCTCGTGTGTTAAACAATACTTGTTGGCTGCAGTTGTTTAATTAAATCCCAGTCATTTATGAACCAAATCAAAGTACTGTTCAAAGAAATCTATGTTGTTCTTTAAAAAAATACAAAAAACAAAAACAAACCATCTCACCTTGAACTCCTTGTGCCGTCATGTTACTCTATGATGAAATAATCTCAGTATTAAATATTTCATTTATTAAACAGCATCAATTTATTAAATGCATGTTTCTAGAATTGGATGTAGACTTTTGATGGTGGATGAGTGTCAGAAACTTTAACATTTAGTTGCTCAAAACTGGAGGTGATGTAACAGCAAAGGGTAAAAGCTTGCAAATGCAATTAACTCTGCATACATGTATTAGTACAACACAAATGTCATTTTAATGATAATCTGAGCCAATGTTTGAAATCTGGAAGAGTTTATATAAAAATGAAAGTTTCTGCTTTCTTTTGCAATGAGCCTCTATTCATAAAATAATTAACTGTGAAGTAGAAGATCTAAAATTCCATTCACTTCTTTCAGATTGTGGTCTTCATATTGCTCCAAGTTCTAATGGTGAATGAACTCTCCTAATTTTGCCAGATGTGGCCACAGTTCATCAGAGAAAGCTTCTGAAGTGGTCATTTCCTCTATGGCCCAACCGGCTTCACATCACCTTGTCTAAGTCTAACAGGTTTCATTGCCTTACTAGGTTGTCAAATTATTCCGTGATGCCAGTTATTTTCCTGCTGTAGAGCTCAGAAGTAACATAAACTTGCCACTTAAAGGCCCATCATCTCCCAGTGTCTGCTCTTCTTCTCTAATCCACATGCATCTTCCATGATCTCCAGGCTTTAGTATTTTGGCTAAGAAACCACTTTTTTTTTTCTTTTAACCTTATCTGTCTGGTGTCCAGTGGTATGTTTGTAGAGTTCACACTATTTAGGGCAGGCTACTCCTTCTTCACAAATGAGTAGTGTACCATTGCTTGTGAAATCAGTCTACAGCAGAATAGTTCCTGTCTGTAGAGAAAAAAAAAAATCACACCCTGTCGCTACACTCAGGTTCAGTCACCTTTATTGGCTGATTTTGCTTCACTTGGCTCCTGTTATCATATGTTTTGTGTTGTACTTAGGTAATTTTGTATACATGGAGCGCTAATAAGCTCAGCAAAGTTTGTTATTAGATCACGCCCAGAACAACACTGACAGAGAGAGAGCATGGAATTGAAGATGAGAGGTCAAAAAGGGTCAGGGAGAAGTTACCATTAAAACTAGACTTTGAGAGTAGAGAAAGTAAGGTACTCATGGGGACAAGGAGGTAGGAATGTATACAATATTCCAAATCATAGTATCTCCATTGTTGTGGAATAATCCTTTACACTATGTGAACATGTGTGACTGTGATTGGTTTAATAAAGAGCTGAATATCCATTAGTTAGGCAGGAAGAGTTTAGGTGGGACTTCTGGGAACAGGAAGGCAGAGTAGATAGCCAGGCACAGAGGAAGCAGGATGGAAGGGCAGTATAGAGTAGAGGTGACCAAGCCATATAAAAGAACACAGATTAAAAGATATGGGTTATTTTAAGTTGTAAAAGCTAGTGGGACAAGCCAAAGCTATAAGCTGAACTTTTATAATTATTAATAAGTCTTCATGGCTTTTTTTTGTTTGTTTTGTTTTGTTTATTGTGAGCTGGCAGCCCAAAGGAAAATCTGGCTACACTCTATCATGAGCTGACTTGACTCCTTTGCTAGAACCTGAGTGTCTTTGACCTCTGTCGTATTAAGGCCTGGTAGACTAGGTTTAAGTTCTATTTTATTATCACATGATCAGTGCTGAAAGTCATCAAGACAGAATATTCAAAGCAAAAGTTGGCAGGTGTGAACTTATTGTCAGGATTTACTAAGGTAAATTTTGTTTCAATGAACAGAAGAACAGAGAGCCAGAGATATAAAGTAGGGCCATATTAAAAATTACTTTCCTTATTGTTTTACCTGATTTTTTATTTTGTTATGTTTTATTATTATCTCTTAGAAGCCTCCTCTTGTCTAATGAGAGACAGAAAAGTATAACATGAATAAATAAATGATCAAGAGACTGATATTGGGGTTCAAGCCTCAAGCTGAAGTTCAGAAAAGCAAAGCACCTGGCCACTAGCTCTCACCTCCAGCTCAGGCTGAAGGGCTAATCCATGCAGGAGCTCTTCACCAAGTCTCCAACTGCTGCCTTTCCTCAGTGTGGCTGGAGAACGAATGCCTCTCTGAGACCTTGCTTCAGGTTTATATACTTCCCTAATGTTGGGATAAAGGTGTGAGCTCTAATTCCCTTTTAGACTGATTCACTCTTGTGTAGATCTGGGTGGCCTTGGACTCACAAAGATCCATCTACCTCTTAATTCTGAGTCCTAGGGTTAAAGGTGTGCACCACCACCTCCTAGCTTCTGGCTGCTTGGATTAAAAGTGTGTATCTGGCTTCTATGGCTTGCAGTTGACTTTGATTTTTCTGAATCCTCAGTCAAGGTTTAAAAAAAACATAAATAATTTCCAGAAAGGGAGTGTATCTGGATGGGAGGGAAGGTAGGGAGGAACTGGGAGAAGGAAAGGGAGTGGAAACTCTAATCAGGTTATGTTACTTCAGAAAAGGATCTATCTCCAATAAAAGGTGTAAAATTCCTTTCTCTGAGTAAATTCAAACTATTTTACATAGACTTCAAAGCAAGAGTGTGGGATTTATGGTCAGGTCATCTTGCATCCATCTGGGAATAGGTGACACCCAAGGTTTCAAAATTCTTAAGCAGAATAAAAGAGCTCACTGGGGATTGTGTCTGCATTCTTCTGAAGTTACGCATTTTCAACCTAGTAACAGCCATGAAGACAGTAAGAAGTGCAGGAGACCCATGACATTGGGAGGTGCTATTGGCTTAGCTCATTTGTGGGACACACCAAGCTCAAGATGAGCTCCCTTTACCTACTCTGCATACCCAAATTTCTTGCAAAGGCATATTTGATTTGGGTGTTTATTGGTGTATACTGGTTTTTACCTTGTACTCTGCTCTGTCACTGATGTTTGTCTTGTGTTAATTTCCCCTGTGAGCATATTAACATAAGAATATTGCTTTTAGACCTGTTTGAAATTACATACTTGTCCAGACAGAGACCCACAAGTAGGCCCTCAGCTTTCTTTAGTGCCTATAATGGGTATAGTTCATTGAAACATCTACATTTAGGTAAGTTTTATGTTTGGCTATTTTATATTTGACAGTTTTATTGGAAATACAAGTGGCTTGTTTCTTGTTTTTTTGTCTTTTACCAAAAATGTATCCATTTACTTATTTACATAGAAATAAAATGATTATAATTGAAGCTGCCTGTGGGTGTTTACATAAAACCAAGATTAAAAATAGCATCTGATTATGGCTATGATAAGAATAATTAGGCTGCAACAATGTCATAGCCCCAATTCATTTCACAATTAGCAAGTACATTAAAACTTGAGGACAGGGCATAAAAAATGAGAATGCCAGCATTTCTTTTGTTGTTGTATATTAATGACTTAATATATGGCAAGTTCTCTATTAATCTGTGATGCAGATAATCCCTCCTTTAGACTTAAACAAAAGGACCCTGTCCATTGATTTGGAGGGTTCTATTTTTGTTTTGCTGGGCCTGAATCTCTGTCTATGCAGTGAATGTGTTCCTAGGATCAAAGGAAAAGTACAGTCTCCCATAGCTTGGACATAGAATGTTCAGTAGGTAACTGGAACCCCATTTTCTCCATTCAGCATAACATCACACATTAGCTTACTTTCAATGCCTTTTATTATGTAGAGGTAATGCCTTCTAGAACCAATTTCTTTTTAAAATTTATTATGGGATCTTAATTCTGTCAAATATTTTATGCATCTGTAAAGGTGATAATACATTTTTATCCTCCATTCTGTTGGTGTAGTATGTCACATTTTCTGATTTGTGTATGTGGAATCACCCTTGCATTCACAGGACAAGTCTTACTTTAACACAGGATACAATTATAAAATGTGGCCTTAGATTGAGTTTCCAATATTTAATTGCCTTTTTTGTACCCTTATTTAAGATATCAGACTATTGATTTTTTAATTGTTGTTTTTGTGTTCTTTATCTGGTTTTGATATCAAGACAGTGCAGGCTTTTGAGAATGCATTTTGAAGAAATAGGTCCTTTTCTACTTGTGAGAATTCTGTAAGGAAAATTGGAATTCGTCCTTTGGCTGTTTGTTGAAACTGAACAGTGAAGCCATTTGGGTCTAGCCCCCTTCTCTTTTGAGACTTCGTATTCCTGATTCACTTCCATTACCTCTTTCTGTATTCCAATTTTCCATTTCATGTGGTATTCTATTCAGTAGTCTGTCCATGATTTCTATGTTGTCAAATCTGTTTTTTTTTTTTTTTTTTTTATATTTACAGTCTTCTCTGGTGATCATTTGTGGTTCTGTGCTGTCAGTTTTTAACTCTCTGTATTTGTGTTCTATTTGACTCTCTTGAGAGTCTTCTTTCATTTAGTATTACCACCTCTTCTTAAACTGACCTTCTGCAGTCTTCCTTCTTATTTCATGTATTTCTGTGTCATTTATTACTTTTTTTCTAATTTTGTATTTATTTGTGTTCATTGTACTAGTTGCTTTCAATGTAGCTACAGATTATTTGAGATCTTACTACTTTAAATGTATGTGCTGATTTCTAAAAACTTTCATCAGTTTCCCTCTGCTGAATCCTACAATTTTGACAAACTGTTTATCCATTTTCATTTATGTCATGACATTCTTGATTTCTTCCTGGATCTACTGATTATTTTTAAAAAACAGTTTAACTCCCATATATTTATATAGTTTCCAAAGTTTTCCTCATTATAGATTTCTAATTTTATTTCATGTGGCTAGCAAAGATCCTTATATAAATTATATTTTCCTAATATTTTGCAGGACATTTTGATTTGCCTGTAATCATAACATACAGGAGAGAGAAATGAGAGGATCAGGAATTCAAGGGTATCCTCAGTTGCCATAAGGCAAGACTGAACCTGGGGCTGAGACCCTGTCCAAAATAAAGCCCCCTGGCAAAAAGAAAAAAAAAGCATAACCTTTTTAAATGCACAAAATTCATTCCAAATGCAAAAAAAAAAAAGAAAGAAAAAGAAAAGAAATCCAAATAAATAAATCACTTTCTTCATCCCCCAATTTTTCTCAATTGTTTCCTCAAAACAGGGCACCAAGTCCAGAAAGATGTCTGGTACACACCAAGTGTTTAATGTTGCTCTCCTCTTCCCTCTAGGGACACTAACTCCACAAAGCCCCTCTCTCTGTCTGATGCTTGCTGGGTCAGTTTAATTGCTCACTGCTGCTTAATTTGTAAGAGTTCTGGTTTGCTGTTGAAGTGCCTGTGCGTTCAGCACTCGAGCACCAAATGACTTTTTTGCAGGTACCAAAATATAAAAAACAACAAACAAACACCAAAAGCATCATAGGGATAGGAATTTAACTCAATTGTGGAGTGCTTGTCAAGCATGTGCAAGGAATGACCTAGATTTGATCCGTGGAAATGCGCTAGCACACACACGTGCACGCACACACACCCCATTATTACCTCAGAATCACAGGACCACAGAACACGATCAGAGATTTGCCCTTTTGTCAGGCTTTAAGCGGCAAGTTATGTGTCGAATTTTAAGTGACTGTTTGGGACAAGAACTATCACCCGAGTTTGTTTTTGTCTTTCCCTTCCACATCACCTAAGTATAGAAAATGGGGTAGAAACTGAAGTACTGTCTTAACAAAGCCTCTGTGAGAGAAGCATAAATCACACCCTTTTATGTGTCCACGTGGGTTAATTGAACATCTTCTAACTGAGCATATTTTCCCCAAGTTAGCGCGGAAGGTACCCTGTGAGGCAAGGCAGCACTGGGAGAATGTTTATCTGCTAGATGGGAGGGGGGTTAAGGAAGCCCAGACCTCATAAGGGCTTGACATGAATGGTGTGTGCTATGCCCTTTCCTTTGGTACTTCAGCAGCTACTAAATCCTGCTCTGCTTCCTATTGCTGGCTGACAAGAACCAGAAGCCTCTGCCCACAAGTGACTGGTGGCAGATGGATCAGGCCAGTGAAATGCTACGCCCCGACTTTCATCTCTCTAGCAGATGGGGTCATTACACAGTGTGCTTTTACACACGGCTTCTCTTAAGACAGCAATTTATGTGTAGGCTGGGCAATGGTTAGTATAATTTGATAAGTGTATTTTAAACACGTGCTATGTGCCTGGCAGCATGCTGCATGCTTCCCAAATAGGGAGGAAGACAAGGCCACAACATATTGGCTTGTGTGTTACTATTTAGAGGGAGTAATGAATGTAAATCTACAAGACATATTATTGAAATAAATCAAGCTTAGTTGGTCTTTAATTTTCCTTTATATTAACAAACTCACTGGGAGATAACTGGTGAAGAGTAGTTATGAAGTAAAGCTTGGAACATATATGTAAATAGGCATTTAGAAGATCAAAGTACATCTTAAAATTTTTACATCTTAATTGTATGTGCTGAAATTTACTTCATAGATTTTTTTTTTGAGTGAAGATTTAGAATTCCCAGGAGTCACTTTTATTTAGCTCTAAATTCTATCCATCCATCCCTCCATCCATCCACCTATCTTGCCACCTATCAATCCATCCACTTTCTAATAGTTTTCTTTGATGAAAACCGAGTTTCCTAATAACCTGTGATATTTAATCCTGACAGCTGAGGGAAACAGCAATGGCCCAGGCAAAGTGCCTCAGATTTCTACTCTAGGAGAGGCAGCTGTTGGTGGCACTGCCTGAAAGGAAGGATGGAGAGCATGCTGGGAATACCCAGGGGAGCTGGTGCTCTACAGTGTGTGTGACCACCTTCTTTCCTTGCCTTAGGCATCTCACTCGCTTGAGTGCATGGCATTTTCTTCTATTTCTTGAGCACTTGGGGAGTTGGGAGTCAGAAAGCACCCTCTGCTTTCAGGCCTGCACCAAGTGCAAGGCAGGAAGAAGCAGCAGATACAATGAGTTTGGAAGGCTTGTCTTCAGAGCTGGGTTAAGGGAACTTGCTTCCTCTGAAGCAGAACCTGTTCATTGTTTAGCAAGAATAACAATACAGGTAGATGGAATTTTCTAGCAAAATGAATAAAAATCAAGCTGTTGGTTGTTTCAGAGCAATAAAGTAAGCAGGGTGGCCACTGATGTCTGCAGGAGGGTGACAATTTATCACTGTCCAAATAAGCATGTCAAATACCCCTTTAAAATCCCAACACCTCCACACCCAGGCTTGCTTGTTTGTTTGTTTTGCTTTGAATCAAAATAAATACAGGCAGCCAAATTTGGGTTTGATGTTTATAATTTTTCCCATTTGCCCTCTGGGAAAATGATAAAATGTTTCCATCCTGAATTAAGAGCCAGGCAAGCTATAGAGTATGTAATGTGAGTTATGAGACAAACTATCCTCTCATCTGGATAATTTAATGTTTGAAAACATGCTAAGAGTCACAGGCTGGTTCTCCAGGTTTCGGGATGAACTGCATGGATTTAGGAAGTTTCTAGCAGCTTGAAATGCCTGGTATCAATTGACTTGTTGATGTTGGGAGCATTATTTCGACTCTTCAAATCCTCAGATTTCACCCAGAGAATCAGCTTTTGTGGTAGGTCTGACAGAGCCTGGCAATCTATAGTTTTATGGGGAATTCAAATGTGTCTGGGAATTCTGCCAGCCAGGCCTTTGCCGGGGTGCATACGTGATTTGTGGACCACTTTAACAAATCAATCCTACTCTGTTTTTCCAGCAGTTTTAATTCCCCCATGGCATTTAAATATTAGTTCCTGTTGCGAAACACTTCCCATCTTCTCAGTTCTTCTTGAACCCTAGTTATCCTTTGTGATGATACAAGTACTACCGCCTCCTGGTGGCCTTCTTCAGTCACCACTGCACTGATAGGAACTGGTCTTCCATTTCAGTAATGAATGTGTGCATTTGGTAAAACTGAATTTTGAAATACCAGATTTTTCTTAGGATCATAGCCTAAGGATCAGAATAAGATTTTTTTCCTACACAAAGATCAACTATATAATTTCTGTAGTCTGTTTGATGAAACAGCTAGGAAGAAAGACTGAGAAGTGAAACTGCTTATGTTAAGTTCCACTGTCACTCCTTTGATATATTACGTATGGTGTCTACCCACTAGGGCTATTTTGAAGATTGAATGCCTTGGTATCTGGCATGCTTATAGTTGCACCTGGCATTTTCATTCTTCCATGCTAGATATTTATTTTATCTTTGGCCATGGGCTATAGTTTATGCCCATATGAAATCTAATAATTACTTCATTGGTTCTTTATTTTTTTCCTCACTGAGTCAAAGTACATAGTCATTATATTCTCCGTGTTAAGCACTTTGGAGGCCACAAACTAAACTGCCAAGATTATTGCTTTCACACTTGTACCCCAGATCCAGGAAGACCACAGTTTGTGACTTACTCTTAGGAAGGAAGGGAAAACAATTAAAACTTGTCACTGGTCCACATTGGACTCTCGTGTTTCCTTTTTTAAATTCCTATTTAATTTGGGCAATCTTCAATAACAACCTTTAATTATTGAAATTACTCAGTATTCTTCATGGAGAGGAGTAGTATGTGAAAAATAAATATGTTCACTTAATTTTTTCTTGTTAATTTTACTACACAAGAATGTGAGAGAAAAAAGAATAGCTTTCTGCAACGAAGCTAAAAACAGAAATTTGCCCTTGAAATGGACAAATAGGAGAGGTGGATATAAAGACAGGAGAATTAAGATGGACCTCTACTGTTTGTTCAAAGTTTTCTTCCCAATTTGCTTTGTTTCCAGCTGCAGAAAAGCACATGGCTTTGTGCATCTCTCCTTTATGAACTTCCCATTGTTAGTAGATTCCCTCCCAATGTCAGGGAATAACTCAGGGCATCATGGTGCAACTATAACGCCAATTTAGAAACCCAATGTTGAAATCACAAACAACCTCTGGGCATCTCGTTAAGTTGTTTTTTTTTTTTTGTTTTTGTTTTTTTAAAGAAATTCAAATTTCCTAAGTGTCATCTTAAACTGTTACATTATGCTGAAGAAATTAATCATAAATTTAATCCCCTCCTTCCTTTAGAAAATATTGGATGATGAAGGATTTGTTTTTAAACTTGAAATCTCTCAAGATTGTAATTGGATTTGTTTTTACACTTGAAATCTCTCAAGATAGTAAAATGTTGGTTGTAAGCCACAAAAGCACTTCTAGGCAAGGATATTATGTCTGTTGTGTATCATCTGGGATTCTGGAATGATTTATCCAAGCATCTCAGGTCATTAGCTTAAGTATTTTTCTCAGCTCAAATCATGTGTCTTATCAAATCATGGCCTTCTTTTTTATTTTTCCTAGCAAAGTTCTGTTGCTTGAGTCCTGCAAATTCCAGATTAGTGAGAATGTTTCTAAACTCTACCAGTGATTCATGGCTCCAACTCTCATTTAGAAAAGCCATTCATGCAGAAGACTTACATTGTGTGAAAATTGGTGACAACATGTCTTGGACTAGAAGAAAGCAAGCTACCAGAGATGGCGAACATTGCTGGGTAAGCACTTTCAACCCCTTCTAAATAATAGCCGTGCTTGGAAAAGAATTCTATGTCTAGACCCCAGGCAGGAGAGTTTGAGCATCCTGAACAAATATACTTCTGTTCCATTAACTCTGTCCACATTTTTTCCTGTATTCTGATCCTCTGTCTTTTGTGCATTCAAAAGTACAGAAACTAAATAAATATGGCTAG
Organism: Cricetulus griseus; assembly: GCF_003668045.3. NCBI lineage: Eukaryota > Metazoa > Chordata > Mammalia > Rodentia > Cricetidae > Cricetulus > Cricetulus griseus. The sequence goes on along the minus strand of NC_048595.1, from coordinate 336,137,358 downwards.
TTAAAATGAGTTACTATTACGGTTCACTTGGAATCTGAGACCAAACCTTGGTCCACATCTATTAGTACTTTCAGAAATGTGTTACTATCTATGGAGACTTCTAGCCTCTGCTTGACTAGAGCACACTGATTCATGCCTGGCAAATGTGATGACTGTTTGGTTAAGTAATTTTGCTTTTGGAGTATAGCCTCAGGGAATGATTTGGCCAACGAGTAAATTTTAGAAATATAATATTGCAATTGTTTACAGCGTTTTTATTCTCAGAAATTTCATTTAGCTTCTAACTGTTCTCAAGTACTTGGCTGAAATGAAGAGTTGGTTTTTCTTCAGTTCTAATGATATCAACTATGTCTGAGCTCTGCTGGCTTTGCTATTATGCCTTTATTTCAAGCACTAATTGTTTTGTTATTTCTCTTTTTGTAGTCTTTAGAGACATAATCAAGAAGGATCAAAGAATGGACCAAGTATGCATTTCCAAAGGTGTATCTTTTGAGAGATAATTCATATATCTGATACACCTTAGTCAGAGAGCTATCTACAGAGTTTGAGGATTTCATTTCTCCTATAATCTATAAGCATCTAGTCTGAACAGCTCATAACCATGGGATAGCTTGTAAGTGATGACTGTACCAGGTCTGATCACAGCCTATTTTATGCTCAGAATGATATTTTATTATTCTGCATAATCTTACTTTACTTCTTATCTCTGAAATCATTTGATATAAGAATAGCCACACTAAGACATGGCTGTATAGAACTCAGTGAACTAATAATTTCACTTGTCATTTCTCATTAAGTGGTGAGAAAACCCACAAAAAATGACCTGCATTTCATTTTGCTTGATAATGTAAAAGTAGCAAAGCTAATAAATGGCCACTGAAATCTAATAAACTGTGCTCATGCATGTCAAATAAGACTTTATGTTCTAAGTGTTAGATGTTCCTTGCTACTAAATAGGCCTAGTACTAACCTCAGATGTCACTGTATTAAGTATTAAATAAGATTAAAGTCTCCAAAATATCTGTTATGTAGAAATAGTCAAGTACCAATATGCTTGATGATTTTCATAGTCTCTTTCTTCCTTCTGTTCTACTGCTAGGAAAAACTGCATTTATCTTTTTCTCTGCTGGTTAAATCTTAATGATCTTTGATTCACATATATATGCTTTTTATGTAAAATTAAAAAACACTATTTGAAGACAGAGTTCTTATTTCCTTTTGTTCTGCTATGGCATTTAAAATAGTGCGGGATCACGTATTTGGTGCACGGTGAATGATAAATACACCTGCTTACCAAAAATTAGACGTAGGCCACAAAACCTTAAAGACTAACACTTGGGATACATAAATAGTTGGAATGTGTGATCATTAACATTGGTTATTAAGAATTCCCCTGAAAATAAAAACCTCAGTAGTAGATCAGATGAAAGTTGTGGATAGGAAGGAAGTCATTCGTCACTCATAAAACTGAAACATATTTTCAGCTGTGCTAGTGGGCATCTTCTAAGCACAATTTAGAAGTACTACTTTTTAATGATGGTTTGTGGTGTGCTTGAGTGCTTAATTATATTTCAAATAGTTTGAGAAGCCATTGGGAATGGTGGGATAAAATTGTCACTAGAGATTTATCTAGCAGGATAAATGTCTAATGGTGGTTTTTAATTTTATAATTCACCGAAGCAATTGCATTAGTTGCACATAAATTTCTCTTGCTTTTATAACATAGGATTTCAAAGAATAAAGTCTCTGGTTCACTATCACATATAACTTTTATTTGTAGCTTGGAATACAGTGTTTTGTAGGTGCTCTGTGGTGGTTAGTTTATTTTGAATGATATTTTGCATGTTTTCAGGAAGTTGTAAAACTAGTCTAGTTTTCATAGTCTGTAAGCATTTTTTGATTTATTTAGCAAAAATGCTTGTCTTCACAGTCCAGAAGTGCTGTGTGCATGAGAACACAGTTCTCATTAGCAAAGACAGGAAAGGTAAATTTGTAATTCAGTTCTGACACCAATAATAAAAAAATATCATAGAAAACAACCTTGTTTTATAAAGTGGCTTCATGTCTTCCCATAATATTACTAAAGGTTCATGTAAACTCTGTGGTGGGATGTTAGGGTTCTCATGACAGATTGGAAAGGGGATTCTGGAACATTTCAATGGTAAAAAGAAAATAGGACATGACAGATTAAAGAGCTCTGACCAGTGTTCACCTTCCCCAATGTGCCCTTTATCAGATGGATTAATGCATTCTCGCCATCAGAAAAGACAGGTTGCTACCTACGACAGCAGAGAGCTCGCTGAGGGTGACCTGGCATTAGTAGAAAAAAAGTGGGAAATGTTTATTTCCCCTGTCATTATATTGAAAGAAAGAACATTTGCCCTGTGGCTTATCTTAAAATAGCTTCATTAACACAAAGCAACAAACTGAAACTAGCAAGGTAGGAAATGTAGTCTAGGTATTTAGAATCTAGGGCATGTAGTCAAAGAATTTATGTACTTGTTAAGAATGAGTTACTTTGTTGTTCAGACTTATTTTTAGTATTGATGTTTTAGGACAGGATCAACTCTGATTTGATTTTTAAGACCTGGGTCATTATTTTGTTGATTGGAACACTCAAAAAAACTTTTTTTTTTCTTTTTTTTTTTATTTGAGTTACAAACACGAATGAATTACATGACAATCCCAGTTCCCTTCTCCCTCCCCTCCTCCCCTGCCATCCCCCAACTAAAACCCTACCTATCACATATCCTTTCTTCTATTCTATACCTGACTTAACCTTTCTGCTCCCCCATGACCTCTGCATCCTTCCTCTTCTTCCCTTCTCATTCTCGTAGCTCCTTCTGCCCTTTTCTCTCAATTTGCTCAGGAGATATTGACCCATTCCCCTTCTCCAGGGAACAAAGTTTGTCTCTTTTAGGGTCCTCCTTGTTTACTAGTTTCTCTGGCAGTGTGTATTGTAGGCTGGTAATCCCCTATTCTATGTTTAAAATCCACATATGAGTGAGTACATATCATGTTTGTCTTTTTGTGATTGGGTTACCTCACTCAGAATGGTTTCTTCTAGATCCATCCATTTTCCTGAAAATTTCAAGATTCCATTGTTTTTTTCTGCTGAGTAGTATTCCATTGTGTAAATGTACCACATTTTCTCTATCCATTCTTCAGTTGAGGGGCATCTGGGCTGCTTCCAGTTTCTGGCTATTACAAATAGTGCTGCTATGAACATCGTTGAACAGATGTCCTTGTTGTATGAATGTGCTTCTTTTGGGTATATGCCTAAGAGTGGAATTGCTGGATCTTGTGGGAAATCTTGTGATTTTCTTGAGGAGTCACCATACTGATTTCCAAAGTGGCCGTACAAGTTCACACTCCCACCAGCAGTGGAGAAGTGTTCCCCTTTCTCTACATCCTCTCCAGCATAAACTGTCATTGGTGTTTATGGTTTTAGCCATTCTGTCAGGAGTAAGATGGTATCTCAGAGTGGTTTTGATTTGCATTTCCCTGATGGCTAAGGATGTTGAGCACTTTTTTTGTGTCTTTTAGCCATTTTAGATTCCTCTATTGAGAATTGTCTATTTAGTTCTGTACCCCACTTTTTAATTGGACTGTTTGGTGTCACTCAAAAAACTTTACATTAACTTTTTTAAGTTTTGGATTTTATGAAATAATGTGCCTGCATTTTAGGTATTGCCTTTAGAGTTTTGAAAGAGCATGGATCCTCCATACATAAGACATTCATTATCTGAAGACATTCCTGATGCTTCTTTGCCCCTAGTGTCATTGGAATTGGCCCCAGTTGGAATTGCTCTATTTTATTTTGTTATAGATTGAATTTTCTAAGATGTCATATAAATTAAAATTTCTAGTATGTTCTATTTTGAATCTTACTTCAGACACAGTGTACTGCGTCTGAATATCATACATGTTGTAGTTCTGCCATGGGCATCACTTAATTTTAGGACTATTGGGTGGTAATCTGACACTCTGACCTTTGTTTTTACAATATGCATTTGGTTCCTTTCAGGTTTTTATGGTGTGTGTGTGTGTGTGTGTGTGTGTGTGTGTGTGTGTGTGTGTGTCCCTTTTTTTTTTTTTGCTATCTTAAAGGAAATTAAGCCACTTGGGCTGATAATTCTCCTCAGAAGAACTATAGATTAACAAAATCCCTCAGTACATGGCATGAGAAACCTCCTTTCAAATGGTTGGTCACGGTAGTCCAGGTGACTTCCAAAACATGAGTATGTGAATCAGTGGGTCTCTTTGCCTTCTGTTGGGTTGCCTTTTCCACCTTTGATGTGATAATTTTTTTAAAAATCTTATTATATTTGAAAATGTTTCTAAAACTAAAATATTTTTGATAGGATTAAAAAAAGAAAAAAAAGCAATATAGATGATCAAAATAGATGTTAGTTCTCTCTCAGGTCCTTAATCCTGAAGACCACAATATTCCAAGCTGAAAGCCTTCTCCTGCAGTTGAGGATCCATGGTTCCTGAACATACTAAGAAGTTGCTAAGGAAGGCAAACAACTAAAAAGTCTTCCTTAGAGGCAACACCTATGACTCACAATTACCATCATCCCAATAGATGCATGAAGGTGGAATACTGGCACTTACATTTCAATGTCAACCAGATGAGTGTAACTACCACTCCCACTCTTTACACAAAGATTTTGTGTAAAGATAGCAAAACAAAATAAGGGACACACACACACACACACACACACACACACACACACACACACACACACACACACCATAAAAACCTGAAATCTTGCTTATATGTACTCCTCACTATGGCAAAACTCTCTATCTCATCTTCCTCCCAACTTCACATCCTTCCTTTATAATGCTTAAAAACATCACTTCTATTTTTTAAAAAAATTTCCCATGTGCATTAGTGTGCATTTGCCTGCATGTATGTCTGTATGGGGTTGCCAGATCCTCTGGAACTATAGTTACAGGCAGTTATGAGCTGCCATGTGGATGTTGGGAATTAAACCCAAGTCCTCTGGAAGAGTAGCTAGTGCTGTTACCACTGAGTCATTCTTCCAACACAAAAATCACTTAGTTTTTAACCCACAGTCCATTTCATTCTGCCAATATACATACAGGCCATTAATTAGGACACAAAGTAACTATCATTAACCACACTATTAAAGAAAAGTGGCTGTCCCTTCCCAAGCAGCCATCAGCAGTCAGTAGACTCAAGCCTACAAGTTGTGTCTCAGGAACCCTTTTCCCCTCCCTGCTGTGCTGCAATTTTAACTGTCTTAATAGTGTGCATATCTTCTGTAGGTAACTACAACTTGCACAAGTTCAAGTGTACAGCAGTCATGTACTTCACAGCCACTGTTCCTGCCCTCTGGTTCTTATACTCTTTCTACTTTCCTTTCATGGTGTTTCTGATGCTTTGGTTTGATAATTCTGATATCATTGGAAACTCAGCACCCATTTAATCTCAGAACTTTGAACAGAAGTACATTCCTGTTAACTATTACCTACTGCAATAAGACTCCTCTGTGATTTAAGGCTGGGAACTGCACAAATCTATAAATATAAAAATAAATATTTAGAAAACAGTTTGACAATATTACCAGTTAGAAAACAGCATCAATAGGTTATTGCCTAAGGTCTTTGACTCTCCAAAGCCATGGGTTTTGGCCATATTTACAGTACAAGGCATGAATTACATTTTTTTTAGGGAAGGTCTCAATTGTAATCAACAGAGTAGTTGGTTGTCTCCATAGCTGTCTTGCCATATTTGCCTTGGTAGGCACATTTTATCTATCTGTCAAGTCAGCATTGTCACATTCTTAATAGAACCTTTGTTGCCTCTTCTACAGCAGCCTGCATAGCACTTTGGAACTAGTTAGCAGTGGAGAATTTCCTTATCAGCGTAAGGTTGGTGTTTCTGTCCTGCAACCAATGTGTGTGTGGTTTCTTCAGCAATCGAGTCATATTATCAAGTTTAGTGATTAGTCAAGAGCAGTGGTAATATCCTTTATATTTTTGGGTACCTCTGGGGCCTCTTGACTTAAGCCTGGAAACCTGTGTAAGTGAGGTAACCTGTGCCTAGCACAAATTTTTTCATTTAATAACTGGTGACTTCTAGGAGTAGTACTGTTAACTAATGTAGGGTACTTCTATTCAAATATCTTTAAAAATTAATATAATATATATGCTTGCAATATAATATATTGACTAAATTATGTATGTGTATATATGTTCATGAATATATAAATAATCCTTGCTTGGTCTACTTAGTGTTACTAGTTTACATATGATATGAGATTTTATTCCAGTGTTAACCACTTGGCATTGGATAACCAATGAGGGAGCTCATCCCCGAGGGTAAGTCTATTCTTCTGTCCTCAGCATTAATTAGTTTCTTGTAGTCCTTTGTGTAGTAATGGGGAATTTTGATATCTCTCCATTCCACTTCAGCATTCCTATTGGTGTTTTACTTGTTCAGTTGTTGCTTGGATTGCCACAGTTGAAAGCTTTCTTGTCATTTCTAGGAGATACAATCCTATGCCAGGTTTTCTGGCCTCTGGCTCTTACAGTCCTGCACACCCCTTTTCATGATATTCACAGAACCTTAGATGCAGGAGTTGTGCTGTAGATTTATCCATTGGGTCTTGGCACTCTATGATTACTTGTTCTCTGCATTTTGACCAGTTGGGGGTTTCATAATGGTCTCTGTAAGTTGCAAAGAGAAGTTTATTTGACCACAGGAGAGAATTATCCTTATCTCTGGTATGAGGATAATTATTTAGAATACATGATATAAGGATAATTATTTAGAATACAGTTGGGAATTAGGTTGGTTTAGTAATGTGGAAGTCGTAGGTTTTTCTCTAAGATCTATGTCCTCACTCTCCCCCGGTAGTCAGCTAGATTTCCAGAGCCAAGAATGAAATCTTTCCTAGAAAGTGGGTATTAAGTTTAATTACATAGCTGTTGGCTAGTGCCAAGATGTGAGTTTCTTTGGGGATATTTTGGTACTCTGATCATTTTTGTGGTTCATAGGTGTTATGATGAGCAGGACTATTGATTACTTCCCTCCCTTGGAAGCTTGAATACTATCTTCCAGTACTATGGAAGTTAGTCCTAGATAAGGAGGCTTTATATCAGATGCAGCTCAGATCCCCCAAGACCTGGAGTGAATGTCTGAAGTGCATGTTGTCTTCAGCAATAGGGACTCACCTCCAACCCCTGGGTAGGCAACCAAAGATAACAATAGTAGCCTGTATTGTTTGAGAGTCTCTTGAACTCCCTGACCAATAGCTACAATGGGGGGTTATCTGGCCCGGTACAGGGATTTTTTGTTAGATAATTTATGACTCTTAGGGGAATTTTTCATCCAATCTGAAATAAATAAACAGGAAGTAAAGACAATGGCTCAGCTAGGATCCTGGGCGAACATACAACCCCAAAGTCTGCCCACAAGGACCTAATTCCATCAGTCAGGCTTCAAATCTTAATGATTTTACAATTTCCTAAAACAACATCATCAGATAGGAACCAGGCCCTTGGGGGGTCATTGTACTATAAAAACCATTATAGTATAAAAACACAATTGGGGGAAGGAACTGTGGTGTTATATGGCATAAGAAGGCAACTCCAGTTGACATCAATTCCAACACAACTAGAGAAGAGTTTGGTGGTTTCCAACACACTGAAATAATAATACCTGAGAACACAGAACTACTAGTTATTATGATACTGTACACATAAATGGAATTACATTACTCCATAAGTATGTATGAAAGTCATATGGCAATTAAAAATAAAGTCATCAGCCCCATGACTTATTGTCAAGTTTCTTTTGCTGTTGCTTCATATGAAGAGAACTTACCACTCTTTGTTGAAATAAGCAAATGAGGATTCTGATCAGAAAGAATTTTCCTAAGCATTCTTCAAAGTTAATTCTGTTGTAAAATCCTATGAGACCTCCAAGATATATAGCCCCCAATGAAATTGGGTTCTACTAATGTTCCATTCCACAAATGGGAAGAGGTTTAGTCTAGTTCATTGAGATAGAAGGCCTGATCTATTATCAGATAAGTAAAAAGATATCTGCATTAGAGTGAAAAATGAACCCATGTGATGTACCCAGAAGATTACTGACTATGCAGTTCTTCCTAGCACTGGCAACTGCACTTCAGAGAGTTAAATTTCCTGAGAGAGAATCAATAAACTCAGAGGACATTGCAGATGCCATTCCAAGGATACCCAATTCCAAGTCTACATAACTGCCAGTGTATTAAGTCACCTGCCAGGGAAATTTAATAAACAAAGAGTAAGAAGAATATAACCTACTGATGATAAGTTTTGAAAATTCAACTGGAGTTCTTTGCTTTTTAAAATATATTAATTTTCTTTCTTTTTTAACTTCTTTTTTTAAAATTTTAATTAGAAAGAAAATTATTTTACATGTCAATCCCAGGTCCCTTCCCCCCACTCCTCCCCTAACCCCCATACCCTTTCTGCTCTCAAGGGAGGGTGAGACCTTGCATAGGGGGTCTTCAAAGTCTGTCTTATTCTTTAGGATAGGGCCTAGGCCAACCCCCTTGTGTCTAGGCTCAGGGAGTATCCCTCCATGTGGAATGGGCTCCCAAAGTCCATTCCTATGCTAGGGATAAGTACTGATCCACTACAAGAGTTCCCATAGATTTCCAAGGTCTCCTCACTGACACCCGCATTCAGGGGGTCTGGATCAGTCCCATGATGGTTTACCAGGTATCAGTCTGGGCACCTAGTGTAGGGGACAGTGTAAGCCATGTTTGCTAGAAGCTGGCTACAAGTGTGCCTGACCACGCCGGTCAGGGCGTGGTCATGGTGAGGTCAGGATGATGCGTGATAGGGTTTTAAGGGGCAGCAAGGCAGATGAGAGCCTCTTCTCTCTGGCCTCCCTGCCTTGCTGCCCCTGGCACATTCTGGCTGGTGTTTTTCTAATAAAGGATATCTTTATCTCAAGCTCCTTTCATTCCTTAATAATTGGTGCCCAACATGGGGCACGAACCCATGACCCTGATATTAAATATTATAACATAAAGCATGTCACCAATATACCACACAATCCTACAGGACAAGCAGTGGTTGAGAGATCTAATAGAACACTTAAGGAGATGCTCCATAGACAGGCTGGGAAGACAACCCCCCCAACATAAATTGCATAATGCTTTATTGACACTAAACTTACTTATTGCCAATGAAAAAGGACAAACAGCTGCAGAAAGACACTGGACTTCGGAAAAAACTGCTGAACTGAATCAGCCAGTATACTCCAAAGATGTACTAACTTCTGTATGGAAACCAGGACATGTGTTACATTGGGATAGGGGTTTTGCATTTGTTTCCCCAGGAGAAGAAAAACTTTGGATACCATCAAAGTTGATCAAGACAAACCTCTCGACAAGGACAAGTGACAGGTATTCTACTAAGGTATATCTCATAAACTAAATATAAACCTCCCAAAGGAAAGGGAGGTGTTTTGCTTTTATCTGCACAGGAAAACTCATCTCCAGAAGTCCAAGCACACTGCATGGGTAGATGCTTAAGAAGAGAAGGTAGCTATAACCATCAAACAAAAGGAATGTGCCATATGGTAAACTTTACAGCTGTCTCTCAAAGAACTCTATTTCTCTTTATTTTCCTAGTCCCTATTCAAGTAAATCAATGCTGGATTTGGAGGTGGATTTGGCTTTCCTCCTCTAAAATCCAAGCACATTGTTTAACTTAACTTTAGAGTTTCTGTATTGCATCAAGAAGCCAATTGATGCAATACAGAATGAGAGAAGAATTTGGGGACTGTCTTTGTCTTTCTTGGCTCTTTCCTTCAAGGTGTACACTGTTTTATAATCATTATTTTTCCATGGTTGCCTTTCCCAGCATGCATATATGTACAAGCAAACATTTCTCTGCTAACACTTATGTTTGAGTCCCACACAGCCAATGAAGACCCGCCTGACAGCAATCCCAGGATAATCCTCTGGAAGGAAATTGGGCCATACCTCTTAAACTGCACTGGATACAACTTACTCCATTTCAACTGACACTCTGACCAGAGCTTCGGGTACTGACTTCAATCAAGTTGAGGATTTCAACCTAGATCTTCAATCAAGAAAATCCCATTTAACATGGACTGGATATAATCCATTAGAGACTTTCACTATACTAACATTTTCTTTCCACAGGACCCCAAGAGGCTACCACCATCCCATTTCAGCAGGAAGTAACTTGGAGGATGTTACGCCCCCTTCCCCCATTATTGTCTATTAGTGTAAGCCTAGTTAGGGATAACTTTCTATTGTTTATGCTTGGGATTGGAAGGAGGTGTTCAGGCTTGGACACCTCTTTTCAGATGACTTTAGGGTTTAGCTGATGTAGACATAGTTAGGATGTGTCATAGCAGACTATTGTATCTTCTTGTATTTTACCTTTATGATTGTTAATTTTGGATACTTTACACTGTTAAGTTTTAATCCTCTTTTAGACTGAAAGGGGAATTGTATGGGACAGTGTAAGCCATGCCTGCTAGAAGCTGGCTACAGGTGTGCCTGGCAATGCCTGTCAGGGCATGGTCAAGGTGAGGTCAGGATGACTCATGATAGGGTTTTAAGGGGCAGCATGGCAGGAGGGAGCCCCTTCTCTCTGGCCTCCCTGCCTTGCTGCCCCTGGCACACTCTGGCTTGCGTTTGGCTGGTGTTTTTCTAATAAAGGATATCTTTATCTCAAGCTCCTTTCATTCCTTAATAACCAAGAGCTCTCCCTTGTTCAGGTTAGCTGTTTCTGTGGGTTTCACCGGGCCAGTATGTACCCCTTCGCTCATCAGTCCTCCTTCTCTGCAACTGGATTCCAGTTCAGTCCAAGGTTTAGCTTTGGGTTTCTGCTTCTACTTCCATGAGCTGTTGGATGAAGGCTATATGATGTCATATGAATTAGTCATCACACTGCCAGAGAAGCTACTAAACAAGGAGGACCCAAAGAGAGACATACATGGTCCCCTGGAGAAGCGGAAAGGGACAAGATCTCTTTAGCAAATTGGAGTTCTTCTAAATTCACAGAGTAAAGTATGTAATAATTCTTCTGTCCATGGTAATTGGTGAGGCAGAGTCAGATGAATTTACTCTCTTGCCTTCAAATGCTTTTCCACACAGTCCACAGCCAGTTCCCAGAGCACATCAGTGGAGGGGAAAGCATGCTATAGTTTCACTTGGAAAGTGCAAAAAATATAAGTTAACTATATAAACCACAGAGCTTAAACTGTACTAACTACAAAATCTCTTCTGACTCAGGAGAGGTGGAAGGGACTTGCTTTGTCTACAGAAATGCCCTCCTTATTTAAATTGTTTCCAACTACTATATTTAATAATGTATTTAACTCACTGGTGCATTACTCCACAGCAAACCTTCTTAGTATACCCAGTCTTGCAGAAGTAGAAACAAATAGGTGCTCACAAAATCAGAAGCTGTTTTGCTTTTATTTTTAATTTCCTTTCATCTTCTAAGAACCTATTATATCAGAACTACCATCAAAATCAACACCTAGGATTCCCCTAAGGCAGCACAAGAAGTCCAAGCCTTGAAGGGTAAAAGTTGGCTTGAAGTTTCTTAATCTCACGATGTTATCCAGCACAGGCTTCCTTCACAGGTCCTTTGCCAATGTTCCCTGGAAGGCTTCATCTGAGTTCAGCATGTCTCCCATAGTTCCATGCTCCTTACATTGGCTAGAACCAATCGAGCTATGTCCCCAGAGAACTGCTGAAATCGATACTCCTTGCTCTATTTACTTTCCACCTCCCATAGGACTAAGTAATGTGTTATGTGACCCCTTGTTATCCATTACTGATTTAAAGCTACTTCCCTTCCTCTCTCCTTATTATGTTCCAGAGCTTAGACCTTTTCATTTGTATTTTACACTGCTCTCTCCCACATTACTGTTTCTGGGCTTTCTCTTACTGTTCCTCATTCACTGAAGATACATGCCTTCCTTTCAATGTCTAAGCCTGTTCCTAATGACTTGCGCATCCAATGCAGTGATGTGTGCTGGGAAAATGCTCCTTTACTTGAGTTACATACTAAAATCACTAACATTAATGGCTTCTGATACTTATGTCCAAATCAGGACCCAGGATGATGTACATCATCTTTAGTAGTTACACCCATACCTCATCCCAAATCCTAGGATTCCCAATCTGATCAGAATTATTTTTACTTTCCTCCTCACTGCCACTCTTCTTCCCAACACATTAACATCTCTAATCTCATTGCCTCCAATACTTCAATTATTCATTATTTAATTTTACTTATTGGTGCAAAATTATAATCTTTCACTTGTGAGCAAACTATGATGTCTGTGCCCCAAATTTTTGAGCCATCCCAGTATCAAGTTTTCTATTTCCCTTACTCCTGTGAACATAATGGAGAAAATTACATATGCTAGTTGACTGGTTTTCTTTCAAGTTAACAATTGCACATTTAAAAGTTTCACACTTGTAGTTTTCCTCTTCTGCACTAGTCATATTTTTTCATTTCCACAGAATTAATTTTATGTATTATCCTCTCTTCTTCATACCTCTTGTCTCTTCCCCAACACACAAGCACACATTCACACTCAGTTTAGACCCTTCATTCTCCTTACTTCATTGAATAATATAAAAATTATTCATTTAATAATCAGAAGATACTTTTTGCACAAGTTGACCCACTTGCTGGCATGCAGCTATGCTGATCCTGGCTGGCCAGGAGGAGGGCCAGCCCTGATTTTGAAGGTAAGGGAAATTTGTAAGTGTTCTGGCCTGCATTTCCTCCACACCCTCTCAGAATTGACTGAATCATCTCATGTTTTCCTCCTCACCGGGATGGGTTTACTTTCAATTGAGTTATTCTCACTAGAATTTACAAAGTATTTTCAATATCCTAATTTACCAACAATCACTCATCATGGTTGCATAGCACAGTCTGGTAATTAAACAGTCACTTGCACTTCGCAAATTATACTTTCGATTCAGACTCTGACTCCTCCTAATTCATCTTGAATTCCTGCTACACTGCTTAGACTCCTCCTTTATGTTCTTTTCTTTTTTATTGAGTGTGCACTGTGTGTGTGTGTGTGTGTGTGTGTGTGTGTGTGCATGTATGTGTATGGGTGTATGATCGCCTATGCAAGCACATGTGGAGGTGACTTTTCTTCAGTCACTTCCTGATGGGGAAGTACTTCTGTGTATATTTATCTTATTGATAAATGTTAAATAAAATATTGTTTGGCCAATGAGACAGCAAGTAGATGGGACTAGGAGTCAATGAGGATTCTGGGAAATGTAGTAGAGAAGTATGATCCAGGCAGGAAGTGACATAGCAAGGAGACTCATATTTAAGCGAAGGAGAAACAAGAAGCGCCCCTTTTTTTCCCTCCTGCTCCAGTGGCAAGATGTGATCCCAGCAAGGAGGGATGCCAATAAGGTGTCCGATAAGATAAGTCTTATAAAATATATAGATTTATGATATTTAAGACTGAACTAACAGATGAGAAGTCCTAGTTATTGGCCAAACAGCTTTGAACCTAATACAAGACTCTGTATATTTATTTGTGCCTAACTCGGGCAGGCGGCTGGCGTAAAGCTTACACATGGCGATGGGGCTCAGCAGCTTTTGGCAGAAAGATTTATCATAACAACTTCCCTACCTTTCTTTTGAGACATCTTTCATAGAACATGAATATTACCATTTCTGCTAGAATGGCCAGTGAAGACCTCCAAAGATGAGTTCCTCTTTGTTTCCATAGTTATTATCATCACAGTCTCATCTTTAAATATAATCAACTGCTGATGTTTTATGTTGTTATTCCCTGACGATATTACTCACTGAGATCCATATATGTATTTGTAACTCTCTACTTAAGGATGTCTAAGAGTTATCATGTCCCAAAATGTACTGATACGTCGACTCTGGTTTTTCATTACCCATTTGTCCCTGGGTTGCCATTGCCAGCTACTCAATCAAGCAAGCCAAAGAGATGGTACTTATTTGATTTCATCATCTTTCATCAAATCCATTAACCTATCAACAAGTCTTTCTTCACCCATCTCTAAAATATTTTCGAACAAATGGAGCATGGTCTATGTCCCCATTTAGTCCAAATTATGGCCATCTCTCTTCTTAAATCAAATGTGCCAAACTTCAAGCATTTATAGATATATATGATATTCCCCAACTTTGTCTCTCCATAGGAACCATATTACCTTTAAAAGTGAAATGATATACTTACCTTAAAATAACTAAAGTTCCCATTAATTTGAATAACAATTAAATTTCTTATCCTGATCCAGGCCCTGAATAATATGTTTTCTGATTCCCTTATGAGTATTATTTCATAGATTAGCATCTATGTTGCTACCACTACAATGGTTTTGGATGTGCTTTTTTATTTAAACCATCTCACAGTCATGGTTCTGTTTCTTCTGCCACGGTATCCCTTCTCCTCATTCTTTCCCCGCCATTTCATTCTTTATAGGTTTCTGTCTGATTACCTTATTCAAAATAAGCTCCCAATTTCTGTTTCATGTCTATGCTTTGCAACTACATTTATAGTCTATACTTATATTATTTCTCCAGCACTACAAGGACTGTTTCATATGAGCAGAAGCATGTCTATTTTATTTATTTCTGAACCTATAGTACACAGGGCAGTACTTGGCACATGCTAGTTACCTAAATCTTTATAGATCTAATAGAAAATGAACTTTCAAAAGTTATATGAGAAAACACTAATTTCACTTTTGATTTAGCTAAATTATTACAGACACATTTAGCAATTGCATTTTGAAGAGAACTCATGCTAGCCACATCACCATCAAGCAAAAATATCATAATTAGAAGACCTTTAAAACAATATAAAAATGCCCTAATCTTATTTTTAAAATAAATTATTGCTTCCTATCATTGGCATTTTCCATTAATTTCTACTCATTTTCTTGACCTTTTCTGTTTTGTCACTAATTTAGAACATTTAGGGGATGGGATAGTGACACTATGACTTTGTGGAAATTGAATATTTTTATCTTAAATTTTGAATGCACTTCAGATTCTAGACTCAAAGAAATACAAATTTTTAAATTCAGGTTAGAAAAATATATAAAGTGTTTTTATTGTTATATGGTTAACAGTAGTCATTGTGTATATATAAATCCTCAACTTGAACAATAATGTTAAATGTTTTGGGGTTAAAGTTCAGGAATAAATGAAAAATTTTTAAAAAGCTGAATTAACCTTTTATTTGAGAGTCACTACACGTTTCTCTGTAGGGTCCTAGATAGAACTTCATTAGAAGGAAGAATGTAAGCAAGGAAAATCACATCCTTTACCCTCAATGCTATAGTAAGTCTGGGCTTTCTCTTACCAGCACCATACAAATAATAAGGTAATAATCTCTGAAGATATTCAATTACATCAGGAAGTGGTATTT
The DNA here is from genome assembly GCF_003668045.3 of Cricetulus griseus. Taxonomy (NCBI): domain Eukaryota; kingdom Metazoa; phylum Chordata; class Mammalia; order Rodentia; family Cricetidae; genus Cricetulus; species Cricetulus griseus. The sequence continues at coordinate 336,121,886 of NC_048595.1, read as the reverse complement.
CCAACTAGAACTCTGCCGCTTTCTTCGGTATCATCAAGGATATCTAGGAAATTGTCTGTTATGCAGAGAAGACAGATGACAGAAAACACATGGCCTTTTTGGTAGGCATGACCAGTATTTGAAAATCATATGTACCATGGATATCAATAGTATCAAAGCTCATTAGTAGACAAACATGTGATATATGGGGTGGGTGGGTAGAGAAAGATAGCTCTAGAGCTATGGTGAATCAACATTTGTCAGAGAAATTGCTTAGAGGACGAGTGGAGCATGTGTAACCATGGCAAACTTTGGACTGATTTAAAGCAAATGTTGGAGTTTCAAATTAGCTCTCATGTTGGTTCCTTTACTGACATGAGGAGTTTTATATTATTGCTTGATCACTATTGTTACACTTTCCCTTGTGCTATCTTGTTGCTTGGATTCTTGCAGCTAAGAGTTGGACTATTGGTTAGATGGACTTTTTAAACTCACCTTTCCCCTAATTAATTCTTTGAGAGTTTCCAGCAGGATGGTTTTGATCATATTTGACTCTTTCCCCAACCCCTCCCATATCCACCTTCCTTCCCCGTGCATGCAACTTTGTGTCCTCATTAATTTTTTAAACCTAATGAGCCCAATTTGTGCTTCCCATTTATTCTTGGGTGTGTGGTCTTGCAAGGGAGCATGGTTAACCTACCAAGGGGCATACTCCTAATGAAAACTGACTCTTCCTCTACTTAAATTTTAAGATGAGGCTCAAATAGCCACCCGTTCCAGATCAGTAGTTTCTTGCTCACAGATTTACCATAGATTTCACAATGAATTCCATAATTAGAACAAGTTAGCATTATTAGAGTAAGTCCAACTAATGAAGTTTAACTTTTAAAGCTGTTTTGAGACAATTGACTCTCCTTGTCATTCAGGAAAGCTGAAAAAAAGTTGGAAATTCTTGTTGAAACCATAAACTATCTTAGAGTTGTTAAAAATAAAGCAAACTACAAAAGGGTCAGTTTCTATTGTATTTAAGATATTTTAGGTTCCTAGGGAAACAGAACACACAGAAATTAAAAGCAGATGCAACAAAATTGATGCTCTGGACAAGTCTGATGGGGCTCAGTCCTCAGCAAGGTAATGTTGTTCGGCTGAGAATTTTATTTGCCAATGATTTTGCATCGTAAGTTTGATAACCATGTTGTTCCCAGAAGAAATGTATGAAAATGATTGCAATATCCTAATGTGTTGCTTATACTCTATCCTTCAATGTTGAGCAGATTGTCCTGTGCCTCTCACTGCTAGTCAAAGTAACAAATCAATATACTTTTCCACAAGCATGTGGGGCAATTGTAATACCTATTGACTGAACCCATAATTCTGATTCCAGTTGATTATGAAATTCATGTTAGTGAAAGTGAAATCAAAGAAAAATACAAATTAATTTTCTTACCCACAAAGCATTTTCTTTTTTGCTTAAAACTCATCTCAGGAGAAATAAGAGCGATTCTGAGCTCTACAGTAAGTTTTGAATCCTATAGACCGATAAGTAAATAAGTCCTGATGATTTCTTGATGAAATTAAGCATAATGTGGTATAGGGTCTGAGTCTTACTCTATAACATAGAGATAATTTTCTTTCGCACCAGAAAGACATTCACATTCAACACACATTTTTGAGCCAGACACATCTGCATCAAAGAAATTGCTATGAGAAGCTACCTGAGGTTGCAAACATTAAAGTAGCAGCTATCTTCTCAGTCCCTATGTGAATTCTGCTTTTCTAGCCTGTGCAGGATCTGGGCTTGTTTGTGGCACTACCTCCCAGACTGCATGAAATTAACCAAAGTTTGAAGCTGCTTCAGCTGCTCTGTGTTTTACAGCTGAGCAGATGGGCAGCTGGCCAGCTACAGTCAGTTTTTAGCAGCCTTATATTGCACAGTACATCACACACATGCAGGTACATTCATCCATTGTAATATTTTGACCTTGCCACTCTTGATATGATACACTTGAAGATTCTTTGTTGTTGGGAAATGGATGTCCTCTGAATTGTGGCATCCTTAGTAGCAGAATTATTGATCTCTATCCAGTAGATGTAGTACCACCTCCAGCTCCTAGTTCTGACAAGGAGTGGCCTCTGCAAGCATTTCCAGATATCTTCTCTTGACTTGATAAAAAAGGTTCACAGCACAGACATGTTCAAAAAATGTGTCTCTGGACAGTAAGTAACATATTAGAAAGAAAATGAACAAAATGAAAGATCTGATTTTAAAAAGGAGAAAAGGAAAGGAAAGGAAATGGAGGAAAAGAAAAGAGAAGAAAAGAAAAGAAAAGAAAAGAAGACGCCACTACAATGACCACTGAGAAATTCAGGGAGGTGCTTAGAATTTTAAACTTGACACTAGTTACTAGAATCATGCTAAATGGTAAACATGGTGTTACCACCATTATATAGAACAGTGACACATTTACATTGGTTGCAATCTAGTAGAGGAATTAGCAAGAGGGAAAAACAATTGCAATCATGTTGAGAAGTGGACATTAACCTCCTAGATTAAAAGTTGGGGGCATAAGTGGCTAGGGATGCTCTTGCAAGGATCTAAAGGTCAAAGTTGGTTTATCATTTTAAGGAGGGTGAGGGAAAGCGTTTATATTTCTCTCTGTGTATGAAGAGAAAGAAAGAGAAAGAGAGACAGTGAGAATGGGAATCATATCATGATGGTTTGGACCTTGCTGGAGTGAAGTTATTTAATGTAAGGAAGCATAAACAGATGGAACTGGGAAATATAGTAGGAAATTACCAATACGGAGTCAGGTAGAAATATAAGGGTATTTAATAGGGAAAAGCCTTACTTACAGAGCGAACCAGCCAGCCGGTGGTAGTCTGTACAGCAAGAAGCAAAGAGAAACTGAAACCGAAACGCAGTCCCCCTACTCACTCTGACCACGCCCTCACAAGCCCTCAGGTACTCCTGTAGCCAGCCCCTAAGAAGGCGTGGCTACAGCTTCCCTTACAGGGAAAGAAGTCAGAGAAAATGTTACAAAAGGCTTTTGGAGAATAATTGTACATTTCACTGCAAGAATATAAGTGTGATGGTGAGCTAAGCAATAATAGTAAAATTGTTGGAGTATCTAACAGGTATCCATTCATTGTTTATACATTTTTCACTTTCTTTTTTTTAATTTAAATTAGAACAAGATTGTTTTACATGTCAATCTTCATTCCCTCTCCCTCCCCTCCTCCCCTGCCCCCCACTAACACCCTACCTATCCAATACCATTTCTGTTCCCCAGGGATAGTGAGTTCTTCCATGGGGGTTCTTCAGAGTCTGTCATAGCCTTTGGGATAGGGCCTAGGCCCTCCCCCATTTATCTAGGCTGAAGGAGTATCCCTCTTTGTGAAATGGGCTCCCAAAGTCCATTCCTATGCTAAGGATAAGTACTGATCTACTACAAGAGGCCCCATAGATTTCCAAGGCCTCCTCACTGACACCCACATTTATGGGGTCTGGATCAATTCCATGCTGGTTTCCCAGTGATCAGTCTGGGGACCAAGAACTCCCTCTTGTTCAGGTCAGCTGTTTCTGTGGGTTTCTTGGCCCCTTTTGCTCATCACTTCTCCTTCTCTGCAAATGGATTCCAGTTCAGCTCAGTGTTTAGCTGTGGGTATCTGCTTCTACTTCCATCAGCTGCTGGATGAAGGCTTTAGGATGGTACATAAGTTAGTCATTAATCTCATTATCAGGGGAGGGCATTTAAAGTAGCCTCTCCACTGTTGCTTAGATGGTTAGTTGGTGTCATTCTTGTAGATCTCTGGACATTTCCCTAGGGCCTGATTTCACTTTAAACCTATACTGGCTCCCTCTTTGATGGTATTTCTTATTTTGCTCTCCTCTATTCTTACCCCTACACAAACTTCCTGCACCCTCATATCCTCCTCACCCCTCCTCTTCTGTCCTTCTCATTCTTCTAGCTCCCTCTCCCCTCCCCCATGCTCCCAATTTGCTCAGGAGATCTCGTCCCTTTCCCCTTCTCTGAGGGACCATGTGTGTCTCTTTTAGAGTCCTTCTTGTTGCCTAGATTCTCTGGTGGTGTGGATTATAGACTAGTAATCCTTTCCTCTATGTGTAAAATCCATACATGAGTGAGTGCATACAATGTTTGTCTTTTTGTGACTGGGTTAACTCTCTCAGAATGGTTTCTTCTAGTTCCATCCATTAGCCTGAGAAGTTCAATATTCCATTGGTTTTTTCCGCTGAGTAGTACTCCATTATGTAAATGTACCACATTTTCTGTATCCATTCTTCAGTTGATGGGCATCTAGGTTGCTTCCAGGTTCTGGCTATTACAAATAATGCTGCTATGAACATAGTTGAACAGATGTCCTTGTTGTAGGAATGTGCTTCTTTTGGGTATATACCTAAGAGTGGAATTGCTGGATCTTGTGGTAGGCTGATTCCCATTTTCCTGAGGAATCACCATACTGATTTCCAAAGTGGCTGAACAAGTTTGCACTCCCACCAGGAGTGGAGGAGTGTACCTCTTTTTCCACACCCTCTCCAGCATAAACTGTCATTGGTGTTTATGATTTTAGCCATTCTAACAGGAGTAAGATGATATCTCAGCATTGTTTTGATGTGCATTTCTCTGATGGTTAAGGACGAATAGCACTTTCTTATGTGTCTTTCAGCCATTTTAGATTCCTCTGTTGAGAATTCTCTATTTAGTTCTTTACCCCATTTTTTAATTGGATTATTTGGTGTTTTGGAGACTACCTTCTTGAGTTCTTTGTAAATTTTGGAGATCAGCCCTCTGTCAGATGTGGGGTTGGTGAATATCTTTTCCCATTCTGTGGGCTGCCATTTTGTCTTGCTGACTCTGTCCTTTGCCTTACAGAAGCTTCTAAGTTTCAGGAGGTCCCATTTATCAATTGTTGATCTCAGTGTCTGTGCTACATGTGTAATGTTCAGGAAGCAGTCTCCAGTAGCAATTAGTTCAAGAAATCAGAGAAGCATCACCCTTTACAATTGCCACAAACAACATAAAATATCTTGGGGTAAAACTAACCAAACAATTTAAAGACCTGTATAGCAAGAACTTTGAAAATTAAAGAAGATACCAGAAAATGGAAAGATCTCCCATGCTCTTGGATAGGTAGGATCAACATAGTAAAAATGGCAATCTTGCCAAAAGCAATTTACAGATTCAATGCAATCCCCATCAAAATCCTGGCACAATTCTTCACAGAACTTGAAAGAACAATTCTCAACTTTATATGGAAAAACAAAAGACACAGGATAGCCGAAACAACCCTGTACAATAAAGGAATGTCCAGAGGCACCACCATCCCTGACTTCAAGCTCTATTATACAGCTATAGTCCTGAAAACAGCTTGGTACTGGAACAAAAATAGACAGGTAGACCAATGGAATGGAATTGAAAACCCTGATATTAACTCACATACCTACGAACACCTGATTTTTGACAAAGAAGCTAAAGATACACAATGGAATAAAGAAAGCATTTTCAACAAATGGTGCTGGCATAATTGGATGCTGGCATGTAGAAGACTGCAGATAGATCCATGTCTATCACCATGCACAAAACTTAAGTCCAAATGCATCAAAGACCTCAACATAAATTCAGCTATACTGACCTATTAGAAGACAAAGTGGGAAATACCCTTGAATTAATTGTTTATACATTTTTAATTAAAAATTTAATTAAAATTTAATTAAAACACCTCTAAAGAAAAAAAAACAGAGAAGAAGGATAGAGGGAATAACTATGGCAATCTAATCTACTCTTTACTTCTAAAAGAAAAATCCTTGCTATTAGATGTTAACGATGAAGCAATGGGGAAATGTACCCTACTGATAAATAAAGACAAAATTTGATGAAGAATCTGTGGTAAGGAATATAGAACAAACAACTTAATGGACACTAGGTATCATGACTAAGTGTTGTTAGTTACATAGGAGACTCAATAAGTGTGGACTAGAAGAGGGGAGAAAGAAAAGACAAGCATGCTTATGGAGTAGAGTGAAATTTCAGTTCTGGATGCTTTAAGCTGGAGTTGATTATGGATATGCAAGAGGATGTGTAAAGCTTGGGGTCCCACATTTTACTGGGAAGTTCAAACAAAGGTTTTACTTGGACATGTAGATCTACTAACTGTTTGTGAATGTGATCACTAAAGCCAGGGCTGTACAAATGTTAATTTTTGAAGATGGATAAAATAAGAGAAGAGACAGAAAGACATCACCTGAGTAAGGAAGTAAAACAGAACAGAATATTGAGTCAGAAATTGTGGCTATGGACTCTGAACCACTGCACAATAGATCTACAATCAACTCCTCACTAGAGAGTACAGCTCAGAGAAACCGACTATTGGATTCTTTTTAATGAGAACAGCTGCTGATAAAGTATTTTGCATAAATTGTTGTTCTTTATTAATCAGGAAATAATTACTTGATTAGGTGTGCATGCCCTCTTAAACTTTCTCTTAAATGAATTGGTAATCATCACATAGACAAAGCACAGTCCATCTGTGTTCTCTGCTTGTCTGGAACTGATCTGGCATCACAGGGAAAATGGGTGGCCTCTTTTAAGGGTTCAATGGAAACCTCACAGCATATGAACCAGGATTTGGTTCTTAACATTAAAAAGTTAATGTGAACGATGAAAGTGAGCCATGCAAGAAATAAGTTGAAATATTCTGGTATACCTTTATGAACTCATGTTTTTGTCATAACTTAAAAACCAATTAATCTTAAAATGTATTATTTTATGCTTATTTTAAAGTAGGATTGTATATCAAGCTGCAAATTTATTTTTTCACTTTATACTCTCAGTTTTCACTTCTCACTTAACATTATGACCAAGTTATCCATCAAAACTAAAAAAATTAGTAGAGAAGTAGCTCTTTGAATTGGGCATACATAATAATAAACAGTCAGTTTTGATGGAGTTCCTTTTTAATTTTTTTTTTAAATGAAACTCTAGAAGATGGCAAAGATGTAAGGCCTAACCCCTTTTGATGTTAATGCTTATGGCAACTTCATTACTTCTTACTTTAGAATTATGGATAAACATAATAATATTTTGTTGTCATTTGATGTTGATATATATTTTATTAGGGAAATTTGCAAAGAAGTTGAACAATTTCTTAAAACCATAGAACAAACTTATTTTAGGGGAATTTTCAAAGTCAACAAATATCTTGATATTTTTTAAATTACACACGCAGAGATAAATCTGAGTATTTCTGTGACATATATCAAAGTATGTTTTCTTGTTTTATATAAATCATAGGATTTGAGATTGTAGTAAAGTAACAGGAATAAGGAGCTGGAGTATTAGCAGCTCACTGGCACACAGTTGGCTGTATGAAACTTCTTCTTACTTTGATAGAGCTGACTTGCTCTAGAAGACGGTGATTAAATTTAGCACACTACATCAATTGAAGAGAGCCCTGCAAAAAATGGGGGAGGGGACAGTAAGAAGATACTGAACCAAACCCTGATTTAAAGGGACAAGATTCTGGAGTTTACCCATAAGAGGTAGATTAAAATTCATTTGCTGAAGTTATCCTTGAAGTCATTTACTCTCTAGATCTGAGCTTAAGAGAGAAGGGGCAACTGACCTATGGCAAATGTTCCCTCTCTAGTAATAAACAATTGTAATTACCTGTAGGAAGCCGGTTCCTGCATTATAATGCTGCCTGAAGACACCAAGGTGTGAATTACTTCACAGGCGCTGGGTAATCTCCATTCCTTTGATCTCTGCCTATCCCGTGGCTCATTCTTGCCTGAGGAGCTGAAGCCATTCATAGGGTAATACGTCCCAGGCGGCTGGTCAGCCTTTTATATAGGGATGGTTTTCTTAGTTCAATGTCTCTGCTCAGTCTCTGCTAGTCTCTGTTCAGTCTAATGCATTAAAGCTTGTCTGCAGAAGGATCCGAGTGTCCTGCGTGTGTTTCTTGCTGGCGAGGAATACAGAGCGGGCGCGGGACATATGGTGCCGAAACCCGGGAAGCTTAACATCTCCAGCACCTCAGAGACCCCTCTAACGAGGCGGATTCAGAACTGCAGGGTGGTAAATTCGGAGAGGTATGATTTTTCTGGACTTTGGCTTGGGAATGTTGCTATTTTGGGAGGTTAATCTATTTTGACTTTTCTCACTGTTGTAACAATCTTAAAGAAGTCCAAAATTACATATCAGAAACCGAATGTAATGAGAGAAATTCGGAGAGGTATGATTTTTCTAGACTTTGGCTTGGGAATGTTGCTATTGTGGGAGGTTAATATAGAGGCTTCTATGCTTTTACTAGGAGCTATTTTGACTTTTCTCACTGTTACAGCAATCTTAAAGAAGTCCAGAATTACATATCAGAAACCGAATATAGTGAGAGATGGGGCGCGCCTAACAATAAAATATAAGAAAAAAGGACCTCCCGGGATGTCTAATGACGTGGGAGTGTATGTAAAAAGAGAAACTACAACGTATAAGAAAAAAGGACCTCCCGGGGTGTCTACTGACAAGGGAGTGTATAAAGCTTTAAATCTTGATAGCTCTAATGACTCTAAAAGCTAAAGAGATAAAGTTTTAAAAGGAACAGCTCAGCTAGATGAGGGAGAGACAGAGAAGGAGGGAGAAAGAATGGGGAATGGCCGGTCACACCCTGGTAAATTTAGGAGAGATGAGGAACCTAGCCTCTGCCCTACAACGAAACTGGAAGCCTTGGAGCTGAGCAGCTCAGACTCTGAGATTTCAGACTCTAACAAGGAAGCAGAGCTAGAGGAGGAGCTGCCAAAAGTAAAAACAAATATGAGGCCATCGCCTGTTAATTCAGCGGATGTACTTCTATCAGCACACCCACTATTTGGAACCGACTCCTTCTTACCATCAGAGGAGCGGAGAGAGTTACAGATGGCTTTCCCAGTCTTTGATAGGGAAAAAAGCCATGCCTACTATTCAACACTTCTTAAAGGCCTGGAATGCCTGGGGCTTTAAAGCCTCATTTACATTAACGCTGGGGGCCATACCGAGGCCAAGCGTCTCACCTCAAAAACTAAAAGGCCAAAAGAAAATGGTAAAATGGAAAGATATCTTAACTGATTTTTGGAAAGGCCCGGATCCTATTCTCATAAGATCCAGGGGAGCGATATTGTGTTTTCTCACAGGATGAAGAGAATCCCCTGTGGATCCCAAAAAGATTCAACCTGAAGAGCCTCTGCAGACCTTCAAAAGTCGAAACTCCACCCTCTACCCCCGGGAGTTGAGAGCCGCTATTGTTATCCAGATTAACTCCTGCCCTTGGCGGAGCGATTGTCTCTACTTAAGGGGTGGGGGTAATTGTTCGATGCAGCCGTTTACAGATTGCTGTTATTTTTGGCTGGTCTGTGAGAAAAGGGGTGGGTATAATTGTTTGATGCAGCCGTTTTTTGGCTGGCCTGTGAGAAAAGGGGTGGATGTAATTGTTCGATACAGCTGCTTATGGATTGCTGTTACTTTTGACTGGCATGTAAGCTCCAGGGCTCAAACCAAGAGATCATCCAAGCGCTTATATTTTGGCTAAGCGATAGGCCGCGGGCCAGACAGCTCTTGCACACCCGGAGCCTAGGCTCACTGCACAGGGTAGAGTGTCTGGTTTGTGCAGCCCCAATGAGGGATGCTGAGCAAAGGCATCGCACAGAGTTGCCTATTATACAGGCTTCTCTGGGAGGTACGTTGACCTGCATAAGGGTTACCTGCCTTGAGAATCCCCTTTCCCAGAAAAACGGCAGAGGACAGGTCGGGAGTACTTCGGGTCAAGCTGACAGCCTGATGGTGACTCTCGTACACAGTCTTAATGTTTGATTTTGGGAAGGTCAACCCCTGCCTCTATCCCTCAACATATGGGTGACCTATTTGCTTGTAATAATATAAAGCCTTTTCATTAATTAATAAAAAAAGGGTGATATGTAGGAAGCCGGTTCCTGCATTATAATGCTGCCTGAAGACACCAAGGTGTGAATTACTTCACAGGCGCTGGGTAATCTCCATTCCTTTGATCTCTGCCTATCCCGTGGCTCATTCTTGCCTGAGGAGCTGAAGCCATTCATAGGGTAATACGTCCCAGGCGGCTGGTCAGCCTTTTATATAGGGATGGTTTTCTTAGTTCAATGTCTCTGCTCAGTCTCTGCTTAGTCTCTGTTCAGTCTAATGCATTAAAGCTTGTCTGCAGAAGGATCCGAGTGTCCTGCGTGTGTTTCTTGCTGGCGAGGAATACAGAGCGGGCGCGGGACAATTACCGTTCCTAATGAATTGCTTGGCCATTTCTCCAATATATAAAGGACATGAAGAGCCTCTAGGCTACAGGGCAGAACATAGTGCCACCTTCTCTCCATGTACTGAAATGGCCTCCAGTGAGAACAAATTTGGATAAGGTAGCATGCTAGGCTTTGAAGATGAATATGGCGCAGCAGCGTGTTCATATCCAGTTGTGTTTTGAGTTGTTTTTGCAGCTGTAGTGATACTTTTTAACTGATTCATCTGTACTTTCTCACCCAGTCTTTGTGACTAAGGGCACAGATTTGGGGACAGCTGGCCAAAGCTAGCGGTAAAATCTGTGGCTCTGGAGCAGAGGAATTTAACTGGCCAAACCCACAACCTTGGCCTCATTAGCACTTTCCTAAAACCAGCCAAGTTAACTAGTGACAGATGGAGTCCTCAGCACTTGCACACATCTTCAGAGTCTTTGACAGTGGCCCATCAGATACCGAGGGGCACAAGCAAATCCTTATATACTTGCACTAAGGCCAATGAAAGCAGCACATAGTGGTTTGGCTTTTCTTAAACATCCATCAGAATTGCCTGTCATTTCCTATGTTTATGGTTAAATGAAGCTCAGGTTCTCAAGACCCACTGCTGACATAAGGTTTTTATCAGTGGAAAAATGGAAGCAGATGATTCCATCATCTTTGAAAGTAGTGGTACAGGGTGAGACTGACATCATGTGAAACCTGTATTAAAATCACCTTACTACCCACCAATTACTTCTTGAAAAAAAATAATACCTTCAGACTTTCCATAAATATTTGCAAAATGGTTGATTCTAAAATATTCAACTGGGGACTGTTTGAAACATGCTTTCCTTTGTTTTGTTGCAAATTTTATACTTAAATGGTTGTTGTAGAAAAGGGTTGAGATAAAAACAAGGTATAAGCTATCTTACAACAGATTCTCTGTCTTAGATACTCATTGAGATCATTTGAGGAATCCTTTTTATCACTAATACTTATACAAGGGTCTCAGGTGTGGTCTGACCCTGTGTGGGGTTACAAGAAGTCCCAGGGCTAGTTCTAATGTTCAGTCACATTGTAGTCTCATTTTGAAATTTAGTGGAGAGAATAGTAAGCTGCACTATTACTCAGTACTCTGTATTTGGCATGGAGCTTTCTGAATTCCTGTGAATTTAACTAGTTAACACTATTTCCATACACACATTCCTTATGAAATTATATCAGTGGGAGAACTTAAGTTGAGTTTCTTTAAGCATTTGCTTTTCTGCTTAGAGAAACAGACCAGTTGTTCACTGAATAAATGCAAACTTCTGTGAAATTTTTTAGACTAGATGCCAGACCTACAATTCAAATGAGAGCCAAGTAGTATAAGCATGATTCTTAAATATTATATTTAGGATAATATATTGTTAATGGCTCCCTGCCACTTGTTTCTGGATTGTGCAAGGCAAGTCAGTTACTCGGGATTTCCACCTGAAAATACAATAGTATCACCATCATTATCCAATGGGGGGCTTGGTGTCCTCATTTGTTTTCTATTGCTGTGATAAACACTACAACCAAAAGAAAACCGGGGAGGAGAGAATTTATTTTTCCCTACAGCTTTATAGTTTATCATGCAGGGAAATCAAGGCAGGAACTTGGAAGCAAGAACTGAAGCAAAATCATGAACAAACACTGCTTACTGGCTTGCTCCCCATGGCTTGCTCAGCCTGCTTTCTTATATAACTAAGGATCGCCTTTCTTGGTTAGCATTGCCCACAATGGGCCGGTCCTGTCTACAACAAACATTAATTTCAAAAATGTCCTATATGCTTGTCTTCATGGCAGTCTGAATAAGGTATTGTCTCAGCTGAGGTTTCCTTCTCTGAAATAAATCTAGTTTGTACGAGTTGACAAAAAATAACCACCACACTTAGTGATTGCTGGTACTATGTTTCTGTGAGGGAGAATGGTTTACTACACCATTATTCAGAGATCTTGCAGTTTTTTTCAGAAGAACAAAGAATAATCAAATATCATGTTGATATTTTAGGAATGAATTTATTGAGTCATAACTGTATCGATCATCATATGCAAAATTTTTCAAATTTGTGTTTTAATCTTCCTATATACATGCAAATTTAATGTTCTTGGGGATCAGTATGTTAATGTGATGAAGAGTAAGCCATTAGTGGACATTGAAGAGGTAATGCCATGAAGATAGTCTCAAATTCATTGAGAAGTTGGGTATAATTCTGAGAGGTCTGCCTTTATATGTTACTTGGCCTTTCTCCTTTGCTACTCTTAATATTCTTTCTTTATTCTGTATATTTAATGTTTTGATTATTATGTGGCTAGGGGACTTTTTTTTATCCAATCTATTTGGAGATTCATGCCTTCCTGATTTGAAATCTATTAAAAGATAAAATCAAATAATAAGAAGAGGAATAGCAGGGAGGGAATGAGGATGAATGTAGTAAAAGTGAATTGATAAAAATGAAAGAAATAATCTATATTGGACACATCTTTATGTATACACAGTGAATACATACCAATTTTAAAAATATGACAAGAATATTAGTATACAGTAGTGACTTGTGTCCTAGTGGCCAAGTAGGTGAGGTTTCAAGTACCTTATGTGTGGAGGCTGTGGTACTGTTTTCTAGTTTTATAACTAATAGGACAGATGGCTAATAGGAAAAGGAATAAATTATAAGTTGAGGAAAATACTACTTAGTGCTTCCTGTAATTTTAGTTCATACGCATTATCATTTATTAAAAATAAAATGAGATTATACCTCTAATTATTTACTTGAATAGAAAGGGACTAAAATATTTGACCATGGGCTCAATGACACAGAAAAAACCACTAAGACAGCAGCTGTAGCAATAGCAGTTAATGAGGGGGAAATCTACTACTATTATTCTGTGAAATTATGGTGGTTAGAATGAGATTAACCCTCCATAGGCTCATATGTTTGAATGCTGAGTCCCCATTGGTGGAACTGTTTGAGAAGGATTAAGAGCTGTGGTCTTGTTGAAGGAGATGTGCCACTGGGAGCAGGCTCAGAGATTTCAAAGCCAAAATATCCCTGAGTTAATGTTCTCTGCCTACTGCTTGTGGATAAGGATGTAGGCTCTCAACTACTCCTCCAGTGCAATGCCTGCCTGCCAGCAAGTTCCCAACCATGACGGTCATAGACTTACCACCTGAAATTTTAAGCCCCAATAAACTCTTTCTTCTACAAGTTGCCATGGTTATGGTGTCTCTTTAAAGCAACAGAAAAGTAACTAAGACAGGAAGATACCGAAAACATGGCTTCTAATGACATATTGCCACACTGGTAGAACAGAGCTTCTCTAAACAAGTTACCAGAATTATGCTGTCTTTTTACAACAATAGAAAAGTAACTAATACAGGAAAACACCAAAACATGACTCCTAATAACATACTGCCACACACAGACCCCAGTCGTAATGCTGTGGAACCAGCATTGGACCGAACCAAGCCCTCTGTATTTGGGTGCCAGTTAGGAGGCCTGGGTAGTCTATGGGACCTCTAAAAGTGGAGCCAGTGTTTATCCATAGTGCACAAATGGACTTTGGGAACCCATTCACCATAGAGGGATATTCTTTCCATCCAGATACATGGAGGAGGGCCTGGGCCCTTCCCCAAATGATGTGACAGACTTCGATGATCCCCCATAGAAGGCCTCACCTCTCTGGGGAGTGGATGGGGGTGTAATGTGGGTGTTGGTGGGGGACATGGGAGGATGGGAAGGAGAGGGAACTGGGATTGATGTGTAAAATAAGATTTTTTTTCTAAATTAAATTTAAAAAACCCATACTGCTATACTTGTAGAATAGAGCATCTCTAATGCTCATCAGGAAATGTCTTCTCACAGTAGTTGATAATTAATACAGAAATCCACAAATGACAATATGCAAAGAGTGAGGCTTTGGAGTACTCAACTCAAAATGCAATGTTTTCAGAAATACCCCTGTCCAATCCAAGGAAGAGAGAGAGAGAGAAAGAGAGAGAGAGAGAGAGAGAGAGAGAGAGAGAGAGAGAGAGGAGAAAGGAAGGAAGGAAGGAAGGAAGGAAGAAAGAAAGAAAGAAAAAAGAAAGAAAGAAAGATAGAAAGAAAAGATAAAATGAAGTTACTCTATTGTGGGGCAACAATGCAATTAGTAGACATGGGAGACTAACAAATAAAAATACCAGTGCCAGGAATGGATTCCTTCTTTGGATATGTTGGCCAGTGAGTTCCCCTAGAGCCTTCTACATTCCAGGCTACTGCCATTGCTTTTGGTTTCCATTCAGAACTTAACAGTGAATCCTTGCTGCTGAAAACACCATACCATTGAGTCACAGAATGTGAAGAAATCACTCTCCTACTCATATTGAAGTTTCATCCCTACTGTCTAGTTTTCATAGTGCTGAAAGGTACTATAGAAGCATCCAGAAATAAACATTTCTTTTAGCGTTGTTGTTGATTGTTTTCTTAAATAAGATTTCATGATTTTCTTTTAAAACAAAATCAGGTTACAGCTGGATCCCTTGTCCTTCTCTTTCCTTACTGTCTTTCAGTTCCAAATGCTTGCATTTCTCTTTTTTCTCCAAGAAATTATTTTTTTATTAGTTCAAATTAGAAACAAGCCTGTTTCACATGTCAATCCCTTCTCCCTCTCCCTCCTTTCCTCTCACACCCCCCCACCAGCCCCCCACCTCACCCCCTCTACTCCCCAGGGAGGTAAGGCCCTCCATGGGGGATCCACACAGTCTGTCATATCTTTCTGGGCAGAGCCTAGGCCCTCCCCCACGTGTCCAGATTGAGAGAGCATCCCTCCACGTGGGATGGGCTCCCCAAATCTTTTCTTACTCCAGGGATAAATACTGGTCTACTACTAGAGGCCCCCTCCCATGATGACCTCCTAGACATCCGTCTGAGGTGCATGAGCTCACCCTTGTTCAGGTCAGCTGTTTCTGTGGGTTTCACCAGCCTGGTCTTGATCTCTTTACTCATCACTCCTCCCTCTCTGAAACTGGGTTCCAGAGTTCTCTTAACATCTGGTTGGGCTCTGGACTCAAGCCTTGTCGCAATCATCTTAGTAGTTTTTGTCTTTTTTGGAAAACAGGTTTGTCTGCCCACCATAGCCTCTCAGATCCCTGTCATAATCTCTTATTTTCCCCTGGGCAGACAGAATCCTTGCCCTTCTTGTACTGTGTGGAGCTGCTGTTTGCCACATTGTGTTTTCCCAGAAAGTCCATTGGATCCTAACGACTTTCACCGTGTTTGCAGGAGTGCTATCAATACAGAGAACCAAATATTTCATTTTTCTCCTTTTAAAAACTCTAAATTAGAAACAATCTTATTTTATATATCAATCCCAGTTTCCTCCTCTTCTCCTTCTCCCAAGCCCTCCACTGATCCCCATCTCATTCTTCTTCTGCTCCATAGAAAGGGTGAAGCCTTCCATGGGGAATCATCAAAGTCTGTCACATCATTTGGGGCAGGACCTACGCCCTCCCCCCTGTGTCTAGGCTGAGATAGTATCCATCTATGGGGAATGGGCTCCAAATATCCATTCATACACTAGGTATAAATGCTGTTCCATTACCTGGGGCCCCATAGATTGTTCAGGCCTCCTAACTGACACCTAGTTCCATCCTATACTGTTTTCCAAGCTGTCAGACTGGGGTCTATGAACTCTGATTGTTCAGGTCAGCTGTTTCTGTGGGTTTCTCCAGCCTGGTCTTGACACCTTTGCTCATAACTCCTCTCTCTCTGCAACTGCACTCCAGGAATTCGGCTCAGTGCTTAGCTGTGAGTCTCTGCCTCTGTTTTCATCAGCTACTGGATAAAGGCTCTATGATGGCATATAAGGTAGCCATCAATCTCATTATAGGGGAAGGACATTTAAGGTAGCCTCCTCCCTACTGCTTATATTCTTAGTTGGGGTCATCCTTGTAGATCTCTGGACATTTCCCTAGTGCCAGATTTCTCTTTAATCCTATACTGGCTCCCTCTATTAAGGTATCTCTTTTCTTGCTCTCCCCTATTCTTCCCCTGACTCAATGGTCCTGGTCCCTCATGTCTTTCTCCCCCCTCCTCTTCTCCCCTCCTCTTTCTCCTAACTCCCTCTTCCTCCCCTCATGCTTCCAATTTACTCAGGAGATCTTGTCCCTTTCCACTTCTCCGGGGGACCATGCATGCCTCGCTTAGGGTCCTCTTTCAGACAACCAAATATTTCTTAGTACATGAAAAAGTGACTGGCTTATTTCAGTCTAAGAGCTAGGATGTTTGCATGGTTCTATTTATTTTCTAATGGAGATGTCAATCACAATCTTAAAGGTGGTACACTTGAACATCATCTTAAGGCATCCAAAGGCATTTGTAAAATAATGGGAGATGTCACTGAGAAGAGGTGGGCAATTTAAAGTGATAGGGAACTTACCATCAGCTCTCCATTCCACCTTCAAATTGTTGGAGCATTCATTCTTAAGCAGATTACACTTATTTCTAAGTCTTTGTCATTGATATCTGTAGTTGTTTGTCTTCAAGAGACTGTAGACCTTGTCTTTATTATCTCCAAGGTAGTTTTTCAAATGTAAAATTGATATCATTTTGGACTATCTTTACTACCTTTTAACATGAATGGTGAATATAATTAGTATTGGTTTATCATATGCATTCCA
Organism: Cricetulus griseus; assembly: GCF_003668045.3. Lineage (NCBI taxonomy): Eukaryota > Metazoa > Chordata > Mammalia > Rodentia > Cricetidae > Cricetulus > Cricetulus griseus. The sequence goes on along the minus strand of NC_048595.1, from coordinate 336,104,943 downwards.
TTCTAGAATGTAGTTTCTGAGTTACAACCTGTGCCTCTGGAGATCCCAAGTCTTAGTGGAATGTGTAACAGAGATAGTACTCAAGATTCCTTTCTTTAATGATAGAATTGAAATGTTCTAAGTATATTTTTGGTTGCCGGATGCTTTCCATTGTTAGAGGAAGGTCCTGTGTCCCTATTACCACTTGACTACAAGGTATTCTTGGGAGAACTTATCCCTGCGCTTAATGTGGCACGTGGGCCCTAGTCCAGCAGAAGTTTTCGAGCACTGCTATGGATCCTTCAGCCTCTAACTCTTTCCCTGAGCCACGATTGACAAGTACTTTGGAGCATTGCTTTCTCACTCCAGGCTGGAGCAGAGTCACAGCAGCATCTAAATCATTATTAGGAAAGATATGAGCTTAAGTATACATGCATTTATTGACACATGCACTGGGAAGAAAATCTAATTATGAGCTTTCTAACACCAAGTCTTGTGTCAATGCCAAGTTACTGATGTCTAGTTTTTAAATGTTACAGTTAAACACACACTCTCACTTTTGTCAATAACCCTGGTATTTATTTCCAGGCCTTTATTATCTCTCCACAAGTTTTCTAGGCTAAAGGATATTTAGCAATCTATTTTGCAATTCCCTAAGCTCCTTGGGAACTTGACCTCTCTTCAGGGGTAGATAGATAATTGCCACCAGAATCAGTAACACTCAAATGCTCACTTATCACTGTTTGTTTCATGTTTTTTTTTTTTTTTTTTTCAGCATGAAGAAAAGTTTACTCAGTAGGAAACTGAAGCAAATAAAAATTCATTTTTCTTTCTATTTTCTTTATGACTGCATTGTGTGTACCCAGAAGCTATCGAGGGGCTTTGCGTACACTATTCCTTTCTGGAGATGTACCCCACAAGCATTCCTCATGTGAAAATATACTCTACACCAGCGACACATAATTCACACTCTACAAATAAAAGGTAACAATGTGAAAATAGAGAGTAGAAGTTAGAATAAATGCTCAGTAACAAGAAAATGATTACATGAATTACAGAACACTATTTGAAATAGTCCTTGTCTGATTCTTATGCAATATTTATGTGAATAACAATTTCTGTAAAATTTGTGTACAGTGAAACCAGTACCTTGTAAACATGGACTCTTGTAGTCACAGGCTACTATTTGCCCAGGTTGCTCCTTGCTGTAGTGCCCAGGTTACATGTTTCTACCAGTGTGCTGTGATGTTCACAGGAGTCAAACAGAAGATTTCTTCTATTGTGTGTATCATCTGAACAGTGCAACACAGCCTTAAAAATGGAATGAATAAAACTGGGGCATGCCTGCGGGTGTGAAGATGAGTGCTCAGTGTATGCTGAGGCTAAACTTTAGTCCCTGTGGGTAGAGATTGCTGCTGTCAGTAATTACTTCTGTGGGTGCTGGTTGTCACAGATGGCCTCCTCCTCTTCTTTCTCTACCCACTCTCAATGAACACAACCATTACATGTATCTACATGCTTAGAAAACACATCCTTTTCAATAAATATCATCTCCTGAATATGTCCTGAAATGAGTAGCCCAAGACCTTTGTTTCCTATCACAAGAATTTGTCTTACTTGGATCAGTTACTTAACCATTTGTCCCAGATCCTTGATATTTAACATAGAGGAATCCAGGATCCTGCTGGCATCTAATGAGCTCTTGCTCCTCATTGAGTCTCCAAAGTCATTCTGGCTTGGCTCCATTTTTCCTTGCTCATGTATGAGACTAAAAAGCCATTCCTAGGTCATAGTCTCCTGAAAATACCTTAGAATTAACACAGGAATTTTGCTTTGAACCCAGAGTACGGGACATGAAACAAGTGAATTAAAGTTCTGTTCCCTTTTTTCTTGGTTCAATTGCATGCTATGCTTTAACTCATGCCTCTGGTTCTAGAATTTGGCACTGGTGCTCACGGCGTTAAGCATCTGGGCTCTTAGGCTTTTCAGATTGCTGTATGCTTAAGGAAGGTCAGGCACTTTGTTAACAATTTTCCAAAGAAAACAGTCTTTGTTGCCATAACCTTCTTTTATAACCAAGTCCACAGAGCCTGGAAGCATTTTGTAATTGTATTGAAACAGAAAAAAAAAAAAAAAACCTGCCCTTAGGGACCACCCAAGGGACAAGGATAAATTGGTTGCCTCCATTAAGGGAATCTCTCAGCATCAAATTTTAGTAAAAATGTTGGGGAGTAAATGATCACTTTTAAAAAGGGGTTGCCTGAGGTCCCAGAGTGCAAGTTGGCCTATATTTAATAACTGCAAGGTCATTGCCTGAAATCAGTAAGAGGAAGCAGAGTGCAGTAGTATCCTATTTCCATTCTCCGTTCTAAGGGCTTGTGTATCAGCAGTCCTTCCAAATGGAATTGTTGTTTTTAAAATATCATATCATGTGTTAATGACAAAGGGAATCAAAGAATTTACTCCAGTAGCTAGCCATGACTATAATTTAAAATCACTCTCCAATGATGCCTGCCCTAAGGTCTCAAAATTTTCTTTTCTTGATTTCATTCGTTGAGTTGCTCTAATGGCTGGAGATTTTTAAGGTTCTTGTGAACAAGTCATGTTACAAGCAGGGAATTTTCAATTGCACACTAATCATGGAGGAAATCAGGAGTGAAAATTATTCTGAATGGTAGATAATCCCCAAATCCCCTCTTTTGGCCCTAGAAAGTATGATATTACGTGTTGATTCAGTTTTGTTGTTCTTTTGTCTTGATACATTGAATGACATGGAAACAAAATAGACCTTGATGCTAAACTAACCAGGTAGAGAGAGATATGTCTCAGGGATACTCTGAAGAGTAAACCTAAGAATAATTGATATAGCATGTACCCAGTTAGTGGAAAATACAGTACATTCACACAATCAAAATTTTAAATCGGCAGGGGCAAAAGCATAGGTATTTTGATATTTTATATATTATATTAATAGTTGGGCTATAAAATATTTTGTGTTATATTAAAAGAAAATAAAACAAATAAATTTGAACACTCATTGAAAAATTTAAATACAAAATTAGAAAAATCCTGTAGCAATATAAAAGTATATACTTCTGTTCAGGGAAATTTAACTGAAATTAATAAGTGGGAGGTTCTTATTGTTATTTTCAAGTAGGGTGAAGGGATCATTAATGGCATTCCTATGTGGGACCTGAGTTTCCACAAGGCCCTTCGAAAGCTGAAAAAGAAGAAAGAAAGAAAGGGGGGGGGGAGAAAGAAAGAACAAAATGGATACAGCTCTTTTAGGAGGCTCTGCCATACAGCAAGCACTTAAGTAGCTGGCACACTAAGTAGAAACAGCAAGTTAAGTAATGATACCTGCTGCCATGTGGGCACAAGCTTCCTAAATGTAGTCCCCAGTTGAACATAACTTTCATCCAGGCTTGAAGGGCATAAATCTTGGCTTTCATGGAACACAGCAAGGCTCAGAGCCACTTAACAGTTTAAGGTTTGGCTCATACTGTCAGAAAAGACCACAAATACACAGGTCCAGATGGATAAAACCTCTATACAGGTTACAGCATGTTTAAAAATTTGCCTAGGCTTTAGAAAGAAAAGGAAATGGGCATAGGCAGAAAACATAGTTTAAAAATAATGAATTAAGTCCTTAAAGAAAGAATAAACTAGTATAAAGGGGATAAAGCCAACTAAAGATGGGAAATACACAGGAAGTCTGGATCCTGTATGGTGTTGTGTTGACTTTAAGCTTTTTGAATGCTGATGAGTGAACTCAAGCTTCTGAGAGACATTGGACTGTTAAAGGGGATGCTAAATTATACCAGCTTAGATACTTTAGGAATGTCTTAACTTTAAAATGGAATTCAGAAATTGTATTGTGTTTGGGGTGACATTTGTTTTGCTTTGTTTCCACAGGAAAGGAAAGGCTGTTGATTCCTTCAAAGTAATTGAGATCAGGTTTGACCAGGCTTCTTGAAAATCTTGGCTACAGACATAAAGAAATAAACCAGGAAAAACTGCAAGACAGGTGACTTCTATACTGATTCTTATGTGTGGGAACTGTTCTGAGACTGGACAACAAATGCTACAGCTAGATTTCCCAGGACTTATCCATTATCTGAATTTTCTCAGGGTCTTCTGGGGATTCCATAACTCTTAGACAACAGGAAGCAGGTGAGAAAACACAATTCTCATGTTCATAAAAGGAGGGGTGGGTGGTTTTTGGTCATTCAGTGGGTTATGGATATTTGTCATTGTTTGGGGGTATATAGGAATATAGGATAAAAAGACTACTATTAACCTCAAATAGTTTGCATTGGTATAGATTTTGGTATATTAATACATATTTAAAGTTATTTTCATTATACTATATGTATTTTCCTATTCCTCTTTGGGGTTTTATGGTTATGCAGCTCACATAAAAATATAATGTATAATTAAGAAATGCAGGTCAGTAGTTGGTCATCTATAATAACCAAACTTGTAGTCATATTAGGTATGTTTTTAAGGTTAAACAGATATATTTTAGATAGATGGATGCTCTTCAAATGCTTCAGAGACCTACAGAATATGACATTTGAGCTGTTTAACAACCTGAGACTTTTCATGCCAGTGAGGCACATCTGCTCCTGTCAGCACCAATTTACTTCAGAGAAGATGATGGGCATTGAAAAACCTCCAAATGAGGTTTGCTTTCAGTGTGTCAAAGCTAGCCATTTGGGGAAGAAATTGTACTTACCTTGAATACTGACAGCATGCTGTACAAATTGGACAAGCAGGACACAAAAGAAAAAGACTGCTGAAATTTACAAGACAAAGTGGGACAGTCCTTAAAAATTCCTACTTCATAGAAAAGTCTTCCAGATATTCTAGGCCTGAAATCCAAAGCTGAATGTCTTACCATTGTAGAGGAATCTTGGGTGAATGTCCAGGCAGCCAGATGTCTGGCATTTCTATAGTTTTGGAAATGGTTTGTACTGTATTTTCTGTTTATTCAGGAAATATTATATCTTTCTGAGATCTTTGATGGATTTTAAGACTATATAGTTACAGTTTACCTTAGTTATGATAGAAGGCAAATTAGGTACAAGACTGGACTTACTAAGGCAGGATAAATAATGGAGTATTTTCTATGAATTTGCCAATTATTAGTGATGTAAAATGTATTGCTTTGCCTGCCTATGGCATCTAGTTGATCTAATAAAAAGCCAAATGGTCAATAGCTAGACAGTAGAGTCATAGGCAGGGCTGGTTGGCAGAGAGAATAAACAATAAGGCGAAAGAGAGAGAAGGGAGAATAAAAGAGAAAGAATGGGAGATGTCCAGGGCCAGTCAGACAGGCAGCTTCCAGCCAGCCAAACCAGGAGTAGGATATGCAGAACTGAAGGAAGGTAAAAAGCTCCAAAGCAAAACACAGATGAAGAGAGGTTAAATTAAGTTATAAGAGCTAGCTAGAAATGAACATAAGATAAGGCTGAACATTCATAACTATTAATAAGACTCTGTATTATGTTTTGGGAGCTAGTTGGTAGACCAAAAGAAATTAGTGAATAAGATGCCGTAGTGTATGAAAATTAAAATACACATTAAAGATTTGTTTCAAAATAGACTGGATCATCTTAGACATTAATACTCAGTTTTTTTTTTTAACAGAAAGTATTGTTATCTTGGCCAAGTAAGTCCTAACCATTTAGCCATAATTTCATCTTGTTTTAAAATAAATTAAGCTGAACAAGGGAGAGCACATCGACCCCAGATGATGTCTAGGAGGCCAGTACAAAACTGATCCAGACCCCTGAACATGGATGTCAATAAGGAGGCCTCTGCACTCCAGGAAGCCTCTGGTAGTGGATTAGTATTTTTCCCTGATGTAAGAAGGGACTTTGAGAGCCCATTCCACGTGAAGGGATACACTCTGGCTCTGGACACATGGGGAAGGGCCCAGGCCCAGCACAGAAAGATTTGGCAGACTTTGCAGAGCCCCCATTGAGGGCCCTACCCTGCTTGGGGAGTGATGGGTGGATGGGGTGGGGGTAAGTTGGGGGTGGGGGAGGAAGTATGGGGATGAGGGGAGGGAGAGGGAGAAGGGACTTACATGTGAAACAAGCTTGTTCCCTAACTTGAACTAATAAAAAATAAAATGAATTAAGCAATAAATATAATGTAAGTATTTTATATGCCTGTATAACAGCTAGAGCAAAGGTCAAGAGCAAGAACTCTCACTCATTTTTGCTTCATCCATCCTTCTTGCCACTCATCCATTTATGTTCTGTATATAAACCACATTACTAGGTAGGTAAAGGACACTGGATATGTATACAGCACAGATTATGTTTGAGAATTAAACATAACTGGTGACAGTAGATTTACATAATAATCAGTTAAACATTTTTCTAAAATAACATTGAAGTCATATATATGTTCTTCACATCAGTGTGAGGAGGGATATTTTTGTCAACTGTCTCCATTTCTTCACTGATATATCTACTTACTGTAACTCCTTTCCACTCTCTAAAGTCTAATTATATTGTTAATACTGGTAGAGCAAAAGACATGAAAGTGGGTAATTTATAAAGATCATAAATTTATTTGCTCATAGTTGTGGAGGCTGGAAAAAACAAGAACAAGACTTTGGAAAGTTTCTATGTAGTCAAGACTGTTCTGTTTCCAAGACAGCACCTACCACCACATTCTTGTATGGTCCAATAGCAACATCCAACAAGAGTCCTCACTGCAATCAATTTTAGGAATAATGATCCATCCATGGAATGCAGCAACAAGAACCTACCCACCTCCCATTACACATGCCTCTAAATGTAATAATTCTGGAGTTCAATTTTCAAAATATGGACTCTAGAGAGACATAGACATTCAAACATAGTAAAATTATTTAGTGCTGCTCCAAAATATAGGTGGGAATGCTTTTTGGTGAGCTAGAACCTAACTGTGGCTGCAGAGACCGTATTCTAGATCTGATTTATGAATACCAAAATTAGGAATGTGAAAGAAGCAGTAACAGATAGGCATACTAAAATGTTGTCTTGTTTATGTAAGGGTTAAGCATTTTTAGGCAGAGATTAAAAAAAATGAGAAATAGAAATCATTCATCCACCTCTGAGGAGAAAAAAAGAAAAACACCAATACTGTATGAAAATGAACAACAAATGACATCTCTTTTTCCAGGTTGCAGCCTTGAGATCCTCAGAGTTATGTGTTTTCCCCCATTGACCAGGTTGCTTCATGATTGGTTGAAAAACTGACAATATGTATTGTAGTTAAGTATTATAAAACTGGCATAGTAAATTGAAAATTTTTAGTCATTCAGCAAGTACTTTTATTGAACATATCCTTACAACCATGCTTGAGTTGTCTAATCAGGGTTGCCCTAAATTAGAATGAACTACAGTAAACAGATGATGTAGCTACAAAACTGGCACCTGGAAGCCTCAGAATCTCAATCACAGTACTCATATCTCTTTTGCTAAATCAGCTGGTACATCCTGTATGATGCAGCCATTAGGGATATGGCTTCGTATGCCCACTGCATTATAAACCTGAGTGTAAAAATTCTCTGCTGGTCCATAGGTGATGGCTTTATGCTTGTTGAATTTCACTGGCAAATGAACAGAATTCCTAAGTTATTGGTTCACTGTAAGCATTAACTACAAAGACTGAATTTCTTTCTAAAAACCTATAAACAATAGTTTATAAAAATGTTAGTCTGTTGTTTTCTAGGGTTTATTGATCTCTATAGAAAAAAATGCATTGGATTGTCCTTTCTAGGTATAACATATTAAGAACATTCTTTGTTCATTTAAACATTTCTAACCATCTTTTACACAATGCAACATCAAAGAAATTCCTAGGGGAAAATTAGATAATCAGGTTTGCAAGGGAAGAACTTTCATATGCTGTCATCATGACTCATGGACCTGTAGTAGAGTATAATTTTGTAAGCGAGGAAGGATCAAAAAAGATGACAGGAAGCCTCTTTAACCAGGTTTTAAAAACTGATCCAAACAATGTTAGATTTTTATCTTCCATGACAAATCAGGTGTCAAGGTGAATTTGGTTACCACTTCCACAGAATGATCTTCTCAATTGGATGACAACTGAACGATATGCCCAAGTTCCTCTAATTGAACAATGTAGAAATAAAGGGCTTTAATCTCTCTGATTCCCTTCAACAATCCTTCTGTTCATTTCAGCACTGGATGAAGGTGGATAAACGCCGTGAATTCTTTGGAGAAGAAATAATCAGTCCTTTTATTAGAGGCTAGGAGTTTCACATCCTTCTGCATACCCTAGTCTCAGGTAAGCCAATGTCTGACTTTGTGGTGTATGTTTTTTTTTCATTCCTGAAAACTTTGATGCTTACAAAGAGTGTCACCATCAAACATGAAGATTGCCATGGATGACAAAATGCTGGCTATGGAACTTGATCTCTGCTGGATAAGGATGCTTGTTGGAGAGGGTGATATGTTTTGTCTCTTCAGAATCATCTTACAGCCTTTGAATACACGACATCCACAAACACAAAACTTTACTAACTTAACAATAAATGAGTATCTAAAAATGGTTGGTGGGATGGATAGGTACTAGCTTCAGAAAAAAACCCAGCAAAATATGATACTTTAAACTTGGGATTTTGTATAATTTTATGTGAAGTTAATATAATACACTAACTGTAGAATCAGAATCCATTGTGCCTTGTACTTTGTGCAGAAATTTTTGTCATCATCTACATCTTACCAGTGAATGACAATGATTTATTTATCATAAAATATACAGAAATATAAATAAATTTTAGTACATATTATGTTTATTAATATACTTTAGTTCAATAATAACCTTTTAAAAGTCATCATTGGGGAAATGGAGATTAAAAACTATCGTTTCCTTCTGAAGGAAATATTGTTGTTGGCAATAATTATCATCAAAAGACCATCTGAATTCCTGTTTACTTGATAGACCCTCAGTCAAAACCTGTGACATACAATTACAACTAATTTATGTATATTGAGGGAGACTCAGAAATAATGGCAATAAACTTGTGGATATAAATAAGATATAAACAATAAAAACTCTTTTGAGAAAGGAGACAGGGACCACAAAGTTGTTTGGGTAAGAAGGAAGGAGGGGAGGTCTAGTAGGAGTTATGGAAGGAGAAAGGATATGATTAAAATATATTGTATGATTTTTTAAAATTCACCAATAAATGGTTATGGCAGAAGCTGTTCGTGAAGTGATGTCTGCAAAATAGATCATAGTTCACTACAAGGCTCTCATGATGAATTTATAATATATTCTAATTTCTTAAGATGGTCTGCAGAGTCTACTTTGACTTTTACTCCTGTTTGTTCTGCTAACCAATCATATGGCCTTCTCCCAATTTCTCAAGCACATTAATCATGTTTTTGTTTTAGATATGTCTTCTGTCTTGGTCTTCTAGTAGGGAACTCAAGGTTGACTGATTTCACATTGATTTTTGCTTAATAAGAGTTTCCCAGTCTCTGCACCATTAACTTCTGGGTAACTTCTTGTTTGTGTAGGTAGAATGGCGGGGGTGTCTTACTTTACTGTGTTAAGCAATTTCCCTGGCCTCAATCCATGTGATAATAGTAGCTCCTTTCTCCATCCCATTCTTCAAAGTTGTGACAAGGAAAATGTTTCCTGACAGTTTGAAATGTCCCCAAGGGGATGCAATCACTCCCACTGCACATCCTGCACACACACCACTGAAATTACTCAACAACAGCAACAGAAAAGGTAGCCACTGAGTCAGTACTTATCACCTCATTATGTATCACACTACTGTCTTTTAAAGGCACCTACATTATCTAATGTTTTCCTCCTTAATGACTTACAGATGCCCCTTGGCTTACAACCAGATGATATCCTGATAAGCTCACTGCAAGTTGAAATATTATGAGTAAAAGTACACAATATACATAACCTACTCCACATCATGGCTAAATTAATTATAGTCAGAACATGTACAAAAGACTTTAGTAAGGCAAAATAATCTAACAGCATATTTTATAATCAACTGTAAAACATCTCATGCAAATTATTAAATACTGTAAGTTCTGAAAATAAAAATAGAGCAATTATATGGCTATGCCTTTTACAATTAATAAGAATAAAATCATGTTAGGAATGTTGGTACATATCTTTGATACCAATATTCAAGTGACAGAGGTATTGCAAGTTCAAGGCCAGCTTAGTCTACACAAAAATAATCACAGGCAACCAGGGATACATAGTGAGACCATGCCCAAAGTAAATAAATAAATTAATAAATAAATAAATAAAATAAAGGAAGGAAGGAAAGAAGGTAGGAAGGAAGGAAGGAAGAGAAAGGGAAATGTTATGAGTTGAACCATCCTAAGTCTGTGAGTATTTGTACTATTATTATCATCCCTAACACATTTCAACATCAGAAATCATTCCTGGCTTATGTATAATAAGGATGTGATAAATAAGTAAAGTAGTTGAAGAAACAGGTAGATGAAGTATTTACCATTTCTGAACTTCCAGTCATAAACCTTGCCTCTGAACATGTTATTTGTATATAATAGTATTTTAAATATTGTTCTATGACGTTCTTTTGTTCTATGATGGTATACATCCAATAATTTCTACATTACTTTCTACATACACACAGTGTTCTTTTAAACTTTTAAATGGATTTGGCTTTAGGAATGTGTTCATTCTGCTCAATATTTTTTCTATTCAGCTATTATATATTATAGTGTTTTAATAATACAAGGTTGCAGATCCTACAGTCTGTAGCAAAACTATGTCATATAATACAAAATGATCAGTAAACAATATAGAAACAAATTGGTGTGAGAATACTCAAGCAGAAATGTATTTAATTTAACAGTTAATTGGCTCATTGGGATACAGTTTGGTTAACCATGTTATAGAACTATTAAAATTTCATTGAATAGAATAGCAGAAGTCCAGGGAACAACTTGTATCAGATAATAGACAGGAGAATAGAAATGTAATGACTCTGTGACTACCATTATGAGTTTAAGAAGAGAAAAACAGATGGGGACTATCAACAAGGTAAAGCTGTCATGAGGTAGTTAAATTTATGAACTATTTTGTTCAATTATTTACTTACTTTTTGGACTAAACAATACCATCCAATAAAAATCCGTGGACATTGGTTCTGTAGCACTTCTTACTCCCAATCTCTATAGTCTTTCCTGATTTGGATTGTCTATTGCATCAGTTAAAAATGTCCAGATTTTGAATCTCACAAACCTGGCATTTAATGGCATTTAATGATATACATGATATATTTCATGTATATCATACATACACACATATGTTATGAAAGATTTCAAGGTATCTTACACTTTCTAAAAGGTTTTGATATTTAAATTTTCCACAAGTAATTATTAATTGTTCTAGAATTACTTAAGTACAATGCTTGTGCAATTCTGACTTGTGATTGCCAAAATAAAGATGAAATATTTATAATCCAGAAGAGAAAAGAAGATACATGATAAAAATTTACATAATAAATGTGTGAAATTCCAGGAAAGATTAAAGCACATGAATATTCATGTATCCCCAAGATTAGCAGGACATAATATCCTTTAAATTAATGGAGAAGACAAGATCGTTAACACATCTTTATTATGTATAAGACATCAGCTTAGGAAGGTATAAAAATATATTGTCAAGAGCACTGCTGGCCACATCCCTTCCTCAAATGAATCTAAACTGAACCTTAAGCGATGGGCTGTAAGCACCAGCGGTTGTTGAAAGCCAAATAGGGATAACTGCAGTGTGATGGAATAGACACTAAGATCATTAATCAATGTACTGGACATACTAAGTATGCACTTCTCATAACTGGTCACTGGGTCTGGCGTATGCAAAGATGATCTGATACAATCATTGGAGATTTTCATACGTGTAAGAACACTTTAACAATAAAATAGTTGACATGTGTGGACTTTGTATAAGCATATACTTCCTTACAATTTGAACAAATACATGAGGAACAACTGAAAAGACCCGAGTGACTGTAAACCTGGCCTTCGGAAAAAGATCTGCAAACTCTCGCAAGAAACAAAGTGGTAGCAGCAACTGCAGTGGGAATGGTGATTTAAGAGGCCGTTGTTGAAACAATCAGAACATCTGGAAATATGTAAGCCCTAAGGCTCTGAGACTGGCCAAAACTATTCTATCACTAACAGGTTTGGGATGTAGAAGGAGATGATTTCATTCAATGAAAAGCAAGAAACAAACTCAGGGCATATGAGAGTCATATTTCATGGCATTGCTTCATCTCTCAGGTGCAGAACACTTGGGCTACTCTCCTCAACACCCACAGTAGTTCTGTAAAGCTGGGTTACTGACTGCCAGTAGATATACCTCTCTGTGAGAAAGTCAAGTACAATATGAAATAAACCCACTCCTCTCATAAGTACTCCTGGTCAGTGTTTAGTCATAGCACTAGAGAAGTTAGTTTGAACATTATAAATGAGTGCAACTTAATTCCCAACAGATTCTATGCTCTTCTATTAAACTATATTCAAAGACAGACAATCAGAGTTGTTTGAATAACAATACCTCCTATAGGCTCAAATATTTGCATGCTTAGTTCCCAGTTGTTTGGAAGGATTAGGATGGGTGGCGGTGTAGTAGATATGGCCTTACTGAATGGAGTAGGTGTGTTTCCGGGAGTGGACTTCCAGGTTTCAAAAGCCCACACCAGGCTCAGTCTCTCACTCTCTTCTGTGTGTATCTCTTGCTCTTTCTGTGTCTGTCTCTGTGTCTCTGTCTGTCTCCCCACCTCTCTCTGTGTCTCTTTGTCTGCTGCCTGTGAATCAGGATGTAAAGCATCACATCTGCCTCAATGCTGCCATGTTCCTCATCATAATATCAATGGACTAACCTGCTGGAACTGCAAGCAAGCCTCCAATTAAGTGCTTCTTTGAAAACATTCCTTTGGTCATGGTGTCTCTTCACAGCACTAGCACAGTGATGAAGAAAAAAATCATCAACAACAAAAACATCTCTTGTGAATGTTAATTTGCAGGACTGGAATGATAGCTAAGTGATAAAGAGCAGCATCCTTTGCTTCCCAAAGACCCAAGATTGGTTCCCAGTGCTTACATCTGGCAGATCAAAACCATCCAGAACTCCAGATTCAGGGGATTTCCAGCTTCCTGTTCTGGTCTCTGAGGGAATGTGCACATATCCAGAAAGAGGTATACATATAAACACTTAATTTAGAATATAAAAGTTAATTTATGACAAATATATTCAAACGTGCAAACAAAATAATTTATAATTTGAATAACACTAATACAAATTATTGAAATCTAGAACATGGCAGACTTTCTTCGAAGAAACAATTGCTATAAGTTTGAAGGACTTTCTATGAAGAAGGATTTTGTTATGCTGTGCAAAATAAAGTCCTTTAAAAGGGGTTGTATATCTTCATTTTCCAATTTATCAAAGATTGTTGTTTTTATTGTTATCCAATAATCCTCAATGATCTGTGCTTTGAGGAAATGCTGTTTTACTGTATAGAAGTCCTTGATGAAGAAAGTTATTATATACATATCCTTTGCTTCCTTTACTTGGATCTATAAACTGCATGAGTAATTATTTTTAATATTTTCTTGAAAGTGTATCAGGTTAATTAAACATTTAATCATTTTCATTTCTTACCTCAACAACAATTGAGTGAAAATGACCATATATTTCAAAAGAAACATTGAAGCAAATTTATGTTATAAACAATGCCTTAGTAAAACTGGGTACCAACTTTGGATGCCTGGGTACCTCCCATTCTGTGACACAATTCTAGATAGACTAAGTCGTAAAATACAATCCACAGGTTAACAAGAAATAAGGCACCAGCAAAGGTGAAATTTTACTTTACAGCTTTTAGAGCAATCAATGTAATCATAACCATATATGCCTTAAATCCAGAATTCAAAATCAATAGTAACTCCTGGAAACAAGTTCTTTTTATCAATATCTGTGGAGCTCACAGACCTGGCTAACCCATCACGGTGTAACACAGTCTTTGAAGAGGTCAGGTAAAACTGTAAGGGCCTAAAATGAGGATTTTTAAAAACATATAAGATGGGTATATTAAATATTAATAAAAGTAAGGAACTTAACAAGCCAATAAATTTAACCATAAACTTCATTAATAATAAACATAATATAAATTAGATAATAATGGATATTTTCTATCCATGATCAGAATCAATCTCATAATTGTAACAAGGTGGTTTCTGTCAACATACAGCAACCTTTAGTAATGTTAGGTTGATTTCACATTTTATTTTGAAAATCATTAATTTACTTTTAAAATTTCTTTGGTTTAGTCCTGCAAACCTCCATGTATACAATAATATAATTCTAGTATGGTGATTTCATTACTACACACGTGGACCATATATTCCTTTGAAAATTCTTTTATAAGTCCTCTGTTAAGGTTCTCTGGAGAAATAGAACCAGTAGAATATGTATGAAATAATGAAAAGAGATTTATTAGGTTGAGTATATCATCTCACAATGGCCCTTTGTAAGCTGGAAAGTAGCTGCTTTAGTCCAAGAACGAGAGACCAATGATGTAACCCAGTCCTAGGCTGAAGGACTCTGAGTTTCCTGGACAGTCACTGTACGAAACTGAAAATCCTGGGGCACAATTCCCATTCGAGCAGCAAAGAAATCCATTTGAGAAGGACACAGCTTGCTTACCTAGGTCTCGTCTTCCTCTTACATTTGCCCTCTAGTATAACAGCTTATTTGTCTCTGTCATTCACATTCCAAGAGGCAAGCATTCTTCAGTTTATTGATCCAACACATGAATTCAATCCTCAAATACCCTTAAAGACACATCAAGTGTGTATACTATTCATACCCTAGGCATTTCTCAATTCAATCAAGTTAACAACCAATAGTAGCTATTATAATGCTCATTTTGAAATAACAGTTGTGCCAAATGGACAAAATTATTTTGCAAGCCAGAAATATCTGTGAATATAATCTATAAATTGAAAATTATGTAATATTATGGATATGTAAGAGAATCAGGAAAATTAAGAAAAGTTAAATGTTGGGCTGTAGAGATGGCTCAGCAGCCACACTACCCTTGTAGAGGACGTTAGTTTGGTTTTCAGTATCATGCGGAGGTTCACAACTGACTGTAACTCCAGTTTCAAAGGCTCACACTCCTTGTACTTGTCTCTGTGGGCACCAGGCAATGCATGTGGTACACATGTACACATTCTCACAAAATAGTCAGTCATACATAGAAACTATTTTTTTAAATAAAGAAATCAGACATGTTAATGCAAGCTGAGAACAGATATAAAAGTAGAGAAATTTGTGGTTTTTTACTGTTGATTTTTTGTATTTTGCAATGCAGTGTATCTTTGTCTTATTCTTTGTTGAAGGCAGAATCTGAAATGCAAGGACACAACAAAAATTAGGAGATCACATACATCGTGAAATTTGTGTTGGGAGAAGCTATCACCAAACATAGGTTTTATTTTTTAGAGCTAATTGATTAAAAACCTGAAGTGTTCTCATCAATTCATCACAGAGGCAAAGGTATTAGTCCTTCTCTTTACAAATGCTCCTAAACAAAATTAAATGGTAGGGGAAAATTTCAAATGACCACTTGAAAAGACTGTTAAATCAGGCAATTAAATAGAAGAATACAGAAGAGTTTAGCTGGATAGCTTGGGATGAGATGAATATCCTGTGGCCTATAGAAGAGCAAGGTAATAGAATCATTGAAGACCTCATCCAAATACCAATTATATCACCATAGTGTTTTCCCTCAATGAACTGATGGGCAGGATAGTATCTGGGTGCTTGTTTAACTCAATATATTAAACATATTCTTTGAACAGAACTACTGTCTATAAGACCATGATCGCTCTGCAGTCTGATGTGTCTGAAAGTTGCTTGGGATGATAGGAAGTGATTACTTCACTAGAATTGTGAGCAGAACATTAGTTTAAACATCTTGTATCAACATCTTACAACTACAACTTACGTGGTTAAGAAAGGTAGAGCACTTCCTGTGGTGCCAATGGAAGGGTGGATGAAAAAGCACATATCTAGAGACATTAGTTGCTGGTGAAGACTTGACTAGACACCCGACTAAACACTTTGATGTCTGCCTTTAATCTGAGTCAAGTGGGGAGATGTTTTTTCCATCTTTTTCTTTGACAGTTACTTCAAGTTTTATTCGGATGTGACAGTAATGACAATTTCAGAACAAGGAACCCTTTACTAATGCAAACAGAACATCTCACCATATCAGAAAAGAAGTAGATGTTTATTGATTTCTAGTTGTGTCCATCTAACAGAAATATCACTCTGTTGCTTTGAAGTCTCTTGGATAGTGTCTTGTTCAGTTACTCTGTAATGATGCCAGGTCTGTTACTCAATACTGGCATGGACAGAGCCAATAGACTTCCAATCAGTATCAAGTAAATTGAGAAGTAGATAATTAGACTAGTTAGATATTCAGTAGACAATGAGAAGGTATTAACATACAGACTGATTGGAGGAAGCACATGCAGGATAAAATAAAAGAGGAAGGAGTCAGCAGGCCAGGCTTCTCTACAGTACCATATGATTTTTCTGCAAATCATATGTCTTACGTTGGTGAGGTACTGAACTCAGAGAGAAACTTCAAATAAAGAGAGCAACAACATACAAAAGGAACAATGTATATCTAAATCTAGCCTGGTAAGACAATTTCCTGAGGTTACTTACAGGGACATGGGTAACATGGGCTGCTGCATCACTGAGATGTCACACGCATTGGCTTGGATGATGACTTACAAGAGTACTGTTACTAAATTTTGCCATACAACTTGAAGACAAGCATAACACCAAAGACTTTTCACTTCATAGTTATTTGTGGCTGTATAACCTAAGGTAAGAGATTCAGGAGTCTTGTAATGAAACTTGCAATGAAACAAGTCATGAAAATTGTTACTCCCTCTAAGAGAGTGTGTTCTAATCTTGAAGAAATAGCTACAGAACACTTCATCGTTTCCTGTGACGCTTGCATTTATTTTCACAGCTGTTTTTATGATTTTTTCATTATTGTGGCAAAAGGCTTGATAAAGAATGGCCAGAATTTAAAAACAGACTAGTTGTCAAACAGCTGATGAATGGCCAATAAAAATGTCATACACTAACAAACGCAGTATTATTCATCTTTTAAGAATATGAAATTTGTGGCTGGGTGTTGGTGGCGCATGCCTTTAATCCCAACACTCAGAAGGCAGAGGCAGGAGGATCTCTGTGAGTTCCAGACCAGCCTGGTCTACAGAGCGAATGCCAGGATAGGCTCCAAAGCTACACAGAGAAACCCTGTCTCGAAAAACCAAAATAAATAAATAAATAAAAGAATATGAAATTTGCATAAGCAAAGATGGATGATGGTGGCACACACCTTTAATCCAGGCACTGGAGAGGCAGAGACAGGCAGATCTCTGGAAATTTGAGGTCAGCCTGGTCTACAAAGCTACACAGATAAACCCTGTCTTGAAAAATCAAAAGAAATTTGCATAAGTGGGTAGAGCTAGAAAAGAAATACTGGATGATGAGAATGAAACATTGTTACATTTTGTTTTATATTTGGATGCTAACTTTAAGCTTTTGATGTGTGTGCTACAGCACTAATAACCACAGAGTTTAGGCACCTAGTAAGGGACCAGGTGTGGGGAGGCTCTCATAAGGAAGAAGAATGGCTTGTAGTATTCAGAGAAACAAAGGCAAACTAGAGTAGGAGGGATAAATAGGGAAGGAGATGGGGGAGAATGGTACAGAAGGGAATATGGGGAGAGACAACTAACACTAACAGCCATTTGAAAAACCATACAGAAATCTATTACCGCAGAAGTTTCCTAATACATATATACCTATGTATATATGTACACACACACACACACACACACACACACACACACACACACACACACCACACACATATATATATATATATATATATATATATATATATATATATATATATGGTGACTATGCCCCTATTGAATGCACCAACCAAAGCCTCCACTGCTAGGAATGAATTACATGTTGTTGAGTTGTTGGCCAAAGGGTTCTCCTTCATAGACTCCTTCAAACATTACAGGGTGTTGTTAAGGATACTGCTTGCTCTCCACAACCTGATAGTAAGATTTTATTGCTGAAGATAACACTTACCGATGTCATCGAACACAAAGAAGTGGAAATGGTTATACAAGATGTGGCAATAAAGATCTGAAAAGGAAAAGGCCAATGGGAACATTTTGTGAATAGTCTTCAGAGAAAATGACCATTCAAGCACACTTTGTCTCAGACGCATGGACCTGGAAGTGTAAGAAGTAAGCTCTTTCCTCCTCAAGTTGCTTTGTTCATGGTATGTTATCACACCATAGAAATATTGAGAAAGACAACCATGTTCAGTGCCTTGTACAGTTATATACAGAGCTAAGAAATATAATGGTGTTAAATATGTCCTACAAGAATATATAAGTGCACAAAATTAATTGAAGTACATACTAAGTTAACAGCAATATTTATTCCTGTGTTAAATTGGTGAAAACAGGAAGACTAGATTTGAAAAAGCTTGTCAAAAATAGTCTAGTAACTCTGTTTCCATTTTTCTAGGTATGTTTGTGTACTATTTGTGTGGTTAATGGATTTTCTGGATATTTTATTAACAGAAGATTCCTCTATAGCAGATCTATCAAATGACTGTGACTTAAGGTTCAAATTTCATTGCTACTTTTCCCATTCAAATGTATTATTATCAACTCTTGGGAATACACATTAATAGGTACGTATATCCACAGTTCTCATAAGCGTATAGATTGAAAATCCCCCCTAAAAATGATGAAAGTGTTTCCATTCCATTGAGCTACAAGATTGTGTACCACACTCATGCAGATACAACAGCAGATTCTGTTAAATGTGCGGTGACTGAAGTGTGAGACCATAAGATTTTGCCTACTATTTCCATCTGCCCCAACTACTTTACTCCTATTATCTCCCCCAAACAATCCTGTAGCAATTGCTAGAAATACTACTTTTACTTCATATGACTAAAAACTTAAACAAAATGCAAATTTCAATTCATTTTGTGATATCTGAAAATTAAATTTTTAGTATAACATATGCCTGAAAAATCCAAGATTAAGTAAAAGAAACTTAATGTGAAAAGTTATAACCACAATGTAAAAATTCACTCCTATAATTCAAAAAACCTTTTAGTTTAATGAATAATTAAGATTATACTTAGGAGATTTTCCATAGCTTATAGAACACCCAGAGTATAACTACAAGCATTTCCCTTCATCTATAACTCATTTAATTCATAATGTCTTGTTTCCAAATTAAAATCACCTTTAATTAAAGAATTTCAGCCAACTATGGAAACAAAGAATGCTATATTCCTAAATATAAGTGAATATAATATTTACCAAAGCTGTGCCTGCATTTAACTGGAAAGAGGAGAAAGCCACAGTCTATAAGCCAGACAGCAACTAGCTTCAGGTGTTTCCTGTTAATAAATTAGAATAAACTTAGAGCCAGACTTATGAAATTATTCCCCCTTAATCAAAAATTCGATGATCTGATGTTTATTCTCTTTTCATAGGAGTTCACTGGAAAGGTAAGTTAATAATTTAAAAAGAGAAAGTAAAGTCATTTATCCATAAACTCTGAAACACACTATGCTTTTTGAAATGACCAAGTGGGGGAATAAAATATGTGGATGATTAGGAATCTGAGAGAGGAAACCGTTCTATCAAGTACTAGTGATTAACCATTTATTTTGTACATTAATCTAAAAGCCAAGGTTCACCATTATATTAAATATGTCTCCTGCTTCAAGAGAAGTTCCTCTGCCTCTTAAACAGTTAACAAACTCAGAGGCCATATTTATGATGCTTCCTTATTGTTTGGAAGTGAGATTTGAAAGGCAAGTCTGAGATTCACAAATAAAGAATGAAGGAAGGTGCCAGACATGTCAACCACCAATGAATGTACTGTGTTTTCTGATGAGGAAAAAAAAAACAATAAAACATCTTTCATTGAAAGACAAAGCTGTACATAGTAAGACAGAAAGTACTAGTGGAGAGAGGTATGTTGGGACTAGGTGGTAGAAATCTTGAACTCAAGTTGAAGAGCTAAAATTTGTTTTGGTAGGAAATAGAATAAGTCACAAGTGATAGAGCAGAAGACAAGGCCTTTAGAGAAGTAGAGCCAGATCTTGTTGGCATTGATTCTAAAGGGTAAAATTCTTTAAAATATCCTATCATAGCAATGTGTCTAGATTGAAATTAAATAGGGTTAGAAATCCAAAAAATGTTGAATTCTGACTGCTTAATTTAGAATATGTCACAGACAGATGTATTAAGACAATACCTCACCCAGCATTGGTGGTGCATGCCTTTAATCGCAGCACACCGGAGGCAGAGGCAGGTGGATCTCTGTGAGTCCGAGGCCAGCCTGGTCTCCAGAACAAGTGCCAGGATAGGCTCCAAAGCTACACAGAGAAACCCTGTCTCGAAAAACCAAAAAAAAAAAAAAAAAAAAAAAAAAAAAAACCAAACCAAAACAAAACAAAAAAAAACAAAACGCAAGAAACCAATACCTCTCCTTTCTTTAAAAATAAACAGAACTGTTGCAGAGTTGTTTTTCTTCCAGATTATTTTATTTGAATTACAAACAAGATTGTATTACATGATAATCCCAGTTCCCTTCTTTCTCCCTTCCCCCCATCACCCCTCCCAACTAAAACCCTACCTAACCATATGTTTTCTGCTCTCCCTGGAGGGTGTGGCCTTCCATAGGGTGTCATCAGAGTCTATCATATCCTTTGGGATAGGGCCTAGGCCCACCTAGGGTCTTGGCTCAGGGAGTATTCCTCTATGTGGAATGGGCTCCTAGAAGTCTACACCTATCTAGGGATAAGTACTGAATTACTACAGGAGGTCCTATAGATTTCCTAGTTTTCCTCAATGAAATCCACGTTTCTGGTGTCTGGATCAATCCCATGCTGGAATCCCAGCTATCAGTCTGGGGAGCAAGAGTTCTCCGATATTCAGGTGAGTTATTTCTGTGGGTTTCACCAGCCTGGTCTGGACCCCTTTGCTCTTCACTCGTCCTTCTCTGCATCTGGATTCCAGTTCAGTTCAGTGATAAGTTGTGGGTGTCTTCTTCTACTTCCACCAGCTACTGAATGAGGGCTATCGGTGGCATATAAGTCAGTCATCAATCTCATTATCAGGGGAGGGCATTTAAGGTAGCCTCTCCTCTGTTGCTTTGATTGTTAGCTGGTATCATCTTTGTAGATCTCCAGACATTTCCTTAGTGCCTGATTTTTGTGTAACCCTAAAATGTCTTCCTCTATTATGGTATCTCCATTCTTGTTATCATGTATTCTTCCCCTGACTCAACCTTTCTGCTCCCTCATTTCCTCTGCATCTCTCCTCTTCTTCCCTTCTCATTCTCCTAGCTCCCTCCCCCCTCTTCCCCCTGCTCTCAATTTGCTCAGATCTTGATCCTTTCCACTTTTCCAATAGCACACATTGAATTTTCTGTTACAACAGAGAATCCTTGAGAAAATGTTAGAAATTATATATTATATGGTGCCAAAACTTGAATGTATCTTTAAAAGTCACTGACATAGTTGAAAAAGGAGTACACAGAAATCAGAAATGAGGTCCAAAACTAAAACTTGGAAGTGTCAGTGGTTAAACAAGGAAACAAAGAGGATTGCCAGTGAAGGAAACAAAGGATTAATCAGGCAATCAGGAAGCCAACCAAGAAGGCTGCTCACTGAAGCCAATAGAGTAAGGCAGTTCGTGAAGGGTGGGGCACTAGTTTCAGATGCTACAAAATCATCAAACATGAAAAGAAAACCCTAAAATCTCTCTCTCTCTCTCTCTCTCTCTCTCTCTCTCTCTCTCTCTCTCTCCCTCTCTCCTTCTCAGACTGACACACACACAAACACACAAATAGAGACAGAGAGAAATACACCCAGTGATGTATTTTAGTGTACTACTAACATATATAGGTAATGCTTCAATCTGCAGCTCTGTGAAAACACATTTGGAACAGGAATTCTAAGAATTATAAATGACAGTGGACTAAAATATTTATGCAAAGTTATGTCACAATTATGAAGCCACCAATGCCTAATGAAGTGACACATTCCGTGCCACTAGTCTTTGTTTACTGGTAAAACAGACTCAAACTTCAAAGAAGAATCTACAATATTGTTGAAGTTGTGTGTTATTTCACCACATTATTGACATCCATTTGTCAAATAAGATTCCATCTGAAAAAGACTATGTTTTTTACCAGAAGACGGTGTCTGTAAGAGTTAATTGACATTGGAAAGTGAGTATATTAGAAATCTATGATTTAACCTAATTACAAAATGGCTTTGACAGGCCTATAATTTTTTTCTACTTTTCCTAACAAAGCTAAATTGTTTTATTACAAACAAGACAATAACATAATTAAAGTAAGAAAGATAAGGGATACAATGAAGGAATTGGAAGAAACAAGGTCATAGAACTAAGTGCCTAAAAATTTAGAGAGATCTCATAGTTGTAACTTAATACCACACCGAAATGCTCTAAATAAAAAACAAAAACAAAAACAAAACAAAACAAAACAACAAAAAAACCAGAAAATGAACAAAAGAAAGAGAGGAATCTTACCAAAAAAGCATAGATGGCAAGAAATAATCAAACTCGAGGCTGAGATCATCAAAACAGAAGCAAACAACAACAAAATGCAAAGACTCAATTAAACAGACTTGGTTATTTGAGAAAATCAGTAAGATTGGCAACCCCTTAGTTCAATTAACTGAACAGTAGAGGAAGAAGATGCAAGTTAACAAAATGAAAAATTAAAGGAGGAAATAATAACAGACACAAAGGAAATCTAGATAATTAAAAAGACATACTTTAAAAACCTATAATCCACCAAATGGAAAAATCTAAAAAAAAAAAAAGATACTGTTTTCAGAAAGTACCACCTACCATGATTAAATTAAGATCAGATAAGTAATTTAAACAGACCCATTAAACCCTAGTGAATAGAAGCAGCCATTAAAAGTCTTCCAACCCCTCCCCTCCAAATTGTCAGGACCAGATGGTTTTAGCACAGAATTCTACCAGACTTTCAATGAATAGTTAATACCAATAATTCTTGAATTATTTCACAAGATATAAATAGAACTAACATTATTCAATTCATTTTATGAGGTCACAGTTACCCTGATACCTAAACTATACAAAGATCCAACAAAGAGAATTACAGACCAATTTCCTATATGAACACATATGCAAAAATTCTCAATAAAATACTTGTAAACTGGGGGGAACTAATGGACCCCAGACTAATGGCTTGGAGACCAGCATGGGAATGATCCAGACCCTGCTGAACGTGGGTGTCAGTGAGGAGACCTTGGCAATCTATGGGACCTCTGGTAGTAGACCAGTATTTATCTCTGGTGTATGAGTAGACTTTGGGAGCCCAGTCCACATGGAGGATGTTCTCTCAGCCTGGACACATGGGCGAGGGCCTAGGCCCTGCCCTGGATGATGGATGATATGATAGACTTTGGCGATCCCCTACAGAGGGCCTCACCTTCCCTGGGTAGCTGAGGGGGAATGGGGTGGGGGATTGGTGGGAGATGGGGTAGGAGGGGAGGGAGAGGGAGCTGGTATTGGCATGTAAAGCAGGCTTGTTTCCAATTTAAATAAAAATAAATTTTAAAAAACGCTTGTAAACCAAATCCAAGAACACATCAAAAAGATCATCCACTCTGAGCAAATAAGCTTCATCCCAGATGTAGGGATGGTTCAACATATGTAAATTGATAAATATAAACAAACTGAAAACATTATAAAGAAATTGAAGAAATAATACTGCACGACCATCTTGTTAGATGCAGAAAAAGCCTTGACAAAACTTCATGATAAAAATCCTGGAAAGTTTAGAGAAACAGGTGGCATAACTCAACATAATACAGGCAGTCTATAGTAAGCCCCCCCAAAAACACCAGCTTAAATGGAGAGAAACTGAAAGCAATTCCACTAAAATCAGGAGCAAGGCAAGGTTTCCATTCTCTCCTTATCTATTCAATACAGTACTTGAAGTTGTAGCTATAGCACAAGACAACTAAAAGGGATTGAAGAGATACATACAAATTGGGAATGAAGAAGTCAACGAATTATTATTTCCAGATAATATGGTAGTAAACATAAGTGCCCCTAAGAATTTCACTGGGAAACTTCTACAGCTGAAAAAATGCTTTCTGGATACAAGATAAACTAAAAAATCACTTTCCCATACACAAGTGACAAATGGGATGAGAATTGGGGAAAGAACACCTTTCACAAAATCCACAAAATTAAAATATCATGGGGTAACTCTAAATGGAAAAGCAGAAGACTTGTATAATAAAAACTTTAAGACATTGAAGAAGATAACAGAAGATGGAAAATCTCCTGTGCTTATGGATCAGTAGGATTAACAAGGATGGCCATCCCATCAAGAGCAGTCTACAGATTCAATGCAACGCCCATTAAAATTCAACACTACTCTTCACAGATCTTGAAAGGATGATTTCCAGCTTTATATAGAAACATAAAAAACCCAAGGTAGTTAAAACAATCCTGAGCGATAAAACAACTGCTGGAGGTATTACCACCCTTGACCTCAAATTGTACTACAGAGATATAATAATAGAAACTTCATAGTAGTGGCACTATAACAAACACATTAATCAATGGTATTGAAAGGAAGACCCAGACATAAACCCACACAGCTACATACATCTGATATTTTTTATGTAATGCCAGAAATACACACCAGAAAAAACATTTTCCACATATGTCCAACTAGACAGCTACATGCAGCAGAATGCAAATAGATCCACACTATAACCTTGCACAAAACTCAACACCAAGTGAATCAAAACCACAACACAAAACTAGATACCTGAACCTTATAGAAGAGAATGGGGAATAGCTCTGAACTCATCGGTAGAGCTATGAACACCATTAGCACAGGCACTAAAAAACAATAAATAATACCTCATGAAACTGAAACATTGGTGGATGATAAAGAACACTGTCATTCAGACAAAGGATAAAATGGCAGCCTACAGAATGGGAAAAGTTTTTTTTTTTTTTTTTTTTTTTTTTACCAATTACTCACCTAATGCAAGACTATTATCCAAAATATATTTAAAAACTATATATCAAGAAAACAAATAACCCAATTAAAAATGGAATAGAGATCTAAACATATAATTCTCAAAATGGGAAAGTCAATTGGCAGGGAAAACACTTAAAGAAGTGTTCAATATCCTTAGTCATAAGGGAAATGCTAATCAAAATTACCTTGAGTTTTCATCTTACACCTGTTAGAATGGGTCAGGTCAATTTTTTTTTTAAAGTGACAACTCATGCTCACAAGAAGCACTCATCCATTGCTGGGAGACAAATTTGTATAAACACTATATTAATCAGTGTGGTACCTCAAGATCTCAGGCATACACCCAGGGGATGCTGCATCCTACTATACAGACACTTGCTCAACCATGTTCATTGCCTCTCTATTCATAGGCAGAAATTGGAAATAATCTAGTTGTCCCTCAATTAGAAGGATTAATTTTTAAAATGTGGTTCATTTACATAATGGAGTATTACTCAGGCCTGATCTCCTTAGTATTGCAAATAATAACAAAATCCACCCACAAAACTATCATAAAGCATAAAACCACACACTAGTGTGTATTACTTAAACTAAAGATAACCCACCTGTTATTTAATTTAGCAACTAATCATTGCAGACAGAAAAGTAATCAATTTCCTAATCTTTCTGTGATGGCAGACTTTATCTCTACTACTTCCTCTGGGTGATGTCATTAATTGATTTTGTATATATTATGTGTATATTCACATATATCTGTGGATAGGGATATCATATCAGTAGACATTTTATTATGTTTTAATGCCCAAGAGGGGGTTTTAAATATTTTCATTTGTAGAAGTCACTGCATTCTGTCACATTTGTGGCCTTAATTTAATTTGTAGTACTGTAATTTTTCTATTTCTGTGTGTGACACTCCAAGGTCAGCTATGTTTAGGTGCTGGATTTTAAAAAGTGAAAATTTACTTTGGATTTCATGTTTATTAGTAGAAGACACAATACATCATACAAAAGTAGCATTCTCTATATTAGAAATAAAGCTTTATTTCAAAGCTGATTGGTGTCACAGGTATAGATAGATGAAACAAAAGAATTACTCTATTTTATTTTTAAATTAATTTTTATCTAAATTTAAAAAACAATCTTATTTTACATACCAATCCCAGTTCCTTCTCCCTCCCAGAGGCCAAGTAGACTGCCCAAGCCCCCCCAACTGACACCCATATTCAGGGGTTCTGGTTCGGTCCTATGCTGGTTCCCCAGCTGTCTGTCTGGGGTCAGTGAGCTCCACTTGTTCAGGTCAGCTGTTTCTGTGGGTTTCCCCAGCATAGTCTTGACCCCTTTGCCCATCACTCCCCTCTCTCTACAAATGGATTCCAGGAGTTCAGCTCAGTGCTTAGCTGTGAATCTCCGATTCTGCTTTCATCAGCTACTGGATGAAGGCTCCATGGTGGCATTTAAGGTAGTCATCAATCTCATTATAGGGGAAGGGCATTTAAAATAGCTCTCCACTATTGCTTATATTCTTAGTTGGGGTCATCCTTGTGGATCTCTGGAATTTTCCCTATTGCTGGGTTTCTGGTTAAGCCCATAACGGCTCCCTTTATTCAGGTATATCTTTCCTTGCTCTCCTCTGTTTTTCCCCCAACTCGAACTTCCTGATCCCTCGTGTTCTCCTCCTATAAAGAGAAAAGTAGTTAATATGTCTAATGAATCTTCATTCTTAGTAAAGTTGATCTGTGAGAAATTAGAGTATATGAAAGAAGAGTGTTTCAAATAGAGTGTCTCAAATTAGAGACCCTCTCTTTAAAATTATGATAATGAAATAAAATGATAAGATAATTGGCTAATGGAACCATAGAAGAGAGTAGATGGAAAGATTATTCTTTGTGGCTTGTGTGTGTGTGTGTGTGTGTGTGTGTGTGTGTGTGTGTGTGTGTGTGTGTGTGTGTGTGTGTGTGTGTGTGTACCTGTGTGTGAAGGCCAGAGGTTAATCACTAGTTTGTTCCTAGGATGCCATCTATCGTATCTTTTTGAGACAAAATTTCTCAGTGAGACCTAGAATTCTGAGGTGTGCTAGCTATACTAGATGGACAGTGAACTGCAGGAACCACCTGTTTCTGCCTTCTCAGCCCTGAGCTTCCAAACAGGTGCCACCCCTCCTCTTCCTCTTCTTCTTCCTCCTTTATCTATTTCTTTTTTTTAGCATGGGTGCTGTGAACTGAACTTAGGTCCACAGCCTTTTGTGACAAGTATTTCATCATCTGAGCAGTCCCCAGATTATTAATACAACCTTTATTTATTATTTTAACATCATCTCTATTTTTAAAATAAAGGAAACAATGTCTTCATGTCTACCTAAGAAAATTTCATAGTTTGTTCCTTAGAAATACATAATTGAAATTTTATACTTTCTTCAATGTTGAAAAGAGGTTTTTCCAATATAAATCTGTCTATATACCATATTATAATGATCCTTTCCATGGCCTCAGGAGAAAGTATATGTGGCCCATGTATCTGCTAATTATCATGTCTCTATGACCACCATATTAGACATGGTTGCTATTGTAACTTTGGTTATTCTCCTGGTTATTACCAACGAATATAAGATGGGATATTATAGACCAATCTCTGAGACACCTCAAGGCCTCAACTAAATGAAACCTTCCTCAATCTGTGATTCTTGAAATATTCATTAATAACTAATTCAGTGAGCTTGTATTTATTTAGAAATAGAATTTTCCGGGTTTTGTTTGTTTGCTTGTTTGTTTGTTTGTTGAGATGGGGTCTCTTTATATAGTCCTGATTGTCATGAAACTTTCTAAGTAAACCAGGTTGGCCTCAAAACTCACAGAGATCCATCTGCCTCTGCCTCCCAAGTACTGGGACTAAAGGTGTGGGCCACCATGACAGGCCAAAATCTTCCAATATCTAAAGTGATAATCTATGAAATTTATTGGAAGTGTTTCCCTGTATTTTGGTGATAGGTACCCATCTGACTACATGAAAAGGATCAATACATTTATCTGAATAATCTAGAGATAAGTTTAGACTTATAAAATGGATAACTTGACATAAAGGATCATCTGCCTAAAATACCTAATAATTTTCTACAAATGGAATATTATTCTTGACTTGGAAGGTTAATACTTGCATGGAATTATTTTATAGAATACAAAGTATGACAAATACTAGGAAATAACTGGTTTTCTGGGTGTATATACTCACATACAATCAATGCCTGGCACAGATCATAGGAAGTAATGCTCAGCTAATGAAATGTTGACTCTAAACATGATCATTGACACATGTCCACCACACAAAAATGTGGAAAACAGAAGTTTGAACTAGAAAAGTAATTAACTTTATGTCCTCTTTCATGACTCAAGTGTTCATTGCCTGAATTCTTTTTTCATCACCTAATATTTAAGTCCACAAAACACGCTTAATAGTGAAAGTGATTATTCAAACTTATGGAAGTTCTTTGAGATGTGTATACTTTGGGTCTGGTTGTTTTCACTATGAGGATTTCTTTTTTCTCTATTTGTTAGTTGTTTATAATGAAGCTTTAATAACTTTTTAAGTGAGATAAATAGAATTTCAAGATACTGTAAAATGCAATGCATATAAAATGCCAAATGTCTGACACATTTTAAAATCTCTAATTATTACATAAACCTAAATTTTGAAATAAGGCCCAAATAAGTTTGTTGGCAATTTTGAGCTATTTAAAAATCAAAATTAATGTAAGCTTTCCTCTCCAGGAGACTACGGTGGAAAAGACTAATAAAGAAAATATCAAAAGGGAACAAAGGGAGACTTAAAGTTCAAAAAATAGTATAAATTTTTACAACAAAATATGAATATATCAGAAAGAAATGAAGAGGAAGCTTACAATTAAAACTTGAAAGAAGAAAGCATGCAAAATGAGCTTAGAATTCATGGAACATCAACCACAAGTAATTAAAAGAAGAAAATTGTGATGCATATAAGTAAAAATTATCACATTTAACTAGCCTTTGTTAAGTACTCATGCATCTGGCATTGATTTTTCTTTTCTTATTTATTTATTTATTTTTTACCAAAACAAAATCACAGAAACCACCAAAGAAACAATGGACACATATTGATATGTTTAAGGCCTCTGGGATTTCTTCTCTTGTTTTATGTTTGCCACACTACCAATTAAGAAGTCATATGCTCAGCAAAGCTCTTACAGCATTATTATATTATGCATGAATCCTCCTAAGCATCTTGGAGACGTGTGTATAAGTGTTTTCCACAGAGCACATCTCTGGCAGCTCCTAGTGGCCATACATCACCCTGGGTTGGGAACACCCTTTTTGCTTATTATGATTTTTTACAAACTCCTCAACCATCCCTCCCAATTAGCAGGACAAAATGTCCAAATAAACAAGAAAGAGAAGACCTTTAAAAGCCAATAAAAGGACTTCATTTTGAATTATTTAGCTTCCAAGTTGACATTTGCCTATGACTGACAGTAGAGATACCCCCTCCCCCATTTGGGTGCCCCCAGCAATGACACCAACTTCACCAAGCTTTGAAAGTTCTCATACATTGGCATTTAAAGTTGTTTGGCCTTTGGCCCTGTGCCTTCTGAGGTCAGAAGCATTGACTTTGGAGGAAAGATTAAATTAACCGTACCTAGGCTCAAGAGTAACCGAAGGAACTGAAAACTCGAAGGGAGAAAGGACAGAGGAAGCACATTATGTGCTCAGATGAGGAAGTTGTTAAACACATGAAACCCTAGACTGAATAATTGGTAAAATTTCCTGAAACAAGACAGCTTTTAGGGTCTTTTAGCACTGCTGTCTTGTGTGCAAAGTGACCGAATAGTGAGTGGCTCAGGTAACATTAGCTTGCCACTTCATGGGAAGCATAGTTGGACTCACACCATAAATCAGATGAAGAAATTTCCTTTGTGATAGCATTCAGCTGTGGTTGTGGCGACAGCAAGTCAGGATTATTTTTTCCCACTTCTGAAAGCACAAAAGAGGCCAGGTAACTGTGCCAACAACTAGTCTCCATTACCCCTTGACTAGAGACTTTGTTTGTGTATATCAGGCTCATTGGATACAGGCAGGACTGCTTCTGTCCTCATTAGCATCTTGCCTGACAATGTGGATGTCAATGGTGAACTTGGATTTTTGATAGAAATGTGTTAGAAAAGATTTGTCAACATCCTCTAGATAATTTTTAGTTTCTCACTCTAGGTTGCTCCAAAATTTCTGAAAGCATGATTCAAAGGAAACTATGGTCATCCAGAAATGTTTATTGCTCATTAGATAAGTTTCACTGCATCTTACCACACATAATGTTTTCCATTTTGTGCAAAATTTAATAAGATACAGGGTTGTTTGTTTTCATCTCCAAGCCCATTGAGGTGCCACTTTCCAGTTCTGTATTGAGCACTAATGTATCCTTAATAAGTGAGTCCAGATGGAGTGTGTGTGTGAAGCCCAATTGGGGGAGTTGGTAAGATGTAGACCACAAACACTGTTATACTGCATCGCTCCATAAGATGCCACATGGCCTAGGGTAATTTTCCATAGCAAAATCTAAATAACATTCATTTGCTAATGGTCTAAATATCATAATTGGAGCCTCTATAGAACTCTAATTACTGATAAATAGCAACTTTCATCATGACCTTCTCCCATTTAAAGGAAATGATCATTATACCTAACTCAAGTTCTTTCAAACCCTTGATCATTCCAATAAAGCATTTCTGAAAATGCCAAACACATTGCTTTGTTTGGAATGGCTGTTCTGAGAACTAATGATGTGTGTGTGTGTGTGTGTGTGTGTGTGTGTGTGTGTGTGTGTGTGTGTGTAATTCCCATGCACTCAGAATCATCACCAAACAATAAGTAAAATAGTGAATAGCCTTGTCCAGGCACACACACACACACACACACACACACACACACACACACACACACACACACATTTGCAAATAACTACTTTTCTACAGCTGCTTATGAGACTTTGTACATCATATACAAGTCATTTCTGAGCAGCTAAAGGAACATTTTACATATACAGACTCAAGTGTATCCTGCACACAACCTGTTGAATCTCTCTATTATATGTACCTGCACATCTCCACCTTGTCAAAGATAGGATCACCTACAAAAGGTGAAATGAGCTGCCCATGATATATTGTTTTAATTTGTATTCAATTAATAAAAGTCAATTATCAGAATTTCTACAAACATTGATGCTTCTACATTGAAGACGAAAATACTCCCAAATGAATACAAAACAGCCTGTATCTACTGAGAACAAACTGTAAGAAGATTATCTGGGTGAAGAATAGTCATTGGGTCTTGAAACACTGAAGGACCATTGACTCATTCATTTACAAAGTTAGCACTGACGGTCCATCTGCTTGATTTTAGGCAAGGAATATTTAAGTAAAATAGATAGTTTCTGTTTTTTCAAGGACCTGACGTTCACTGAGGGTGACAGGTAAAGGTGTAAAGCCATAAAATCGGGGGCAGAAACATGATAGGAAAGGGTAGATAGCTGTAGAAACACATAGGCATTCCAGAGGAGGTCATTTCTCACATACTGACTTTAGATGACAGGAGAAATGTATGCTGTAGGACACTAAATATGAACTAAATCTTACAGAAGTTACCCTGGAGCCTTATAGATTGGCCCAGAAGATTCCATGTCGTCACACATACTCTATTAATAAAACCATACAGTTAGCATCATTGGCTCACTGAAGATCAAGAATAATTTCTGTAGTTTTTTTGAATCAGGAATGTCAAGTTGGGAGAAGCACAGAAAAGGTGAGCAAGGAAAGACATATCTTGATAGGAGCTATTATGGGCTTAACAAGAAATCTGGCAGTAGGGAAATCTCCAGGAATCCACAAGGATGACCCCAATTAAGAATCTAAGCAATAGTGGAGAGGCTACCTTAAATGCTCTTCTCATACAATGAGATTTATGACTATCTTAAATGCCATCATAGAGCCTTCATCCAGTAGCTGATGGAAGCAAAAGCAGAGATTCATAGCTAAGCACTGAGATGAACTCCTGGAATCCAGATGTAAAGAGGGAGGAGTGATTAGCAAAGGGGTCAAGACCATGCTGGGAAAACCCACAGAAACAGCTGATGTGAACAAGTAGGAGCTCATGGATTCCAGCCTGACAGCTGGGGAATGTGCATAAGACAACTAGCCCCCCTGAACATGGGTGTCAGTTGGGGCTTTGGTAGTATATGGGGCCACTGGCAGTGGAACCAGTATTTATACCTAGTTCATGAACTGGCTTTTTGGAACCCAGTCCCTATGGAGAGATACTCTGTCAGCATAGATACATGGCAGGGGGGGGGGCTAGGTCCTGCCCCAAGTGATATGACAGATTTTGATGATCACCCATGGGAGGCCTCACCCTCTGTGAGGAGTGGATGTGTTTGGAATGTGGGGATGGTGGGGAAAGTTCGAGGATGAGAAGGAAAGAGAATTGGGATTGGTATGTAAAATAAGATTGTTTTTAATTTAAATTGAAAAATTAATAAAAAAATGACTTCCCAGATACAACGTTTTATTGTCAGTGTTGGCAATCAGCCATTAAGTAACAATGAAGCACACCCTTCTCCTAACTTAACCTGGTTAATACTGAACTTGGCATCCATAGTCTTCATTTGATTAGACTATATTCCCTTTCCAGTGTAGGGCTGGGAGCAGGGTTGGCACTTTACCCAACATTACTGGTACAACAGACCTGATTCTATTTACCCACTTTTGAACCAATAAATATAGTACAAGGATGTCCATAATAAATTTTACTTACTTTGCCATTTTTATTTAGTAACAGCTAAATATCCATCCTTATAAAATAGTTCATCGCATTTATCATTACATTTTAAATAGTTTTTCTTTGAAACAGCATCTCCTAGAATCTATATGAAGGAACAATACATTTAACATTAGAACAAAATTCAAATAGAATACACTTTAAAAAATAAGAAATACCAAGTATATATTGATTCTTCAAGTTTTCTTTTCATAACCTTTCATTATTGTAGGCCACATTTTAAAGATAGCCACCTCAAAACATATTATTCTCATATATGAATATACACATATGGTTCTGAGAATTTCAAAATTAGAAGCAAAAAGTTTTGTTATTTTCCATTATCGTTGTCTTCAGTTAAATTATAAACCTGAATGGAACAAGCTTAATTGATTTTGAATTAATTTTTGGTTATCCTCAGTGATGTTTTCTTTATGTGAAATGGTAGGCTAAGGCAACCATTAAAACTCAGAAGCAGTGTTGAAAGCTGACTCTGGGTGTGGAACTAAAACCATGAACAGGACATCAAGGAGTTGTTAAGTAATCATGGAAAATGAAAATGACTTCCCAGGAAAAATGCATCAAGTGGAAGAAACAAACTTACCCATACTGTCCACTTGAAATAGACAAGAGGCCATGGTCTTCTAAGATAGTTGCTGGCCTTTCATATAGTGTCAGTATGGTGGCTGAACAAATGTAGCAGGCTCCCTGTGGGGGAAAAGCTTTGCCCATCTGAAAGATTCAGCAAAGACCTCAGTATTAAAGGACCGTAATGGTAAGTGGTGCTTCAATGTAAGTGCTGTGGTGTGTCGGAGTCAATGATGAAGATAGCACCCTGCATGTGACCAGGGCAAGCACTCAGGAACTCATCTTCTGAGGGCACAGATGATCTCAGGTGTAACAAATGAATAAACAATGCATTTCCACAGCATGGTCTGTCTTTTTTCAAGGGTGGCTGCACCTTCTTTCAAGGATACAGGGCTATTGTGTTTTCTGCAGAGTCAGTTTTTCATTAGTTGGAAGTGGCTCTCACCCTTCACAGAGTAGTAAATCCTCCATTGTTATTTATGATCTTGAAGCTGGGCCCTCATTATTTAGAATCTCACACTAGACACCAAGAACAACATTTAAGCTAGGCAGATGAAGACTTAATAATGAAATTAGTCAAGAAGGGAAAGCTAGCATTGTGACAGGATGGCTGTCTTCACCAATTGTTTTTACATTTAATATAGTATGTGAAATCCTTCATGCCAAGGTAGGTAGGCTCTGTCTTTCCAAGTGAAGGTAAGGATATGGGTCTTGGAATGATGAATTCCAAGATTTATACAGTAACTTCCCTAGTGTATGGACTTTGAAAATCACACTTCTACAGATAACTTTATTTTTATGATTAGCTGCCATATGACCATGCCTGATGCTCTCTACAGTAAATCTGGGTGGGACTAATTAAGCCTAGGAATAGAGAGCATAAGACTTTTTCTTGTGGCGTTGTTTCTTGCCTCAGCAAGTTTGCCTTCTTGAACAAGTATCATGGTGTCAATGCATTGGCCTTGGGAATGTCAGATGACAGGAGACAGTAGACAGTGAAGGAGAAGTAGATGAAACATGCAATGTCTAGCAGGCACCTGCTGTGACCTACTGTGCGCAACCCAGCCAGGGGATTGTAGGAAACTTTGGAACAGTCTGCAGTGCTGCCTGAAATGAAGGAGCAGATATGATATTTGAGTTTGACTCACACCAGACCAAAGATGGGACCTGAGTACAGAACAGTAAACAGAGATGGTTCAACCAATAAATAAATCAAAGAAAGTATTTTAAATGATTGTATGAACTTACTTTTATAAAAAATTACAATGTGACAGGTGAATATAAAATCTGAACATTATCAAAATTGAAAGAATTTTCAAGTATTCACGTGTAAAAATCACAAGGCCTGAAGGGGATAACAGGTGAAATCAATTAAACCTTTAAAGAATGGAACTTTCCAAAATGCTGTAAACTTTTGCACTACAGACTAATAGTTCCACATTTCAAATACATACAGATGCACCCTGTTAATGAAAAATCCTAAATCAATCATATAAAACATAATCCCACAGAGCAAGTAAAATGTTTCTTTCGGACCAAGAATGTAGCTCAGTTGGTGGAGTGCTTGGTAACCATTCCCAAACTCTTGGTCTGATCTACATCACTGCATAAACCAGCTTTTCTTTGCACAAATGTAATCCTAGTATTTAAGGAGCATATCAGAAGTCTAATGGCATCCTTGGCTGCATGTCAAGTCTAGACCATCTCAGGATATACGAGCTTCTGCTTCCATAAGACAAAAGAGAGAATGAATGAATGAGTTAATTAATGATATTAAATCAATAATTATAACATAATTAATATAAATTTAGCTTGTTTCTAGAGATATATGGATAATCCAGTATTAGAAAATCCCTTAATGTGATTTGGCTTACTAAGGGTGACTAAAACTTAAGTCATTTATTAAAGCTCACAATATGTTTATTTGAATAAATGGGAAGTGATTGAACACTGGAAATAGTTACAAAAGTTTAAAAGAATGCCAGTATATGATAAACATTGGGCAACATAGATATGATCACCATGCTGTGCAGTGTATGTATATATTGACTTATACAGGATGCTATAAATATGCACTAACAGTGTGCCTGTTAAACATTTTAAAATAAGGATGTTCACTTACAGCAATAAAGATGCTGTGGGTCTTAAACTTCATGTGATTCAGAAAGAAGGAAGTGGTTTATCTAGGTGCTTCTGAATTGTCTTCACAGGGCTGCAGCCCAGGAGCCCTGTACTCCAGGTCTTACTACAGAGCACCTGCCTTTCTGCAAAACTCCAATGATGGATGACTTAAGCATAACCACCAAATGCAAATTTAATATTTTTCTGTCGTTTATAGGAAATATCTATTTACATACATCTCAAAGCAAGGATCTATGAAAGTAGATATAAGTGGCTCATAAGCACATTAAAGCTTCTTTGGAATAAGAATATCCCATACAAAATGAAACATATAGCAAAAAGGCTTGGAGATTATTTATAATATCCAATCCAAAGAAAAGAAAACTGCATTCTTCAAAGGGAAAATACTATACAAGAAATTAAAATTTCATTTGAATAAAGTGAGGTAAATAACATTCATGAAAATTGAATTATTTTTTCTGACACATGACTTCATTGATTATTTGTACAATCTAAATATTTTCACATACCCATAAACAGTATTTTTACTGTATTTTAAATTTAAAACAGTATTTTAAATTTTTGAAAGTTGTTTCTTTTTCCCTTTTTAAAATTTAAATTAGAAACAAGTTTGTTTTACAAGTCAATCCTAGTTCTCTCTCACTCCCCTCCTCCCCTGCCCCCCACGGAACCCCTATCCCATCCTCTTTCTGCTCCTCAGGGAGGGTGAGGCCTTTCATGGAAAATGGCATGGAAAGAATGTAAGACTAAAGAAATGTTCCCAAAATGTTGTTGGAAATACAATAACTGCAATTGCTTTAGAATATAATTTCTTTTCTTATTTTTGAACATGGTTTCTAATTTAAAAATAAACTTGATGGTCTATATAGTAATCTTATTTTTTACTAGAAATTAATCCTATAAAAATTTCTATGCTAACATATCTACATATTATGCCACCTGACTTTGTTTGTAATTGTGAAGACCTGAAGCAACATAAAGTTTTTTTAAATAGGAGACTTATTAAATTCTAGTACATCCTTACCATGGAGTATCAGGAGAGTATTAAAATCAAGAAAGCTAATTCAGAGGTATTTCAAAGTGTAAATACACTTGTTTAAAAGAAAGGCAAAGAAAAGAATGATTAGAGTCTATGTGTACTTGTGATAAATACATATCTTAAAATACACGATTTGAAAATGTATTCTTACATATGTGTGTATATATTTAGTTCCATTGACTTGGACTGACTACCCAGATGACAAGGTTTCTAACCTTTCATTCTCTACTACTTATGGCTTTACTGTTAAAGTTGTAAAATAATTTTGGCTGTCTGATTACTTTCACCAAATATGTTATTTGTAGTGTTTCAAGCTTCATAATCATTAACAACTAAAATTATAAAGATTTTTCTTGGAATTTAAATAAATTTTATGGTTATTAAATATTGGATCAAAATAATGGAACATTTTGAACATCTGTTCTAGAGGTGCCTGTAGTTGGACTTACCTTTGGGAGAATACCATCCCACAAATAACAATATGTAGTCTTATTATTAATGATGAAAACTCAGCCTTATCTTAGGCTTGTTCCTAACTAGCTCTTATAACTTATACTAATCCATATTTTTTAATCTGTGTTCTTCCACGAGGCTTGTTACCTCATTTCCACACTGTCCATCTTAATTCCTCCCAGGCTGGGTAGCCACTCTTTTCTTCCCAGAGCTCTCTCTCTGCCGGCTAAGCTGTGCTTATATTCTTCTACCTATATTCTCCTACCTACCCTTCAGCTTTTTGTTACACCAGTCACAGCAATACATCTTCTTGCAGTGTAGAAATATTCCTCCACAGGTGTGTTGCCTTGGAAATGGTGTGAAAACAGAATCAGGTAGGACAGCACTGAGCTGCGGAGTCTGAATAATCGGGAGCCACAGGAAACGCTGCCCAGACCGCGTTACTGTATATCCCATATTCATCCCTCTTCAAAATCTTACAGTAAGGAAATGTCTGTGATTCAACCAAAGTTTAAGTAAATTATGGAGATATTTCCCCTCATCTGTTATTAGGATCTTACAGAGCATATTTTTTGCATTTAGAGCTGTACCAGAAGTCGTGAATGCAGTTATTTCAGCTATACTTAAGAGTGGTACTGAAACAGTCAGCAAAGAAAATAAGAAGGTCTGGGGAACGGCATGTTGACCACACCCTGAATGCCATGGCCCTTGCATGTGTCTAAGAAATTACAGAACTTTGAGCCTTCATTTGAAGGGTGTAAATTAGTTTGGGGTTCTGTAACCTTTGGTTGGGAGCAGTTATGAGATTTTGTCCTGTGGAATACCAAGCAAAAGCCAAGATGCTGTTGGTAGGAAAGGATGAGTTTTCTCCGTTGCTGAGTAAATGCTGACTTGGACACTTAGAGCGACAGAATCCTTTCAGTTCATTTGGAGAGGCACTACCTCATGGACTTGCTTTGGTTGGCAGTTTATAGAGCTGTCTCCAGTGACTGATGCTGAGAGAGAGATCCATGAAGAGACTTGGAGGACAGAAACTCTCCAAAGGGTGTGAGCCTTACAGTTTATCCATTTCTCTTCTTGTTTTCTAAAAACAGCAACAAAACCCTTCATATATTAAAGGTAATCTAATAAAATGAGGAATCAACAATAGAATGCAATATATTGGAAATGAAGAATTTATGAGAAAAGTTTTAAATTAAATAGAAAGCATAAATTTATTTGCTGTGATATACATCATATAGCTAGGAGATAATTTATAACCTATGTACATTAAGAACCATGGAGATAAGTTTTAACAACAATAACATTAACTCTGACTATAAAGCAAGTGTATTTGGAGCTTTTTTTCTACAAAACACACTCTAATAAATGATCATTTATTTGAGCTTATACAGACTATTTTGTAGCATATTCTAAGCATGTCAAAAGCAACTGTGGTCTTGTTGTTCAAGAGAAATATCCAGCCTTCAAAGGCAGCCCTAAAAATACTTTGGGATACTTCTCAAAATTTACCTAATAAAATTGGGTAAAGACATTTATAAGGAAATGAAATACAGATGTGGTAAACATCTCTAGGTTAACATATATATGTATATATGTGTGTTTATATATATGTTTAATGAGCAATATAAATTAAAAAATATTCATAGTGAATGTTAGTGATAACATTTTATATATTACCAAAATTCCTATTCTGAAAAAATGAGTGAAATATCTTACATTGTACGACATAAAGTCAGCTAAGTGGATTCCAGTGTCAGCTGCAGATTAAAGTCATTCTGTGTCTTTAATAGTTTAGTCATTGAGAAGATCCTGTGCCTTAGGCAATGGTACTCAGTGACTCATGAAGAGTAACTAGAGGCGAAAGATACAGTTGTGTTCTGAGGCAAATAAAAAGATGAGATAAAACTGTGAAAACGTGGGATAGGGACAGGGTCATATTCATAAATAATTTTGTCTTTCTAGTTTCTGATGAAATATCATACTAGATCTTGTTGTCAGCCTCTTTCCAGACTAACCATGGCATATCACCAGAGGAACAATTATGACTAATAAAAAAATTAAAACTGAACCTTAGTCAGCTCAATAAAAGATTAATGGTTTCTAGTGCTAATAGATTTTGATGCAAAAAAAAGTAGTGCTTTCGAATCGAGTATCCAAACTTTCCATCACCCTTGACTTCAGCTACCGCTGGTCAATTGCAGTACAGAATTCTTAAATGAAAATTTCCAAAAAGCAGCAATGTGTAAATGTCATATAATCTCTTGTACCAATATGCTATTTTAAAATACCATATCATTACTTCACCTGTTAAAATTTTACTAGTTCAAATTAGTCAAATTTTATCAAAGGTGTATTTGTGTGTCTACACATATATATGAAGAAGTGCATCAAAAATGTATATGGGATATGCTACAATTCATGTTTTTTAAGTATTCAGTAGGAGTCTTAGAATATAGCCATTATAAGTCAGGAGCTCCTTCAGTAATGTACCAAGCAGAAACAGAGGGAATGAAAATAAAATTGTTTATGTAAGGAACTACCCAGAAAGGATGAATAACAAAGGTATAAATTAGTGGGTTAGGATTCAGGAAAAATCATAATTTTAAAAGTCCATCAAAAAGTAATAAAATTATGGAAATTCAGCAATGAGAGAAAATAAAGATGTTTCTATATTTTTATAATAGTTTCTGAAAATGGATAGGAATGGAAGAAATTGTTACTTTAATAATCATAAAAATGTATAAACTCTGAAAGACTAAACAATGTTCAGTGTCAATGTAATATACCAACATTTTCATTATTGTAGTAGAACCTACATAAAATAATGTTATCCAAGAGAAATCAAGTGAAATATTTTACTATCTAGTTTATGTTTTAAAGGCCTCAAAAAGCTAAAATTGGAAAACTTTGTCATCTGGGAAAGAAAAAAAATACTAGTCATAAACCTCTGCAACCATCCTTCATAATCAATTGAGCACACACACAGACTTCTGCAACCATCCTTCACAATCAATCAACTACACACAGAGACCTCTGCAAACATCCTTCAAAATCAATAGAAGCAATAAAATGCAATAGTATCAGGACAAGGATATTCAGTATCATCAATCATCAATATGATTTAATGTTGTGTTATTATACTGAGCAATGCATAAGAAGGAAGCAAGCATATGGAAGAACTCCAGGGGAGAAATCAGACTGCTATGTTCTCATTCTGTGAACACCACACAAAAAACTCACACAATGAAACAACAGAACTCACCAAATTAAGATGTACATTTAAAGATCATCAAAACTATATATTAAGAAGACCTAAAATAATGAGATCTTTCTAAATAAAAGTTATAAATGTTCCTTAAAAAGTCATGAGTCAGAGTTTTATGTTTCAGGTAGACAACAGTATGACTCCTTATGACCTTTTCAGATTCCTTACTATTATTTTATCCTCCTTCCTCTGTCTTCATGTCCTGCCCACTTCATTAGTTAGAGTGTCCCATTTCCTAGTTCAGATCACTTGTGTCCCGCTGGACCCCTCTTTATTGCTTCCCAATTCCCCCACCTAGCAGTGGTCCCTTTTCACTTTTCTGGTTTCTACAGTTACCCCAGTATATGTATTCACATCTGAAGATTTGCAGCCACCAATAGAAAGAAGAAAAAAATCTTACATATACATGTCTGTTTAAAAGCATATATATATATATATATATATATATATATATATTTAGTTTAAATATACACATTTTTTTCATCTGGGTGGATAGCACTTTCTCTAAGAAGTTAAGATCATCTAACATAAATCCAAACCCCACACATGAGAAGTACTCTTTGGAATTGAGTACTCAGGGCTGTCTCAGAGGCTCTCAGACATAGAGTCTATTGCTGTTGCCCTTGGTTGCCTTCCAGAGGTGGGAAGGAACGCCCTATTGCTGAAGACTGCATGTGTCTCGGACCCAGGTCCCAGAGGTCTTTGAGCTGGCACTGACCTAAATGCCTCAAGGTACCATGAAAGCTTCCAAAGGAGTCCTACCTAGCTATGACAGATAAATCACAACCACCACTCATGGCGTGATAACCCTATGGGTGAAGTAGTGGTACATAAAACAAATGCTCTCCAATCAGACCACTCAATAAGAGGGAAATTGTGCCTAGTACTGGAAACTTTGCCAAGTACCCAGGATCTAAATATTTATGCTTATGCCCACAGATAAATGTAGTTCTCACCCCTCATCAGGG
The DNA here is from genome assembly GCF_003668045.3 of Cricetulus griseus. Classification (NCBI taxonomy): domain Eukaryota; kingdom Metazoa; phylum Chordata; class Mammalia; order Rodentia; family Cricetidae; genus Cricetulus; species Cricetulus griseus. Next base: position 336,063,417 of record NC_048595.1, on the reverse strand, counting down.
AAACTTCTCCATGTAACAGATGGAGAACATTTCAGAAAGGTACAACTAGAAAAAATGCAATTGTGGAAACCAATTCCAACAGATACCACTACAAAACAATGCCCATGACCAAGGCTCAGGAAAATATAGCAGAAGAAGAGTGGAAAAAATGTTAGAATCAGAGGATCAGGGAGTTTGCTGTGACATATCCTATTAATATCAAAAGTTATGCCCATAAAGTCTCACCAACATGACTGCCTAAATTTCAGCTGAAGAGGAGCAACAATAACTGTGCTAAAGAGAATTGGGTTAGGGCCACAAGTCTGCAACCCTACACAAAGAATTACAGGTCACTAAGGAATTCTGAGAGTGGGAGAAATAGTCTTCCTGAAAAAAAGAACACACTGATCAGTTATTTCATATCAAATGGCCAGCCATGAAAATACACATTCAAGTGTCAACAGACTTGTGTGGATTGAAAAAAAGAGGTCACCAATATGAAAGAGCAATGAGGAGAATACGGAAGGGATTGAAGACAGGAAAGGAAAGGGGAAATGATGCAATTGTAGTATAATATAAAAAATACAGGAAGTAAAATAGTCATGAAGTGAGTTTTATAGCATTATATTATTACAAAGTAGATTTTTAAAATAGAAGCTTTCTCTCCCATCTGAAAAAATTTATAAATTTTACTCACACTGGAATAAATGAAAAAAAGCACAGATAACAATACACCAGTGTTATGATGGAAACATTAATCATTATATATTTTGTTTCATATAAAGTATGCTTATAGGTCACAGATATTTAATACTTATAAAGGTATTTTATAAAAATATCCACAGGTATATACTTCAAACTATAAATGACTTAGAAAGGCACATTTTTTTCAAACATGAAATAAGATTATTGAGATGGATATTAATCCTATTCAGAAAATGAATCTGTCAATAATAAACTCCTATGTAGAAATATTCTGTTAAATATTTAAAGAAGAGTAAATTCTTTTGGAGAGCAGAGTAATGGATAGAGCATTGTGTTAAAGCCTTATGTTATCAGAGTTTATTAAGAACACAAAGGTCCTGGGAGCTGGAGAGAAGGCTCCATGATTAAGAATGCTTGTTGATCTTGCAAGAGGACTGGTGACTGGTTTCCAACACCCTCATCTGATGGCTCACAGCCTCCTGCGATTTGAACTCCAGGGGACCAGACAAACTCTTGCATTTCTCAGGCACCTTCACTGACTTGTGCATACAGGCATAAACATATAAACATATATAAAAATTTAAAAATATATCTGAAAATGTCATAAAAATCTCACCAGCATGTTCACCTTAGACATTATAGAGACCTTAATTGCAGAATTAACAAGTTGAAAACAGTATTATATAATATAATAGTGTATTATATAATAGTGACACATCTTATTATTCTTGGAGCTATTCTACAAACACTTAATATTTGAATATTAATAATTATGACTTTTTGCATTATTAGAATAAAATAAACTGTTAAAATCTCAGATGTCAATTTTTAAAGTGTATTTGATAGGATATTTATTGTAACAACTGGACAAACCAGCAAATATACTATAAAGGCAGTTGCTTAATCAGACTGACTTAATTTTCTCTCAGGAAGAAAGTTGAAACTTTTTCCTTTTCAAGTGAAAAATGGGAAAAATATTTTCTCCTACTAAACTTTAATTAGAGGACTTACTATTAAAAATTAAGAAAAAATTCAGCACTTGTTTGGACATAACTGATGGTCTATTTCAAATATCTATGAGCTCAATTTCTTTCTCAATGTCAGTAGCAATGGTTAAGGTATATATTTAGTTTTCTAAGCATAAATTATAATTATATATATTAAAATCATTATATTGTTAAGTAAAATATATAAAAGTAATTCCCAACAATGAAAATAAAACCGTACATGGCTTTTTAAATCCCCTTTTGAAAATCCACTTCATAGAAATGAAATTTAATGATACATGAACAAGTATGTTTATTTCAACAGTGTTGACTACTGCACAGGAAATCCCTGAATATTGTAAAGAAAGGGTGGCCAAATAATCATAATTTATGTTACTATGTACCTTTTAGAATAAGTATGTTCATCATCAACTGTATTGACTTAAATGTTTTCCAGAAACATGTACTTTGAGTCAATTTCAGAATTAGTGTCTGCTATAAAAGTTGCAAACTAAATGGACAAGAGCAAAATAAAAAAGAAATCATGTGCATGCATGATTGTAAATGTATGTGAGAAAACACGCTGAACAAAACTCAGCTGAGTTAAGAATATGTTTATTTATTTACTTAATTTCTGTGACTCACTGGTGCTGCTATGCAAACTAATGCAGACAGTTGGAACTGATCAATTTTATCATGTAGAGAAACACATGGAATATTGTGAATCATTCTTCCTAGCATTTGAGTCATCTTGGTGACAGTTTTACTCTATCTGGCTTGCTTCCTGCTATGTTTATTTCACATTTTTATGGTAATGAAGAGCTCTGAAGTACTCCTTCGCTCCTTCTCAGTTCTTGCTGACTCAAACAGAAAGTTAGCCCTTTGGGGGGAAGTGAGAAATCGGACACTTACTCAATGAGGTGAAGTTGGTGATTATTTCATTTTGTCACACGACAGCAGTGCTGGCCCGAGATACACTATGGATGGATAATGCCTTTTCTTGTTGTGAATGAAAGTAACTGCCACAGACAGCAATGGAATCCCCCAGTTTCATAAAGGTGCATTTGACACTATTTATGTCTGTTTAGTTTAACAAGACAGTAAGCCATACACTAGATCCACATCATCTGTGGGAGTTTAAAACATTTTGTCGTGCTTTGGAAAGCTAAAAGATACTTCTATAAATCAAGAATGATGGGGAGTTTTTCATTTTGTCAATTATTTGTAAAATATATTTCTATGAGACACTATGGATTTGTGTTTCTTGGATTGATTTTAAAAACACTATATTTAGCATGTGCATATGAAAACTTGACAGCTATTATGGACTTCAGTGTCCTACCTCTGGTATGAATGACTCAGAAAGTGCTCTGCATATGTGAAATGATTAGGTAAATGAGTCACTTAGTTTCCATTGCTGGTTTCCATTAACTAGGGACTGCATTTCAATTTTGCTTCCAGTTTTGCCATTTCTTTTTTGTTCTCCTACCTCAAACTTCTCTCAAGGCATCTGCTCTTATCTATGTATCTAGTGTGTTCTGGATATCCCCTCTTCAAAATTCAGGAAATGTCTCAATACGTATCATCATGACATTTAAATGTAGCAATGAAACAAACCAATTTTGCAATACAGGAATTTCTGGGGGAAAACTATTGAAAGTAAGTGGAAAAGAAAAACAAGAATCATGCTCATTCATTTGTAATACCCATTTATACCCGTGTGTATAAGGAACCAGATGAAAACAGCTTAAAATTTGGATGTCTGTGTGGTGATTTGAATGAAAATGTCTCCCATAGTCTCATACATTTGAATAGTCAGTCTCCTGATAGTTAAACTGTTTGGGAAGGATTGAGAGGTATGACCTTGTTGTTCAAAGTATGTTACATTGAGATTTCAAAAGCCCATGCCATTCCCAGGTAGAGCTCTCTCAATCTCTCTCTCTCTCTCTCTCTCTCTCTCTCTCTCTCTCTCTCTCTCTCTCTCTCTCTCTCTCACTCCCTCCTCCTCCCTCCCTCCCTCCCTCCCCCACCCTCTCCACCTCTTTCTCTTTGCCTCCTGCCTGAAGATAAGATGTGAGTTCTCAGCTACTGCTTCAGCACCATGACTGCCTGCTGGCTGCCATTCTCCCTGCCATGATGGTCATAACTCTAAACCTCTGTGAACATAAATCCCCTATAAACTTTCTTCTACAAGTTGCCTTGCTCATGGTATCTCTTCCCAGCAACAGTAATGTAGCTAAGACAGTATGACAAGATAAAGGAAAATTAAGGCCCAGAAGATAAGGGCTCAAATTCAAACACTCAGTATCTTCAGGCACATGAGCTCATATGTCAGAAACACAGCTGGTTTTCTCTCCGAAACAAATACCTGTGAGAAAGAAAAACAAAGGCTTGTGTGGACTCAGTTTCAGAGGGTTCAAGCCTCTGTCACTTGGCCCCATAGCTGTCGGTCTGTAGGGAGGTACAATGTTGTGAAGGAACGGAGATGATGCAAGGGAACTGCTCCTCTTAAGTCATGACTGAAGCATAGAGGGACAGAAAGGAACCAGGACCCTTTAAAGACAACTCTCAGGTTCCCACCAACTCCACTCAAGACCTACCTCATAATGATCCATGGATGAAGATAGTGCTATGAAACCAATCATTTCTCAGTTCACCACCAGCTCAGAGGACTGAGCTTTCAGCAATGAGTCTTCAGGGTTAACATTTTGTATCCCAAACAGAATACATATTGCTGCTGTCTAAAAGGTAAAATCGTGAAAAATGCTTATTCCTTCACACAGGGAAAATATAAGAAAAGATTAAATTAAATATGCTATTTATTTATTCAGGCCCTATTAATACCAGAAGAATTCAGAAATAATGTGAATAAGGATATTCATGTAATTCCATAGAAACAGATAAATGCCAAGCATTCTAACCACAAAACAGGTTTAAGGAGGTGGAAAGACAGGAAGAAACAAATATGTAAAATATTATTAGCATGTTCATCTCAAAGGTACTAAATCATGTCTCTTTGAGATGAACTTCAGATTTATGCTCGATATATGAAGAATTCTCTTAGGTTTCTCAATCATTTTGATATTTTATCTAGCTTCCAGCAATAACTTCTAATTCATCACACATTATCTTAGTAACTAGGTAAATGTCCTTTTAGAAAGTGTTTAATGGATACATTTTAAGAGCCACCATGAAGTTGTTTACAGTCATTTCAGAGACACAAACCCTTGCTTGCTTGTAAGGGTCCAGGGCTTGGACAACCTCACTAAGCATGTTATAACTTTCATTTTTTCTATCTCTGACTTTTAAGGATCAAGAAAGATGTAGTTGATATAATTCAGTACGGCAGAAGCTGCATTTGTCTCCTGAATTAGTTTAGTGTCATTAGGTTAAGTTTACAGTAAAGCATTAGCGTCCTTGGTCTTAATGCAATAGTCTTCAGTGCCATTGGCCTTAAATCTTGTTTCAGTTCTTTGTATAAATATTTGATGAATAATTTTGTTGTGTTTTTTTCTAAACATAACATTCTCTGGCAATCTAGACTTTAATCCTCTTGACTAAATAAATGATTTTTATGTCATGCCATGAACAATGGTCCTATTCACAAAATTGTTTACATGTAACGTATTAAAAATAATGATTCAATACAAATAAACCAGAAATTCAAGATCACCTGTCTCAAGGACTACAAATGATCATCAGTTTGAAAGTAGTCATTGCTACTCTGCACTTAATTGTGATTCTTGGGAGAAGTTACCATCTGATGAATATTTCAAGACAAAACTCTAGAATGGTAGCCAGTTGTTAGATAAGGACAGATGCTACCAAATCCAAAGGAAGGAACGGATTCCAGAATATGTGGAGGGCTAAGTACAAGAATCATAAAAGAGACTGCTCACTAAACCAAAGGGGTGCGGATCGGAGAGCAGACTAGGGTGCCAAGAAGCTGGGAAACCAGAAGAGAGCAATTGTAAGCAGATCCAGAGAGAAAATAAAAGTTTCTGGTGTGAAACGGCATATGGTTTGCATCCCATGATCTGGCTCATCTCCACTTTCCACAAACATGTCTGGGAAGGCACGGGAAGATCACAAAAGCCTGAATATAAAACTCAGAGTTGACAGTGAAGCAGCATCTTTGAAAAAGGCCCTGGAGCTAAAAAGCTAAGAGAACATGGTTGTAAATTATAATATCTATTATAAACATGATTTTTTTCTCTCCTTATATTTCCCCTGGATCACAAACAGACTTGTGCTCATCAACATTGCCCTTACTGTATAGAAACTATATTGAGACTCTTCTTCATCCTCATAACCCAAGACCCTTACTATCATGATTACCTCTTTGTGCACCTATTAGATGCTACAGGAAAATGGGAAACACTAGTCAGAAATCTATTTGCTTGGGGATTGGTTGTGTAGTGTTCCCAGAATATATGACCCATACAAACTGACTTCTGTTTGTTTGTTTGTTTTTTCGAGACAGGGTTTCACTGTGTAGCTTTGGAGTCTGTGCTGGCACTCGCTCTATAGACCAGGCTGGCTTCGAACTCATAGAGATCTGCCTGCCTCTGCCTCCCAAGTGCTGGGATTAAAGGCGTGTGCCACCAACGCCCAGCACAAACTGACTTTTAATGGAAGGATATGAAATAAAAAATAAGAACAGTGAGGACTATCAGTTTGAAAGTTTTGTTTGTTCAGACTGCTACCAAAGTAGTCTGTGAGGCACAGGAGATCTTGAGATCAACAATATCTTACCAGCCATTAGTCAATGGAGAGTTGTCTAAGAACCTTCTGCCATCCCCTACCCTTCCATCTCTCTGTCTCTGTCTCTGTCTCTGTCTCTCTGTCTCTCTCTGTCTCTCTCTGTCTTTCTCTCTCTCTCTCTCTCTCTCTCTCTCTCTCTCTCTCTCTCTCTCTCTCTCTCTCTCTGTGTGTGTGTGTGTGTGTGTGTGTGTGTGTGTGTGTGTGTGTGAAAACTTCTGTCAGTGTTCACGTACTCAGAGATTAGAGTCAGTGGCCAGTTATGCATGGAACTTGAGCTGTTAAGTTTAGTGTGAGGAGTAACTTTTTTCACTTTGCTTAACTATAGTTTACTCAAATCCCATAAGTGAGATGATATCCTAGATACAGTTTGGTAACTGTTGACAAATTTTTAATGCCCAGTGAGAATGAGAAATTTTAAGAAGAAGATCTATTTTACCATTTTAGTTTTAAAAAAACTAAATCCTGATGAATATGAGTGTGGTATCGTACATGTGCCTGTGCATGCATGCACATATGTGCACACGTGCGCGTGCTTGTGTGTGTGTGTGTGTGTGTGTGTGTGTATGTGCGCACCTGTGCACACATGCATGCCTGTGCATTCTATAGTGCAGGCAATCATGCTGGCTTTTCCCATGTTCTCCACCTTATTCATTGAGGCAATATCTTTAAATTGAACACAGAGTCTGCAGATAAGGCTAGTCTGGCTAGACATTTTGCTGAAGGAACCTCCTGCCTCTGCCTTCCCATGTTGAGAATTAGATGCTGGTTGCCATGCTTACATGGCATTTACTTGGCCTCTGAATATCCAAATTGCAGTTTTGACGCCTGCACACAAAGGGCTTTAGCAATTCAGTCATCTCTCTGACCCTGCACACTTCTTTTTGGCCACTGTTCTAAAGTTGTAAACAAAGCAATAATTTTAAAATAAAAATGTTTGTCTGATTGCCAGAAGGATTTAAATCCAAGTATTTTTTTATTTTTATTTTAAATAATGGTGAACCAAGCAGGAAATCTTGAAAGAGTGAATAAGAAGAAACAAAAGAATAACCTCAAAGATTTTTTTCATGAACATGATCTTTTCACAATTGTTTAAAACTAGTGACACAGGTCTTAGAGCATAACCAAACATTTTTTTTTATTAGATTAAAGGCTCACCCAATGAGATGAAACACACATCTGACATTGATAATGATGCTAAGTACCTAAGACAAGATAGGTCATGGGCCCTGGGGGAAAACATGTTGTTATTATTCTGCCAAATGACCAAAGCAATAAATCATCTCCTAAATGACATACTGAAGTACCCATGTATCAGTGCACCATCTATCCCTTATCAGAGAAGCTTTTTCTTGCAGTAAATGGTTGCCACAAAGAATCACAATTGCACAATGTTTAAACACTGAGAGACCTGAATCACTCAGCTGTAAATAAGACATTTTTTTTTATAACATCCTTCCCTTCAAGGCTCAAAGATCTATGTGGGAAAGGAGGCAGAAATATTCTAAAAGCCAGAGTTGCTGGTGGGTGACTCCAAGGAAACGATGTCTTCCAGGTACTGGCACCCATATGATGTCAAAGAAACATTCCCAAGACTTGAACAAGACAGACAAAACCCTAGCACAGAGAAGGGGAAGTAGGCACTCCTAAGAAAATTGGTAGTTTCTTGGAGAAGAAAAGTCAGTTTTCTCTAATGGAGTGTCACTGGGTTTATCAACCACATTCCAGGGCTGGCCTCATGCTCAGGAGTAGTAGACCAACATAAAAGGACTCAACTTTTCTGTGTTTGATATTTTGGCTATGGTTTGGTGTGTTTTATCTTTATTTTGTTTTATTGATTTTGTGGGACAGAAGGATGTTTATTTGAAAGAAAGAAAATGAATTTGAAATTAAGTTAATAGGAGGATTTGGGAGGAGGGAAAGTATATGATCATATTGTATGAAACATTTAAAATTATTTTTAAAAACTGGGCTAGAAAAGCAATTTCATTTTTTTCTACTGAGATTTACTTTTATTTCTTTTTGTTGTACATTTAAAGTCTACAACACATTTTAATATATATTAAAACCATACAGTTTAATAAATTATCATATCTATTAATCCTATATTAATCTTTGTATGTATTTTTATATGTATCAACACATAATATAGTTTTCTTAGCAAATTTCAAGGTTTATGCTACACTACTGCTAACTATAGTTCTCATAGATACATTTGATATTTAGACTTTCTCATTCTACCTCTAAGTTTGCCCTCTTTGATCTACATTTCTCTTTCCTCTACCTCCATAAGCTCTGTTTTACTTGTGAGTATTCAACTTTGTTTTATAGGAGATTTTTAGATTCTGCCTATCAATGAATCCTTACCATTTTAAAGCAAGTTGACATAGGAATTTAAAACATTGTTCCATAACAGCTGTCTCAATGAATTTAATACCAGCTCTAGTAATTAATATGTGAAACAATATTTATCTTAATGTATATGCTTCAATGTGGTTCCTAGGATACCAGACAATCTAAATTGTTCTTTTCTTCTCAATATTTCATAACTATCCCTTTAAAAGGGTTTTGTGATGCTTATAGAGCATTTTCTCCACATTGGCTTTCCCTAGTCCCAAGGTTTTTTTGAGGGGAGAGGGTGGGTTTTTTTGGTTCTACGTATGTGTTGACTTGGTTTCCTGATGTTCTGTGCTGGTTGCCTGGACTGTGTCCTTAATCACATTTCCTGAATTATATTCCTGACATTATCCTACAACATAGTTTACATTTCATATTTCAGTTGAATTTTCTGAACAAGTCTTTGGCCCATCCAATTTCTCCCTTTGTACTTTATCAACCCTCTTGACTTAGCCTACCCTGTGGCTATAAAAGTGCATGTGCTCATTTTTCTCTCCATTCAAATCATATGTCAGTGGAGGATTTGCAGAAGTTTTTTCAGTTATAGGAACTGTGTGCAAGAAAATCTACAAAAACAAAATAATGCATAACAACCTTTTCTGGTTTTAATTTTCTTGATTTCCACATGGAGAAATTGGATGTCAGTGTACACTCAGGCAAGACAATGATGGCAGTACTCAGTCATAGCTGCATACTTGGAGATTAGATAAAAAATAGAATAGAAGAAGACAGATAGATGCAATTTTGGGAGTTACAAAAAGTCTGTTAGACTTTTGATGTTAGAACAAGATGACAAGGACCACTGAGAAGGGTCAAACGAGCAGTAACCAAGCCCTTCTATTGACTTAGATATTCAGTGCTAACTGATTTTGAGAATATTCAAGCAAAATTTTATTCTGTATATTCTTAAAAAGTGCTGCCCATTTCATCTTTGCATATGGTGGGGATATTGATGGAGGTGTCACTGTCTAGACCTGGTTCACATCCTCCTATCTTGAGAAGTTTTGGTTGAAACTTTAACTGCTGACCAACCAAACTCACTGCAGACTTCACTTTTTTCTCTTTTGATAGTTTTTTTTTCTTTCCTTTATAGTGCATGTGCCTCAAATAAAGAGTATGTGTGAAAAAGTGAATGAGGCTATGCTTCTTGAATCCTCAGGCCATCATAAAATAGAACCTCTCGGCTGAAGTTCACACTGGATTTCAGAATCTGTGCATGGTTAATTTACTGTTCTGTCTTGGTGCTGAACTGATGTTTTTGTTTGTTTAATGTGAGTGGTCTTTCTAATCCCATTAAGTAGAAGCAAAGTTTACAAACGTAAATCCATTTTACTTTGATTTAGCACTTTTGCAAGACCAGGCTTTCCAAATGAACTCCTTAACTTTGACAGCACGAGTAGTTTCAAAAGGTGTTTTTCTCCCACCTTCAGGAAGAAAGGATCAAGACCTTTCTGGGGATTCCTTTCTTCTCCTCTAAAGATAAACACTGGCAGTGAGAGATCTTGAGAGGATCAGGAACTTGGCAAAGCCCTTTGTCCAGGAGGAAATGTTGAGCCTAAAAGGCTGAGTCCCTGCAGATGGGAAACAACCTGCAGGGTTGTTCCTGGTTTTGTTTTTTTCCTATTAAAGCCATTTCTATTGGCTGGGCACATCTGTGGCTTGCTAAAGGTGAGACTCTGGGCCCAGTGTCAGAAGACTCTAAGCAATATTAACCACTTTGAGACTGACTTCTCCCCAAAGTGATCACAGTCATGGCTGTTACTACTATCTAGAATGTGTCAGAAATTTCTTGTTTCTGTCTGTAGTCTCCAAAATATGTAACATGAACTTCAAAACAAATTTATTTTCACATGAAAATTCCTATCATATTTTCTTTTTTTTTTTTGGTTTTAAAAAATGTTTTAGAGAATTTCATACAATACATGACTCTGGTATTCACGTCATTTCTATTTCCTCTTCCCTCAGCACCTCCCATGTACACCAACACTCTCTCAAATTCATGGTCTAGACTTTGTCAGTGTTAAACATATTCTGTATGTGTGTGGTGTGTATATGTGAGTGTGTATGTGTGTGTGTTTGCATGTGTTTGTGTGTATGTGTGTCTGTGTATGTATGTGTGTGTATGTGTGATTGTCTTGTATGTGTGTATGTGTGTGTGTGGTGTGTATATGTATCTCTCTCTCTCTCTCTCTCTCTCTCTCTCTCTCTCTCTGTGTTTGTATGGATTTGTGTGTGTTTCACAGTCATTTTAATGTTACTTATGTGTATATGTTTTTAAGCCTGGCTTCTTGGGATTGGATAACCTATCAGGAAACTCATCTCTGAAGAATGATTGCTCCTCCCTCTGTAACCACTGGTTGCCTGTAGATTTTTTTTATGGGTAGGGAGGATCCTGTGAGATTAGCCCTGATGGGGAATGTACTGTGTATGTTTATCTTATTGATTGTTGAATAAAGAACTGTTTGGCCAATGAGGCAGCAAGTTAGAAAGGACTAGGAGTCAGAGGATTCTGGGAAATGTAGTAGAGAAGTGGTGATCCAGGCAGGAAGTGACATAGCAAGGAGACTCATATTTAAGCAAGGACAAACAGGAAGTGGTCCCTTTTCCCCTTGGCTCTTCCTCCAGTGGTGCAATGTGATCCACTGGCAAGAGAGGACACCAATGGAAGGTGTCCGATAAGATAAGTCTTATAAAATATATAGATTTATGATAATTAAGACTGAGCTAGCAGATGAGAATCCTAGTCACTGGCCAAGCAGCATTTGTACCTAATATGTCTCTATTATTTTGTCCATCCATGTGGCAGGCAGAACTCAGGTGGCTGGCGGAGACTGCACATGTGGCAGTAGGGTTCGGGCGGCTTTTGGCAGAAAGATTTATCATAACATACCCCCATAAGCATGACAACCAGTGCTGTCATTATATGAGTCTTATTTAAATCGTATATTTTAGAATTCACGGGCCTGTAACCAGCCTAGCAGAAATAAAGATAGTTTAAAGAGACACTTTTGTCTCTCACTCAGCCTATCAAACTGTTAAAATTATGAATTCTAAAAAAATGCGAATTTCCTTAGAAATCTTATGCTGGGAGAAGGAAAAATCCACAGCCATCCAAAGAGGAAACTGTCTTCTGGGATGAGATTTCTCACAGTTATAGCAACTTCTTATCGCCCTTACAGTATGAGACTGTAGCTCAGACAATGGTAGGTCAGTGGTGGGAAGGACCACACCATGACCTGAACTATGCATATCCATGGCCCTCACATTGAATACATCTCCATTTCTGCTCTCTAATTTTAAAGTAGAGACTCTTTTACTTGCCTTATTAACAATGTGTGAATGGACATGACTTGGGGCACAGGTTGTCACCACCCAAGTTTGCTAACAGGTATTGCTTCTGTATAATATACAGAATGCAGTATCTCATGGCAGATGCTCTGGTCCTTTGACTCTTAAACTCTGCCTGCCCTCTCTTCATGAGGTTGTGTTGTATGTATATCAACTGGGTTGGACATCATAATGGCTATAATTCTCTGCATTTTGACTAGTTACAGACTTCTTCAACAGTGTCTACTGATTTCAAAGCAAAGCTTCTTTACTGAGGGATGAGAGCTATATTTATCTGTAGCTATAGGATAAGCTTTTGAAATGAAATTAGAAACTATGTCACTTAGGAGAGTGACAGTAGTCATTCTCCTTTAGTATCTATGACACCAACAGTTATCTTCAGTTGGCTAGGTTTACAAGAACAGGCATGACTTCCTATTATTGGACTTTAAGTCCAATTAGAGAGTGGTTAGTTACCCTAAAGGTATTAGATTTTATTTCAGGCACATTGTTATCCACTCATGGCATCTCTCTTCAGAATTCTTTTTTAAAAGTACTATAATGGTATTTTCACCAGCTTTTTTTGTTTGTTTGTTTTTCTGTAATTCCTTGCTTTTCGTCAGAATATTGGTAGCCAGTGAACTGTCACTGCTTTGTTGGTTGTACACATCCTAGTTTTCACAAGAAAATTGGGAGAGGCCCACCTTGTCCCTGCACACACAGCAAGTTATCCTACAATTTTTTGTCAGAGTATATGGCTTCTCTTCTTGCCTCCTCTCCTCTCCACTTCCAGTCTTCCCTCTTCCTTGTGGTGTCCTTTGGCTAAGTGTAAGCTAAACTAAAATATAATAATCAACCTAAGGTTGCATTATATTATGCATTTTAAACATCATTTTAAAGCACTTTGCATGCTTTCTTTTTGAAACAATTATGAGAATCATGATATAATGGAAAAAGTTTGAAATACAAAGGTTCTAGAAAGAGTCTTTTCCAATATATAAAAATGATCACCATATTCCAATGATCTATATAGTATTAAAAAACTTGGGTTTATAATAAATCAAATGACAAGGAAAGAACTGATCCCAGAGACAGGAACATAGTTTCAAGGTGAAATTGTCAACTGAGCATGTTTGAACCTAGTTTTAATTCATGAATGGCATTGGTACCTTCAAGAATTATTTTTTTTCCTTCTCCCTCTCCCTCCCATCATTCCACCCCCTCCTCCCCCACCCCGACCTAACCCCCCCTCCATCCACCTTCCATTCCCCAGGCAGGGTAGGTCCCTCAATGCAGGCTCCCCACAGTCTACCACATCATCCTGGGCTGGGCCTAGGCCCTTCCCCATGTGTCCAGGACAAGAGTGCATTCCTTCACGTAGTCTGGGCTCTCAAAGTCCCTTCTTACACCGGGAAAAATACTAATCCACTACCAGGGATCCCCTAGAATGCAGAGGCCTCCTCATTGACATCCATGTTCACGGGTCTGGATTAGTTCTGCACTGGCCTCCCAGACAGCATCTGGGGTCGATGTGTTCCCGCTTGTTCAAGCCAGCTGTTTCTGTGGTACTGACTCCTTCACCAGCTTGGTACTGACCCCTTCGATCTTCATTCCTCCCTCTCTGCAACTAAGTTCCAGAGTTCAGTTCCGTGTATATCTGTAGTTGTCTGCCTCTGTTTCCATCAGCCACTGGATGAGGGCTCTAGGATGGCATAAAAAATAGTCATCAATCTCATTTTAGGGTAAGGGTGTTTAGGTTATCCTCTCCACAATTGCCCGGATTGTCAGTTCGTGTCATCCTTGTAGGTCTCTGGAAATCTCCCTAGTGCCAGATCTTTCCTTGGACCTATAATGGCTCCCTCTAATATGTTATCTCTCATCCTGCTCTCCTCTATTCTTCCCCCAACTCAATATTTCTGATCCTCCATTTCCTCCTCTCCTCTCCTCTTCTCCTGCTCTCATTCTGGCAGCTCCCTCTCCCTTACCCTCATGGTCCCAATTAGCTCAGGAATTCCTGCCTCCTTCCCATTTCTGGGGTCCATGCATTTATCCCTTAGAGTCCTTCATGTTTCCTAGTTTCTTTGGTGAAGAGGATTGTAGGCTGGTAATCCCTTTGCTCTATGTCTAAAATTCATATATGAGTGAGTACATACCATGTTTGTCTTTTTGTGACTGGGTTACCTCACTCAGGATAGTTTCTTCTAGTTCCATCCATTTGCTTGCGAATTTCAAGATTCCATTGCTTTTTTTTTCTGCTGAGTAGTACTCCATTGTATAAATGTACCACATTTTCTCTAACCATTCTATAGTTGAGGGGCATCTAGGTTGCTTCCAGCTTCTGGCTATTACAAACAATGCTGCTATGAACATGGTTGAAAATATGTCCTTGTTGTATGAACATGCATTATTTGGGTATATGTCCAAGAAAGGAATTGCTGTATCTTGAGGTAGACTGATTCCCATTTTTCTGAGCAACCGCCATACTGATTTCCAGAGTGGTCTTACAAGTTCACACTCCCACCAGCAATGGAGGAGTGTTTCCCTTTCTCTACATCCTCTCCAGCATAGATTGTCATTGGTATTTTTGATTTTAGCCATTCTGACAGGTGTGAGGTGGTATCTCAGAGTGGTACTGAGTTGCATTTCTCTGATGGCCAAGGATTTTGAGCACTTTCTTCAGTGTCTTTCAGCCATTTCAGATTCCTCTGTTGAGAATTCTCTATTTAGTTCTGCACCCCACTTTTTAATTTCATTGTTTGGTGTTTTGGTGGCTAGCTTCTTGAGTTCATTGTATATTTTGGAGATCAGCCCTCTGTCAGATGTGGGGTTGGTGAAGATCTTTTCCCATTCTGTGGGCTGGCGTTTTGTCTTACTGACTGTGTCCTTTGCCTTACAGAAGCTTCTCAGTTTCAGGAGGTCCCATTTATTAATTGAAGATCTCAATGTCTGTGATACTTGTGTAATGTTCAGGAAGTGGTCTCCTGTGCCAATTCTTTCAAGGGTGTCTCCCACTTTCTCTTTTAGAAGATTCAGTGTGGCTGGATTTTTTTGTGAGATCTTTGATCCATTTGCACTTAAGTTTTGTGCATGGTGACAGATATGGATCTATCTGCAATCTTCTGCATGTCCAAATCCAGTTGTGTCAGCACCATTTGTTGAAGATGCTATCTTTCTTCCATTGTATAGATTTAGTATCTTTGTAAAAACAAAAAGCGTTCATAGGTGTGTGCATTAATATCAGGGTTTTCAATTCGATTCCATTGGTCTATCTGTCTATTTTTGTGTCAATGCCAAGCTGTTTTCAGAACTATGGCTCTATAATAGAGCTTGAAATCAGGGATGGTGATGCCTCCAGAAGATCCTTTGTTGTACAGCATTGTTTTGGCTATCCTGAGTTTTTTGTTTTTCCATATAAAGTTCAGTATTGTTCTTTCAAGGTCTGTAAAGAACTGTGTTGGGATTTTGATGGGGATTGTGTTGACTTTGTAGATTACTTTTGGAAAGATTGCCATTTTTACTATGTTGATTCTACCTATCCAAGAGCATGGGAGATCTTTCCATCTTCTGGTATCTTCTTTAATTTCTTTCTTTAAAGACTTAAACTTCTTACTATGCAGGTCTTTCACTTTTTTGGTTAGCGTTACTCCAAGATATTTTATGTTGCTTGTGGATATTGTGAAGGGTGATGTTTTTCTGATTTCTCCTTCAAGCATTATATCCAAGTTCATATTAGGGTTTACAACCCTTTTCAAATTTATGTAAATTCCTTCCAGAATTTCTGGTTGTACTAAATTAGGAAGTCCTGTGTGAACTGAATCAGGAAGTTGTGTGTACTAAATTAGTTTAATTCAAACTGAAATGTAACATTCTCTTTACTTCCTATAGAAATGTCAATCTGTTTCCCAAGACAACTTATAAAATTTAAAGCCATTTGAACTATTTTCAAGTGATCCTAGGCAATGCATACACAGAACATGGGAAGTTTCAGCTCCAATCTGTATGCTGGCAAAGTATTTGAAAATGATTTGCATATGGGGGAAAAAGTCTTATGGAAATATATTGTCACCTTCATTATAGGTATAAATGCCATGAAGCCGCTAATAAATTTTTTATATTGCACTTTATTTATTTCTGAGAAACCAAAGCTAAATTCAATGTCTCTTAAAATCATTTACAGTTTGGAGAAAAAAAAAAGAGCGATAAGCATATGCCCTCTGGAGGCAGGTAGAGCAACCTCTTTACCAGAAAAAGTTCCGAAAGGCAGATAGCACAAATCTATGGCCCTTTCTCTTTCCTCTCACTGCTGTCATAACACAACACAGGGCAATCTTCTAAATGTCACTTCTAATTATCTGTTGTTTTATTATTATTTTAACCTTTTAATGTATAATAGGGAGACTGAAACAATTAGGAATGGTTCCTCCTACCACTCCACATTATTTTCTACAGCAGACTGATTTATGTTATTTGACCATGTATGGAAACCAGCTACTCACTGTTTCCTGGTGTGGTCAGACAGCCTTGCTAAGCTGTAGACCACTTTTACTGCTTGCTTAGTGTTTACATGTTGTTCAGTGGGGTTTCATATGAATAGCTGTTCTAGAAGATATGTGCCAAGTATGTGATTATGGTTGGAAAAGAGTAAAGAGGTGCCTAAATGATGTAACTCTCAGACAGAATGGTCATTCCTGCCTTCCATTGAAGAGAGATACTTTCATTACATATATTGCCTTTCTCCACCTCCTCTATAGAGCATAAACTCCTCCCACCCTACGTAAACAAACACAATTATACACATATTCTTTATGGAGGTGATGATTTTTAAAGATCTGTTTTTATTATAAACCATGTCTATGTCTCTGTGTGGGTATGTGCATGTGACTACAGATGGAGGCCAAAGACATCAGAGTTATAGGCTGCTGTGATCAAGAACTGGGAACTACATTTTGATCCCTTGCAACAGCAGTCCTTGTTCTTAGTTGCTAACACATCTCTTCAGCACCAGGGACTTGACTTGTGTTGATTTCACAGGTTGAGAAAAAGGTTTGGGCCAAAGGTTCAATTATATTGTTCCCAGAGTCATTTGTTTGAGGCTTCAACTAATTTATTAATTTTGTTCTGAGACATCAGACCATTCTTACATAAAAGTTACCATTTCTATTTGTATTTCAGCAAACCCAAGAGGCAATCAGGAAATTAACAAATTATTATCTTGAAGTCATTAACTACAATCACTCATCCTCATTTCTCTCTTGCTTAGAAGCTAGGTTTCTTTCCTATTGTGAAAAATGATTTGATAGACAATTAGGTGCTGATAGAGAATGGATATAAAGTTGAATATGGAAAAGGTAGAGTGATCAAAATAAAAAGGATTTGTCTCTGCAGTTCTTGGGGAATGGGGAATACAATAGACAAAGCCAATGTCCCTTGCTAGTACTGTCTTAGTTTAAAACTTAATTTTTCTATGTCAAGTGTACAGACAATCCATCCTGTCCCCCTGACAGGCTTCTGAAGTTATATCAGCACACTGCTCTTGATGGTGAAGGTGGAAATACCAGAGTACTTCGAGTCAGAACTGTTAACCATTATCAACTCAACAAGCAAACTTAACTCAAGAACTCAACCAAGAAAACAAGCCAGTCTCAGAAAAATTACCACGAGGCATTTTCCCTAATATGCTCATCTCAGATTATATATACTCACATATTGATGTGAATGTACGATATGAAATTAAAAGCAAGAATATCTGAAAAATTGAAGGGCACTCTCGGGAGAGGAGGGACTGAGAACGGAGTGGGTGGTGAATAAGGTCAAAGAATATGAACCTCATTATTACATAAAATGAAAATGCACCAGTAAAAATACATTTCTAATAAAATATTTTGAGAAGTATCAATAGAAACCTAAAAGAGACACTTCTGAATTTTTTTACTTTGAAAATATTAGTTGTCAAGAAACTCAGTATTTTTAGCTTTTAAGTACATACTATGGATTATGAGATGATATGCATTATATGTCTATGTATTTTCCCTGTGACATGGTTTTATAAGATAATTTTTACTTTGAATGTTTTTACGTGTAATAAATGATGTTACCAAAAATATATTTTCTCTGAATGAGCTTCATTCAAAACTAATATTTAACATTGATTTTTGTTTATTTACTGGTTTGAAAAACTCTTGGGGACTCTGCTAAATGTCAGTTAAAACAGATCCAAGGAACGCATATGCAGCATGGAATCTCTGAGTTTTACTTTTAATAAGTTTTAAAACTTTGCTTAACTTTTATTATTGTTACTATTATTATTATTATTATTATTATTGTGCATTCATGTATGATGTGCTTGCATAAATAATCGTGTACACATGAAGGTTAAGGCACAAATATGTAGGGTGCATTTTCTCCTACCACCGGAAGGTCGGTTCGAACTCAGGTCATTGGAGTTAGCAGCAAACAGCTTTACCTGCTGAGCCATCTTGCTGGACAGAAGGATCCCTTTAGCACTCACACCTTGTCTATAGAAGAGACATCATAGTCACTGAAGTCTGACTAGGAAACTGGTATCTACTATAAATACGATTGAAAACAGCTGCTAAGACAACAAAATCCCTAGCGGGAATTACGTTCTACTATCCATGCTGAGGAAATGTTCTGACCAATGATGTTTAGAGGCAGAGGAAGGCAAAGGTGCAGACAGATTCTTTCAGCAAGATTCACCACAGATGTCCATGATGCATAATATAGCAAAGACTGGGGTATCAGAGTTACATCTGCAAAAGGAAAAGTATGCTTTTCTTTGGAGAGATGTATTATTTTTGTAACATTTGAAAGGCACATGAGGAAGTCAGCCAGAGCCTTCACATTTCCTCACACTTGCCATGGATACCAGAATTGTAGTATATACATATTCATTGCATATTCATGTAATAATTCATGGTTCTTTTTTTCATCTCATGGTATTAAAAAAAATGAAGCAAAATTCCATCTGTCTCATCAATCCAAGTCAGTATGCGACTCTAGATATTTGCTGACCCAGTTTAGAAACAGAGTCGCCATCATCATACACATTGCTTAGTGATTCATTAGTGTAGAGCTGGCCTCCTTGGGAAACCATGTTACTTCATCTGAGTCTACAAAACAGATTGATGGTTTAGAACCTCTTAGTTGACAGGGCCAAAACACTTTGTGACGTTTCTCTGGAATGTTTACGGTCCCTGAGCACACTGCTGAGTGGCAAACATCCACCAGCCCCCTCAGAGATTGTCCCAACGCCCAGCTTGTGCCGAGGTCCAGAGAGAAGCTATGCAGAACCAGAGCCAGCAACCACACTGGCTGATAGCTTTCCACACATCTCCAGGACAGGAACGTGAAGGGGACAGCTCCTAGAGGACTTCTCCCTCTCCTTCCTGAACATGTACTGGAACATGCATCATCATTGACCTTAACTCTCCTCTTGGGAAAAGGACCGGCGTAGGAGTTCACGGTAGTTTCTGTTTAGAACTGTGCATCATAAAAATCAAAAATAATGTGTCCTTTGGATGAAAATCAGTATCGATGATGTTAAACACAGTAAAACTAGTATGTTTGTGCTTGCTACTTACAGTTGTACTCAAAGTATTTTTAAGCTTGAATCCTTCAAGATTCCTCTCCTAGGGAGAAACATCATATCACAGACCATAAGTTAAGAGCTCTAAGACATCCTCTCTCTACCTTAAGAAAATCTTCAAGGAGGAAATTACTAAAGTAAAATATATTTGTTGATTTTCTTTTTTCTCCATTTTTTAATTTAAATTAGAAACAAGATAGTTTTACACGTCAATCCCAGTTCCCTCTCCTTCCTCTCCTTCCTTGCCCCCCACTAACACCCTACCTATCCCATACCCTTTCTGCTCCCCAAGGAGAGTGAGGCCTTCCATGAGGTGGGGTCTTCAGAGTCTGTCATATCCTTTGGGATAGGGCCTAGACCCTCCCCCATGTGTCAAGGATGAAGGAGTATCCCTCTGTGTTAAATGGGCTCCCAAAGTCCATTCTTACCCTAGTGATATGTACTGACCTACTACAAGAGGCCCCATAGATTTCCCAGGCCTCCTCACTGACACCCACAATCATGGGGTCTGGATCAGTTCCATGCTGGTTCCTAGTGATCACTCTGGTGGCCAAGAGCTCCCCCTTGTTTAGATCAGCTGTTTCTGTGGGTTTCACCAGCCTGGTATGTACCCCTTCGCTCATCACTCCTCCTTCTCCTCAACTGGATTCCAGTTCAGTTCAGTGTTTAGCTGTGTATATCTGCTGCTGGATGAAGGCAATAGGATGGCATATAAGTTAGTCATCAGTCTCATTATCAGAGGAGAGCATTTAAGGTAGCCTCTCCACTGTTGCTTAGATGGTTAGTTGGTGTCATCCTTGTAGATCTCTGAACATTTCCTCAGTGCCTGATTTTGCTTTAAATCTATACTGGCTCCCTCTCTGATGGTATCTCTTATTTTGCTCTCCTCTATTCTTCCCCTACACAACCTTCCTGCTGCCTTATGTCCTCCTCACCCCTCCTCTTCTCCCCTTCTCAGTCTCCTAGCTCCCTCTCCCCTGCCCCCATGCTCCCAATTTGCTCAGGAGATCCTGTCCTTTCCCCCTTCTCCAGGTGACCATGTGTGTCTCTCTTAGAGTCCTCCTTGTTGCCTAGCTTCTCTTGTGGTGTGGATTGTAGGCTGGTAATCTTCTGCTGTATATATATGAGCGAGTGCATATCATGTTTGCCTTTTGGTGATTGGGTTACCTTATCAAAATGGTTTCTTCTAGTTCCATCCATTTGCCTGCAAATTTCAAGTTTCCATTGTTTTTTTGCCACTGAGTAGTACTCCATTGTGTAAATGTACCACATTTTTCTGTATCCATTCTTCAGTTGAGGGGCATCTAGGTTGCTTCCAGGTTCTGGCTATTACAAATAATGCTGCTATGAACATAGTTGAACAGATGTCCTTGTTGTATGAATGTGCTTCTTTTGGGTATATGCCTAATAGTGGAATTGCTGGATCTTGTGGTAGGTTGATTCCCATTTTCCTGAGGACTTGCCATACTGATTTCCAAAGTGACCGTACAAGTTTTCACTCCCACATGGAGTGGAGGAGTGTACCCCTTTCTCTGCATCTTCTCCAGGATAAGTTATCATTGGTGTTTTTGATTTTAGCCATTCTGAGTGGAATAAGATGGTATCTCAAAGTTGTTTTGGTTTGCATTTCCCTGATGGCTAGGGATGTTGAGCACTTTTTTTGTGTGTCTTTCAGCCATTTTAGATTCCTCTATTGAGAATTGTCTATTTAGTTCTGTACCCAACTTTTTAATTGGATTGTTTGGTGTTTTGGCAACTAGTTTCTTGAGTTCCTTGTAAATTTTGGAGATCAGCCCTCTGTCAGATATGGGGTTGGTGAATATCCTTTTCCATTGTGTGGGCTGCCAATTTGTGTTGCTGACTGTATCCTTTGCCTTACAGAAGCTTCTCAGTTTCAGGAGGTCCCATTTATTAATTGTTTATTTCAGTGTCTGAGCTACAGGTGTAATATTCAGGAAGTTTGTCTTTAAAGAAAGAAATTAAAGAAGATACCAGGAAATAGAAATATTTCTCATGCTCTTGGATAGGTAGGATCAACATAGTAAAAATGGCAATCTTGCCAAAAGCAATCTACAGATTCAATGCAATTCCCATCAAAATACTAGCACAATTCTTCACAGACCTTGGAAGTTGAGAACAATACTCAACTTTATATGGAGAAACAAAAGACCCAATATAGCCAAAACAACCCTGTACGATAAAGGAACTTCTGGAGGCATCACCATCCCTGACTTCAAGCTCTATTATAGATCTATAGTCCTGAAAAGAGTTTGGTATTAGCACAAAAACAGAAAGGTAGACCAATTGAATCGAATTGAAAACCCTGATATTAACCCACATAATTATGAACACCTGATTTTTGACAAAGAAGCTAAAGATATACAAATGAATAATGAAACATCTTCGACAAATGGTGCTGGCCTAACTGGATGCTGACATGTAGAAGACTGCAGATAGATCCAAGTCTATTGCCATGCACAAAACTTAAGTCCCAACTGATGAAAGACCTCAACATAAATCCAGCCACACTGTACCTTTTAGAAGAGAAAATGGGAAGTACTCTTGAATGAATTGGTACAGGAGACAACTTCCTGAACATAACACCTATTTGTTGATTTTCTAATAATAAAACTAACATTTGAAAAGATTAAGCTGAAAAGAAATGCTGTAAAGTCCCATTGGTCCTGCAGATGACCCAAGCAGGGCTCTTCTGTGAATATCTGTATACATAATCTGACAACATGCTCACAAGTGTGGAATTCATTAGCCAATTTCTGAAAGAAGTTATAAATTACCTAAAGTTGCCTAATTTAAATTTGGTGCATTTCACAAGGCTTGCAAGCGAATATTGCTCAACCTACTTTTCTGGCAGCACAGTAATGTACATAATTTATAAAAACATATTTATGTAGTAATTTTGGCATATTGAAGTACTATGATTGTCACAGAGATAAGCAAGAACTAATAACTAGATTGTTAATTTAAAGGAAATGGACGTTTATTCATAGCCAAGTAATACTGGGAGGAAAATTACCAGGTCTGGACCTAGATGTTGATGTTGGTGTGTGTGTGTGTGTGTGTGTGTGTGTGTGAAGAGTGGTAACTGTGGATCTTGGTTATGGAATGACAGTCCATGAATCATTAGTTTAATGACATAGTGATAAAGAACTCTCCTTTGGTTTTTTAGCTGAGCTAGCTACTTAAGTGAACCTTGGGATGCAAATGGAGTAATTGAGAAAGACTGTGAGTTCCCCTAGACAGTACTCACTTAGAGGCGCAAATACAGAAACGTAGATTTTAATGCAGTCGTCTTTTAAGGTAGTTAGGGGAATATGACGTAGTTGATTATTTTCTTCAACAATCCTGTTTCCAGGAAGACTAAAATCAAATGGACTGTTTTAAAAGGCAGTGGGAGCTGGGTGTAGAGGTGAATGCCTTATTTCCCAACACTCATAAGGATGAGGCAAGAGAATTGCTACTAGTTCAAAGCATTCCTGGCTTACCAAATAAGAAGTTGTCTAAAACATAGGTAGATAGATAGATAGATAGATAGATAGATAGATAGATAGACAGACAGACAGACAGATAGACAGATAGACAGACTGTAAGAGAAGGAACCAAAGGATGTTTTGCATCTCCACCATCTCACATTTTTTCTGGACTAAACTCTAGTGGCTAAACCACAGCCAAACCTTTAAGGGTAGCACTAATGTTAAACTGCTAAATAAAGTATGGGTGAGCTTAAACAAACGAGATGTTTAGTGTGGGTGTTTGAATGAGAATAACCCCAGCAGTTCATATGTCTGAATGCTAGATCCATAGTTAGTGGAACTGTTTGGGAAATAGCAGAACTGTTCGGGAAGGGTTAGGATGTGTGGCTTTATTGGAGGGGATGTGTCACTGGGAGTGAGCTTCGAGGTTTTGAAAGCCCATGCCAGGACCAATTCTCTCTCTCTCTCTCTCTCTCTCTCTCTCTCTCTCTCTCTCTCTCCCTCCCTCTCTCTCCTTCTTTCCTTATTTCACTCTATTTCTCCCTCTCCTTCCCTTACTTCTACCTATCTCTCTCTCCTCTTTCTATGGAATGTGTATCAGGATGAAGCTCTCAGCTACTGCTCCAGTGCCATGCCTGTCTACTTCCAGCCATAATAACCATGGACTAATTCTCTAAAACTGTAATCAAGACCCTAATTAAATCTTTATCTTATAAGAGTTGCCCTATTCAGGTGTCTCTGCACAGCATAGAACAGTAACTAAGACAGAAGAATGTTATTGTTAAAGCCTTAACAATGCCAGAAGAAAATGGTAAGTCGTGGGGATAACACTAGACATTTCTTTCCAAATTGAGCAGATTTCTACTTGATGGTTGCTTTCTCACTTTCCTTGTCACATCTGGTGTTGAATGGTAAAGTGCTTTCTTTCTTGCTGCAATATACCTTTCTCGACAATTTAAGAGGGTGCCTTAAATTTATAGAGAATGGGGGGAGTGTAGAGAAAGATAACATAGTTCTAGCCTCATATCTTAATTTTAGAGATGATGGAGACTGAAGCTGGAAAAAATGAAGTGATTTGAGGATGGTGATGAAAACTGTGAATGAAATATGCTAAGTCTCTCTACTACAACCGACAGTTCTTTTCACTACTTCGTACCACCTCCAAAGCAATGAACACATCATTGTTTTCATTTTTTGGACAAGATTAATAAATAAAGACAAACTACTTGGAGCTTTGTAACTTAAAACAAAGAAAAGAAAAGGTAAAGATAAGTAGAGCTTGTGGAATGACCAATTTTAAAGTAGGGAGAACACACTGAGCCTCGCAGCTAGTTATTGAACAGAACCGGGTGAATGCATGATAGCTCTGCGCACTGCCCCTGGCATGTGGAATACAGATTGGAATGAGTTTAGAAACATGGAACTCCAGACATGGTAGGGGTAGGAAAGGAAAAATGAAGTCAAGAGGAACACCCTAGACAAAGCATGGTGAATAACAGTAAAATTGTAACAGCTAACAGGGTCTTCTTTGGAAATCAAGACTTTTAGGCAGGTTTTAATTTTAAAGATATTTATTGTTTAAAGGCATGGAAGTTAAGGTCTAAGATAGCACATTTTAAATATAACAAATATCAATTTAACACATTAATTTCTAAGCCATTCTTTGAGAGTATAACCAATTCTAATCATTAATGGCTTCTTGTACAATAGCTTGCTTTTCATCTATTAAATCTTTTGGGGGGGGATATGTCCATTGGTTTAAATAAAGCTATTGTTCTTTCTTGAAAGAATAATATAGACTCACAATTATTTTTTGTGGATTTGTTCTGCATTTGAGAATAAAGGCTTCAACTTTATTAGCAAAACATATTGTTTTAAATTAAATTTCTAATAAATGTACTTGGGTGTGAATTCAAGGAAATATTTTGCAAAACTAAAGAGACAAATTAACATCCCAAACTCTAAACAACATTCTAGTGGTTTTTATATGGAAATATTTGGAGGGTTAATTGTTACCAAGGATTTTTAACATTATAAATTTTAATTATACATGTCCAGAAAAACTGCTAGTCAAGGCATCCTTCTCTTCCATACATAAGTTAATAGTGACATCTTGTGGTTAGTTTTTACTTTGAAATCATATGTAAGCAAAGTGAAGGTGCTTTGTATTTTATTGACGTCTACCCATTTTTCTTCCACTTCCAAGTATTTTATGATGCTTATTTACTATGCAAGTCTTCTTTCATTGCCTTCAAATTAAGCAGATGGTATCATTAAACTATGTCATGTTGTCAGCATGTTCATTGGATGTGACAAGACTAACACATCACATCTGGGACCATCGTCTGCAAAACGAATAATCCCAATTCAAAATGTCTGACAAACTCAACCTGAAGCAGACTCCATATAACCTGATTCCCTACTCCTCACCAATGTCAAGATCAATAGAGTAAGGGAAATCTCAAAAGCTATTACAGGGGAGAAATATGACAACCAAATGCCACATGGATTGTTGGACTAAATCCCACACAAAAAGAGGACATTGTGGAAACTCTAAATTACACATAAAACTGGGATTTGTTTAACAGAAATGGAACAATGCATATTCTTCACCTTCTTCCTTGTGATGTAGGCTCCACCAGAATATGTATAGTGGTGACAGTAGTTTCAAATTAATTTGAAATTTTGAACAGTGCATTTAAAGTAGAAAACAACTTATGTAGATCAAATATTATATGTTTGATGGATTATATTGATCTGCCTTTCCAAAAGAATAAGAACAAAAAACCAACAAAGGAACGAGTTTAGAGTTTCTAGATGTTGTAGATATTAAATTGCTCTAAAAAATAGAATCAAGAATGGAATTTCTAGGAATTATAATGATCAATTCAAGGTTCTACATGTATAAATTCCCTTTGGGCAGTAAAATTTTTTCATTATGACTTGGGAGAACAGTGAAAGTCACTGCTCTTGCTTCTGAGGCTTCACCCTGCCTTCCATTCTTCTCCCTTCCTCGTCCTTCTCCAGTTCTTTTGTCTCTTTCTTCATCTCTATCTCTATTTCTATTGCCTTGTTTTCTCTCTAATGCCTAAGAGCCTTTCCTTGGCCCCCCCACCTGCCCCTTCAAAAGAAAGAAAAGGAAGGGAGGGAGGGAAGGGGGAATAGAAAAGATAGAAAAGAAAACTTTGATTTTTTTTAAAAAATCAAATTCCTTAAGTTTTCCTTAAGTTTTCTCTTCAAATGTCCCTTATCATAAAAATACTGTTCAATCCACCATCTGTGTCTGCTTCCTTTTCCTCAATTATTAGCCACCAGAAAGTTTATACTGCATGAAATATCACACATTGGATTGGTTGTCTCTGGGCTAGCATGTAAGCTTTGTGAAACAGATTCAAGCTGTGTTTTGTTCACAGTTTTGGATCCTGCAATGTCTCCGTAAAGCACATGACAGGCACTCAAATGTATCTGAAATCTCCCCTGAAACCTGTTTACCATACCAGTCCTGTGAAGCTGGTCTGTCTCCCACATGGCAGCCTATCCACTGGAGCCTTTGGATCCCGTGTCTCTCCAGGGCTGCTTGTGCTCTGCTTAACGTGCACTGGGTGTTCCCATCTGCTCCCAGCTCCCTTCTTGGCTGGGCTCTGAAAATCTCAGTCCTGTTATTTTGTTTTTCTACCTTTCTGACTGATTCTTGGTTGAATTTGGCCAAGGATAAGAGAAAACAATTGGACATTTCTCCTAGCTGCTCCGTATGTTTTTAATCTGAATTTCTCCATGGCCACGGCTTCTATCATCTGGATCTTCTGCAGGGTAAGGTGTCTCTGGGCTCTAGCAATACTTCTTTCTTCTCTGCCCCTTCAAAGGTGGCACACCTGTCCATTGCCCATTATTGGTTGTTTTAGTATTCATGTGTGTTATGTCTGGTCATGTGTCTAAAAATAGCACTTTAATTAAAATCTATGTTATGGCATGTAAGGTAAGGGTCTTTTCTAACTCGTCCCTAGGATAATGCCATAAGGTAGTGTTTCATAAACTTTTAACAAGCAGAAGAAGGACACTGGGGTGGAGGACTATATTTAAAAATATAGATTGTTGGGCATCAATCCCCCAGATGCTGATTTAGAAGATCTAAGCCCCCACAATTTATGTTTTGAGCAGTTTTCCACATGATGCCCACACTGCTGGTCAGAGAAGCAAAAGATTATTTCTGCCCTAAATTATGCTCTTTCCATGGCCTAAGTGGTGTATGTTGAGTTTCATGAATGAAGAAATCTTTCTTTGAATACATCTTAGAATCTCTGTAGGAAATTGAAGTAGCAAAAAGTGGGGACAGAATCAGAGGAAGTAGTGTCTACTTCTTATTATGTTAATAAGAATTATAGACCACTTCATCTTGCTAATCTTTGTTCCTGCTATCATAGCACGGGGACAATCAAAGTAGCTAATTTTATCAAATAATTTTTTGACCTGTCTCCTATTCTTCCTAGCACTTTGAATATCTTTATCATGTAGATACTTTGTTGCTTCCACCTTAAGGATGAATAAAAGGGACACAGAAAGGTCTAGTGCCTCGATGGAGACTGGCCAAAGGGAACTGTAGTTTGCAGTCTGACTCCAGTGTACCTGCTTATCCACTAATCTGAAAAAGCAATCTATGAGTGCCACTTTGTCCAAGCATCTTTGTCATCCACTTTTGGAGGTATTTTTCTGTAGGGGACAGTAAGCCACGCCTGTTAGAGGCTGGCTACAGGTGTGCCTGACCACGCCTGTGAAGACGTGGTCAAGGTAAGGCCAGAATGATGCGGGATAGGTTCTTAAGGAACAGGAGCACATGGAAAAGCCACCTCTCCTTCCCCTTCTCTCTGGCTTCGCTGCTCGGCTGCCCTGGGCAAGTTCTGGCTTGCGTTTAGCTGGTATTTATCTCAATCAAGATATCTCGACCTTATGGATTACGGATTGTCTCTTGAGTCACGTAATATTTTTCTCCTTTGTGACATATTAAAATTCAATTTTGTGGATATTTATGCTTTAAAAATTCTTGACTAAAGAAGTCAAGCACAGAAGTATTGACGGTGATGTCCATGTTTATGTACATGTGTGTTTCTGTGTACAGTGAAATGAAAAACACATCTCTCCTTTTCATTCACCATAGATCCTAGTGAACTATTGTAATCATTCCAGCTATATAAACCTTAATTGCCTACCTCCTATTGACTTACTGTGTGTTCTCCTAGGGTATGCTATGTCTTCCTGTCATTTCTCCACCAAAGAGGGAAAAATTAAGTGGTGTCTTTATTTCTACATATAAATTTAAGTCTGTACAGAGACCTAGTTCTGCAATAATGTTGTAATACACTTTAGACTAAAATCTTTGAGAAAAATGAGTTTGCATACAGGAAATTGGAGGTAGAGTCTGCTTCCAGAAATCCAGGCATGCAGTACTTATAGTTCGAGACTATGGGTCTCAGCTGCCTACAGTACAGAATGAAATCATTTATTAGTCACAGGGAAAATAGGAAAATCGACCCTTACATCACACTGAACAAGAAAATCAACTCCAGATGCAGACAAAACTACGATGCAAAGAGGAAAAATTACAAAAATTTGGAAGATAGTATCTGTAACTTAGGATTGAAAAGTACTTCTTAAACTAAAATTTTAAAATGATGTCAGCATAAAGATGACCAAATTGAAGAAGTTCTAGTCAATAATGGTACAATAAAGAAGGTGAAATGTAAAATCACAAACTAGGAAATGTATTAGAAAATCATTTTTGAAATATGAACAAACCCTTAATAGTCATTTCACAGCAGGGTAAAAAGCAAGTGATTTAATGTATTGAAACTGAACCACAGAAGATATAACTTTATAACCCTAAAGGGCTCCAAGTTTCACCTGACTAACTGTAATAAGTACAGACCAAGTTTGAAAATTGATTTGACCTTAATCATTGTCCAGATGAATCAGTGTACTAACTTCTGCTATTGAGAAGAAGTGTTGAAAGAATATTGTTCTAAGTTGTCAAAATAGAGAAAATAAGAATGTTAACAGGAAGATTCATCTATTGATGTTCATTCAGAGAACACAATAAAACACTCCCATTTTACTATGAGGACACCAATGGATCCTCAACGCCATGGAATATGCTTTTCCTACCTGCCTCATTTGCCATATAGAACAAGAAATCATCTGTTTTTCAAGGTCTGTGCTTACTCTCCATGTTGGATGCTTGACCAGTTATTAAACAAAATAATGGGTAATTGCACACAAATACTTTGGAAACCCTGGTGTTCTTTTAATTTTCAGGTGGTATATACAGTCTGGTTACACTGGGACCAAAGGATGACCCAGACAAGATGAATTAGGATAGTGCAGGATTTTATCACTATTTAGAATGGCATACAACTGAAGATACCTGAAATGTGAAATTCTGGAATTTTCCTTCTAACATTTTCAGTAGTGATTGTGCATAACTCAAACTATGGAAAGTAAAACTTTAATATGGGATTACTACAATGTATAAATACAATAATAAACTGCAGTTACAAAATTCAGCTCAGACACAAACCATAAATTTAGAGGTGGTGATTAGACCTCTCACAGAGGAAGCTTTGTAGCATGACTTTACTTAAAAGAACTAAAAAAGACAAGCAAACATTTTCAGTTTGGACCAACTTGAGCAACCCCATAAGTTCAGCTGCTCAAGTCTAAGTGAATAATTCAAATAGAGTAGATATCTAGGAATATTCATTCATGATAAAACTATATAGGACAAACAAATAAATGACAAACATAGATATTTGGATAGAGGCTACCTGTCCTACAGGAGGAGGGGTGTAGGATTCATGTCATGGTAGAGTGTGAACTCTCTTGATTCACTGACAACACTCATTCTTCTGAGTTGGTAGGACAGGGAGTAGCTCTTTCTGGTTTTTTTTTCATTTTTTGAAAAAATTAGCATTATCTTGTGATGATTAAATCAAATTATATTCAATATTGAATATCACTATATTCACCTTTATACTCAATAATAAAGGTTTTTGGAACTCTTGCCTCAAGTTGCTCATCTGTAAAACACAGAGCAAATCAGTTCTCCATTTACCATGTGATTGCATTCCGTTGTATTCTTAACAGTTTCTCAGTTCCTAAATTAAGATTCTCTTTCTCACTTAAATCTTCTTCAGGGGTCAACATTAGTTGAGATTCTCAAATATGCTGTCTATAATACTACTCTCTCATGGTTTTCTCAGCACTTCTTAGGATGTTTATTTTCATTAGAGGTGTTCTTGCAATCTGACAACTCCTGAAACATGGGTGTCCAAAGTCTCCAAAGGTACCACCTTTATCAGTTTTCTTAGGACATATCTAGCACTGCAGCTTTCTGTAAATATTCCCCCACAACTCAATCATAAGATATTCAAAACTGGATTCATTATCTTGTTCCACCAAAATGCAATATTTTTCAGATTTGGGAAATGACTGTTGTTCACATGGTTTTTCAAGAAGGGATAATTCATTTTCAAAGATATGTCTCACTTTGTCTTACTTCAGAATGTAATTTCAGCTGGTTATATATTTAAAATCTGTTACATATATTCTTCTCCATCCAATTTCATGAAGTTCTTGACAATAACAGTATAATTAAAAAATCCTTTAAAAAGTCTTCATTTGGGCCAATTTCTTTGTTTTTCATCAGAATTTATTCTTGTATGAAACCATTTATCTTCTCATAGTTTTGTATCTGTTCCATTTTGTGGAGCATAGGAAACTACACCGCCACACAAGTTTCTGCACAAAAAGAATTCACTGAACATCCTTCATCCTCTAGTAATCTTCTCTAAATCTGAAGGTGAGTAAATAGAGTCAGAGACTCTGACATGGAAGGAATCACAGTCTAGTTAAAAATTCCACCTGGAGTGCTAGTGGCACACACCTTAATCCCAGCAATCAGGAGACAGAGGCAGGTGACAGGCAGATCTCTGAATTAGAGATCAGCCTGATCAACACAGTGAATTTCAGGACAGCCAAAACTACATAAGGAAGCCCTGTTCAAAACTAACTAACTAACTGACTGACTGACTAAACAAACAAACAAACAAATAAATAAATAAATAAATAAGTAAAAAATAAATAAATAATTTTACTTGGGGGTTTGTATGCCATCAGGTATATAATCAATTAGCTGTCTGGAAAAATAAGATATGATAAATCTGTGTGAATTCTAGTGATGTTACTTTTCACCTCATTTCTTACTCTAAGCTTAGTTTGAAATTACTGTAAAGTTGTACTCAGATTACAATTACATCACTCCCACCTTCACCTTCCTCCCTCCAAACTGTCTCATGTTTCCTTTACACATCCAGTCCCATCATGTTCTCTTGAGTTTGTATCTTCCTTTCCCTTTATTATTATTGTTACATATATCAATAAATACACACATTAAAATATGTGCAATCTGTGCAGTCTGTTCTTTTGTTATTTGTGTATATATGGTTTCAGGATAGACCACTTTGTATTGATTGACACATTAGGGTGATCATTCCTGGGAGACGTTAATTATTCCTCTCTCAGCAGTTACTACTTGCTTGTAGTTATTGGTCTAGGACATAGGACCCCATTATACCTCTTCTGTATAAATATGTTTATTGATATTGTCATTGTTCAGGTCTTGTTTAGGCACCCATATTGTCG
Source organism: Cricetulus griseus (assembly GCF_003668045.3). Taxonomy (NCBI): domain Eukaryota; kingdom Metazoa; phylum Chordata; class Mammalia; order Rodentia; family Cricetidae; genus Cricetulus; species Cricetulus griseus. Next base: position 336,031,474 of record NC_048595.1, on the reverse strand, counting down.
AGTTATCATAAAGCAATATGTATGCCATAAGTACAAGTTAAAAATTATAGGAATAAAAATTAATAATCCCATTCTCTGTCTTTAATTTTTAGTAGTATTTATTGAATCTCTTTCTTGAACTTTTCTGGATCATTACAGATATGATTTCTTTTTTGCGGCATCAGTTTTAGAGGCAGGTTTTCTCTGTGGCTTTGGAGGTTGTCCTGGAACTAGCTTTTGTAGACCAGGCTGGTCTCAAACTCACAGAGATCTGCCTGCCTCTGCCTCCCAAGTGTTGGAATTAAAGGCATGTGCCACTACCACCCAGCCAGTTATGATTTATTAACAGTATGTATCTTACAGGTTTTTTTAAATACATCTATTTCAAACTATTTTACTATTTCATAAACTTATTTTAATGACTTTAAAATATATGTAAAGTAAAAATGTACTACAAATCAAAATAGTCCCTATCATTAGGCTTAATAGGTAGTTGTAATTTTTATATAAGGTCCACATAGTTAAAGCCCACAGAGCAATTATATGACTACATGCATGCAATATTTACTATTGAGAATGGGACAGGACAATATTGCCAAGTATCACAGGAGTTACGTATTGCTCCTGTTCCCTCTGCTATTACTTCAGACAACATTAACATTATGATGCTAAGAACCCTGATCCAAAAAACATACTTTTCTTTGTCTCAATTTTATTTTATTGAATCAAACTGGGCACCCAAAAAGGGGGAGAAGAGGTAGAATGTAACTGAAATGCAAATGAAATGGTGAAAGAATACAGTCTATACAAAGGGGCATTCCTCTATTTGGAGGGAGAGGGAGGAGGGAGATTGAAAGAAAAAAATCATTCTTGGTGGACAAATAGGAAACTGGATAGAAAGAACTCATGGCCTAAGGAGGGCTAAAAGGACACAGCCACCACTTGTAGTTCAATAGTTCTCCCCACTCCAGTCTCCCAGTTAGAGACTAGGGACTCATATCTGTTGGAAGGTGACAGTGCCCTTATGAGTGAGCCTCTTGCCCCAACTAGAATAAATCTAAATGTTTTTGTGGCAGTGGGTACAGCTGTTGGCTCAATGACACCAATAAAACTTGAGTCTATGTCTATATACATTTTTAATTTTAAAAATTATATTGAGTCACTCCTTTGTGTTCTGAATTATTTCCTAAGGGTTAAAAGTAATGGACATTTTTTAAAGGCAGAAATGTATCACCAAAGTACTCGCCAAAAAGGTGGTAACAATTTATTTTCCCATTGTGAATATTGCACTTTTGATGCCCATTTATTGAGTCTATTTTAGCTTCATGAGTTATTTTAGGAAAATCGTGTCTTAGGCCAAGTTATATTGATGTGAACTTGAAGGAAATATAATGAATAATGAGAGGAAAATCATTGTTTTTCCCCTATGTCATATTGCAGACAAGTTTCCATAAAACTGGGATGACTTCATTTGCCAAAGACATTTGATATATCAAATGCAGCCATATGTTCTAAATATAACAGATTACTGCCATGTGCATGAGTTAAGAACACCATGTTGTGTAAGTTGAAGGAACACTGCAAATATATGTTTGAATTTTAAATAAGTCATATTTCAGACCTCAAATATTTCAATGACAGAGCAATATAACCCAATGCTTTAGGAGTAATAACTTTAATGGAACATTTAAACCATTTGAAATCTAGTCTTCTATACAAAAGAGATTACTAGATTCATTGGGATCCCCCAAAATGCCTTTACTGGGGAGGAGGCATAGAAATTATTTGTAGAACACATGAGTTTCAATTAGCTTATATATATTTATATTTATATTTATATAAAAAGAGCAATGATGGCAATATGTTATGCATCAATAGCAGCAACAGCTTTTCCAGGTTCTGCAGTCCTTTGAACAAAATTGTAGAGACATCCAGCACATTCAGTCTAGATTGTTATCTGATAAAGAAAAGATGAAAGGATCATGTAATCTGTTCAGCTTGGCTACAATTATGTATAGTGTATATGTGGTGGATCAGACAAGGCTTTATGCATCTATGTCAGTGCTCAGACACTGAGTAACATCCTCAGCCCTAATATCCTGTACCTCTCAAAAACTACTAACATTGTGGTCAAGAAAGTACAAACATGTGCAACTTATGCGCTATGGTAGATGCACAAATTGTTGGAAGTATGCAGCAAACTTAAAAGAGCACATATGACAGTACTGAAATCCCTCTCTTTAGAGACTGGGCTATAAAAATGAAGATGCCTGGGTTCTGGAATATTTTGAGAATTGCTTATAGTGGTTAAGAATTAAAGAAAGAAATAGAATTAATAGAGATGTTCATCTAACAGGATGTGAAAATACAATGTGGAAAATTCACAGAATGAAATACAGTGCAGAAGTCAAAAGGGGTCATTTAGATGTTTTCAACAACTGAGAGGACTTTTTGTGGCATGTTTAATTCTGATTTTATTTAAAAGGAACACTTTCCAAATAGACAAAGAACAGAACAAGTGTCTGTTTCTCTGTATAAAAATTAGTCTCACTATATAAATGCAGACAATACCTAAAGCAGCTACAACTTGTGAGTTTTAGGTAAAGCTACTCCTACTCAGAAGCCAGAGAAGAGACTGCAGATAAGCGAAACCATTGCAGTGACTCTCATTATGCTTGACTGCCTGTGTAGCAACAGAGACTGTAGTGATATATTGTTTACCATTTATTAAAGCTTGCCTGGGAATTAGAATACAAAGCCAGCCACACTAGTTAGTAATAGATGCTAGGCAGTGGTGGCACACACCTTTAATCCCAGGATGCAGGAGACTGAGGCAGATGCATCTCTGTGAGTTCAAGGCCACCCAGGACTACATGAGAGTGAATCAGTATAAAAGAAAAACAGAGCTCAGGCTTTAATTGAAGCACTAAAGAGGTATATAAGACAGGAGCAGGGTCTCGGTTCCTGTAATTAGTCTCCAGCCACGTTGAGGATATGATCTCCCCAGCCTTGGTAGAGGTAAAAACTCTTTGGTGACTTGGCTGCTTTGCTTCTCTGATCTTCAGCTTGAACTCCAATTTGTGTTACTGAGGCAAACATACGGACAAACATGCATATTTTAAACTATGTGCATCTATAGTTCCACCTTATGACTCTTTAAATGAACAAGACTTTTTCTCTCCTGGTGGCGACTGGCATCTCCCGTCTGTGCTGTAGAAGAGGGGATAAGAGGGCATGGGGCAAAGAGCTTCTCGTGAGGGTTATTTTTCTAGCCAAGAAAGATTGCCCTTTCTAGGAAATTTAAAGTAAAAGGGAGGGGAAAATTGGAAAAAAGAACAAAAAAAGAGGAGGAAATGGGTGATTTTTATAAGTCACGTATTTTTTCTCTCAAAAACTTAGCTACCTTTCTATCACTGTAACAAAATGCCTGAAATAATCTGCTTTAAAGGAAGAAATGTCTTTTGGTTCATGGTTTCAGAATCTCTAGTTCATGCTACTGTGGTCCATTGATTCAGGGCCTGAGGTGAGGTGATGCCTCATGATAGAAACATGTGATAAGTAAAATCTGTCTCCTGATGGGTATAGACACAATTTCTTTCCCACAGCCATTTAGCTATTAGAAACTATTTGGCTGAAAGTCGTGCTACTGAAGGAGTAACATGCCAGATCATGGATAAGCCACAACCTTGTGGCAACACATAGCTTAATAGAAATGGGTTAATAATTAAGAGAGAGCTAGCCAGTAATAAGCCTAAGCCATTGGCCAAACAGCTTATATTTAATATAAGTCTCTTTGTGTTTATTTTGGGCTAAATAGCTGGCTGTGGAACCAGGCAGGAAAGAAACTCCATCTACAGATGGGGCCAGAAAACAAGAAAGAGACCAGCATTCCATCATCCCTTTTATTAGCATGTACCCAGTGACATTATCTTCCTTCAAATAAGCTCCATCTCCTAAAGGTCCCGCCACTTTTCCAAAGAGCCAAAGACTGTGCAGTAAGCCTTGAGGACATTTGGGTCATGTTCCAAACTTTGATGATATCATAAACTTATCACACAGGCTAGTGGGTAAACAATGTATATACTGCAAATAAAAAAATAGTGTGACTCAAACTTTAGAAATAACTGTCCTACACATATGAACTAAAAACATGCATTTTTATGTTTCACAGCACTGGACTACAATGTAGAAATCAAAGGATAGTAGTTAAATAAAATATATGTAATTTCAACATAAAATGTTTGGAACAACTGACCCAGAAAACTTGGAAAATGCACTTTTATGTAGCATGACTGAAGCTATGATGACTGTGGGTACAGAAACACTGAAGCCTTTTCTGTGAAAAGTAGTAATTTTCCAATAATTTCATTATTAATTTTAATCTCTCAAAAATATATTATTTGCATGTGTGTGTTATGAGTGTAGGTTAGAGAACAACTTGCCACAATTTAATTGCTTATTCTACAATATAGATTCTGGGACCACTTAGGCTGTCAGGCTTGGTGGCCGCCCCTATTTTTTTTAACTGTGTGTGTGTGTGTATGTGTGTTTGCTGGATATTGAACCTGAGGCCTCATGCATGAAGCACATGCTTTTACCATGGGGCTATATACTCATCCTCTAAATCCAATAGCCCCTTCTCACTTCCTAATTAAAATTTTAAGTAACTACTACAGTATATAGAAATACTATAGTACAGTTTCATGCATCCTTTAATTCTCTGTGACAGTAACAGCTTTCAAAATTATAATACATTAATACAACCCGAACAGAGAACATAGCTTCCATAACGATTGCTTTATTGCCTTTTACATCCTATACCACTTCCCTCCCACCACAGTGATGCCACTCTGCCACTCATCAATTAGCTTACAAGTTTTATAATTTTTGAGATATCAAGAATGCTGTAACAATGAAACAATTCAACATACAACCTTTGGGTATTTTTAAAAACTTACATCTAATTATAGCTAAAACATCTAGGTTATTACACACCTCAATAATCTATACATTGTATTTCTGAAGTATGACGATATGTTCATGGATCATTTTACTAATTTAACTATTTGCCAGTTTATTCAACCTTCCATTATATGAGAGAGAGAGAGAGAGAGAGAGAGAGAGAGAGAGAGAGAGAGAGAGAGAGAGAGAAAGAATGTGTGTGTGATGGCTGTGAGAGATGAAATTACATCTTCCCTCAAAACCCCATGTAGAAGACTGACCTTCAGTGTGACTGAACTTGCAGGACTAAGTTAGTTAAAAGGAGGATGGGAACCTGTAATAATGGGATTAATGTTTATACAAGAAAAAAACATATGCTTTCCTTACACTATGTGAGGCTGTTGGCAAGTCATGAAACCCTCACAAGATTTGGAACATAGTAGTACCCTCATCTTGGACTTCCACTCTCCAGAACTATGAGAAAATCTCATCAATTAAGCAGCTTATGCTAATAGATACACAGGAAAAAAATTCTAAATTGCATTCTGACATTTGAGTTCAACAGCTTCCTAGCCGCTCAGAGTTCTAACAATACAAGCAATTGTGTCTAGAAGCCTTTAAATTTGACTCTTTTCCTTTCTCTTCTCAATCCCTATTATTTCCCCATTGTTGTGGGGTAGTCACCTGAGATGATTGGTCAGACATGTAGTATTTAAACCAATAGAAAGTCTTTAATCACTGGGTGGTGGCTACACTGGGTGTTCAAGACCCCAGTGAAGCACAGAGCCCTTCTCATGGTGAGTTTTTAAGCACAAAAACCTTGTTCTGGGTGACATGCTTCAGTTAACAAGAACAGCTTTAATCAGAAGTGGAATTACAGAAGAACAAAATATCCAGGTTGGTACATTTAGTTCCAAGAACTGTGGACTTTGGTGGAGTAGGTCTTTGTTTTCATTTTGGCAGGTTGTACTGACTATGTGCTGGGTTTTATGGGCTGAATGGTACTTCCATCATGGACTCAGTTGTGCTATGGTCTGGGGTCTTGTTATGCTCATCATCTATTTTGTTTGTTTTTGTTTTTTAAGTTCACGTGGCATTCCCACTTGCTGGATCTTCAGCCTATGCTCCTATTTCAGGATCTTTGCTTCTGAGACCTCCTTCTTGGACCTCCCTAATATTTACATGATCCCATCATTTCCTGGTTCAGGTCATTGCACAAAAAGTATCTGATAAAGAATAGAACTCTGGTCATGGTCTTTGCATTGTAAACACCTCTCCACACACAGTGACATTTACTGTGTCCACTGTATTTTTCCCCACAGCACCTATACTCTTCTAATAAAGTCATGTATTGTGATTATATTTTGTCTTCCTGTTAAGAAAGTAGTCTCTAACAGGGTACATCCTCAACTGCAGCCACTAAGAGCACCACCTTTGCACATTCACTAATTCTCTTAAAAGGATCCTGTTCACCTCCCATCTCTCTTTCTCTCTTCTCTTCTCTGCCTGTCTCTCTGTATCTCTCCTCTCTCCTTACCTCTTCTTTCATTTCCTCCCCCTTCTCCCCTCTTTTCCCATTCCCTTTCCCCTAATGAAAAACTCCTCCATGTGAAAAAAAAGTATGCAAGGTCTCTCTGCTTCGCTAAATAAGCAGACACTTATGTCAGTAGCACATTAAGGGCACTCACAAACATCCATTAAATACAACAGGGTGAGTGGCAGGGAACCTGGAATCCAGTACCAAGTCTGCCCATACCACACTGTTGAGCTTTACCCTGATGTTTGCTTTATTGTATGTAGTATAAATGATTTGGGTTGTATTAGAACAGAAGCATCCTCCTTTCCATTGCTTAAATTTGGCTTTCTCCCTAGTTTGTTTCTATCCATTGCAGGCTTCTCCTGCCTTTCCTCTTAGATACATTTTAATGATTTTGACTTACTATCGCACAAAAACATCACACACCCCAATATAATTATGTCTTTTGTTGTTGACTGTTCTCTAGAACTGACATTTCAATCAATAATCTGTGTTGAAATCATATGAGAATTATAATGACCTAGGTTTTATGTGATACTCTAAAAGAATTTTTTCACTCAAAATGGCACTTCAATTTATATTGCTATTAGACTCCTCACCTTTATTCTTTAAGTACAAATTATGAGAATGAAGATTGAGATCATGTCCTTTTGTTATTAAAGCTAAAAGAATATTAAGATTCTGTAAGGAACTTCTCACATGAGGTATTAATGAAACTTAGCTACTTCCTTTTTAAACTGTTTTTTATAGACCTGAAACTTCATGAACTGAATTATTGTAAATTAAAAATATGTCTACATTCCTTTTAGTAATAAAATGTTTTTAACATCCTCAAGAATTGTTTTCCTAAGTCAAAACCACTCTTATCCTAGCTCTTAATGAGTGACCGAAATGGGTTGTCTGAAATAACTTACACTTTGTGTGGTTTTGGTTATTTTTCAGAGCTATTTCTTGAACATCCATTATGCACATCTATCAGTTGGTCGTTGAAGACTGGAAACTAAAGGGATCCTTTCTTCAAGAACTTTATTGTAAAGAATCAGTTCACACCAAAGAGTGGGTTAATACTTTTTGGCTTTTTGAGACAGGGTTTCTCTGCGTAGCTTTGGAGCCTATCCTGGCACTCGCTCTGGAGACCAGGCTGGCCTCGAACTCACAGAGATCCGCTTGACTCTGCCTCAGGAGTGCTGGGATTAAAGGCGTGCGCCACCAACGCTCGGCCAGAGCAAAATTTTAAAAAGGTGTTTGATAGTATTTATTTCATGTATTTTCCCACCCTCCAGTAAATTAAAGTAAAAACATACTTCCTCGTTGCAAAATAAATTCTATTACTTTATATTAGCATAGAAGAATACATGAAAATATTTTCCTAAAGTTCTCAGGTGTTACTGGCATAACTTTTAAAATTTGCATAAAGAGATGCTATATTTCCTAAAATAACTTTCTAATTCTAAAGGGGTGGAGGGGCGGTATGAGACACAAATGAAACTAAGAACCATAAGGATTTGAAGTTTCTCTTTGGGGGATATTTCTAAATGTTTGCGGGTGAGAAAATTGCTTGTCCCTAAAACGACCTACACGAGCTGAGGGACTCCTTTTAATTTTTTCATTCTTCAGAGCATAACAGGTGAAAATACCTGGCATAAGCCAGTTCTTTTCGCGCACAAATATTCAAAAAAAAGAACAGAATAAACGTCAGGAGCAAGCCGATTGGCTGCAAAGTAAATGACGCAGCGCGCCACAACCCGCTAAGCATCCGCCTCCCAGATGCGATTGGTCCCTACGGCAAGCGACCAGGAACAATTCCTGAAAGTTGATCTCGGCTTCCGGGTTCGCTAGGACAAAGATGGCGGCGGCCAGGTGTTGGCAGCTGGTCCCCCGCCGGGGACTGTCCCTTCACGCCGCTGCTGAGGCCTCCGCCTCGGCCAGCAAGGTGAGCGACCCGGAGGTCGTGGCGACGCCCGTGGCGCGGTACCCGCCGATCGTGGCTTCCATGACCGCCGACAGCAAGGCGGCGCGGCTGCGGCGGGTGCAGCGCTGGCAGGCGGCGGTGCACGCGGCCCCGTCCGTGGACGAGAAGGTACGCATTCTCACCAAGATGCAGTTCAAGAAGTACATGGTGTATCCCCAGACCTTCGCCCTGAACGCCGATCGCTGGTACCAGGGCTTCACCAAGACCGTGTTCATCTCGGGCCTGCCGCCCGCGCCCGCTCAGTCCCGGCCCTCGCTCGACCTGGCGGGCCTGCGCGCCGCTGTGTGCGACTGCATCCTGCAGGAGCATGTCTACCTGCGCCGCCGCCTGCGCCCGCATCTCTTCGATCGGCGCCAGGCCCTCGTCTCACCCCTCCTGGACCGACTGGTGGAGACTCTCGTGAGCCTGCTGGTCCCACTCAACCCTGCCCTGGCCACCGCCGCCCTCGGTGAGCTAGCCACCCAGAGAACCGGGGAGGTGGGGACGCGGTGGGGCAGGACTCCTCAGGATTGCTATTCCTACCCTTGTTGCCTCCAGACTTCCCAGCCGGTTTAGTAGCACTCTGGGAGTTGGGGTTTACACACCCGAGTTTCTCGTGGCCTCCCCTGCCAGCGACTACTTGTTAAAGTTTAGACTCAGCTGAAGTTCATCCCATTTCCGTGCCTTGACCCAGTTTCGTGTCTGTCCAGCCAAAAGTTTAAGAGGCTTCTTGAGTGGTTGTCTTTTGACCGACACCTCCACAGGAAAGCTGGGTAACCATAGGTAAAAGATCAACCTCTCTTACTTTGCCTAATTTAATTAGGGCAATACTATTTGGTCATAGAATTATGAAGGCTAAATAATAGATATTAGCTAAAGTTCCTAACATTTCCTTAACAATCACTGTGTCTGCCCTTTTTCCAACTAAAAGCCAACTAATGAATCCTCACAATAACACAATAGATATCATAAATTCATTTTATAAATGAAGACTAAAATGACACATGTTAAGTGTTGCTGTCTTAAGACCCAGTATCTGGTAGGTTTGGTGGTCAAGCTTTAGGCCCAGTAAACAGAAACTTGTTTGTTCAGTGTGGACATGAAAAATAATGTGTAATTTTGTTTGTGTCTGATGGGATGGTGGTGCTGAGCACCGAACTCAAGGACTAGAATACACTCTACCATTGAGCTACACTCCATCTGAGAATGCGTTTGTAATTAATTCATTTATGTCTATGATCCAGAGGGTGTCTTCATACTTAATGAATTAATTCTTCATGGCTGTAGATGTGTGCTGAACTGAACCTTGTGGTGTCTGTATTACTTCTCTTTCTCACTTACAAAGGAAGTGGTATTAGGAAAACAGTCACTTTTGACTACTCACCATTGGTGGCTTAGGAAGCTTAACTTCATTCATACCAAAATTCTTGTATAAAATGGCAGTGATGCAGTTATATGTACCTTTAGAGTAATTGTGAAAGTGAAGTTAGTGCTTCATAGAACAGTTCCCACTTTATTCTGGTGAGTGATATTGCCTTCCATTCGAGCATCTTCATTAAGTGAGTAACCCTGTTAATTAACAGTGTTTAGCATAATGAAGTTTTGAGTGCTGCACTTGAGACTTGTAACCCAGATTCTTCATCACTTAATATAAATATATTTATATCTATATATTTTAGACATGCCATTCTTAACATGTTTATGACTAAGTTAATAACCGGTTTTCTCTACATAATGAAGAAAACTTTGAATATCTTTTGATAGATTGTAAGCGCCCGGTTGACTTTTACTGGCTTCGTGGTGAAGAATGCATTCCTGCTGGTCATCGAAAAGGTCGTATTGATGCTTTACGGTATCAGATAAATGATAAACCACACAACCAGATCCGAATATCTCAGCAACTCCCTGAGGTGAGGTTTTATGTCTCTTGGCATCAGGTGTAAGCATTGCCATGGGCCAGTTAGGTAGCCAGGTGAATATGGTGAGGTGTTTTGGGTAACCAGGTGAATATGGTGAGGGATCTTGGGTAACCAGGTGAATATGGTGAGGGATCTTGGGTAACTCTCTTGCCTTCCATGTTTGATTAATGATGGCAACTCATCTGGAAACCTTGCTCAACTTTCTGATTGTGTATAGTGTGTTCTGTGAAGGGTCAAATGATTTTAAACATGTAAGGCATCAATGTGCTAAAAATCCATTTATGATTGTATATTACAGCAGGAGTTTTAAATTTTTTCTATGTATGACCACTTTGGGCCTATCAGTCGTTATTAGTGTAGCTGAGCACTTAACTTTTGAAAATGTTGTCTGAAACACCCCAGGACTCAGAGCATTTCAGAGTTTTGAATTAGGAGTGTCTGTCGTGTAGCCTATGAGGATGTTCTAAACTGTGGATACACTGACATCTGAAGCCCTTCTAGTCCCTAGCATTTTGATTGAAAGATACATACATAATCAGATCATTTTGTAAGAAAGAATTCATCGGAAAAATGTTCAATCTAAGTTAATTGTAAGTGGATACAGATGTGTCTGAATTCACTTTGCGTTTTTTTTTTTCCTTTAAGTTTGTGCCATTAGATTATTCCATTCCTGTAGAAATCCCTGTTATGAAATGTAAACCAGACAAGCTTCCATTATTCAAACGGCAATATGAAAACACCATATTTACTGGTAAGTTTCTCTGTACGCATTGATCCATGAGTACATTCGGAATGTGCAAAGTGGAAGCATGCTTTAACTTTAGTGGAAATTTTGAATTATCATATCTTACTGTTTTTGATGGAGACAGGTTTTCTGTAGCTCAGTTGGCATTGAACTAACTATGTGGCCCTGGCTGGTCTTGAACTGGTGGCAGGAGCTCTCCAGCCTCTGCCTCCTCATGTAGGAGTATATTCTACCACACCATGTCAAGTTTAATTCTTGAAGACTAAGAAGTTTGATTGGCTATGAGCAATATCAGTCATAATCTCAAGGTATTGTAACATGAATGCAAATTGGAGAAAAATTAGATCTTTGGAAGTGTTTTTGCGTCTGCTGAATTGAGAACATTTAACCTTTAAAAATTGTTATATGGAAAAGTAGTTTGTATTTTGTATGTTTAAATCTGGATGTGGGATCCTGAATGGCATTTTGTTGAAGCAACACATGGTAATTACATACATCAGGAGTTCAAACACTAGTAGGCCCCATGTCTGCCCTAAAACTCCTTGACTTTTTATCCCTTTCATACACGTATTAGTTCCTAGATGACCCAACGAAGACTTTAAGAAAGCAGTATGTTAGCCCTCTATGCCATTTTATTAGACCTTTCTCAATCACTTGGTCTTAGTGACTAGGGAATCTTTTTTGAAACTGCTTTGACAATGAAATCGAGCTTGTCAGTATTTTATGAAAACTGGACCATCAGTCCTTTCTGCCTAAGCTCTCCTTTCCCCGTTCCGTTTCTTTCCTCCTTTTTTTATCCTCTGGTTTTGTTTCTCTTGTCCTTATTTCTTTCTTTTCTTTGACCCTGACTAGATTTATACTCACTCTTGAGTGACAGATGGCCTTGAAACTCTGCAGATCATCCTGCCACAGATGCCTATTAGAGGCGGGGCCTCTAGATTGGCATGTGCCACCATGCCAATGTTGTTTGTGTACATTCAGGGTCAAAGCAGGGCTTCCTGAATGCTAGGTGAGCACTCTGCCCAATAAGCTCCTTACATAGAAATGGAGTATTAAAACCTTAAAAAAAATGAACAAATATTATTATTACACTAATTGCAAAGAAGTTCTTTTGTGGTTTTATTTTTTGTATTGTGAATATGTGTGTATAATATGAGTGTGGGTGTATGAATACCACAGGGCACATATGGAGGTCAGATTGACTTCATGGAGTGCACTCTTCTGCAGTGTGGGCTCCAGGTGTCCAACTAAAGTCATTAGGGTTGCCAGCAAGCACTTTACCACCTGAACCTTTGTAAAGTGTTCACGCCGAGGGATTCTGCCGCAGTAGCTCTTAATAATGACTGAGAGGGCTGACAAAATTAAATAGCGGAGAATTGTAAGTGCCTTTTATATGTATCCTTCTGGCTTATTTTGAGCCCTGGTGAGCTTTGTGATAAGGTGCAGGTTGAGGAAGTGTTTTCAGGTAACTTTACCATAGTCAGTGAAAAAAATGTGCAAGGCGTTTCCATTTATGTATTGAGAGTACCTGGACATGATGTGCGAAGAAGAGAGATGTGCTTGAGACAAACACTAGCTAGCATATGTGCCTCCTGCTTCTGTGCACTCTCATTTCATCTGAAATGTTTTTATTGTTTCCATCAGGCTCCAAAACAGCAGATCCGTGCTGTTATGGCCACACCCAGTTTCATCTGTTACCTGACCGTTTAAATAGAGACAAGCTGATAAAACAAAACCAAACTGAGCAGGTAGAAGTTGTTTGTAGAGCTAATGCCCTTGCAAGTCTTTTTGCTTGGACTGGAGCTCAAGCTATGTACCAAGGTAAGCCCAGTGTTATGGCAGTTTTCATTCTTGAAAGTATAACCTGTTGAGAATGGATTATAAAGATTGTTTTCTTTAGGTAAGACACAACCTAGATCTGAACATTTTGAAAAGTTTACATTGACACAAAATGCAGTTATCTAGAAATCCATAATGAAATACATTTTACATTTGAAATTTGCAAGTAAACCTGAATATTCTTTTTGATCTTTTACTGTGTTTACTTCCTGTGTAGACAAAAAACGTTTTCTAGTCTTTTTCACAAACATTTCAAAAACTACTAGTGAGTAAATCAAATCTTTGTAGATTTTCTCACTTTGTAAAGTTCTGAGTTAGGAAAGAAAATGATAAATGACATGGAAGTCAAGAGTCCCATGAGGAAGGCTCTCCCTCTGTAGATGCAAGTGTGTTCAGTGAGGCCTATGGGCCACAGCATGAGTGTTAGGTCACAGGGTGACTTCCTGTGGATTGAGTATTCTTCACCTTTATGTGGGTCCCAAGAATGGAACTTGGGGCTATAACAATGTTGCGTACTGAGCCATCTCACCAGGCCTTGAATGCTTTCTTTTTATGGCAGCACTGTTAACTGGAAGAACAGACAGGGGAGAGCTTCTCTTCTGAAAGCACACTGTTTTCAGGGTGGTGATGTTATAATAAAACTAGACCAGCCATGAGAAGTATTACGATTTTTGGATGGTGGTTATAAGTGAGGTATGAGGCAAAATCGATCTGAATACATTATGTCTGAATGTCATTATGGGAAGATGTCCAGAAATGTCTTTCAAACAGACCTGGATGCAGAATCTAGGGAAGACACATTGAGATAGAGGAGTAGGAAAAAAAACAAGTGTCTGCATTGAGAACAGAGAGGCTGGACCTGTGGAGGTGGCTAAAGGAAGGGGAAGGAGAATGCTAAGCAGTGGCAAGTACAAAGTATGTCATGTAGGACTTTACTTCCTGGCTGGAGTTTGGACCGAGGACTGGTATCCACCAAGCAGATCCTCTACCATGAGCTACAGTCCCTGTCCTCCTGCTCTTTCCGAGTCCAGTGTGAGCTGTTTGGGTTCTCCTGCAAAGGCTGAAGTTACAAAATATGAACTAGGTTAATTCTGCACAATAACCCAAGATGGATATTAATACAGATTGTTCTTACTGGAGTCTCCTTTTCAATTGTCAGTGTGCATTTCAGCTTTATGCTTCCATTATTGGCTTCTGTTTCTTTACTAGGAAAGGAAGATGGTAGGTGGTGGGCTTGGGTTAGTCAGAAAGTGTAAGTGATACCTTCCAATGGCACTGTATACACATGGACTATAAACTCTTACCTACTGCGTTTGAGCAATGACTTTGCTAGAAGTCTCCATTAAGGGTTAAATATAAAATATATGTGTGGAGAAGTTAAGTTGATTCCTGGCTTTGGCAGTATTGTAAAATAGTAAACCAGTCAGTTTAGAACAAGAGTGAAACCGAAACTTCACTAGTAAAGGTACCAGCGCATCCTGGAACCTTATGACCTGAGACACCAGATGCAATGACAGCAATTCTTAAAACTTCTTTTAAAATATTCAAAAGGCACTGGATTTTTCAAGGGTGTGATGTTGAAACCATAGAAAACTTCATTTTACTGAGGATTTTGAGAGCCTGTGTCTGTGTTTGTATTTGGGGAAATAAATGGTCATAATGGATATTGGGTTTTACATGGTGCTAGTGTGGATGTTTTCTGAGCATATTCATGCAATTGAGTTAATATCAGATGCAGGAGGATTAATGTAGGTAAAACTTCTTAGGTAACTAAGTGAATGCTGGAAGCTATTGGAGCTTGAAGTTGTAAAAAAAGATACGTCATTAGTTTGGAGACTCTTGAAGGGAGGAAACATTTATACAGAAATAGAATATAGAGTTAGTGACAAAAGCAGGGAGACTGAGATCTCAGGGATTTGGTATTTCAGAGGTCCTTACCTCTGTGTTTTGCTTTGATAAAATCCATCAACATGTGTAAATCCCCACATTGCTTTCTTCTACAGGATTCTGGAGCGAGGCAGATGTTACTCGACCTTTTGTCTCCCAGGGCGTGATCACAGACGGAAAATATTTTTCTTTTTTCTGCTACCAGTTAAATACTTTGGCACTGACTGTACAGGCTGATCAAAATAACTCCCGTAAAAACATATGTTGGGGGACACAGAGTAAGCCTCTGTACGAGACTGTGGAAGATAACGACGTGAAAGGCTTTGATGACAATGTCCTCCTGCAGATAGTTGACTTTCTTCTAAATAAACCGAAAGAAGACAGAACACAGCTGTTGGGAAGTCAGGAGAAAGCCCTTGATCTGGGACCTTGAGGATATTTAAATTTGATCAGAGGAATAATAAACTCATTTAAGAATTCTGTAACTGTCAGTTATTAAACACATTGTTTTTGAAAACCAACAGTTCTTATGTTAACCTGTCATTAACCTTTAATTCAGATTCTTTGCTGAAAGATTTAGTTTTAGATGTAATGAAGGCGATTTAAAAATGATTTTTTTCAGCTGTTATGCCTTAGGAGGCAGTGAATGGAAGAAGTGGTCTCTAGCAACTTGTATTCTGACCTGCATACATGTCCAGGGATTTAGATATAGACATTTTCAAAATTAGAGTTTGTCTTCAATTTTATATGAAATTAGTTTCATATCTCATAATTGAGCTGGCCTGAGTGAGTAAGCTTGTGGATAATTTTCTGATTTTTCTCAGGAAAAAAGATTTTCTAATTAGGAAAAAAACTCCATTTTAATAAGATACGACATTGCCAGGTCTAATGGCACATGCCTATAATCCCACCACTTAGGAGGTGAAGGCAAGAGTATTATTAGTTCAAGGTCTTCCTCAGCTACCTGAACCCCTGACTGAAACAACTTCGTTGGTCGAACTCCAGTCAGCAGCTGTTAACATGTCAAACTCACCTCTAAGCAACTTCATTGTGTTTGGAAAAGCATTTTTAAAATCATATTTCCTACAGGTCACTAAGGCACACATACTGACATCAGAGGGTAATTTCAAGTCACTTCTCTCCTTCCACCAAGTGGATTCCGAGGCTAGAATGCAGTTTAGCAGGCTTGGCAGCAAGCACCTTTCTCTGGTGAGCTATCAGGCCAGTCCCTGTGATTTATTACTGTTTTTTATTATTATTATTATTATTACTTTTATTTTTTGAGATGATACAGTTTTTTTCCCCCTTCCCTTTCCTCCCCATTTAAAAAGTTTGTATTTAAGTGCCTGTGTTATTGTATGTATTTGCCATGTGTGAGAGTGCCCAATGTACACAACAGGGTGTTGGATCCCTGGAACTGGAGTTAATAGATGGCAGTAAGCCACCTACCTGACTTGAAAGCTTGGAACCAAACTTAGGTTCCCTGTAAGAGCCACAAGTGCTGTTAAGTGCTGAGCTGTATTTCCAGCCCCAATTATTTTTATAATGACCTAAAGGAACTAACTGCCTTTGGGTTAAGAATGCCGGCAATACTTACTAGAAATGAATCAAATTGATGAGAAATCTAATTTGATAAACAGGAAAGGAACCCTGTGTATGTATACTAATCTTTTGCATATTAAGAAGATATAAATGAAATCTTACCCCAGCCCTTGGTGACAAGTTCATTTAAGTAGGAAAAAAAACCAAACCCATTAAATGAAAGACAGACTATCCTGTATTTTGCAGTAAATGAGTGATTATAAAGTTGTGTGTCAGTGTGCACCTCAAAAGGCAGTCTGCTTTAACCAAGCTAGGTGGACTTTGTAGTTACTAGCATTCCAATTTTGAATTACTTTAGGTCAGTTTCCATTGGGTTTAGCCTCTGGAAAACATGTCTTTGGATGTTTAGCCATATAAAACTTGCCTTTTATTTGCAAATGAACAATATGAATTTTAGGATCTTCTGAAATCTTTCAAGAAGTTTATTAATCATACAAACAGAGAGTGTGGGCAAGATTTACAGCTCGAATGTACGTCAAACAAGGATAATTTAGGTCAGCAACTGATCTTTGGTCATGCCGCTCATTGTTATTTAATAGTGTTTTAATTAATTGAAGAGTAAAGAATTATAAAGGAATTATAAAACACCCAAATTCAGATTTTCTTGAAAAAGTGGAAGAACTGGCAACTTCACAGTTATGTTCTCACATGTCAACAACACTAGACCGGATCTGGGCATTGCCTGCTCTGGGTCCTTGTGGTGGGCCGTACGTCACTCTGGTTTGTCACGGTGTCCACCACTCTTCCTTTTTAATTCTGCTAACGTCATCGGATCTACCTTATTAAACTCTGGGAAATGCTTTGCTCCTGAGACATTGAATTTATGACTGCCACAACCTAATTTACTGTTTGGAACTCGAATTATTGTTAGCAAAACTCAATCTTTACTGTTAATTTTGGGGCTTCAGAGTCTGTTAGCTAACAATATATATTACAATAATCATAAGCTCACAGGACTTGTTTTAAGTTTGTGCTTTTGCTCATTGGTTGCTAAATTGAAGTCTTCAGTATCTTGCTCCCTGTTGGTTGGAGATACCCTTCAGCTTTTCTCTCTACGGGGCTTTCAAGACAGCATCATGGACTCTTGCAAGAGAATCTGTACAGAGCCTACTAACAGGAATACTGGCCAAAAAAAAATTCACTATGTCCAATTTCAAACCAAGGAGAAGGGGTTACACAATGGTGTGGTCAAAGAGCCACTGATTTGAGGAGTATGTTTTCTCCCCCAAAATGTTATAAACACAGCTGAAGAGAATATGACTGGAGAGTATGGATAAAACTTCTAGAACTAATGTTCTTTTCATAGATGATAATTAACACTCTGCTGTTTTTATGCCTAGAAGCAATGGGAATGTGTGGACAAAGAGTAAATGAAGATTCAATTAGTGGATATAGGAGCCTATCTAGCTAGAGAGTGTTTCCAATGGAAAAAGATGGAGGCTTTATCTGTGTGCAGGATTTTCACTTGTTTTTTTTTGGCAACCCTTATATAACCAATCCGTGCTGTTCTGAATGTTTTGCCACTCAGTGTTTTCAATGTTGATTAATAATATTCCTGCAGATATTCAGTGGCAGTGTTTCTATAAGTGACCAGATATAGCACGTAGGGTTGCATGGATTATTTTCTTTTGCAAAGGACTTTCATGGCATATACATTTATTTCTGGAACTGTAGTTTTATTAATGAAACAGGTAGTCAGTTTTCAGTTGGCATTGACAGTTGGAGGATGGTGTTTGCAAGTATTCAAATTAACCTTTGTAAATTATCCCCTTCACCCCTATTTTATGTGCCTTGACAAAGAAGTAAGATACCTGGACTGTTCTCATAGGAGCAACTATATGTTTTCCTTGTAGTCTTAAGTGTGCTGAGAAACTTCTTTAGGTTCTTGACTGCCAAGTATGTGGTAAAATATGTAGGACGTAGCCCTGGCCATAAGCAGATGTCCTAACCCATTACATTGGATTTATCCAATCCCCCATTACAAGCACACCTAGCTAGGGTGTTTCTTGCTGTGCATTGTAAAGGTCTCAAGAGCGCTCCTGTGTGCATTTTCCTGCAGTGAATACATTGGACTGATCAACCTGTTATCAGGCCTTCTAACCAGCTTGATTGTCATGGCAAAGTGATCCCTTTAATGTTTACAAGCTTTCTTGAGAATTAACCATCGCTGAAAGACCAGTTTCAACTAGCAGTGGATAGGGGTAGGAGTTTGAAAAGCCAAGCCACAGGCAACCTTGCTATACAAAGTCCTCTAGAAACTACATCTTTATAGTGTCTTATAAAGAAATGATTGTACACATGATGTTCCTATTCGTTGCAACCAGCTTGAAGAGCTCCAGCTGGACTCAGGTTGAATGAGATCCAGAAACTCCCCATCATTCAGATACATGCGCAGGAAGGTGGGAGAGAAGGGAAACATATGGCAAGCCCGTTTCTTAGTGCCAGGTATTACATTGGCATTAAAGTTGCCAACACTCACAATCCTGTTCATTTAGAACATGCTGAGGACATCTAGTCATTTATTGCAAGCTCTCCAGGAGACATAGATAGAGGGACACTTTTATAGCAGTGTTCTCTGTAAAACCTTATAGCATTTATACTCACTTGTTTCAAGTTATAATGAATTTTATCCTCTTCAGGTAAAAATGGATGATTTTGCTTACAAAATCAGCTTTTCATATAGTTTTGATTTTCCTTCATAAACTTTGGATCACAGGCTTTGTTGTTATGAAACCACAATTATTATTATTTTTTTGTAGAACATTTGAAAGAAAAGGCAAGTGGAGAAGAGAATCTCTTGCTGTCAAGCTTTCCATAAATCCATCCTTGAATTGTGTTGGTATTTTATAGTTTTGAAGTCATGCTACAGATACAGGTTTTATTTTCATCTCCCATAAGCACTTTCTCCAGTCATCAATTTTTTGTATTGTATGGTGGTTTAGAGGTATTTACTAGGAGACTGAATGTTAATGTTATTATAGTATTCTAAATTAAAAGCATCATATAAACATGGGAATACTATA
This sequence comes from Cricetulus griseus, assembly GCF_003668045.3. Classification (NCBI taxonomy): domain Eukaryota; kingdom Metazoa; phylum Chordata; class Mammalia; order Rodentia; family Cricetidae; genus Cricetulus; species Cricetulus griseus. Next base: position 336,012,051 of record NC_048595.1, on the reverse strand, counting down.
ATAAATTTAGTCATTTACAGGAGGAAAAAGAATTAAATTTTTTTTCCATTATAATGAAATCCAAGCAGGACAATTATATAAGATTAGTTAGTGTGGGTGTGAATGTATTTAATGTGAGGATGGTTCACAAGCACTTGGATAATTAAATCCTGACTTCAAACATATTTGTAAGATTTCCATATCTTACCACCTGCGTGTGATTCATAACTGGAAAAAATAAAGAAACCTTGTATTTTGAAAGATATTTAAAAATATCTATACAATTATCTTGCGGTGAAGTATAATTTCTTTTGACCTTTGGAACTCAGACTTTTAAATGTCATTTAAAAAAACAGTATTAGGAAAATTAGATAAGCTTAATTTCATTTCAGAATCTGTGTGGCAGTTGAATCTGAAAGTGGAGACAGAATTCTTTGTGTTGTCATTAGCTGCCTAAATGATGGCTTTAGATCAGTATATTATTTTTCTTGAGCTTACTTTCTCCTATAAGTTCAGAGAATTGGATAAGAAAATCTTTGAAGTTCCTCTTAACAAGATGAGTCATTTTAAGTCCCGCATGACTCATGCGATGTGCTGCTAACATTGTTGAAGGTTTCTCTGTTAGAACTCCCAGTGGGGAACCTAAGTGCTAAAGAGCTAAGCGGGTTCATCTTCCTCTTTCACTGGGTGTCCTCAGAGGTGGGCTCCCATTCCCATTTTTACCCCCATAACCATATCCCTTGGGGTTACAGCAGAAACATGGGGAATAAAAGGAAACCTTAGCATCCATCATAGACCACCCACTACTTAGTAGTGTGATATCCTCTGAAACATTTGCAGCAAAGGTCAGTGCTTGGAGAATAAAGATGTGTTACCTCTCATGGCTGCTGCTTTCTTGATTGGAACTGTAGTAATAAATAGACACTGTTTCCTTGAGCTTAAATCTCTTTTCTCCTGGTTTGCAACCATTGCCTTCAGCTAGGTACTTTGAAAATATTTTTGTTAACCCTTTGAGAATTTTGTAAGTTGTATTTTTATCATATTCATTTCCCTTAAAGAAGTGAAACTTTCTCCTTACTGCTGTCAATTACCAATATCATGACTGCGTCTCCTTATCCATGCTGGGAATTTTTTTCTGGTTTGATCATGACACAAGTGGTGTGTGAGTTCATATGTGCAGCTGCCTTATTTTGTCCTGCAGTTTCGTCGTAGTCATCTACCACCATTGGCTCTTAGAGTCTTCCTCATCTTCCACAAGGATCCCTGAGCACTGGAAGTAACGACTGGGCTATAGATGTCCCTTTTAGGTCTATGCACTCATCAGTCACTTGTTCTCTAGGCTTTGACCAATTATATCTGTGTTAATCACCATCCTCTGTATGAAGGCATTTCTCTGATGAGGATTAAATCCACTATTCTTTGTATTAAATAGTGTCTGTAGTAGTAACTTTAATACTATGTCCCCTTAGCTGAATACTAGTACATTCTCTCAGAGGGTCTATGACCTGTCTAGCCCTAGGTTCTTGACCCTGTTAAGGGTACCAGATATGTGTCCATCTTGTGGAGCATGTTTAATCCATTTGGAAAGTGGTTAGTTACTCCCATGACATTTATGTCACTGTTGCACCAGTGACTTGGCAGGTCAGTCACTATTTTTGCTTGCAGTATTTACAACTGACTAAGACTGATGATTACTTTCCTCCTTTGGTACCCTGCCTACTATTTTCCAGTACTATGAATGTTAGCCAGTAGGATGAAGTGTCCACGTCAATAACAGCTTGAGTTTTCCATGTTTTATGACTCAAGTATATGTCATGCTTAGGAGAAAGAGCTTGAACATTGAGCTCTGGAGGACAGCCAAAATCAATGGCAATAGACAGTAATAGTGGGGGTCTATGTGAATTGGCCAACAACTCCAATAGAAGTAACCCATTCCTGGCACTGGCCTTTTTATTTGCTAGTCTGTTGTATCTAGCAATATTATTGTTGCTCCTTTTAAACTTTTCATTATATGCATATATTTCTATTTTAGGAAGCATCCAGAGCAGTTTTTTTTTTTTTTTTTCCCCCGAGACAGGGTTTCTCTGTGTAGCTTTGGAGTCTATCCTGGTACTCACTCTGGAGACCAGGCTGGCCTCGAACTCACAGAGATCCACCTGCCTCTGCCTCCCGAGTGCTGGGATTAAAGGCGTGCGCCACCAACACCCCGCCAGAGCAGTTTTTTATGTGACTTTTTCAGAACATCTTTAATGATAGCTACCTTCTTCATCTTCCCTCCTCTACTCTGCAAGCCCACCTCCCATCTCTCTTTCCTCCTGTACTCTTCAAGCTCACCTCCCAGCCCACTTAACCCATTGCATTCTTCTCTTTTTGTATTTTACTGTGTTCTATCTTGATTCCCTTGAAAGCCCACACTCCCCATAATACCAGACTAATTTTCTGACCTTTATGGATATTCCAAATGTAGCAAACATATCTAAAGATTAGAAGCAAAGATCTACAAATGAGATGTAAACATGTCTTTGTGGGTCTTGGTTACCTTATCCATAATGATTGTTTCCAGCTCCATGCAATTACTTGAGAAATTTATAATTTCTTTTTTCTAAACATCTGAATAATATACCATATTGCATTTTCATTATCCCTTCATCAGTTGAAGAAAAATCCAGGCTGTTTCCATTTCCTGGGGAATGGAATAGAGAATTGTAAATAGAGAATCAATGAACCTGAGTGAGAAAGTATCTCTGTTGTAAGATACAGCTTTGGGTGTATGGCCAAAAGTGGCATACCTGAATCATGTGGTAGATCTATTTTTAGGTTTTCAAGGATTCTCCACACTGATTTCCTTATGAGTTTTCCTGCATGAGTTTGCACTCCAACCACAGGTGAATCAAGTACCCTCCTTTGCTCACTTTCACACCAGCATTTGTTTTTGATCTTAGCTATTTTGACTGGGGTAAGAATACATTACTAAGAATACCTGTTGATTTTCGTACACTGCTTCATCAATACTAAGTACATTTGTTGATACAATCAACATACATCCAATTAAAAAATGATTTAAAAAGGGAGGGGTTCATGATTTTTAAGAAGTTATTGGAGGAAATCCCAGTTTATGATTTTTAGTTATCACGTCATGGAATTTTTATTTATGTTTCATTATCCCTATAGTTAATTTGCTATTTGATAAGTTTGCAGGATTTTAAGTGGTTTATAAGAACAGGGTGCCCCGCTTCTCTTAGGAGAGTAGAGAGTTTGATACAAAGTTTTAAATTCACTACATGGAAGGAATGCCTTTATTACTTTCATTGTTCAATTTCAGATCAGATTTGGGTTACCTGTTTTATTTAATACACTTAAGTCAAACTCGTGTCTAAATATACAGTGCATTCTTATTCTACACTTATATGTAAGCTTGAACATGACTAAAGGAGTTTGGGTAAATGATGAGTTTGTTCCCCCAAAACTAATGGCTTATAAACCATAAAAAATGTGTGATCAAGGCACAAGATGTACCCAGGTCATGCTATCAGTTTTGCTGAGAATCAAATGCCATAAATCTCAAAATATTTCTTCTGACTGAATCCTTTCTCCTCTGTGTCATGAAATACTTCCCAGACACCACATTTTCCTTTTACATTACTGTGGAGCTAGGTCATTGCCCCAGTGGAGGCTCCCATCTTTCTTGAGAAGTTAGATTTCCATGCCTCCTTTACTCCTGTTTCCTTGGTCACTGTGCCACCCTTTGGGCCATTCTTCACTATCTTTTCTCTTCTATTCTCTTTTCACAGCAATTCAGTATGTCATTTTTACCTATAGCTTTGCTTTCTCACAGAGTCACGGCTGCTCAGTCAGCATCTCCTGTCAAAATTATGTGAGTTTTCAAAAAATACATAGACTCTATTAGCTACAGTTAAGATAAATAATGACAACAGTTGCATTCCAAGATTTGGTAGTTAATAGTCATGTGTAGAACTTCAGCTAACATGTTTTGACATAAAAGCATCACACTCTATTGCTTTGAGTTGATACACACTGTCTCTAACTGTGGTTAGTAAAAGGAGACTGCAGTAAGTTTATCAGTTAGCATTGTCTTGTCTTCCCTTGACATCCTAGACAAATAGATTTGTGACTGTTGCTATGGGACATTTTTCTTGCTGCCAGGCATATTGTAGAGCCACATAGATCTTGTGGAGAAGAGGCTATATTTTTAGTAAAGGAAATGTTTCCTCTTGGGGAAAGTAGTGAATGTGAATGCTTTAAAACAAGTGATAAGGAATGGAGGTCATTTATTGTATCTGTCCTCTTTGTCCTATATTTATAGTCACTAAGCATTCCCTGGGGATGGAGCCCAGAGCTGGGATTGTGGAAGTACAAATTTTATATTGTGGTAGTAATATGTCACTTCAACATATGATAAAAGAGAACTTTAATAATTTATAATCTGGAGATACTGGGTGATAAATTAGTATTTCAAGCTTACTAGATATAGTTATACTAAAACCTGATTATTTGAAAATGATGAAATATCTGCAATGGAGAAGGCATTGTTGGACTTGAGGGAAAGTAATAAACCATTTAAGTGGGAGCTGATTTTTGTGGGAAATCCTGTGCATTTATCCAACACAGTGGAACAGTAGAAATACTTAAATCTGATACCAAAGCCTATTGAGAGAATTATTTCTGTTGTACATCTGGGTTCCCAGCTGGGAAGAATCAAGTATTGGAAGTAACTTTACATATAGATATTTGAGTCATCTGAGCTGTCCTCACTCATATGTATGGAATCTGGTGCTGACTGTTGGCCTGAGATCATAGGCATAGCATCTTCATGGGGCCGAAACTTCCCATAGTCTGGCAATGCTTGGTAGTTGTCCTTTTTCATGAAGGATCAGCACTCTAAAAACAGGTACCTAGGCAGAACTAATGAAGACACCGAGGCCTTTTCTGACTTAGCATCAGAATGTCCAATGTGTCTCTTCTTCTATAATCAATGTGCAAAGGCTGTTGTAAGTTCACCAAGATTAAAGACACTATATTCCGCACTTCTTCATATCAAAAATATATAAAACTTTCGAATCATAGTTTGAAATTTAACCAAAATTAGAAAACAAAGGAAAAATGATGATGCATGGCTTTGGCCTATTTTCCCAGAGAAACTGCCTGTGGAAGGCACTTGTTTCTAATTAAGCCAGGCCTTCTCAAGAGGCTTCTCTGCGGTTCCTGTTCTTATTGGTTTGGGAGCCCTCCTCTCTACCATTAATTTGCCATGACTGTAAGAGTCCCTGACATGGCCCACTCTGTTCAGAACTAACCGACCTTTAAGAAGAACACTGCAATCCATCTTACTGTCCCCTTTGATTGTACCCTGTTTCCTATTTTCTCTTTGTGCCGCTTTCATGCCTTTGCCTCAGAACAATGTATTTGTGTGTGACATGTAACCAGGTCTAAGACCATTCACTAGAAGCATGAAGGCATTACAAGTAATGCACATTCCCCAAAATATGTTGGAGAAATTTGTGAGTATAGACTGACAATACCCCACCATAACTTATATGCTATTGTGAGTAAGCAGGGCCAATGGAACCGTTTTCACCCTTAGGAGACTCCTGTAAAAGACGGATTAAGACAAAGGTTCTCATTACTTTTCATTACCATATTTGCTCTACTGTTCAATGTGCAGAGGGAGTGGACTTTGTCCAGAGATGCCTCCTTTAGACTTTAGACATTAGAATTTCCTAGATTAGATTTTTTTTTTCTCGGAGAGTAGACATCATTTGTATTAGACTACTATTTGGTTAGAATAGGAAAAACCAAAGATCTCCTGCATAAGTTGAGCCCACTCTTAGGTGAATGACACCAAGGGTTAGTCTTTTATTTTTCATGTAACATCATCATATATGTGAATCAAACAATTAAAACAAATAAAATTTTAATGTAAAACACACTGCCACTATTTTCATCACAATATACCAAGCATAAAGGAGTCTCATTTTTTTATTTTTAATTATTCATATTTACATATCCATCCCTCCATTCCCTCGCCCTCCCATCCTCCCATGTTCCCCACCCAACCCACCCCCAACTCTTCGCCAGGGATAGTGAGGCCCTCTACCAAGGATCTTCAAAGTCTGTCATATTGTTTTGGGGAGGGTCTAGACTCTCCTTGCTGTATCTGGGCTGCAATTAAATAAAATTAGTTTTATTCAATTCCTTAGGGAATGGACCCCCAAAGTCCATTTGTGCTCTAGGGATAAACACTGGCTCCACAGTTAGAGGACCCATAGACTGTCTTGGACTCCTAGCTGGTACCCACATTCAGAGGGTTTGGTTTGGTCCAATGCTGTTTCCTCTGCTTTATGACAAGGGTCTCCATGCTATCAGTAAGTCAGGTCCACTGTTTCTGCAGGTCTCTCCACTCCTGTCTTTGTTTTTCTTTTCTTTTTTTTGTTTTTTTTTTTTTTGTTTTTTTTTTTGAGACAGGGTTTCTCTGTGGCTTTGGAGGCTTCCCTGAAACTAGCTCTTGTAGATCAGGCTGGTCTCGAACTCACAGAGATTCGCCTGCCTCTGCCTCCCGAGTGCTGGGATTAAAGGCGTGTGCCACCAATGCTCGGCTTCTCCACCCCTGTCTTGGCTACTTTGCTCAACCCTCCTCCCTCTCCACAACTGAATTCCAGTAGTATGGTTCAGTGCTGGAGGGATAGCTCAGTCATTAAAGGCTAGGCTCACAACCAAAAATATAGGAGTCTCAATTTTAAAGAGACTTAAATAATCTCATCTTTTTAGTTAAGTAATTTAAAACTAATTTTATTTAAGGAGCTATAATTGATGTTTCAACATTTGACATAAAATGTGAATTAGATGTAAGAAAGTGAGGGTGTTTAGTTATTGTAAACTAAGACATATGTATGTGTCAGATATATTCATAAACTTCAAACAAAGCTGTAAAATCTGCCAGTATAGAAATCACATCCCTAAAGCCTTTAGTAACAAACCCTTGGTTAGCAAAAAACACATATCTTATTTTGAGGCACTATAATTTCTGTGACCCATGCTTTGTATCTCTTTGCCTGTGCCTACTTTTGTGAAAATGTAAGTTATCCACATTGCCAAGAATGACTTATTTCATTAGCATTTAATGTTAGGAAGACTATTTTAACTATTTGATGTTAGGAAGTTCGTATTTTTCAGATGTTTGGGCAAAGAAAAAAAAATCCAAAAGCCTGTGAGCTGTTGTTTTCTATACAACTTGAGGTGATGGTATTGTTAAACTAGCTCAAACATTTCTCATATTGGCCAAGAGATTCAGAACCCAAATGTTTACAAAGAACTGTCAAGCACTTGTGTAGCTTGAATTTACTCCAAAACCAAACCAAACCAAAACCAAAAGCAAATTCCATGGGTTCATACACTTTACCTCAGTCCCCAAAATACATTTAAACTGTGCATGCCCTTGATGAGGGGCTCATCTGCTGCCTGTCCTTTTCAGGATTCCAGTCGCAATGACAAGAGTTGTTTGCAGTCTCCCTCTAGAAAAGTTAGGATCTCTGTTTGTTTGTGGTTGTTGTTTTTGTTTCTTTTGATTGTTTTTGTTTTGTTTTGTGTTTTGATCTGGGTGTTAGCAATTTAGCCTAGGATGGCCTAGATCTCCTGTGTGGTCCTGGATGTCCTTGAACTGGCAAGTCTCCTTTCTCAGCTTCTGGACTTCTGGTGTTTCAGGTGGCCACCATCACATTCTGATCTCAGGAGTCTTTCAACTTTCATTCTCTCTTCATATGCAGTCAGTCACTACATCCTGGAGGTTATTAAGGATGTTTCTACCCACTGATCACGGTCTTCTTTAACAGCTGTGTGTTATTTCAGTATCCACCACCCAGCACCTGACATTGCTGAGGGTCCTCCATAGTTTCTCATCTCCACCCTGCCCTTCATTCAGTCCTCACAGCACGGTGAGAAGGATCTTCTTGGTATACGCATCTTTTACTCTAATGAAATCTGTACCTCTGAGGAAGCTGTTGAAGACCTCAGGTTTCTTCTCGAGCTCAACATGTTATCATTCTTAATCTATGATTTGGGAGTCTTGCAGTGACTTTTCACTGAAGTTCTTGGCTCCTTACAGTTTTGTGTTTGTTTCCACCTCCATAAAAATGGGGTTTAAGACAGGGTTTGTGTTGACCTTGACCTTTGACCCATTCCTCAGCCTTTACACTGGCTAAAACTCTCACCCCTACAGACCTCAAGGATATCTTTCCCGAATTATGTTTTCTCATCCTAGATTCAACAGGTATAGATAAAATTTCACTTATCATTCAGTGATGTTTGACTTACAGACTTCAGCATCACAAACACTGAATCTCTCACAGCTTCACTCATGAGCTGTGAGAATATTTTTAAAAATGTAATTCTCTGATTTAAGTATATTGACCTTTTAGGAGAAAATGTCGCTTGCAACTACAGTGGATTATCACCCTGTTGCAGCAAATTATAGACATCAACACATTTATTATCTCTCCTGTATATTTTGTACCTTTCCCCCTACAATCAGCAGAATGCTTTGCGTATCATATTTGTTCTCTTTTGCAAGGCTCTGTGTGTGGGAGCTCTGATGTGTAATTTTCCCATGCGAGAAGGAAAATGACTACTGGAGGGAAATGTAGGCGGTGTCTGTTCTTACCTTTTGGGAGAAAAATAATTGTTACATAACAAGTCTCAAATGCAGAGGAAAATTTGTCTTAAGACTTTTTCCTCCCTGTACATATTTGTGAATAAGGCTTCCACCAGCACCTTTCTTCCTCTCTTCCCTCCACCTGCCGTGGATCCTTCCTCATCCCTCTCTCCCTTCCTGTCTTCCTTCCGTCCTCTTCCCTCACACCGACCTTCCCTTCTGCCTTCCTTCTTCTCTCACTCCTTTCCTTTAATCCTTCTTTCCTGTCTCTCTTCCTTCCAGGCAGTACTAATACTAGTTTACCAAACAAGTAATACCGTGCAGGTTCATTGTAGATGATAATTGCAATAATTAGTAAGACACAATCATTTTCTACATAGAAACTATATTCTTATGAGAAAGACCAATATTAGCTATCACAGTAAGCAGCCAGAATAAAGCTGAATTACCCTGTGACCCATCTCAGCAGGAAAATGTTGCACAGGTTTTGGGTGTGGCATGCCTAAGGAACTCCAAGGACAAACCTGAAAACCCGTGTAATTATCCTTGATTATTTTCAGACATGTTAAGCATGATTAGCATATGGCATGCTACAAAGAATTCTGAAATGGATATTTGCAGAAAATGCTGTAGTCCCCTATCATAATTGCCTCACCCAAATGACCTCTTTTTATCTGACTATTTTCGTGTCAAAGATAGGCTCTGTTCAGGGGGCCTAGTTCTAATATCCATTTATGAGTGAGTGCATACCATGTTTGTCTTTCAGGATGGTTTCTTCTAGTCAGTTGGGGGGCTTGGGCAGTCGATGGGGCCACTGGCAGTGGGACCAGTATTTATCCCTAGTGCAGAAACTAGCTTTTTTGAACCCATTTCTTATGGAGGGATACTTTCTCAGCCTAAATAAAGGGGCCAGGAAGTTGGTGGTGGTGGGGGTCTCAGTCCTTCCCCAAAGGATGTGAACAGACTTTGTTGATCCCCCATGGGATGCCTCACCCTCTGTGAGGAGGGGGTGGGATGGGGAGATGGTGGGGGGAGTGGGAAGATGGGAGGGAGAGGGAACTGGGATTGGTATGTAAAATAAAATAGTTTTTAATTTAAATTAAAAATAAAAACAACCAAGATGGCCTCTGTGGTCAAAGGTGACAGAATTTATTCCTAAATAGGTTGTGTTCTGCGTCCCAGTTCTGAGTCACCACACCTGTCTGTGTTTGGACATTCTACTTGTTCTTTCCATTTATGTGGAACAAAGTCAGCTCTAGCCTGTTTCATGGCAGGACTTCTAGGTGTAACCTAGGTCATTTGACTTGCTTGTAGTGGAGTTCTTTGGTAATAAGTCAGTGATGTAAGGATTTCATGTTATTACTGAAAATTACTGATAACTCCTAATTTAAAACAAAATTATGTTGCATGCAAGTTATCAATAGTAAAAACTCTTCAAGATATCAATATGTCAAGATTAAATGCTGTTTGTGTTACTAACAGCTAAAGTTGATGACTTATTTTTTTTTTGACATTTCTGTGATGAGGACTCTTCGGAAAAAAATTCACAAGATAACTAATGTTTTGAAGAGTTAACGTATAGACTCTGGGACATTTTTACATGTGTCTGGGATGTTCATATGTGTATGTATAATCACATGTGTGTGAGTGACATACGTGCTGGTATAAGTGTGTGCTTATGTATAGAAGCCTGAAGTTGATGTAGCATGTATAGCTCTCTCATTCACTTTATTTACTGAGGTAGGGAGATCACTGATTCCAGCTAGTCTAACTATTCATCTTTCTGAGGAGGTAGAAGACACATCCTGTCTCTGCTTCCAGAGGACTGGGATTCCAAGAAGGTGCCATACCTGCCTGTCTTTTATGTGGGTTCTGGGAATCAAAACTCCAATACACTTGCTTCCTGGTGTCAGTACTTTACCCGCTAAAACATTTCCTCAGCCTAAGTCTTTGGACTTTACAAACATTGTTCTCAATATCAAGAATTAAGTATTGAGAAAATAACACCATAGGAGAAATGTTACTGCAGTTTCCCTAAAGCTTTTATAGTCTTAACTTTTCTATAATGATAGATTATTAGAAGCAAAGCACATAGTTAGTTTGATGAACACCATTGGAATATGTGTACCTTTTCCTTTTAAGGCTATAAGTCATGCTTCAACAGTTCTTATTAGCCTTGAAAACTATGATTACATGTAAGTAACATTAGTCAAACAACTTTTAATTGTACATTTTCTCAATACTTACTCTTTCTGCATGTTTATTTCAATCACTAATGGTAAAACACCCCAAGAAAAACAGAATCCATATGAAACATGTCACATTTTGAGTAAAATGTCTATGTCTGAACAAAGATCTGTCTGAGGAGACAGCTGTCTTACTTGGAGGACATCTTAGTTTAGAATATTGATTGTGTCCAAAACAGTGAGTCCTGCTATCTGAACCTTGCATGGATCCTAGAAGCAATAGAGCATCGAGCTGTGAGTTTGAATGTGTAGATGTTAAATGGGAAACATTAACAATTTGCGCATAGTCAAATGGAGAAAACTTTGTAAAGCAACGAAAGCTTAAGCAATTAAACTTCAAAGGTGAGAGGTTATTAGAAACCCAGAAAACAAACAGGAAAACATCTACATAAAGGGAGATGACATTTACAATTATAAACCATTTCTTTCTGGTTTTAAAAACTCACTTGAAAACTGATTTTTTTGGGGGGAAGATATAATCTATTTCCCCCTAAAAGGAATGTGAAAAAACAGCACCTAGCTTTCTAGGGTACAATGGCTTATCTAAGTAACTGAGTATAAAAACCAGTGCATTGGAGAAACAGCGACCTAGATTAAAATTAAAGCTCTCGAAGTTTGTTCCCCATAACTTGATGCTGACTGTAACTTTCCTTCACTGTGTCCTCATAGAGTAGATGTGGCATTGTTATTAAGCACACTGCAGACTTCCAGCACAGATACTTCTCAATAAAAAAGAATCATTTTTATCTGGCCCTGCAACAAATTCTTCAAGTCTATTAATTGCTCATATTTACAGCACATAGTGTAATAATTTTATGCATGTTTAAAACATGTAAAGATCAAATTCAGGTGGGCCTATGCCATTTGGTCTTGATACTCAGTTGGGTGTGGCAGTTACTGTATAGCCCATTGCTACCACCACTATCTAATACAGGACTAATCATTCACTAACTGTCCCAGTAACTTGATTACATCAAAGGAATAGAAGAATGAAAGGAAAATATTCAAAAGTAAGGTATATGGAAGTTCAAAGTCTATTTTTAACCTGTATTAAGCAAACTAAATGTTATCCAAGGTATTCTTTATAAAAACAACAGCCCTTTATAAGTCTGTCCTTTATTCAAGGTATGTTTATGTTTCTTTTGCCTGTGTCTCTGTCTAAAGACAGAAGCATGTAAGAACAGATTAAAGGATTGAAACAAGGCATATGATTTATGCAGTATCTCAGAATAAAGTACATTAAAATTATGATGATGCAAAATGGGAAAATAGCAGTAAACACGAAAGCTGTCTGAAACTACATGAAAGGTGAGTTCACATAGAACAAGATACTAGTGAAAGGGTCTGTGGAATTATCTGTGCTGCCCACATTATTTCTGATTCAGACTCTTATCTGTGCATTATATAGATGCATAACAGGTACATAACGTGTTTTATGAAAGCACTGGGTATTTTCCTCATTTGTTGGAATAGCTTTGCAGCTTTTGCTAAAGCTAGACATAAAAAGAATGAAATGGATCACTCATAGTTCCATTTTACCCTTTTCAGAAAATTCCCTTGTCTTTCTTTTCACTCCCTTCTCTCATTTCCTCCCCCTCTTCTCCCTTTCCCTATCTTCTAATCACACACATTAATTTGAACTTGATCTCATTTTTCTGTCAAAATATGTTTTAATATCTTAACTCATGGTGGTCATTCCATTATTGTTGATGCTGCAGATTGCCCTACTATGTATATACAACTGGCCCATTTCTCAACATAAAGTTGTTTCAAATTGTTTCTTTTAGTTTCTGTTCATCACTCTGGAAAAAAAAAACAGGGAATTTTCCTTATGTCACTAATACAGTGTGACAGTAATAGAACATTGAGGATTATCCTATTTTTTTAAGTGGGCAAGCTAAGTTTTTAAGACATTTATAATGAGTTCTAATGAGGATGAAAGAAACTTATGACTGAAACTGAAGTCTAGAATTCTCACAGCTTCCTAATGTGGAAAACCACTAAAGAATAAAAGAGTTATTTGTCCTCAAACAAGAACCACTCATTTGTCTATTGTTCTTAAACTAAAATCATTCATTTGTCTAATACATTTGATAGGTATTTGTCTGTATATGTTTTTGTATTTTCAACTCTATAAAAGGATGAAGCAGTGAAGCATCATTTGAAAAGTTAAACAGGAACCACAAAAATCCAAAATAACCATAATGAAAACACAGCTAGAGGTGTCAGAATATTTGACCTCAAATTATACTACAGAGCTATAGTGACAAAACCAATCTGGTATTAGTATACAAGCAGAGAGTAGACCAACATAGCAGACAATATGATGAGACTTCTAGAAGAAAACATGGGTTTTCTTATACTTCAAGATATAGATGTAGGCAAAAATTTTCTTAACAGAACTCCAATAGCCCAGAAAATAGATCCAATAGTAAACAAACAGAACTAGGTGATATTAAAAAGTTAGTGTCCAGCAAAAGAAATTATCAGCTAAGCAAATAGTCTACAGAATGGGCGATGTTTGCCAGCTATACATCAGATAAGGGACAAATAGCCAGAATTTACTAATCAAATTGTCAATCAAAAACTGGGCTAATCAAATGAACAGATAATCTTAAAAGAAGTCACACATGGCTAATAAGTATCTTGAAGTGTGTGCAACATCCCTAGTCATCAGGTAAAGACAAATTAAAATGGCAGTGATCAAGAAAGACACCCAACATTGACTGCTGTACTCCAAATGCACATGTATACATGTACATGAACACAAACATGATGTATATGTCCAAGTTCACATAGCACATACATAAACACATACCTATATTTCTTTTATCACGAATTCTTTTAAAGATATTCCCCTTGAATCTTACACTGCTAAAGTAAATGTAAAAGCCTCTAGAAGGGTGCCAGTTAAAATGTGCATACATCAGAAGGCTATATTAAAAACTTAAAGATATATAAGGACACATTTTTCATTGTTGATCATCAAGGCACACCACCAATCTTGATGGCCTACAAAGACATTTGCATTCTAGTTACTGTCAAGTTTTCTCTTTTACCTTAATAGTTGCTGAAGGTGTACACACACACACACACACACACACACACACACACACACACACACACAGAGAGAGAGAGAGAGAGAGAGAGAGAGAGAGAGAGAGAGAGAGAGAGAGAGGGAAGAGGTGGGAGTGAGGGACAAAGGGAGGGGAAAGGAGAAGGAGGGAGGGAGAATATGAGAGAGATCTTTATGATGACATCACTCCATGGCTCTGTTCCATCTCTTCCATTCAGCACATGGCTTTCCCAAGGGGACTGTTCTATTTTATAACTGTGCTGTTATGGGAAACTGCTTTAAGCAGGTGTGGAAGGAACGTTTTCTTCCTTTCCAAGTGCAGACTCAGCCATCTTCTTGTGTAAGTGTCTCCATGTGGACCTGGGTGTGCCAATATTCACCAATGCTTTCAGGTTTACTTCTCGACCTTCATGTCTTTTCATTCCATTGGTGCTCATTTACGCCTTACTTCTAATTACTTTTACCATCTAATATATTATTTATGACCAATTCAAAATTTAAATCCTATCCTTTCTGAGAATCCTGAAATACAAAGAGCTAAATTCTACCTGATCGTCCGAGCTTCGGTAGGCAACAAGCAGCTCCAGCTCAGGTTATCCAAGCATTTTCTCCTTGCTCCTAAGTCCCTGTGAACAACACTATCCCTTTGCTATACCTCTATCCTGATAGCCATGTCCCCCTTTTAGTTTCACAAGCCGTACCTCTATCACCTATAAAAACTTTAAATCTATAATCTACATATAAGAAAAATATGCAGCATTTGTCTTTCTGAGTTTGGTTTGCTTCAGTTAATACAGTAACTTCCAGCTCTAGCCATTCACTTGCAAATGTCATGTTTTTGCTTGCAACCAAATAAAATTCCATGTGTACACGTATAATATTTTCTCTTTGTAAAATGTATTATTGTTACATAGCTTCTCTGGGTCTGTGGATTGTAGCATGCTTACTTTTTACTTTAAGTGAGTACATACCATGTGTCTGGGTTACATCACTCAGGATGATTTTTTCTAGTTCCATCCATTTGCCTGCATATTTCATGATGTCACTGTTTTTAACAGCTAAGTAATACTCTGTTGTATAAGTATGCCACACTTTATCCATTCTTCAGTTGAGGGGCATCTAGATTGTTTCCAGGTTCTGATTATTATCGTTAAAGCTGATATGAACATAGCTGAGCAAGTGTTCTTGTGCTATAATGGAGCACAGAGAATTCTGTGGAGGAGGGGGAAGGAGTGTAGGAGCCAGAGGGGTCAAGGACACCACAAGAAAACCCACAGACTCAACTTACCTGGGCTTACAGGAGCTCACAAAAACTGAACGAACAACCAGGGAGCCTATATGGGACTGACTTAGGTCCTCTGTATATATGCTACAGTTGTGTAGCTTGATCTTCTTGTGGGACTCCAAAAAGTGGGAGGGGAGCTGCTGTCTCTGACTCTTTTCCTGGCTTTTGGGACCTTATTTCTCATACTGCATATAAGGGGAGATGCCTAGTCTTACTGCAACCTGATATTCCATGGTTGGTTGATATCCATGGAAAGCCTACACTTTTCTGAATAGAAAGCAAGGGGAGTGGATAGGAAGGGCAGAAGGAAGTGTTTGTGGTGGGGACTGGGAGGAGACTATGGAGGGGAAACTGCAGTCAGAATGTAAAAGAATAATAATAATAATAATAATAATAATAATAATAATAATAAATTGCAAAAAGTTAAATATAAAAATGAAAACACAATACAAAAAGTATTAGTATTTTAAAAGGCCAAATTTTCTTTACGTATACTGCTGGATATCTAGACTGGCTCCGTTTTCTTGCTAATGTGACTTGAATGCTAATTTAAAGAGATATGCAAATATTTCTCCACTAGGACTTATACCCAGGAATGTTTTAGCTGGTAGTTCTATGTTTGGTTTTTGAGAAACCTCCATACTGATTTTCACAGTAGCTGCATCGATGCCAAGAACCTCAAGCACCAACTCAGAAAGGAAGTCTCAGAAAGAATTACCATCAGAAGAATGAACAATAGCTTCTTTCATTTCAATTCCTCTTAAAGAATTTGAGTTCATATTAGAGGGACAAAGTCCGGTGTTTTAAAAGTCATACCATTTCAAACATGCTATCTATTGTCAGCATAAATTTCTCCAAAGAGTAGTCCATGGTCAAACATTTAATTTCCACTACGGCCCAATAGCAGACTAAGTTGCCACGCAACCTGAATCCCCCCATCATGATTGGTGTATTACCTACCCATCAAACTGTAAGTTTTGTAACCCCCTATCAAATGGAAGTAGTATAAACGAGACCAGACCTGAGTGACTCCTGTAGGTACAAATGAGTTACATGAAAATTGCTAAAATGGCTATGGTTCTTACTCCTGTTGCAATATCCAATGTTTCCAAGCACATGTGTGTAGTAATTAGCTCCCCCTTGCTCTTGACAGTGAATGTAATGTGACTAGCTGCTTCACATCACCACAACCCTGATTTTCCTACAGTGAAGAGCAGAAATGTGAAATTATGAGTGAAAAGAAAACCTCAGTTAATTTTTTTACAGGATATTTTGTCATAACAGAAATAAAATGCATACATTCTTACCGTTGTTGTAAGAAACTGGACTGTGTGAATCTTCGGCCTCGTTCCCCATGGAATGTGGAAGGATTTGGAACTTTAGGCTAGAAAAGCCATATGAATGCTGTGGACAGAGAGCTTCCCAGGGTCTTCTTGTGGAAATTTGGAAGGTAAGGATGGTGAGGAAAACATAGGTATATGCTTTTCCTGCTTGTGTTATTGATTTTGTGCTTTCTCTTTGAATCTCTATGCTAGTCAAGCGAGTTCATGTTTTTAGAAAAATGTAACCCATCAATAAATGTGAAATGGAATTTTCTTAGGTAACAGCATACAAGCAAAGGAATTGGCAAGATTCTCATCAAGTGTGGAATAGATAATTTAAAATATAATTTATTTATTACTTCAAATGCTAATCTTATCAACAACCAATCTCAAAATCATTCACTGAAAAATTACGAAGTAATCAATCTCATTATCAGGGGAGGGCATTTAAGGTAGCCTCTCCTCTGTTGCTTAGATTGCTAGCTGGTGTCATCTTTGTAGATCTCCAGACATTTCCATAGTGCATGATTTCTCTGTAAACCAAAAATGTCTCCCTCTATTATGATATCTTGTTATCATCTATTCTTCCCCTGACTTAACCTTTCTGCTCCCTCATGTCCTCTGCATCCCTCCTCTTCTCCCCTTCTCATTCTCCTAGCTCCCTCCTCCCCTCTTCCTGTGACCCCACTTTGCTCAGCAGATCTTGACCCTTTCCCCTTCTCCAGGGGACCATGTATGTCTCTCTTAGGGTCCTCCTTGTTTATTAGCTTCTTTGGCAGTGTGGATTGTAAGCTGGTAATCCTTTACTCTATGTCTAAAATCTGCATATGAGTGAATACATCCCATGTTTGGCTTTTTGTGATTGAGTTACCTCGCCCAGAATGGTTTCTTCTAGTTCCATCCATTGTCCTGCGAATTTCAAGATTCCATTTTTTTTTCTGCTGATTAGCATTCCATTGTGTAAATGTACCACATTTTCTCTATCCATTCTTCAGTTGAGGGGCATCTAGGTTGCTTCCAGGTTCTGGCTATTAAAATAATGCTGCTATGAACATGGTTGAACAGATGTCCTTGTTGTATGAATGTGCTTCTTTTGGGTATATGCCTAAGAGTGGAATTGCTGGATCTTGTGGTAGACTGATTCCCATTTTCTTGAGGAGTCTCCATACTGATTTCCAAAGTGGCTGTACAAGTTGGCACTCCCACCAGCAGTGGAGAAGTGTTCTCCTTTCTCCACATCCTCTCCAGCATAAACTGTCATTGGTGTTTTTGATTTTGGCCATTCAGACAGGAATAAGATGCTCTCTCAGAGTTGTTTTGATTTGCATTTCCCTGACGGCTAAGGATGTTGAACACTTTCTTATGTGTCTTTCAGCCATTTTAGATTCCTCTATTGAGAATTGTCTATTTAGTTCTGTATCCCACTTTTTAATTGGATTGTTTGGTGTTTTGGAGACTAGCTTCTTGAATATTTTGTATATTTTGGAGATCAGCCCTCTGTCAGATGTGGGGGTTGGTGAATATCTTTTCCCAGTCTGTGGAATGCTGTTTTGTCTTGCTGACTGTCTCCTTTGCCTTACAGAAGCTTCTCAGTTTCAGGAAGTCCCATTTATTTCCTATAGCCTTCATCCAGCAGCTGGTGGAAGTAGAAGCAGATACCCACAACTAATCACCGAACTGAACTGAAACTCAGATTCAGAGAAGGACGAGTGAAGAGCACAGGGGTCTAGACCAGGCTGGTGAAACTCACAGAAACAGCTGAACTGAACATTGGGGAACTCTTGCTCCCCAGAATGATAGATGGAATACCAGCATGGGACTGATCCAGACCCCAGGAACCAGGGTTTCGGTGAGGAAACCTCGGAAATCTACGGGACCTCCTGTAGAAGTTCAGTACTTATCCCTAGCATAAGTGTGGACTTTGGGAACCCATTCCACATAGAGGAATACTCCCTGAGCTAAGACACACAGGGGTGGGCATAGGCCCTATCCCAAAGGATACAATAGACACTGATGACACCCTATGGAAGGCCTCACCACCCAGGGGGAGCAGAAAGGATATGTGATAGATAGGGTTTTAGTTGGGCAGGTGGTGGTAGGGGAGGACGGGTGGGAGAAAGGAACTGGGATTGTCATGTAAATCGATCCTGTTTCTAATTCAAATGAAAAAGTTGAAAAAAAGAAAAATTGCAAAGTAGTGGAATGTTTCCTAAATGAAAAAATACGAAAAGAAAAGACATCTTATTTTTGATGATATACAGAGTTTTACTATAAGATAATTTCAAAAAAGACAAACATAGTATGTACTCACTCATATATAGATTTTAGACATAGAGCAAAGGATTATCAGCCTATAATCCGCACTGCCAGAGAAGCTAGGAAACAAGGAGGACCCTAAGAGAAGACATACATGGTCCCCTAAGGAGAAAGGGACAAGATCTCCTGAGCAAATTGGGAGCATGGGGGGAGGGAAGAGGGAGTTAGGAGAAAGAGAAGGGGAGAGGAGGACACGAGGGAGCAGTCAGATTGAGTTGGGGTAAGAATAGAGGAGAGCAAGACAAGAGATACTATAATAGAGGAAGCCATTGTAGGCTTAATGAGAAATCTGGTGCTAGGGAAATGTCTAGAGACCTACAAGGATGACTCCATCTAAAAATCTAAGCAATAGGGGGAGAGGCTATCTTAAATGCCCTTCCCCTATAATGAGATTGATGGCTACCTTATATGCCATCAAAGAGCCTTCATCCAATAGCTGATGAAAACAGAAGCAGAGACTCACAGCTAAGCACTGAGCTGAACTGGAATCCAGTTCCAGAGAGGAAGGTGTGATGAGCAAAGGGGTCAAGACCAGGTTGGAGAAACCCACAGAAATAGCTGACCTGAACAAGGGGGTGCTCATGGGCCCCCGACTGATAGCTGAGAAACTAGCACAGGACCAACCCAGACCCCCTGAATGTGGGTGTCAGTTAGAAGGCCTGGGCAGTCAATCTATGGAGCCTCTGTTAGTGGATCAGTATTTATCCTAGTGTACAAGTGAACATTGGGAGACCATTCCACAAAGAGGGGTACTCTCTCTCTCAGCCTAGGCACATGCGGGAGGGACTAGGTCCTGCTCCAAATGATATGACAGACTCTTTGTATCCCCATGGAAGGCCTCACCTTCCCTGGGGAGCAGGAAGAGGATGGAATAGGGGGTTGGGGGTAGGGGCAGGGGAGGAGGGGAAGGAGAGGGAACTGAGATTGACATGTAAAACAAACTTGTTTGTAATTTAAATAAAAAAAGGGAAAAAAGGTACTTTCAATTAAATTTCACCAGTTCTACAAATCAAAAGTTGTAATCTGTGCAAAGCAAAGAAAAATGTCAAGGACACAATCTAAACAGATAGATTGCATTTCCTTTTTTATGTTTGGCATTGACTACAACCAGTGTTACCCTGTTAATCATTGAGATGATGGCCGGAAACCCAGAAAGTTACATTATTGATCTATGCCTCAATAAATCATGTATAAACATTGAAAGCTCCTTAAAATTTTATGAAAAAACAAACAAACAGTAGCAAATTTCCCACTTCCCTTCTCAAGTAGAGTACATCTTTCAGTAAAGATGCCCAAGGGAATTTTCAGTTGTGAGTTTACTTCAGAGAACATTTTGTTTCTATTATTTCTATTATTTCATGTTCAGCCAGGAGTAGCCTTTGTTATGTTCCGTTGTAATTGACACTTCTCTTCCTGATCTTTTTTTTCATTCCCTTAAATCTTCCTTTTATTTTGCTTCCCTCCATTCCTCTCTTTATTGATCACAACTCTTCTCAAGTGAATGCAATGGGCAATTCTTTAAAAATAGAATTCACTTTCTAGAAAAGGAAATGAAAATCAATGGTGTACACTCTCTGGCCATGTTTTCTTTGCTGATGCTGATGGGATGCTTCCAAAGCACAGCCTGTCCGGAAATTTACTTCTGTCAGCACTGGACATGGTCTTGAGGACTCATGGCCTGGTGAGTACTCAAGCTGCCCCTACTCAAAAACAGAAGTCATCAAAACGCTAAGAGTATGTGACAAAGAGTGCTTAGCCATAGATGCTACATGATTATTGATCTGCTCCCAACGCACAGTGTCAAATGCGGAAGAGGGGTTAGAAAGCATACTAGAGCTGCAGATGAGAAGGAATCCTGAAAAATACTGTCCTTTTGACATAGCATGGCCATTGCACACTTCAGCTTATAGAAGCTTTGATCATCTGCACAAGATCTGCCCAGGATAAAACCAGCATGGAGGGCAAGGTGCTAATGGGACTCCCACCCCTAGCTTGAGTGCTATTGGAGTTGAACTTTTCTGTGAGGGGTGGCAATGTGCAGGTTGCCTATGTCCCAGTGGGCGCCCAACAGCATGCATTTATGAATGGCAATAATACAATTAAGTGTCTTATCAAAAGAAGAACTTGAAGAGAACTTGAAGAGGAAGGAAGATATATTGGGGAGAGCATTAATGGAGTGCTGAGAGAGTAAGAGTGGGCATAATTAAAATAAATGCATCTATGAAAATTTCTGATAACAATTGTAAAGAGATTTAAGTAGTAGGCAGGAAAGAGGCACGTTGTAGATGACTGAGTAGGAACTTAAAGTGGAAATAGAGTACTAGAAGGTGATAAGACTACGTTTAAAATGGATCTTCAGATTTTATGTTGTGAAAAGTATGTTGAATAAAATTTTAAAATCGTTTTAGTGCCAGTCTCCAGCATAGTTACGATAGCTGATATTCACAAGGTAAGATTTTTGTCATTATAAAATATTTGACAGCTCACACTTTTAATCCTAACATGGGAGAATGAGCATGGGAGATTTTCATGAATTCAAGGCCAGTCTGGGCTGCAGAGTAAATTGCAGGCCAGTATGCACAACAGAAAGAAGACCTATCTCAAAAATATAACTATATTGTGATCTCAAAAAAGGAGATGAAATGATTATAAATTAAAATTCACACTCCAAGCTTGTAGTACTGTGTCACAGATTTTTCCCAGAAATATTATGTCCCTCTAAGCATATGAAGATCATTAACTTAGTTTTTGCAAAGAAGACAGTTGAGTACCAGAAAAAAGAAAGATCTCCCTAAGTTTATGAGTGAAAGGAAGGGGATTGTAGTACATGGCTCATACAATCTACAAATTATTAATATAACTTTGTCTAAAAGTATAATGTGGATTCTAGATGAGAAATACTTCAGTATTGAAGTAGAAATATTGGTGTCCACTTTTTCAAGAGTAATAGGCCCTTGTATAGCTTCCTTGATAAATGGCGAGTGGTCAGATTTTTTTTGAAAGTCCAGCCTTGCCAATATTTTTTGAATGCTCACAAAATGTAACATTGAAGTAGAAAACATTTTGTACAAGATTCATGTGAGTGTGTGAATGTGGACTTGTGTGTGTGTGTGTGTGTGTGTGATAGCGTGTGTGTGAATGTACATGTATGTGTCTATGAGGGTGTGTGTGTGTGCATGTATGTGTGTGTGGCCTCTGAGGCCTCACAGGAATACTGGGATCTAATTTCTCTTTCTGTGCATGAGTTGTTTCTCCAACCCCTGAAGAAGAAAAACCCTTTTGTTTGTAGATACTTCTCTGCTAATACAAAACATGAAACAAATTTATATTTTTATATTCTAATATTTATACATTGAAGATGTATAAAGATGTATACCATCTGTAGTGTTAAACATAACATTGTTATGTTTAACTTTCAGGGTATTGTGGGTGATTTTGATGTTTGCTCAAATAGTTGAAAGATTAAAATTCTAGTCACTATCAGGACGAAAATATGTATCTTTGGAAATTTATTTTGAAGAATGTTTCTATGCAGAAAAAAATTTAAGGATCTGAACAAAATATGCTGAGAAATCCAGTTCCATGAATTATGAAGCCAGCAGTGCCTCCGTATGACCACCAGAGGGCGACAAAAGACCTGTAACAGCTGAGGTTTGGCCTACTGTTGAGAAATCGCTAAGCAGAAAATATTTTAGCAAGCAGTTTACTCAAGATCCTAAGTCCTAGTGTTCTGTAGTCTTAAGATTAACCTTTTCTGTCAGTTAGTTTGAATAATAAAACATCAAAACAACAGAATTGATAGCCATTTCTCAGATTCATAAGAGGTTCAGGATATTATTTTATATCATTTTGGCAGCTATTGGAAAGATACTGTTGTTAACAAACAATTACAAGAAAACTTGGATAAATCTTACTGAAAAGTATAATTCCCTATATCTTACATTAGTATGAACTTTAATTATAGATGAATTGTGCATAATATGCCTTGGAATCATATTGTATATTTGTGTATACTATTTTAAGTTTGTTTTAAAATTTATACTTTTGTTTATGAGCCATCCCTCCAGGCCTGCTTTAATATTTAAAGTTAGGAAACATTGTAGAATAATTCTTTTCCTGAAATTACCTGTGTGTGTGTGTGTGTGTGTGTGTGTGTGTGTGTGTGTGTGTGTGTGTGTCTGTGTCTGTGTCTGTGTCTGTGTCTGTGTGGTGTGTTTGGAGAGGTGGGTGGGAGAGGATCACCGTGTGTTTGGAAGTCATAGTTTAATCAATGGGACTTTTCTTTTTTCTTTTTCCTCATACCCTTCAGACCTCAAGTATCAGCCTCTGGCCACCAGGCTTGGCAGCCAGTCCTTCAGTACTTTTACCCGCTGAGCCATCTTGTCAGTCGGTGCCCTTTATTAGTTTGGCTACTAATCTTCTGGGGATGCACATGGTTCCCTGATTGGGAGCCAAATAAACGGTTTTTAAAGTAGCATAATGAAATGAAAATCCACTGACATGGTTACATTATTTTCTTTCTCTTACCTAGCCTGTTTTCTCTTGAACTTAAAAAAAAAATGCTTCCAGCTTCTACTGGGGACACAAAGCATGCAGCCTACAGTGCCTAAAATATTTACTTTCTAACTTTGTCTAGAAAATACTCTTTGTTGTAGATGATACCCGTTCTGTCACTGAGCATCTGTTATTTTAGACATGGCATGACCAGAAATATTGGACATCAAGCCTCTATAACCTATATAAATGCAGAAATACTAAATTTCTAGAGAGTGAACAGATTAAAACATATATGTTCCAAAATTCTAATAGACACAAGCAAAATTAGTAAAATATAAGAGTAAAGGAAATATATGCAGCAGAAGGAATAAAATATTGACATTACAAATAAATCCATTGATCTGTCAAGTAGTTTCTTCTAGACATTTTTGCTCTGACATGTTTATTATTAGTTCATCAAAAAAGTTCTATTATGTTTATCCAACCTGTGAAGACTGATCTATTTCATCTCTCGTAGCACTTAGAAATTGTACCAAGGTGAACGCAGACAGCTTTTCCCTGAAACATTGTCATTTGTGCCATTTGTACTGCCTTCCCAGTAATGAAAACAGCGGGTTACAGATGGGTTATTTAGGCATGATCACTCTTGTTTCTTGCCCTCAAGGTAGAGGTACATTGTCTTGCATAGACAATGTCCATTATCCATGGGCAAGCCACCCTCAGATTGTCCTTGGAGGAGAAAATTAGCCTAAGTAAATCTCTCATTTGGCTCGTGAATCTTTGAAATAAACTATGCTAGTGACTGTTGGCTGAGTTGCCCCTAACAGCAAAAGCAATCCAATAATTGTATGCTTTTGATGTCAACGTGACATGAAGTTGAAGAGACTCTGTTATTCAAGAGAAAATTTGGAAAAAAGAAAAGCCTTCTTTGAAGTGCATGTTTATTTGCAAAGTAAACTTGTTTACAGGGTAAGCAGAGTCCTCATTCCTATGAACATCCTGCAGTCCTTGTTACTCCACTGTGAGGAAAAATTTAGGGAGAAAAAAAAAAGCTGAAGCAGATCCAGAAAAGCACATTCATCTAATTTGGAAATAGCAGGGCATGTTTATAATGTGAATCAAATACTTTGCTTATCTAAATATCTAAACTTGGTTGGATCCAGTAGACATATTTGAATAGTGTGTTTGCCCCTTAGACAATGCAGAGTTTACATGCCTATCTCATGAACAGAGCAACATTTCGTCTTCTGTTTTCTTAGCCAGCACATAAATTTCTAGCTCAGATATACAATTTGTGTGTGTGTGTGTGTGTGTGTGTGTGTGTGTGTGTGTGTGTGTGTGTGTGTGTGTGTGTTATCTGTGTGTATATCCGTGTGTATGAGAATGCGGAGTCCAGAGGCTGAATTCAGATGTCTTCCTACTCATTCTTTTGGAGACAGCATCACTCACTGAATCTAAGCTCACCCTTTCAGCTAAACTGGCCAGATAGGGAGTCTTGAGAATCTTCATCTCCTCCAGCCCTGCGTTTACAAGCATGTGCCTTTCTGTGGATGCTGGCCATCCACATTTGTTTTCTCATGCTTACACAGCAGGCGATTTACCCACTGAGCCATCTGCCCTAGCTGATGAGTTTTAAGAAATTAAATAATATTTTATTTTAGTCTGAGTATGTTTCTGGATAAAATGGATGTTGTAACCAATTTATCACCTGTGGTGGGTGCTTACA
This sequence comes from Cricetulus griseus, assembly GCF_003668045.3. Taxonomy (NCBI): domain Eukaryota; kingdom Metazoa; phylum Chordata; class Mammalia; order Rodentia; family Cricetidae; genus Cricetulus; species Cricetulus griseus. Next base: position 335,986,939 of record NC_048595.1, on the reverse strand, counting down.
AGTGTTTGGCACTGTCTCAAGTTTCAGTAGGCAGGATCCTGTATTAAAAACTGCAGAAAATTTAATTAGTGAGTAGCTATGGTCATAGTTATGTGTCTTTCATAGTTTTCATCTCTCTACACAGGTCATAAAATAGTAGTCCCAGGTACCTGTATTCCTCCCCAACTGCCTCCCCCCATACTCTGTCAAGATCCTATTGATCATTTCAAATAGTTTATCATTTTCCAGAATTGTGACATCGATTTAAACCACAGAGCTCTTCAACACTTCTTTTTTTTTTGGTTCCTTTGGCCTCTCACTGAATTTGTTATCAGTTTACCCTTATAGTCTGGATTGTACTGTCCTGTGTTGTTTTTTCCTTAACCTCTGATTTGTCCTGTTGGGTAGTAAACCCTTAAGTGATTCACTATGTTTCACACTTCCCTGCTTGCCTCATGGTGGCTTGAGGATGATGTTCATCCAAAGGTGGTTAAAAAGAAGCTCTCATACAAGGTATGAATGATTCTAGACAGCTGTCTGTTACAACCATATGTACATTCTTCTCCTCATTAATATTTCAGATGATTATGGGTTGCCCAAATTATTCCCACCTGTGAGATTAGAATAATCTTTTGTGGGTTATGACTAATTTCCCATGAACCCTTATTTTTGTTACCATATCCCCAGGTATAATGTGGCCTCAGAATTTTTTTCTGTTTTGGAATTTTTAAAAAATTTTAATTAGAAAGAAAATTATTTTACATGTCAATCCCAGTTCTCTCTCCCTCCCCTCCTCCCCTGCCCCCACCCCCAACTAACACCCTACCTATCCCATACCCTTTCTGCTCCCAAGGGAGGGTGAGACCTTCCACAGGGGGTCTTTAAAGTCTGTCTTATTCTTTGGGATAGGGCCTAGGCCAACCCCTTTGTGTCTAGGCTCAGGGAGTATGCCTCCATGTGGGATAAGCTCCCAAAATCCATTCCTATGCTAGGGATAAGTACTGATCCACTACAAGAGGTCCCATAGATTTCCAAGGAATCCTCACTGACACCCACATTCAGGGGATCTGGATCAGTCCCTTGCTGGTTTCCTAGCTAGCAGTCTGGGGACCAAGAGCTCTCCTTTGCTCAGGTCAGCTTCTTCTGTGGGTTTCACCAGCCTGGGGTGGACCCCTTTGCTCATCACTCCTCCTTCTCTGCAATTGGATTGCACTACAGTTCAAGGTTTAGCTGTGGGTGTCTGCTTCTACTTCCACCAGCTGTTGCATGGAGGCTATACGATGGCATATGAATTAATTAATCATCAGTCTCATTATCAAGAGAGGGTATTTAAGATAGCCTCTCCACTGTTGCTTAGGTTGTTTGTTGGTGTCATCTTTGTAGCTCTACAGACATTTCCCTAGTCCCTGATTTCTCTTTAAACCTATAATGTCTCCCTCTATTATATTATGTCTTACCTTGCTCTCTTCTGCTCTTCCCCCAACTCAACCTCCCTATTCCATCATGTCTTCTTCATCCCTCTTCTTCTCCCCTTCTCATTCTCCTAGTTCCCCCCTCCCCCTGTGCTCCCAATTTGCTCAGGAGATCTTGTCCCTTTCCGCTTCTCCAGGCGACCATGCATGTCTCTCTTAGGGTCCTCCTTGTTTATTAGCTTCTCTGGTAGTGTGGAATGTAGGTTGGTAATCCTTTATGTCTAAAATCCACATATGAGTGAGTACATACCATGTTTGTCTTTTTGTGACTGGGTTACCTCGCTCAGAATGGTTTCTTCTAGTTCCATCCATTTGCCTGCGAATTTCAAGATTCCATTTTTTTTTCCACTGAGTAGTACTCCATTGTGTAAATGTACCACATTTTCTCTATCCATTCTTCAGTTGAGGGGCATCTAGGTTTTTTCCAGGTTCTGACTATTACAAATAATGCTGGAATGAAAATCATTGAACAGATGGTCATCTGTTGTATGAATTGTTGTTATGAATTATCATTGTTGTATGAATGTGCTTCATTTGGGTATATGCCTAAGAGTGGAATTGCTGGATCTTGAGGTAGACTGATTCCCATTTTCCTGAGAAATCGCCATACACATTTCCAAAGTGGCTGTACAAGTTGGCACTACCACCAGCAGTGGAGGAGTGTACCCCTTTCTCCACATCCTCTCCAGCATAAACTGTCATTAGTGTTTTTGAGTTTAGCCTTTCTGACAGGTGTGAGGTGGTATCTCAGAGTTGTTTTGATTTGCATTTCCCTGATGGCTAAGGATGTTGAGCACTTTCTTGTGTGTCTTTCAGTCATTTTAGATTCCTCTATTGAGAATTGTCTATTTAATTCTGTACCCCACTTTTTAATTGGATTATTTGGTGTTTTGGAGACTAGCTTCTTGAGTTCTTTGTAAATTTTGGAGATCAGCCCTCTATCAGATGTGGGGTTGGTGAATACCTTTTCCAAATAGGTGGGCTGCCATTTTGTCTTGCTGACTGTCTCCTTTGCTCTACAGAAGCTTCTCAGTTTCAGGAGGTCCCATTTATCAATTGTTGACCTCAGTGTCTGTGCTACATGTGTAATGTTCAGGAATCGGTCTCCTGTACCGATTAATTCAAGGGTATTTCCCACTTTCTCTTCTAAGAGGTTCAGTGTGGCTGGGTTTATGTTGAGGTCTTTCACTCATTTGGACTTATGTTTTGTGCATGGTGATAGACATAGATCTATCTGCAGTCTTCTATATGCCAGCATCCAGTTCTGCCAGCACCATTTGTTGAAGATGCTTTCTTTATTTCATTGTATATCTTTAGCTTCTTTGTGAAAAATCAGGGTTAGTTTGGCTATCCTGGGTCTTTTGTTTTTCCATATAAAGATGAGAATTGTTTTTTCAAGGTCTGTGAAGAATTGTGCTGGGATTTTGAGGGGATTTCGTTTAATCTGTAGATTGCTTTTGGCAAGATAGTCATTTTTATTATGTTGATCCTACCTATCCAAGAATATGGGAGATCCTTCCATTTTCTGGTATCTTCTTTAATTTCTTTCTTTAAAGACTCAAAATTCTTATGATACAGGTCTTTCACTTTTTCGTTAGCATTACCCAAGGTACTTAATGTTGTTTGTGGCAATTGTAAGGGGTGATGTTTCTCTGATTTCTTTCTCAGCACATTTATCATCCATATATTGAAGGGCTACTGATTTTTTTGAGTTAATCTTGTATCCTGCCACTTTGCTGAAGGTTTTTATCAGCTGTAGGAGTTCCCTGGTAGAGTTTTTCAGTTCACTTTTGTAGACAATCATATCATCTGCAAACAGTGAAAGCTTGACTTCTTCCTTTCCAATTTGTATCCCCTTGATCTCCTTTTGTTGTCTTATTGCTCTAGCTAGAACTTCAAGGACAATACTGAAGAGATATGGAGAGAGTGGACAGCCTTGTTTTGTTCCTGATTTTAGAGGAATAGCTTTGAGTTTCCATTCAGTTTGACGTAGGCTGTTGGCTTACTGTATATTGTTTTTATTATGTTCAGGTATGTTCCTATTATTCCTGATCTCTCCAGGACCTTTATCATGAATGGGTGTTGGATTTTGTCAATGGCTTTTTCAGCATCTAGTGAGATGATCATGTGGTTTTCCTTCTTCAGTTGGTTTATATGATGGATTACATTGATAGATTTTCGAATGTTGAACCAACCCTGCATCACAGGGATGAAGCTTCCTTCATCATGGTGGATGATTTTTCTGATATGTTCTTGGATTCGGTTTGCCAGTATTTTATTTAGTATTTTTGCATCAATGTTCAAGAGGATATTGGTCTGTAGTTCTCTTTCTTAGTCGTGTCTTTATGTGGCTTATTTACCAAGGTAATTGTAGCCTCATAAAAAGAGTTTGGCAATGAACCTTCTACTTCTACTTGTGGAACAATTTAAGGAGTACTGGTATTAGCACTTCTTTGAATTTCTGGTAGAATTCTGCACTGAGGCCATCTGGCCCTGGGCTTTTTTTGGTTGGGAGACTTTTGATGACTGCTTCTATTTCCTTAGAAGTTATAGGCCTGTTTAAGTTGCTTATCTATTCTTGATTCAATTTTGGTAAGTGATATCTGTCCAGATATTGTCCATTTCTTTTAAATTTTCCAATTTTGTGGAATACAGGTTTTCAAAGTATGGCCTAAAGCTTCTCTGGATTTCCTCAGTGTCTGTTGCTATGTCCCCCTTTTCATTACTGATTTTGTTAATTTGTATGTTCTGTCTCTGCCTTTTGGTTAGTTTGGATAAAGGTTTGTCTATCTTGTTGATCTTCTCAAAGAACCAACTCTTTGTTACATTGATTCTTTGAATTGTTTTCTTTGTTTTGACTTTATTGATTTCTGCCCTCAGTTTGATTATTTCCTGGCATCTACTCCTCCCAGGTGAATTTGCTTCCATTTTTTCTAGAGCTGTGATGTCAACTCTCCAGTGTGACTATTCTCTAATTTCTTCATGTGAGCACTTAGAATATAAACTTTCCTCTTAGTACTGCTTTCAAAGTGTCCCATAAGTTTGGGTAGGTTGTGTCTTCATTTTTATTGAATTCTAGGGAGTCTTTAATTTCTTTTGTTATTTCTTCCTTGACCCAGGAATGGTATAATTGCGTGTTGTTCAATTTCCATGAGTTGGTAAGTTTTCTGCAATTTTTGTTGTTTTGAATTCTAACTTTAAGGCATGGTGGTCTGATAAGACACAGGGGGTTATTCCAATTTTTCTGTACCTGTTGAAGTTTGCTATGTTGCAGAGTATGTGGTCGATTTTAGAGAAGGTTCCATGTGATGCTGAAAAGAAGGTATATTCTTTTGTGTTTAGATGGAAAATTCTGTCTGTTAATCCCAATTGGGTCATAACTTCTGTTAGTTCCTTTGTCTCTTTGTTAAGTTTCTGTCTGATGATCCTGTCCAGTGGTGAGAGTGGGGTGTTGAAGTCTCACACAATAACCCAGTGAGGTCTTATTTGTGATTTGAGTTTTAATAATGTTTCTTTTACGAATGTTGGTGCCTTTGTATTTGGGGTATAGATGTTTAGAACTGAGACTTCTTCTGTTGGATTTTTCCTGTGATGAAAATGAAATGACCTTCTCTCTTTGATTGATTTTAGTTTGAAGTCTATCTTGTTAGATACTAGGATAGTTACCCCAGCTCATTTCTTGGGTCCATTTGATTGGAATATCTTATCCCTTTATTCTGAGGTAATGTCTGTCTTTGAAATCCAGGTGTGTTTCTTGAATGCAGTCGAAGGATGGATTCTGTTTTTGTATCCATCCTGTTAGCCTTTGATTTTTTTTATAGGTGATTTTTTTATAGGCAATTTTTTAATAATGAGGGTAATTAAGGACCATTGAGTGCTTATTCTTGTTTGTTTTTTATTTGTTGTTGGTAGTGGTATTGTATGTGGATTTACCCTGCTTATTCTTTTGGGTTTTTGTGAAGTGGGATTATCTATTGGCTATTTATTTATTTATTTATTTATTTATTTATTTAATTATTTATTTATTTTTGTTTTTGTTTTTATTAGTTCAAGTTAGGGAACAAGCTTGTTTCACATGAAGTCCCTTCCCCCTCTCCCTCCCCTCACCCCCTAACCTCCTCCCCCATCCCCAACCTACCCTCCACCCCATCCACTCACCACTCCCCAGGCAGGGTAGGGTGCTCAACGGGGGCTCTGCAAAGTCCACCAAATCTTCCTGTGCTGGGCCTGGGCCCTTCCCCATGTGTCTGTGGCCAGAGTGTATTCCTTCACGTGGGATGGGCTCTCAAAGTCCCTTCTTACACCAGGGAAAATGCTAATCCACTTCCAGAGGCTCCGTGGAGTGCAGAGGCCTCCTTATTGACATCCATGTTCAGGGGTCTGGATCAGTCTTGTACTGGCCTCCCAGATAGCATCTGGGGTCGATGTGTTCTCCCTTGTTCAGGTCAACAGTTTCTGTGGGTTTCTCCAACCTGGTACAGACCCCTTTGATCTTCATTCCTCCCTCTCTTCAACTAAATTCCAGATTTCAGCTCAGTGTATTTCTGTGGTTGTCTGTCTCTGCTTCCATCAACCACTGGATGAGGGCTCTAGGATGGCATAAAGAGTAGTCATCAATCTCATTTTAGGGGAAGGGCTTTTAGGTTATCCTCTCCACCATTGCCTGGATTGTCAGATCGTGATATCCTTATAGGTCTCTGGAGATCTCCCTAGTTCCAGATCTCTTCTCTGACCTATAGTGGCTCCCTCTAATATGGTATCTCTCATCCTGCTCTCTCTCCTCTATTCTTCCCCCTACTCAATATCTCTGCTCTCCATTTCCTCTCCTCTACTCCTCTTCTCATGCTCTTATAGTGGCAGCACCCTCTCCCCTGCCCCCATGCTCTCAATTAGCTCAGGAGTTCATGCCACTTCCCATTCCTGGGGTCTATTTATTCCTTAGAGTCCTTCATGTTTCCTAGTTTCTTTGATGAAGAGGATTATAGGCTGGTAACCCTTTGCTCTATCTCTAAAATTCATATATGAGTGAGTACATACCTTGTTTGTCTTTTTGTGACTGGGTTACCTCACTCAGGATGGATTCTTCTAGTTCCATCCATTTGCCTGTGAATTTCAAGATTCCATTGCTTTTTTCTGCTGAGTAGTACTCCATTGTATAAATGTACCACATTTTCTCTATCCATTCTTCAGTTGAGGGGCATCTAGGTTGCTTCCAGGTTCTGCCTATTACAAACAATGGTGCTATGAACATGGTTGAAAATATGTCCTTGTTGTATGAACATGCACTATTTGGGTATATACCCAAGACAGGAATGGCTGGATCTTGAGGTAGACTGATTCTCATTTTTCTGAGCAACTGCCATACTGATTTCCAGAGTGGTCTTACAAGTTCACACTCCCACCAGCAATGGAGGAGTGTGCCTTCTTCTCCACATCCTCTCCAGCATAGATTGTCATTGGTATTTTTGATTTTAGCCATTCTGGCAGGTGTGAGGTGGTATCTCAGAGTTGTTTTGAGTTGCATTTCTCTGATGGCCAAGGATTTTGAGCACTTTCTTCAGTGTCTTTCAGCCATTTCAGATTCCTCTGTTGAAAATTCTCTGTTTAGTTCTGCACCCCACTTTTTAATTTCATTGGTTGGTGTTTTGGTGGCTAGCTTCTTAAGCTCCTTGTATATTTTGGAAATCAGCCCTCTGTCAGACGTGGGGTGAGTGAAGATCTTTTCCCATTCTGTGGGCTGGCGTTTTGTCTTACTGACTGTGTCCTTTGACTTACAGAAGCCTCTCAGTTTCAGGAGGTCCCATTTATTAATTGCAGACCTCAGTGTTTGTGCTACTGGTGTGATGTTCAGGAATCGGTCTCCTGTGCCAATTTTTCAAGGGTTATTCCCACTTTCTCTTCTAGAAGATTCAGTGTGGCTGGATTTATGGAGAGATCTTTGATCCATTTGCACTTCAGTTTCGTGCATGGTGACAGGTATGGATCAATCTGCAATCTTCTGCATGTCCGAATCCAATTGTACCAACACCATTTGTTGAAAATGCTATCTTTTTTCCATTGTATAGATTTAGCACCTTTGTCAAAAATAAGGTGTTTGTAGGTGCGTGGGTTAATATCAGGGTCTTCAAGTCGATTCCATTTGTCTATCTGTCTATTCTTGTGCCAATATCAAGCTGTTTTCAGAACTATGGCTCTAGAGTAGAGCTTGAAGTCAGGGATGGTGATGCCTCCAGAAGATCCTTTATTGTAAAGAGTTGTTTTGGCTATCCTAGGTTTTTTATTTTTCCATATAAAATTGAGTATTGTTCTTTCAATGTCTGTGAAAAACTGCATTGGGATATTGATGGGGATTGCATTGAATCTGCAGATTACTTTTGGCAAGATTGCCATTTTTACTATGTTGATTCTACCTATCCAAGGGCATGGGACATCTTTCCATTTTCTTGTATCTTCTTTAATTTCTTTAAGTCTCAATGTTCTTATTGTACAGGTCTTTCACTTTTTTGGTTAGTTTTACCCCCAGATATTTTATGTTGCTTGTGGATATTGTGAAAGGTGATGTTTCCATGATTTCTTTCTCATTGGGTTTATCATCTCTATACAGTAGGGCTACAGATTTTTTTGAGTTAATTTTGTATCCTGCTACCTTGCTGAAGGTGTTTATCACCTGTAGGAGTTCCCTGGTAGATTTTTTGGGGTCACTAATGTAGACTATCATGTCATCTGCAAATAGTGAAAGTTTGACTTCTTCCTTTCCAAATTGTATCCCTTTGATCCCCTTTTCTTGTCTAATTGCTCTAGCTAGAACTTCAAGTACAATATTGAAGAGGTATGGAGAGAGTGGATAGCATTGTCTTGTTCCTGATCTTAGAGGAAACGCTTTGAGTTTCTCTCCATTTAGTTTGATGTTGGCTAATGGTTTGGTGTATATTGCGTTTATCATGTTCAGATATGTTCCTGTTATTCCTGTTCTCTCCAAGATCTTTTTTTGTTTGTTTGTTTTTGTTTTTTTTTGAGACAGAGTTTCTCTGTGTAGCTTTGGAGCCTATCCTGGCACTCCCTCTGGAGACCATGCTGGCCTCAAACTCACAGAGATCTGCTTGCCTATGCCTCCTGAGTGCTGGGATTAAAGGCGTGCACCACCAACGCCCGGCTTCTCTCCAAGATCTTTATCATGAAGTGATGTCGGATTTTGTCAAAGGCTTTTTCAGCATCTAGTGAGATGATCATGGGTTTTTTCTTTTTCAGTTTGTTTATATGGTGGATTACATTGATGGATTTTCATATGTTGAACCATCCTTGCATCCCTGGGATGAAGCCTACTTGATCGTGGTGGATGATATGTTCTTGGATTCGGTTCGCCAATATTTTATTGAATATTTTAGCATCGATGTTCATGAGGGATATCGATCTGTAGTTCTCTTTCTTAGTCATATCTTTGTGTGGCTTTGGTATCAAAGTGATTGTAGCCTCGTAGAAAGTTTGGCAATATCCCATCTGCTTCTATTGTGTGGAACAGTTTGAGGAGTACAGGTATCAGCTCTTGTTTGAATTTCTGGTAGAATTCTGCAGTGAAGCCATCTGGCCCTGGGCCTTTTTTTTGGTTGGGAGGCTTTTGATGACTGCTTCTATTTCATTAGGGGTTATGGGTCGATTTAAACTGTTTATCTGATCTTGGTTTAATTTTGGCAAGTGATATTTATCCAGAAAACTGTCCATTTCCTTTAGATTTTCGAATTTTGTAGAGTACAGGTTTTCAAAGTATGACCTGAAGATTCTCTGGATTTCCTCAGTGTCTGTTGTTATATCCCCCTTTTTGTTTCTGATTTTGTTAATTAGTGTGCTGTCTCTCTGCCTTTTGGTTACTTTGGCTAGAGGTTTGTCTATCTTGTTGATCTTCTCAAAGAACCAACTCTTTGTTTCATTGATTCTATGTAATGTTTTCCTAGTTTCTACTTTATTGATTTCAGCTCTCAGGTTGATTATTTCCTGGTGTCTACTTCTCCTTGGTGAGTTTGCTTCTTTTTGCTCTAATGCTTTCAGTTGTTCTGTCAATTCTCTAATGTGACTTTTCTCCAGTTTCTTCATGTGGGCACTTAGTGCTATGAACTTTCCTCTTAGCACTGCTTTCAGAGTGTCCCATAAATTTGGGTATGTTGTGTCTACATTCTCGTTAAATTCTAGGAAGTCTTTAATTTCTTTTTTTATTTCGTCCTCAACCCAGGAATGGTGCAATTGGGTGTTATTCATTTTCCAAGAGTATGTAGGTTTTCTGCCATTCGTGTTGCTGTTGAATTCTAGCTTTAATGCATGGTGGTCTGATAAGATACAGGGGGTTATTTCAATTCTTTTGTAACTATGGAGGTTTGCTTTGTTGCCTACTATGTGGTCAATTTTAGAGAAGGTGCCATGTGGTGCTGAGAAGAAGGTATATTCTTTTGAGTTTGGATGGAATGTTCTATAGATATCCATTAACCCCAGTTGGGTCATAGATTCTTTCAGATCCTTTGTTTCTTTGTTAAGTTTCCATCTGGTGGTCCTGTCTAGTGGCATAAGGGGGGTATTGAAGTCTCCTACTATAAGTGTGTGTGGTTGTATGTGTGGTTTGAGCTTTAGTAATGTTTCTTTTACAAATGTGAGTGCCTTCATATTTGGGGCATAGATGTTCAGGATTGAGACTTCATCTTGATGGATTTTTCCTGTGATGAGTATGAAATGCCCTTCTTCATCTTTTTTGATTGATTTTAGTTTAAAGTCTAATTTGTTAGATATTAGGATTGCTACACCAGCTTGTTTCTTGAGCCCATTTGATTGGAAAAATTTTTCCCATCCTTTTACTCTGAGGTATCTCCTGTCTTTGAAGTTGAGGTGTGTTTCTTGTAAACAGCAGAAGGATGGATTCTGTCTTCGTATCCATTCTGTTAGCCTATATCTTTTTATGGGTAAGTTAAGACTATTGATATTTAGGGATATTAATGTCCATTGTTCATTGGTTCTTGTTTGTTTTGGATTTATTGTTGGTGGTGTCATTGTTTGTGGATTTCACCCTCCTGCTTCTTTTTGTGTTTGGTAAAATTAGATTATCTATTGCCTATGTTTTTGTGGTTGTTGTTAATTTCCTTATGCTAGAGTTTTCCTTCCAGTACTTTCTGTAGGGCTGAATTAGTTGTTACATATTTTTGAAATCTGGTTCTGTCGTAGAATATCTTGTTTTCTCCATTTATAGTGATTGAAAGCTTTGCTGAGTATAGTAGTCTGGGTTGGCATCCATGTTCTCTTAGAGTTGGTAGAATATCTATCCAGGTCCTTCTGGCTTTCAAAGTTTCCATGGAGAAGTCTGGTGTAATTCTGATAGGTTTGCCTTTATATGTTACTTGGCCTTTTCCCTTTGCTGCTATTAATATTCTTTCTTTATTCTGTACATTTGGTGTTTTAATTATTATGTGACGAGGTGACTTTCTTTTGTGGTCTACTCTATTTGGTGTTCTGTAGGCTTCTTGTACTTTCATTGGCACATTTTTCTTTAGGGTGGGAAAGTTTTCTTCTATGAGTTTGTTGAATATGTTTTCTGCACCTTTGAGTTGGGTTTCTTCACCTTCTTCTACACCTATTATCCTTAGGTTTGTTCTTTTCACAGTGTCCCATATTTCCTGGATATTTTGTGTTAAGGATTTGTTGGACTTGAGATTTTCTTTGCTTGATGAGTTTATTTCCTCTAGTTTATCTTTAGCATCTGAGATTCTGTTTCCCATCTCTTGTATTCTGTTGTTATGCTTGCATCTGTGGTTCCTGATTGCTTACTTAGCTTTTCCATTTCCAGCATTCCCTCAGCTCATGTTTTTTTATTGTCTCTATTTCAGTTTTCAGGTCCTGAACTGTTTCCTTCAGTTGTTTAATTGTATTTTCTTGGCTTCCCTTGATTTCTTGCATCTTTTGGTTTGTCTTTTCTTCCATTTCTCTGAAGGATTTTCTCATTTCCTCTCTTAGGGTCTCTATCATCTGCATAAAGTTGTTTTTAAGGTTGCTCTCTTCTGCTTCATCTGTGTTGGGATGTTCAGGTCTTGCTGCTGTAGAGTCCCTAGACTCTGGTGGTGTAATATTGGTTTTTCTGTTGTTGGATGTGTTCTTATATTGTCATCTTCCCATCTCTTCTTCCAGTGGGTGCAGGTGGTGTCTTTTCCTTTCCTGGTGTGTATGGGGCCAAGGTTCTCTTCTGGTGGGTGCAATTGGCTCTGATACTCTGATGGGTCTCAAGGTGGGTGCAGGCAGTTCTGAGGCACTTGCTCTCCAGGTGGGTGACAGCAGGACTAGTGCATAAATGGCATCAGACTCTGGGTCGCTTGGTCCTCAGGGGCTGAGTCGACCTGCCTGCAGACCCCAGGGCAGGAGTTCCCAGAGTGGTAGGTGGAAGTTGGACCCAGTTCAGGGGCCAAAGCAGCTCACCTCTGCACTCTCTGGCCTCAGCACTTTTATACAGACTCTGAAGATCCCCATGGAAGGCCTCACCCTCCCTGGGGAGCAGAAATGGTATGGGATAGGTAGGGTGTTAATGGGGGGGGGACAGGGGAGGATCGGAGGGAGAAGGAACTGGGATTGACATCTAAAACAATCTTGTTTCTAATTCAAATATAAAATGGAGAAAAGAAAAAGAAAGAAAGAAAGAAAGAAAGAAAGAAAGAAAGAAAAGAAAGAAAAAGAAAGAAAGAGTTCAAGAGAAACCAGATTCTTAGAGCTGCAAAAACCTGAAGGAAAAATTCAACCTCACTCCGCCATTTTCCTGAGAAGTCCAACAGGGTCACTCAGAGAAAGGGCAGAGGTATCTATTCTATGGAGGGATCAGAGTCTTTACTCTCAGTGATACTCTGTGCCACTATATTTTAAGGAGACACCAGATCATGCATTTGTTAACTTACTTTTTAATTTGTTCCTTTGAATTAGTGATCTAGATTATTTTTAGTCTTAGAAAATACTTTACAAATTTATCTCTCATGCAAATTATTTTGCTTCAATATTGACTTCAAGTTCCTTTTGTAGCCTCACGTGTGTGTGTGTGTGTGTGTGTGTGTGTGTGTGTGTGTGTGTGTAGCTTCACACTTTTAAGAGGAAAAATACCTGAACTTCAAGTGTTTTGTCAGACTACATAAATAAATGTCACACAATATTTGCTGTTATTTTTGTTTATTAGACTTAGTTTAGTCAGAAAGTTTCTCTTCATTTGCTTTACACTGTACTTATCAGAAATACATGTATGTGCTCCTAATCATAATCTCTTGACTGGTTGTCATAGTAACTAATATTAGTTTAGACATCTGTTGACTCAAGAATAAGTTTCGGGTCCATCCTCCAAATTCTATAATGAAGCGAAATCAGCGACACCTGTAGATTATTGACTTTTTATCCCTGTAATTTTGGAGAGAGAGGCTTAATATAGTAAGTAATGTACATGAAACAAACCTGCTATAAAAAAGCATAATTGATTATACATAGAATTCACAGACATTTAATGAAGGTCCATTTTTTCCTCTAAGAATGAGTGAAATGACTACTAAGAGTGAAAGAAATATGAAATTTCAGCTGTAGGATGTTTAATTCAAGATGTGGGTGGCACAGATACCCATCTGTGTGCTCCTCAGACTTAGGCGTGGTTAATAAGACAGCCTCCAGAAGATACTGTCTTCTGGTCCTCATAGAGAGGCACATAGTGTCCAGCTGTTTGTCATTAACCGTATTAATGGCTATGTTTTTTCCTGCACTCCAAAACTCCAATAATTATTGTGTGTGATCTGAGTAAACACATTTGGAGGCATTAAAAGAATAAATTGGCATTATACCTCATTATGGGGAGCCTTTGTTTTCTCCAAATCTAAAATCAGTGAGATTTTTGTATGTTTCCACTGGCTTTGAGGAATTTCATTTATGTAATGACTTGTGGTTGCATAATCCATGATGGTAAGAATGCCTATGTGGTAAAAATGAACTGCTTGTAAGAAATCCCCAACTTGGGCAGGTGGCAGGTGCTAAAATGTCCCAGAACCCAGGCTTCTTTGTGTGGACTGTTTCAATAGCTCTGCTATTTTTCTTTGCTATTTCAGCAAGTACTGAAATGTTCTGACATTTCAGCACCTCTAACGGAGACTAGACTGTCATTAAATGGACCTCAATTTTATTCTCTTTATTTTTCACCCTGCTTCTTTGCCAGAGCCCATCATGTGAGTTTGTATGTTTCCACATAAACGAACTGAGATGATCCTATACTGCACACTTTCTCTGGCTCTCTGCTTATTATATTTCTTCCCTATTCTTCAAAAAAATTTGGTAGGGTATTACTGCATATCCCTGGTTTCACTGGAACTTCCTATATAGATCAGTCTGGCCTCAAACTCACAGAGATCAGAGGCATGCTGCACCACCAGCCCCGTTTTTCTTTTGAAGGAGAAGTATTTTTGACATTATCTTCCCTTTGTAAACAAAAGAAATGCATAGGGCACAGGCTAATAGGACAAAAGTTTCAATCTTCAGTTTATCTGATGTTTTGCTACATTCCTTTGGTAGAAACTCTGTGAAGAGAAAGCATGTTTCTGACATAAACAACAAGGACAAAGATTGTGTCAATATTTGAAATTATGTTTTCCAAATGTTTCCAATTCATCAGGCAACTCAGTCATTTATCTAGGTCACTCAGCTCTTTCTAGCTAATTCTGATGATGAGAAAGTCTTATTTCTAACGTTACTAAGAGAACTTACACTATGTTCACTACAGTATCATGTAAGCCAAGGAAAACTCATTCCATAGCACCTATTCCCAAGAAACAAAATCAGAGACTCATTTATATGCAGGAGGTTTACTGTGGATTGTTCTTGGAAACTACTAGCAAAGAAGATCAAAAGAATTAATGCAACAGAGTTTCAGCTGTAGCTTCTGACTTGATACAGGAATCCCTTCATCTGGGTGGCCTTTCAAACATTTAGTGAATTAAAAACAAAGTGGGGATTATAGGTTTAAAGAGAAATCTGGCACTAGGGAAATGTCCAGAGATCTGCAAGGATGACCCAAACTAATAACCTAAGCAATAATGGAGAGGCTACCTTACATGCCCTTCTCCAATAATGAGATTGGTGACGACCTTATTTGCATTCCTAGAGCCTTCATCCAGTAGCTGATGGAAGCAGAAGCAGACACCCACAGCCAAACACTGAGCTGAACTCCTGGAATCCAGTTGCAGAGGGAGGAGTGATGAGCAAAGGGGTCAAGACCAGGCTGGAAAAACCCACAGAAACAGCTGACCTGAAGAAGGGATAGCTCATGGGCCCCAGACTGATAGCTGGGAAACCAGCGTAGGACTGTTCCAGACCACCTGAATGTGGATGTCAGTTAGGAGGCCTGGGCAATCTATGGGGTAGTAGATCAGTATTTATCCCTAGCACACGAATGGACTTTGGGAGCCTACTCCACATAGAGAGATACTCTCTAAGCCTAGACACATGGAGGAGGGTCTAGGCCATGCTCCAAATGATATGACAAACTCTGAATATCCCCATGGAAGGCCTCACCCTCCCTGGGGAGCAAAAAGGGGATGGGATAGGAGGTTGGTAGGAGGCAGGGGAGGAAGGGAAGGAGAAGGAACTGGGATTGACATCTAAAATAAGCTTGTTTCTAATTTAAATTAAAATAAATGGAAAAAAAAGCCCAAAGTCCCAATCATTAATATCCTTTTAATGAACAGTGGCTACATGCAGACTACTCTTGATAAAAGAGTGGTTTTTGTCAATCTACTCTCTGCAGCCAAATCTACACAGACTACTCTTGGTGAAAGAATGGTTTTGGATCAATCTACGCTCTGCAGCCAAAACCACTCATATCCCAAGATTTGGGAGACGTAAGATTTTCAGTTCTGAGGAGGAAATGCAGGCAACATAGAGACACCTCAACTTTGGCACAGCATTTGTAATATAAGTTGTGAATAATGATTACCTAGGATACTCTAATATTGAAACTGTTTAAATAAACCATTCCTCTAAGTGGTGGGGAGCCTCTAAATTATGCTGTTCAGTGGTTACCTTTATCTTTATATATCTTTAGAAAAGTCAGTTTCAGACCCCTACTGAGACCCAAGGGGAGTTATAGTCAAAACTATCATTAGCTTTAATGTGAATAATTTGTATCGAATCCCATGTGTCAGTGAAAGAATAAACATATCTCCACATGCAGAGCTCTGAGTATCTCAGATTATCTCACGCTTTAAATTAACACAATATTGCTTTGAAGGTAGAGCTTTTTAATCAAGGTAATATTCATGAATTTTCATATTTCTGTTTGTGTTTTCCTAACACATTTTCAAATATTTAATGTTAAATCGGGATATTTAGTACTGATGTTGATCTGGGTAATATTAGATGTAAGGAAGAACTAATACATTAAACAAAATAGTAGCATTATATATTAAGAATATGATACATGTATTTTCAAGCTGTTCAGGGTTAAGAAGAGAGTATTTGATATAAATTTTGATGCTTACTGACATCATCACTGTGGAAAAATTAAATTGAGATGTTCAGATATACAAGATTGACTAAGTGAAATGATTGAATCAAACACATGATATTTACTAGTTGAATGTGTTGGTTAATTTGTATTTAACACTGCAAAACCAAGTTGATTAAAAGGTTTAATCAATATTGGTGACAGATGGCATAGTTATATAGTACCATTTCCATCCATTAAAAAGTAATTTACAGATGTACTCATGTCTCAGAGCAGTTATTTACATAAAAATGTTTGTAATTGTTTCTTAAAATTAACATTTTCCTTTATAAATCATATTAAGCTTTTATATAAATTGCACTGGATAAATTTAATTTAGTTTAAAGCATCAGGATACTAGTTGATGCTTTAATTAAATACTTACCATTCTTATTGTCTGTTTGTCTAATAAGACTATCTTTATGATATTGTTCTACTCTGTTTAATCATTTAATCCTTCAAAACTATTGCCCTAACAAAAATGAATACTTTTGTATGATGAATATGGAGACCCAGAGTCATATAACATTGAATAAAGAGAAATAATGAAATCATGGCATTCCTTTAAGTCTTGTTTATCAGTAGACACAGTCCTCATAGCACATTGCAATAAATTGCTTAGATTGGTTTATTCATTAAGCCGAAGGCACATAATTTATTTACTTTGTAGTTTCTCAGAAAAAAATTCCTAGATTATATATTATATCCGTATATCCTCATTATGAAACAAGTAGTTTAAATATTAATAATTTAATTGTAATAATTGTCTTGATGAAAAAGTCTGGCTAAATGGCATAGAAAGAAAAGTATCTTAAAACATAGGGGTACAACTTTGTTAGATTTTCTTGATAAAATTTTAAATGTGTCCTTATTAGCATGCCCACAAAATATATTAGAAGGTTGGAAAAATAAAAACACTAAAGGTGTTTTTTTTTTTTAAAAGATATGTGTTAGCAGAACTGTTTAGCATGATCCTGTTGAAGGAGGTGAGCTGTCAATAAACTTTGTAGCCTACAAACCTGAGCATTATTAAGACCTGTAAGTGGTTTAATGCTGCCAAGAATAAATTGTTGTTAGGGCTGTGAGCCTTCCTGCAAAATCTAAGTTGTTTGTAAAGAAGTTTGCAAAAAATAAAAGACAGAGTTCATGAGTTTCCATGAGCTTGATTCAGCTGTCTCTGTAGATTTCTTCATCATGATCTTGACCTCCCTTGTTCATGCATTCCCTCCTCCCTCTCTTTGGATTCCCTGATCTCGACCTGGTGCTTGGATGTTGATATTTCTGCATCTAGTTCCATCAATGACTGGATGAAGGCTCTATGATAATAGTTGGGGACTTTACCAATTTTATTACAGGAGAAAGCCAGTTTAGGCATCCTCTCCACTATTGCTAGGAGTCTTAGCTGGGGTGATCAAGGATTCTTGGGAATTTTCCTAGCATTGGGTTTCTTCCTAACCCAATAGTGGCTCTCTCTATTAAGATACCTTACCTTGCTCTCCTTTTCCATCCCACCCTCTCGGCCATCCTGTTCCCTCGTGTTCTCATTCCCCATTCTCTCCCCCTTTACCAACTCCCTCACCTCAGTTTACTGAGGAGATCTCATCTAATTCTCCTTCTCAGGGCAAACATGTCCCTCTTAGGAACTGTGGACAGACCACTGTGGAGCCTCCATGGGACCAAACTAGGCCCTCCATATGTGGAAGACAGTTGTAAAGCTTGGGCTATCTGAGGGGTCCCTGGTAGTAAGACCAGGATCTATACCTGGCACATGAGCTAGCCCATAACCTATGAGGGGATGTCATACTAAGTCTTAATGCATGGGGTAGGGGCTTAGTC
Organism: Cricetulus griseus; assembly: GCF_003668045.3. Lineage (NCBI taxonomy): Eukaryota > Metazoa > Chordata > Mammalia > Rodentia > Cricetidae > Cricetulus > Cricetulus griseus. Next base: position 335,969,131 of record NC_048595.1, on the reverse strand, counting down.
CTGCCCCCAACTTAATATGCCAGGCTTTGTAGACATTCCCCCCCCCCATGAGAGCCCTTACCTGTTGGGATGAGTGGATGGGGATTGTAGGCTGGAGGGAGAGTTGAGGAGGGGCAGTTGGAGGGGTTAGAGGGAGAACTTTGGTTGTAATGTAAAATGAAATTAAAAGTAAAATAAATAAAAATACAAAACAGTTATTGAAAGCATGGTACCTAGATTTGTTGGGTGAACAAGATATAAATATGAAGAAATACCCCAAGAAAACATAAGGTGGATTTGAAGGATTCACTAATCATTTATCCATTTTCAATTTGGGTGAGGGAGAAAGAAATTCAGAATACTAATAGTGATGTATCTGTATAATTATCATCATTTTGCTTTGTTCAATAAGACAGTCTATCATATATTATTATACTCTATGTTGTTGTTTACTCCATCAAAATTATGACTCTCACATTGTTTGGTAGTTTTGGGGAACTCTGTGAGACCCTGGTTGGATAAATGCTGTAGAAGCCAGTGTTATTTTTCTGAAACATTTCAAAAACTAACTAAAAAATGTTTGAATATGAAAGAAAGCTAGGTAAAATGATTATGTACACATGAACAGTTTTGCTTTTATGCTAGGACAACATGTATTAAAGTGGTTGTTTTTGTTGAACTGCATACGACAATGACAGTGTGTTATGAGTCACATCAACAAGCTAAAGTTTCAAAGGCGTCTGAGAATCTTGCTGCTGAGTCATCTCTATGCAGGATCTAAAAAAGCCAGGTGGCTGGAGGTTCAACAAGAGTTGGTGTGGAGAACTGTGTTCTCAGTGGTTTCTCCCTCCCCAGGAGCAGCAAGGGCACTCATTGACACTCTTTCTTCCTTCTTTCCAGAGCTTGAAGCTTTGAAGAGCTAGCAGCACAGTTTCTGCAGCTGTTGAACAGTCTGTGTCAGTTTGTGAAGTAGGCTTGTTAATTTTAGGAC